>NW_027185799.1:18908580-18913699 GCF_028583685.1 Petaurus breviceps papuanus
CTTTATATGAGGGTATGCAGGCATATGAATACATATGTGAATGTGTGTATATATGTTTACAGGTATACATAGATAGAAGGCACGGGACCAATTTAACAGGAAGGGATGATACTTAAAAGGTGAAATTAAGAGGTCAGAGGGATATAATGAGAGGAGATGGGGAGAGACAGAGTGGGGCAACTATCTCATACAGAAGAGGCAAGGGAAAATGGTTACAATGGAGGGTAAGAATAGGAAGGCAAAAGGGAGTGGGTCAACCTTATTCCTATTGAATCTGGCTTGAGGAGGGAGGGAAATACACACTAAATAGGGGATATCACCCTCCAGGAGAATGGGGGGGGGGAGAGTATGTGAGGGGGGATGATGGAAGGGAGGGCAGGCTGGGGGGGAGGGAAGTTGGAAGCACCCACTTTTGAAAAGGGACAGGATCAAAGTAGGGAATAGAACAAGTGGGATGTGGGATAGGAGGGAGGGAAATATAGTCAGTCTTTTACAATATATCTGCTATGTTATTGTTTTGCATTAGCCACACATGTACAACCTATACTGAACTGCTTATCTTCCCAGTAAGGGTGGGTGATAAGGGAGGAAGGGATTGAATCTAGAATTCAAAGTTTTAAAATCAAATGTTTAAATATATATACTATTATCAATATTGTTTTACATATAATTGGGAAATATAGAGATCCACCATGCCCTACTGGAAAAGTTGAAATGGGTATGGGAGAAAATATGGGAGAGAGCAGATCAGAGGTGGGGATATCCTGTGGGACTGCTGTTTTGGGGGGATGGGTGCGGGAAAACGGGAAGAAAATTTGTAACTCAAAATCTGGCGGAAACGAACGATGTAAATCAGAAGTTAATAAAGCATTAAAAAAAAAGAATATTTCCTTTTCCCATTCTCTCTCTTTTTTTTTTTTGCTTTTTTGGTGGGTGATTGGGGTTAAGTGACTTGCCCAATGTCACATGGCTAGTATTTGTGTTAAATGTGTAAGTCTGGATTTGAACTCAGGTCCTCCTGACTCCAGGGCTGGTGGTCGATTCACTGCACCACCTAGCCACCCCTCCTATTTTCTTGCTGTGATCTCAGTACCCTACTGCTGGTACTAATTAGCCTAAGTCTCAGCCCTAATAACTGCTCTCAGTAGTCATTACTAAGTTTTAGGATTCTCTTGAAGGGAGACCTACACATGGTTCAGAGTTTGTGCCAATATATATTTAATGTAAGGATATTCAGGATTAATCACAATCTTAGTAGCTCCCTCAAAGACTGCTGAATAAATCCAGCTCAGTAGTGCTCTCAGCATAGACACTCGCAGACCTCTGATTCCTTGCCAAGGGGGCATACCCTACTCTAGGTCAATAACTGAAGTGGACACAGATGAGGCACACTTCTTTGGCACTAAAGAGTTTTATATTTTAATTGAGGGAGGGGAGTGGAAGGGTCCTAATATATAGATATCGATATAAATTAAATATAGCTATTTGCTCTAGACTCAAGATCATCATAAAAGGGTGTTGGGGAAGATGAGTCAGAAAATCTTTGTTATCAGGAAGGGGCTGATTACAGTAGAAATGAAACCAACCCATGATATTAATATAATTCAGGTGATAAAATATTATCCAATGATAAAATAGGAGCTGTACAGCTGTAATTTAAACTCCAACTCTGCTACTACCTGCCTCTGTCCCTGCAACCCAATATGAATTAGTCACTTCCTGTATCATAAGCAATCAAGTAGAAGAATGGAAAATTGCTCAATATTACAATAATACTTTCAAGTAGGAAGAATAGACTAGAGGGTGTGTGTGTGTGTGTGTGTGTGTGTGTGTGTGTGTGTGTATACTCTCAAGTGAGAAGAAAACAGTCGTCTGTGTTTGACATAAAAAAAAAATGTCACAAGTTGAACAGTAGTAAAGATCCATCTATGAAAACCTGCAAAAGATGATGTTTTGACCAAGAGAGCATTGATCACTTCTCATAAAGATCACTCATCCCTACAGGCCTTTCTAGGCATTTTTGAGACGAAGTCCAAGAATGACTGACTAGTTCATATTTAAGTATTTGAAACCTTCAGACAAAATGAGATTTGCAGTAACTTAGTTTCAAGTTTAAGAATGTGTCTAACAGAAACAATGACAGCTGACATTTATGTAGTGCTTTAAAGTTTAGAAAGTGCTTTGACTTTTGTAGTAGCAGAGAAACAAAATAAATGCCCACTGATTGGGGAATGGCTAAACAAAATGTTAGTTTACTTTGTCCTTGTATCTTCAGAGCTCGGTACTGTGCATGACATGTAGGAGATTCTTGATGAATAATCATTAATTGGTTGACACTTTGCAGGAATGTGTTGAAATATTTCTGGGTCATAAATAATGAATATTAGAAGAATATGCATGGGGAGATTTATAGGAACTAATGCAACTGAAGTATGCAGAAAAATGTACAAAACAGCTACAATAAGGTTAACAGAAACAGTAAAAGAGAACAACAAATTGAAACTGAATTCTTTGCAATTATAATAACAAGGCTAGGTCCCAATAAAGAAAAATGGCAATGCATCTCCCTCATTTCTTTGAACAGTTGGAGGTCTAAGGAAATAAAATACCACATAATATATAGTCTGACTTGATTCTGGTATTAATTTTGTTTAACTGCTTCTTTCTTTCTTTCTCTTTCTTTATTTTTTCTGCTTAATATTCAATTCTTTCTCCTAGGAATAGCTCCTTTAGTAGGAACCTCATTGGAAAGGGGTTGAGAAATACTGGAAATGAAGATGATACAGAAATTCAATATTAACAAAAACAATCTTAAAAGGAAAAATGAAGTTTATAAATTTCTTGTATGCATTAATTTATTTGAACCTCCTAAGAACTCTGTGGAGTAGTTATTTTTTAGGCACTTCTCTTTTTATAGATGAAGAAACTGAGGTTTAAGTGCTTCTGCAATGGTAAGTCAGCTAATAAATGTCAGGAACTGAATTCTAACCCAATTTTTCCTGCTTCCCAGTCCAGTACTCTAACCACTATTACATATTTCCACTTTTATATGAATACACATAATTTAAAATTTAGTGGATTCTATTTCCCTGGTGTCTGTCACTGAAAGTAAATCTTTCTGGGTCTTAACATAATATTCCATTAGAAAAGAAATGCCATAAGAGTAGGAATTAGTTTTTCTTAATTTTTGTATTTGTATCCTCAGAACAGTATCTGGTATTTAGTAGGTATCTAATACATGTTTAGTTAATTTAATTAAATTTAATTTTAATGGGAATGCACTAAGTGGTATACTAATAACCTATAAGTACATGAGTTAACATGTTTTTCTAATCATCTTATTTTCATACCAGGGAACACGCAAGAAACTGTAACACTAGAGAGAACTGTGCAGTGTGAGTATGTGTGTGTATGTGCACCTGCACATGCACAAAATTCTATAAAACTTAGCTATTGTTAGTCTATGTATCTTTGTCTAGAGGGGGAAAATATTTTTTACTCTCCACTCATGTGAAGGGCTAATATTTGGAACATTTCTATATAAGGAAGTTCCGTATTATTTATCAGGCATATTATTTTAAAAAAAGAATGATTCAATTATTTGCTGTCATTTTTATACAAATAAAATGATAGGTATGTTTAGGCTTAGACCCATATGGCCCATGTTCAATGCATTTATAAATATGTAAGAATGGAAGGGTCAATTGAATCAGTCATCCAAATCACCTCAATTTCATTCAAAGTCATCTAAAAGATGCTGATGCCTTTGCCAAGTAAAAACACCCCTCTCAAGTAAATCAATCAGAGGTTTGAACTAGGTTTGGAAAAAAACTCTAGATAACCAATAAATCATTTATTGGCTTTAGATTATGTAGAAAATGTTCTTAATCAATTTAGAACTCCTTAGAAGACACTGAATGAAATGAAGTGATGCTTCACCTAAAGTATATTCATAAGGGTTGTGTCTTCATCATTTTGGATAAAATAACAAGCTAATGTAGAATCCCCAAGCTGCGTCACTGAGAAGAAACCATTTGTGGATATCAGAATGAGACTTGTTCTCCCTTCCTATTAAGAGAATGACCTTCTGTATTTAAGATAGGGAGATTATTTGAAAATTCTTATGGGTGTCATAAGAGTGTCTCTTAGATAGTAGTGGCTGGCAACAGTGTCTGCATCAGGAGCCAAGAACAAACTAGATATATTTAGTAAAGGTAGTTTTATAAATCTTAAAAGAACTCCCTTTAAACCATACCAAAGGAAAATAACTAGAGAATTCTAGCAAAAGGACTTCCAGGTCCTTTGATTTATCCTTTTGGCACATGTCTTTCCTAAGCCTGAATATAATTTTCCTAGGATTCTGTTTATACTGATAGGGAATATATGACTATCAGGGTGGGGTGAGAAGAGATGTTTTGTACCAGATGTTCTTACTATAATAACTTAGTAAATACCTATTTCTAAAAGCAAGGAAGTCTGGTTTACCAACTGATATTAACTAATGATCAATGGAAGAAGCATATCAGTGGAAGCCCCTAGAGTATGGCATCAGACAATTCCCTCCTCAGCTCTCCAGGGTTAAGATCTCTACTTCTGTTGCATAAGCTCCAAAAAACTGAAATTTTAAAAAAAGGTAATTACATTTTTCAAAAATTATTTTAGGAATGGTTATTAGTATATGCTTTGTAATGTATTTTGATTCCTTAAGGAAAATGACTAAACAAATATCATCTGCAAATATTAATAAGCTATTTGTTATCTCTAAGAAAAATGTCTTAAGTTTTTCACCCATGTATTTAAATATAATGTTATTCTGGATATATGTGAATACTTTGCCAATTTGGGAGAGTACTGTTCTAAATTAAAAAAAAAAACAAGGATAAAAAGAACATTGGGAATTTTCTTTAATAGAAAATAGAAAAAACTTATCCCATTCTTGGTAAACCTTTTTTTCCGCAAAAATGTCTCTATTAAAGGGATATATTAGTGAAAGATAATTGAGAAAATATTTTTTTGTAGTAAGTGAAACAACAAATACCCTATTGTAAGTCTTTAGGGAATTCCCTCAAATTCTATTTTTTCTGTTTGGCCTGGTGACAAGTATATCTGTGTGTGTGTG
>NW_027185799.1:18913799-18921526 GCF_028583685.1 Petaurus breviceps papuanus
AGAGAGAGAGAGAGAGAGAGAGAGAGAGAGAGAGATTTTATTTTATAAAAATCCTTCTACTTGGGGCAGCCAGGTAGCACAGCGAGTAAGAGCACCGGCTCCAGTGTTGAGAAGACCTGGAGATCGAATCCCGGGCTCGGACACTTAGCACCCACCCAGAAACACCTGGCCGTGTAACCTTGAGCAAGTTACTTAACCCCAATTGCTTAGGGGCGGCCAGGTGGCTCAGCGAGTAAGAGTACTGGCTCCAGTGTTGGGACGACCTGGAGATCGAATCCCGGGCTCAGACACTCAGCACCACACCCAGAAATAACTGGCCGTGTAACCTTGAGCAAGTTACTTAACCCTGATTGCTTAAAAAAAAAAAATCCTTCTACTTTGTCTTCAGTGACAAAGTTTGGTAATTATCACAGAAATATTGTTTTCTCCAAATATATACATGTTTTATGTCCAGTATCAGATATATTAGACACTATGTAGAAAAAAATAACTTTGATATCTATTTCCTAGCAATATATCAATTACGAACTCAGTTGGGCCTGTTTTGCCAACTTGAATATTTCAGCCAATATATTTCTCCACAAGGCCATCAAGCAATGTATAAATGCTAGCTATGTTAAGAAAACCAACAATAATTCCTTGACCCTACCAATGAGCATTTTCAGAGTCAGGAAACAAATAACATCTTTACAACATTCACAACATTGATTCATTTGCACATATGGTCCAGGGAATCATCCCCTATGAAGACATGACCTGTCTGCTCCTTTAGCAGGTGCTTAAGCCCTCCCCCATTCCTCCTTTCTCAGCAGGCACTGCTACTGAAGATTTGAAAAAGAAGGTTTTGGCCGCCAAAGTCCTTAGCACTGTCAACTAGTTCAGCATCTGAAATGGATAGGGTTTTTATCACTGTAAATGATATTAAAGAAGATGATTTACCATCTAATTTGCTGTTTTCCTAACAACCTCAGGAACTTCATATCTGACTTTCCATTAAAGTTCCTCTGTGTGTTGTCCCTTCCCATTCAAATATAAGATCCTTGAAAATAGAGACTGTTTTGCTTTTCAATTTGTATCCCTAGTTTTTAGCACAATGCTTTGCATACAGGAAGTATTTAACAAATTCTTTTTTTAATAACCCATTCATTCACTGAATCATTCATTCATTCAACATGGAAATCATTTGTTTAGTAGTTATGAATGCATCATCTTCCTATCAGGCTGTAAGTTCCTCGGAGGTAGGGATCCTATCTTTTATTACTATGAATTTGTACCAGTATTTAGTAAAGTGCTTTATTCACAGTGGGTAGTTAATTATCTTTTGAAAAAGTGGATCCATAATGAAGTCTTTAAACTATTGAGAACAACTTTTTGATGAAAATTGCACATATTTTTATAATGCTTTGAAGTTTACAAAACACTTGACTCATGACAACCATTTGAATGACTCTGTAGCATTATTCCCAATTTACAGATGAGAAAACTAAGGCTTAGTGAAATTACCAGAGCTTTCTATGGCTACATGACTACTAGATGATTGAGTCACAATCAAAAATTACATTTTCTCATTCAGTTGTCTCACTTTGGTATGCCATACTGTTTTTCAAGACATCCACATTGTTCAGAAAGAAAACTCTGTATCAGTTTCTCTGTAAGGATAGATACTAACTTTGGTATTTTGGTGATTTGAAAACGCATTGCAAGAAAACCAACAGAAAGCCATGTACATATAATTATTGGTATATTCTTTTAGATCTTTGCCACTTTTGTTTTCAAACACGGATTTTGCAAATTATGTCTGGATTCTATTTTCTCCCTCCTGGCCAGTTCCTTTTTTTCAGCATTAACAAGAGCTTTTCTTGATGTCAGAAATAGAAACAAATCATTTGCAGAGATGAAATATAATTTTCACCTGTTCAAAACTGACTCTCCACAGTGTAAGAGGCGAAAACATAATTACAGTGAACACAATATTTTGTTTTCTTCTCAAGATCGAAGAAAAACATACACACACCAAAGTATGCTTCTATTTTGGGCAAGTTTTATCAATAGTCTCTTTTAAAAACTAATCTACACACTCTGATAGTTTTATATATGATTTAATGAAACAAAGATGAAAAATTGACAAAAGTATCCAGAAAATAGTATGGATTGAGAGCCTGGTACCCTAAGGCTTTTGTATTGTCAAAATTATAATGATACTGTAATCTTGTTGCTGTTGGTGCTCCTTTTAAATATGCAGATCACAAGCCATCTATGTCTGTCTGGCCTGTGGACTTTGATATATAAAATTATCTGTGTGACAGGGGGTCCAGTGAACATGCTATAGGTCTCCCTCCTATTCTTTTTACATTGCAAGGACATCAATGGAATTTACAGGCTGTCCATTCATCACAAAATCAACACTACATTACCTCAACTGCCCTGTTGTTTTACTCACCATCTCTTTGACTTCCTGGACTATAACTTTTTTCCTTGGTTTTCATTTCCATATTTTGCTGTCTCCTCCATTATAATGTAAGCTCCTTAAAGTCAAGGATTGTCTTGTTTCTGCATTTCTATTCCAATTGCTTGGTAAAGTGCTTAGTACTCTAGCAATCACCTAATAAATGCTTTTCATCCATTTACTCATTCATTAATCAGAGGTAAATGAAAACAACATAGCATGATCAGAAAGCACCAAGAAACAACGACAAGAATAATGAACTTGTAGTCAGAAGATGTGGATTGAAATTCCAATTCTTAATGTTAAGTCAACTGAATTAGCTTTCCTAAAACTTCCTATGTGCAGCCAGGTGATGCAATGGATAGAGAACAGGCCTGGAGTTAGGAAGACCTGAGTTCAAATACAGTCACAAACATTTACTAGCTGTGTGACCTTGGTCAAGTCAGTTAAATCTGTTTGCCTCATCTATAAAATGAGCTGGAGAAGGAAACTGGAAATCACTCCAATATCTTTGCCAAGAAAAGCCCAAATGGGGTCATGAAGAGTCAGACACAACTGAAAAAACTGAATGACAAAAAATTCCTCATCTGTAAGACAAGAATCATGATACTTGCACTACCCAGACTTATTTTGAGGAAAGAGGTTGTAATATGAGGAGTTGTTATGATTGTCCTATAACATAACCTTGCCCTGAATGCAAGCTTTATTTCCACATTCTTTGAGATAGAAGGCTGGTATGGTAATAAGAATAATCTATTCTCTTTCCATCTCTTGCCCTTCTGATATTGCTGCCAAAGAGAGCACTTTGCAATTGTGAGCATCTGCCTGGAAAGGCACCAACACCAAAACTTTCCTACATTTCTAATAGAAGGAGGGAGAAGCCAAAGAGTTTTTCCTTGGCAAGCAATGGTATTGGATAATTAAACCACTTCTTAAAGATAACAAGATTAAAGATTGCTTTAGCAAAGATTTAATGCCTGAGGATTTAACAGCTGAATTGCTGATCAGGTCCCTAGCTTTTTAGAAGGTAATACTACATAGCCAAGAAGAGCTACTCTTTTTAGTTAAATGTTCTGTTAGAAAGCCATAATCCACAGAGCAACAGATGGAGGCAATCTCCTTTTATGTGAATGGTGTAATGGCAGTTAAAGCCATTTAGAAAAAGAGAGAAACAAGAAGTCATCTTAAAACGATGAAAGTAAGAGGCTTCGTAGGGTGTGTCTGCCATGGTTCACCAGTCCATGGAAAAATTCCCCAGATTCTACAAGATGTCACTTTGACGGATAACTAATGATGTTAGTATCAGCACCTGCAATTTCACAGACATGATTTTCCTATTAATAAGACTGTAATTCCTATATTTTACAGAGTTTTATATACAACATGCCCATTTGAGTGTCACAAATGTGAAAGAGTGGCTCAGTGGATAGAATGCTGAGCCTTGAATTCAGGAAGACCAGAGTTTAAATCCAGCCTCAGACACTTACTAGCTGTGTGACCCTAGGCAAGTGACTTAGCCTCTGTTTGCCTCAGTTTCCTCAACTATGAAATGGACAAATTGATAGTCTCTACTCGTCAGGTTGTTTGGAGGATCAAACAAGATAATAATTTTAAGCACTTAGTACAGTATCTGGTACACAGTAAGTGCCATATAGATGTAAACGATAATTACAGATTAGAAAACTGAGGCTCATAGAGGTTCAATAATTTGTTGATAGTAATATATGCCAAGTGTAGGATATGAACTTGATTCTGCATGACTATAAACCCTGTCTCTGATTAAGGTCAAGGAAAGGAAATTAGCAAATGGTAAACACAAAAAATAGATCTATATAATCAACTGATTACCTGCATTTGAGGTAATTCTCTAATTGATGTTTGGCTCAATATCTTGGAATATGAGGACATAGCAGTCTTTGCAGGTCACTGCTCATATATATGATGCTTCAAAGTTTATAAAACATTTTTTTCTCACAATAAACCCATGGACTAGGTCGTGAATTATCATCTCCATTTTACATATAAGGAAACTGAGACCCATGCAGGAAAGTGACACTTCTGTAATCACCTATCTACTAAGTATCAGGGCCAAGGAGTTGTCTCTCAGTACCCTTGACAATGAAGATTACAAGTTGCAGCAGAGATGTCAGTAGGCATTGGTAGGGGGAGTTCCTCTTTAAGAACTCTCTACACTGATGGACCCACAAAATTAGAGGTCAAAAAGATAAAAGAAAAATCAGAGCCAGCAGTATAATATACATTTACTGTCTCCAGAGCCTGCATCCATTCTACTATAGCATGCTGTCCCTATAATGGTCTCTCTGTGGTCTGGAGCTGCCTCAGGAGTTCCTTCTTAGTTCAGCTTTGGGGACAGAAGGGAGAAGAATGATTATGTGCCTTCCTAGTAGTATTGCTTGTATTATCAGAATCAGAATCTTGGTTTGGCCCTTATCCTTCCCAAGACATCTAGCATCTTAATTTAGGGGACTGTAATCCCCCAAGAAAGTTCCTTCTAATTGTGTTTTAGACTACAAAGAACCAATTCTTGTTTGCCATAGGGTGTCTATTAAGAATAAACTAAGGCTTCTGTCCTACAGAATAGACTTCCTGAGGTCCCAAGTTCTGGCATACATCTTAACGTGCTTCAACTCATTTGAAGTCAGGTCTTCCAGACTGAGAATTCAAATAAGTGTATTGGGTAGTCTGGTTTTGTTTGTTTGTTTTGTTCTTCCTAAGAAGTCATTAAACTGGTTCTGATGGTTCTCCCGGGAATCTATGTGTTTCCACCAACTCTCTATCCTCTACCTTTCAAGGGCAGAGAAGAAGTCTTAGAGCAGGCATTATTAATCTTGGGTCCACAGATACCTAAGAGGTCTGAAGATAAATTTTTCAGGGTTTAAGAATCATGTTTTTTAAAATATTTTGATAACTCTATTTAACAATAATTTTTTACTTTGTAATGTCATGTTCATGCCAAGCAATGTTGTGCCCCTATGCCTCATATTTGTTCCCCTTTTACACTGGATTTGTGTGGAGGTCCTTGAAAAAGCTCTGTATATATGTGAAAGTGGGGGTTTACATAGTTAAGTGAGGGGGTGAGGCAGGGTTGTAATGGGGGAAAATTAGGGAACATGGAACTCTTATGTAACTTAATCCAATGGCTGATGCATTAATTGGCAACTTCTTTGGGTCATATGGTAACTGGTCCCTTTTTATTCACTTTTATACATTAATGTCAAGTAGAAGAATAGGTTATCTGAGGACATTGTAGAAAAGCCTCAGAGTCTGCCAACCCAAGATCTTCTATAATTCTGTTGATCTAGCTTTTGTCATTTATAAGGTCAAAGAGACACTGAAGGGAATATTGTTTTTATACTGCTAGTAGAACTCAGTATATCACCTATTTTCACATAAATCCTTCAGTTGCATTTAAAATTTAAATCATATTTCTCATAAAATTCATTAATTTTACCACGGGTTTTATTTTAAGTTTGTCGTATTGCTAATGTTGGAAGACTAGGAAAAATGAAAGAGAAAATAAACTCCAAGCACCATTTGACATTTCTGAAACTGAGACTTTTAACAATTGCCAGGGTTTCTTGGCTATGAGGAAATTGACTCAAGAGGTTTATTGGTGGGTTCCAGGTATTGCATTTGCAAACATTTAGCTATCTCCATGTATAACTTATTTAGGAATACAAACAAAATCATTGTTAACTGAAACATTGCATGCACTGAAATAAAAGAAAGTTTTCCACCCCAATCCTGCAGGCACCACCAATAAATATCTGAAATTAATTTGAATATTTATCTTGGGTTCAAATATTTTGATTCTATGGAGAAGAATTTGCCTTCAGAAAAAGAAGCCCCCAAAGTGCAAAAGTCTGGAAGGAGCACTGGATGTGGAGTTCTACCCTGGGACCTACATGCACTTGGAAGGTTACTTTCATTCTTAGATCTTCACCTTCCTCACTTGGAAAAAATGACTAAATGATTTGACCACTTTTTCAAGGACTAACATTGTGCGATTTTGATACTTTAAAGTCTTTCCAAATTTGAAAAAAAAGAGGAATGTGCAATTAAAGGTAGATAAATAGTTATGGAACTAAGAATACATAGCTCTATCCATTGTTCCTTTTTCTTCACCTAGCAGTTCAGAAGAACAGAAGCATCAGTTATGATCCTGAGTTACCTAATAGAAATATTAATATGATAGGTGAAAGGAAGAAAGTACCACAAAGGAAGCACATAGCAGAGTTAAACAGGGGTGGGAAACCATGTGGCCCTCTTGGTTCTAAAGTACAGCCCTTTGATTGAATCCAAATGTCAAGTCTGTGAGGTTTAGATTCAGTTAAAGGGCCGAACTAGAGGATCTACAGGGCCACATGTGGCCTCAAGGTCACAGGTTCCCTACTCTTGGTAAGATGCATAGGTTACACATATATACATGTGTGTATATATACATACATATATGTATACACATGAATTATATTAAATATAATGTCAAAATTATATTATATTAAATTTTATTTAAGTTTAGCTTAAATTAGGATTGTTTATTAAACTGATCCCTGTTTATGTTTAGACAATCCAATCATGCTTAACAGTCCTTTTTTTTCCTGGAATAGAAGTTATTGTAAACTCTGAAAATGTCTCTGAAGAGCCTGAGTTCCCCTTCAATGGGGTTCAATAGCTACATATCATATGCCTTGATACATTTCCACAAAGAAGATATATGCAGAGTGTGAAGAAATTTCTTGTCCAATAAGACACATTTTTCACTTTCTTAAAACAACCTGTGAAGCACCCTAAAGAGAAATTTGCAGGCAGAAATATTAACTTTGGAGCATTTTCCACATGGAGATCAAAGAACTGTGAAAACATATTGACAGATATATCCCTTTCATCTAAAAGTGTTGTGTAAAACTCCAGTACTAGTATAACCAATAGTCCTCAAAGTCCCAGAAAGCTTTCTAATGAGCAAGGGGAATGAGAAACTTAGTCCAATAGGTATTTAAACCATAGGTCCCCTCAATACAAAGTCCTGAATAAAAGTGGTTTTTATATAATTTCATTTTTACTATCGTTAATAAGAATTTAAATAGTTAACATCTATACAGCACTTTAAGGACTGCTATGTATGCATAAATAAAATATAATAATTAACAATTATATATATTATAAATATATAGCTGTATACATGTGTGTATGTGTGTGTGTGAGGAGAGGGAGAAAGAGAGAGAGAGAGAGAGAGAGAGAGAGAGAGAGAGAGAGAGAGAGA
>NW_027185799.1:18921536-18960727 GCF_028583685.1 Petaurus breviceps papuanus
AGAGAGAGAGAGAGAGAGAGAGAGAGAGAGAGAGAGAGAGAGAGAGAGATCCTCATATTTACAACCCTCTTAAGTTAGCAAATAAAGAAAGCTTTCTAATGAAATCTTGATTTTCTTTTTCAGGAAATGTTAATAATTTTATTTTTCATTTATACTGGATGCTTGATATTTTACAGTGAATCAACCAGGAAATGAGGAAGTCACTTTTAGGTAACAGTAACTCCATGGTGATTTCTAAAGCACCAGGATTTCAATTATGTCAAAATGTCCTACAAATTTAATGCCCTTTAGTTTGAGCTTTCTTATATCAATAGTGAAGTATTCAGTTTCATAAGGAGTACTATCGAATTCCTAGGAGATGGTAGTTCCATATTTATTCCCTGACTCTATGTTTTTCAGTCTCTTACTATTTATTCTATCACTTTTGATATTCACAGTCACAGAATACAAGATGTATAATAGACACCATTTTTTCTGTCTCTACATAATGCTTCAAATCCAGCATAAATTCTATGGACCACATTATGATGCTGGGGAGTGGGGAGAAAGAGTGGAGGGGAAGAAAAGAGAAAGAAGGTAGGTGGAAGAGTTGTGCTTAGAGGCTGACTGGTGTAGGGATCTCCTAGTAAGACACTCTATAACCACAGACAGTAAACTGCTCTGTAATTTATGGACAACTCATAAGTTTTACTGAGAGCTGAGAATTGAACTGAAATCTCAGCACAGATAGAGACCTGGGCTTGGAATCAGCAAAATTCATCTTCATGAGTTCAATTCCTCAGACATTTATTGGCAGTATAACCCAGGGCAAGTCATTTAACCCTGTTTGCCTCAGTTTCTCATCTGTAAAAAATAAACTTAAGAAGGAAATGGCAAAGTACTCCAGTATCTTTCACAAGGACCCCCACACCCCCTAAAAATAGGGTCACAAAGAGTCAGACAACTGAAATGATGGAACATCACCAACAAGTCTCTGAGTCTGAAGTTTACCCCCTACCTCTTCCAACACTTCACTGCCCAATATTTACTCAGCTAGAAGGTATTATTTATTTCTTTTTCACCATGAAAATTACTGGAAAACAAAATGTCTTTCTTCAAACTGTAGCATATTCACCAGTCACGGGAGTTATTTAAGCAGAGGATTAAGACCCCTCTATAAAGTAGACTTTTTTTTTTTCTTTTGGAAGGGAATGATTCCTGTTCAAGAGCAGGATAAACTGGATGATACCCAAAGTTTCTTACAGTTCTCAGAATCTGTAAAGACCCTCCTAGCAACTTACAGCTCTTCCATTTGCTATCCAATTTTTAAATAAATATTCTATACTTCTGAAATGATGGTTAAAATGTTCCCCACAGAAAACAAAATATTTTTCAAATAATTTTCTTTTTTGTATTGAGAAAGTCTTGAGGGGGAGGGACTTCCAAAGAGTACTTTAAAAATCACACTGACTACAGAAGGTTCTGTTGCTTAGGTATAAAATATTAGTGGTTTAATATTCAGGCTGGATCATATAAATGTACAAAATATTTCACAACATTCCATTTTCCTGTATTAAAGATATTTTATGATTTTCTATATTTAGATAATGGATCTAATTGGGATTTTTAAAAGCATATGGTAGGATATCTTGGTATAAACCTAATTTCTACCAAATTGAATTCAGGGGTCTAAGCAGTTTTGGAGAATAATCATACTGTTTCAAAGTAATTTGTGCTACCATGTTTTTCAACCATGGACTTAAAAAACCCCTGTATCTTGGTTTTTCCTGATTTAGTCTGTTCTACTGATCTATATTCTTTTATTGGGGTATTTTCAAGTGCCAAATTATTTCTATAATTTTTGATTCATAATATATTTTGAGATAGACCTAGGAATAAGCTATTATTGTTATTGCTTTTGTTTTATTATTAACAACAACTATAATATTAATTGCCTTTGAGATTTGAGATACCTTTATAGTTTGGTTACTGTAACACAAAATATACAAATTAATTTAAATAATTGCTTTTTTATTTTATTGTTGCAACCCAGTTATTGGTTCAGCCCAACAATTAAAATATCTTCAATTCTGTAAGTTTCTATTTCTCTAATTATTATTTTGTACTTGCATTTATGTAAATTTTGTGCTTCTTAGAAGTTTAAGTCTCACATGTCTGCATTTTAGTTATTTTTAATGAAATTTCTCTATAATTTCCTCCTGCTTCTATGAAGACTACATAAACATAGCAATGATTCTATGTATTTATTTTGTATTGTGCTATTTTCTTGATATTTTAATCACTTCAATTATTTTGCTGACATTCTCTGGGGTTTTCTCAGTAAACAATCATATCAACTACAAATAGGGATGACTAAAATTTGAATAATTATATCCTCCTATCACTAACATTTATACGTTTAATATTTTTCTCATCTGTTTATTATAGAAATATGACATATTCAGCACATGATCTGTGCTGAAACTATGCTAAGTAATAGTGAGAAGAGGACACATAGTTGTTTAACCTCTGCATTTGTTAGAAAAGATTCCATTGCAGATTAATACTAGCTCTAAGTTTTAAATATAAAAATTTGATCATTTTAAAGAACTCTTTTGTGTATATGCTTTTTAGAATTTTTGTAAAATAATTAATGTTATATTTTTCAAAGGTTTCCTCTGCACTTAATATAAAATCATATATTTAATATGACAATATTTTCCCAATATTGAAACATTAAAAATTTTGATGATAGAGAACCAACGTTTGATCAAGAAGCACATCTCTTTCCTGCTGATAATTCCCAGTTTCTATACCCTCATTTTCATCTACTTTAGCCATTTTCCTTCCCTTCCCTGCCCTCTGGAACTATATTTGCTTATTCACAGTGATATCTTAATTCTAAATCTTTTCTCCTTCAGTCTGTCCATTTTCTTGCACATATGAAAACCGGAGATCATTGAGATAGATGATACTGAATCCCTTCTCATTCTCTCCAGTACTGGATTTACCAATTCTCATGCCCCCCAACAAATGAAATGAAGGAGTAGGCACAATGTTTGATCCTGCTGTCATTTTCAGAACTTCCCTCTGAAACAATCATTCAGTTATCTCTCCTTTAAGATTCTTTTCATTTCCAGTAACAAAATTCATTTGGAAGAATAAACGGTCCAGAATATCAAGGGAATTAATGAAAAGAAATGCTAGGGAAGGTGGACTAGCTATACCAGATTTCAAAAGCAGCAGTCATCAAAACTACTTGGTACTGGCTGAGGAACAGAGGAGTGGATCAATGGAATAGATTAGGCACATGAGATTCAGAAGTCAATGACTATAGTAATCTATTGTTTGATAAACCCCATTACCCTATTTTGAGGATAAGAACTCACTATTTGACAAAAACTGCTAGGAAAACTGGAATATAGTATGGCATAAACTGGACATAGACCATTATCTAACACCATCTACCAAAATCAAGTCTAAATGGGTGCATGATCTAGGTATAAAGGTTGATACTGTAAGCAGTCTCATAAAACAAGGAATAGTTTACCTGTCAGATTTGTGGAAAGGGAAAGACTTTATGACTAAACAAGAATTAGAGAACATTATAAAATGTAAAATGGATAATTTTGACTACATGAAATTGAAAAGCTTCTGTACAAACAAAGCCAACCAAGATTAAGAGGGAGGTGGGAAATTGGGAAAGAATGTTTACAAACTATGTCTCTGACAAAGGACTCATTTCTAAAATATACAGAGAACTGAGTCAAATTTATAAGAATACAAGTCATTCCCCAATTGATAAATGGTCAAAGGATATGAACAGGCAGTTTTCAGAGAAAGAAATTAAAGCTATCTATAAGCACATGAAGAATGCTCTAAATCACTGTTTATTAGATAAATGCAAATCAAAACAACTCTGAGCTACCACATCTCAACAGTCAGATTGGCTAAGATGACAAAACAGGAAAATGACAAATGCTGGAGAGGATGTGGGCAAATTGCAACATTAATGCATTGCTGGTGGAGTTGTGAACTTATCCAGCCCTTCTAGAGAGCAATCTGGAATTCGGCCCAAAGGGCTAGAAATACTTTCATACCCTTTGATCCAGCAATACCACTCCTAGTGTTATATCCCAAAGAGATCATAGAAGTGGGAGGAAGACCCATATGTACAAAAATGTTTATAGCAGCTCTTTTTGTGGTGGCAAAGAATTGGAAATTAAGGGGGTGCCCATCAATTGGGGAATGGCTGAACAAGTTGTGGTATATGCATGCTATGGAATACTATTGTGCTATAAGAAACGAGGAGTAGACTGTTTTCATATTTACCTGGAGAGGCTTATATGCCCTGATGCTGAGTGAGAAGAGTAGAACCAGGAGAAATTTGTACACGATTACAGACACAACGTATGTGTGATGACCAGCTTTGATAGACTGGACTCTTCTCAGCAATGCAGTGATATAAGTCAATCCCAAAAGACTCATGATGGAGAGAAATATGTGCATCCAGAGAAAGAACTAGAAAGAACTGAGTTTATATCCAGATGGAAGCAAAATACCTGATCTTTTTCCTTTTCTTGTTTGGTTTTATGTCCTCTTTACCATTTTTCATTCCATCTGATACAATCTGTCTTTATATCCTGACTAATGTATAATGTGAAAGTATTTACAGATCCTATACTTGACTCTATGCCACCATGGGGGGTGGGGGTGGGGAGGTGAGGGACAAAATGTGAAACTCAAGGAATTGTGGAATTGCATCTTGTAAACTAAAAGGAAACAAATTAATTAAATTTTAAAAAGGAAAAAAAAAGATTCTTTTCCTTTCTCTGTATCTTACTCAGTGTCTCTATTCTCCTTCTCCTCTGTCTCTCTTCCTCTCCCTTCCTCCTCCCTGATCTTTTTGGTAGTAATATATTAGACTTGATTTAGTTCTCTTTCCTTTCTCAAGGATTTCAGGAAGTGATTCACACTCTTTCCCTCCCTCAATCCCACAAAACATGCCCTTACACTTTGGTACTTCGGTAAACTTCAATTTACATGTTGATGTCCCTCAAACACTTTGAACTCCCATATCACCAACCTTCTCAATTTTCATGACCTACAGCTTAATTTCACCTCAGAGGTCCTTAATCTCACCTCCTAAAAGTGCTGATATTCCATCAAGAATTCCAAATGCCCCTGAGCATACTGCTATATTTTCATCTCTTCTTGTGCTTCATTCCATTTATTTTCTTTATTTTCATTATGACATCTAGTTAATCTATCCCTCAGTGATCTCTCAGACCATCACTTTAGTTAATTAGTTTAACAATATAGTGCTCTCTGCACTAGAATCATTTGCCCCCATGTTGTATTTCCATTCATGCTTTGTCAAATCCCAGTCCTATAATTCCCCTGTAATGTGCCTTTTCTCCTCTTATTCACATACAGTTTATCAGTGCTGGTGGAAATCATAGAACTGTGCTCACTAGGTCCATTACAGGTGTGTGTTACATGTCTGGGACATAGTGAGGGCATAAAATGCTTCCTGTTAGATTGTTGATTAATTGAGCTAATACCAAATGGGTTCTTATTTCAGCAACAGAATCATTTTACTCATAACTAAATGATATTCTGTTTGGCTTCTGACACTCCTTATACTTTCTTTAAGCCTCTCATACCTACCTCTTCCCCCTTCCTCTTAGAAGATGACCTTTCTTGTCTTTACTGAGAAAAGAGACCATTTGCTGAGACTCCATCTTCTCCTCATTCTATATTTTAATGCCTTATTACATCGTATCTCATCCTTTCCCCTTTTACTTCAAGCTTTGATGAAGAGCTGGCCTTTATCCTTACCAAGGTCATTCCCTCTACTCATTCCCTCGTGTTCAAATCTTTTCATCTATAGAACCTCATTCCACAAAGCCCTTTATTATTTTATCAGAAGACTATATTATGTGGGAGTGCTTTCTACCTTATTCTCTTCTTACTGGAATATTAATTGCTGTATATAAGATTTACCTCTTACATACAAGATTTATATAAATAAGTATAATTACATTTATTGTAAATATAATACATGTCTACATTATACATATGTATTGTACATAATTCATATCAAACATATGTATTTGCACATATACATATCTTACATATGAAATAAATATTTCTTCTCTCCAGGGGAATATTACAAACGTTGCAGTATGAATGAGTTCAAATGAAAAGCACCTGCACACAGAGATAGCTTTGAGAAACTTAACTGCAAAGGGGAGAAAGAAGATAGATGCTAAGAGGAGCAGTCTCAGTGTATAGCCTCTGACTGCGGTGAGTAGCACAGAAGTACAGAATCCATGATACAAATGAAGGCCCAGAACCTTTTCAGACTCAAAATTTAAATGTTATTTGAGACAAAAAGTTAGTAAGATAGTACTGGGAGACTGCCTTGTTATCTATGTGATCAGCAAAGTAAGGATATTTTCTAAATTAACTCATAAGAAGTAAGGAATTAGGAAGAGGGAAGTTGGAATGATGACCTGGGAAATAAAGAATTTATCCTTAAAGGTACCATTTCAGCAAGAGGTTAAAGCATTTTAATTCCCAGTTCAACTAAAAATAGGAAAAAGTGGATGGATGGGTGTAATGCCAAGCAAAGGCAAACTTCCCAAAATTTCAAAATACCAGCATAGCCGCTCTCCATTTTATCCAGGGACAAATTAAGAACAGAGAAAATCAAAATACAGTATAATTCAAAATACAGCACTCACCAAGTGTAATTCAATAATTTCTAAGTGCTATTCCACCCCTGGACAGTACATTTATTTAGTCCATCCCAAAGACCCTCTTCTCAAATGGAGTTTAGTTTCCAATCATAAACAAAGTACATTCATTTGGTCAGTCACAGAGCACAAAAAGGTCAAAAGTTTGCCACCCCCGGATCACAACTGAAAAGGCCATCTACCCCTGAGTTACAACAAGCTTAAGTACAGCATTTGATACCCAAAGAGAGGTCTTTTCTTCATCTTGACCCAAGGCAAGTTCTCAGCAATCTCTCTTCCTGGGGAGACAAAGCTTAACAAGGCCAAAAGATGCATTGCCAGTGTTCTCATTAATTCATTCTCTGTCTGCATAACAGTCCTAGGATCCCTGATAACATTAGTAAAACCCTCCTCCAGGATTTCTGTAAACATAAAACAAGAAAATCCTTCTTCAGGGCTTCTGAACCAACAGCAAGGTTCCAGAACCTCTGCAACAACAGCACTCTCCTTCACCAGTGGATGCAATTCACTCTTTGTCTGCAGAACAGTCTCAGGACCCCTGAACCAACAGCAAGGTTCCAGGACCTCTACAACAATAGCATTGGCCTTCACCAGGGGATGAATCTGGCAAAACAACATCAAAACAGATAGACAGAGTACCAGCATAACAGCCACGTCTCCTCAGTCCTTGGAAGCTCTGGGTGGCAGGTCTCAAAAGTCCTGGGTAGCTCGAACTGGCCCTCAGGAATATTCTCTCTCTCACTCTGCCTCCATAATGCTGTTTCCAAAACAATTCTTCTGCCTCTTTTTCTCTGCTTGTGCCTCTCCAAATCCATTGCACCAGCTACTCCCACAGCATCAGCCCTCTCTTTTCATGTGAACAAGTCCATTCCACAAGTGGGATTCACAAGCTCTGGGTTTTAACATTCAACCTGAAAACTAAGCCAATAAAGGGGGATCTTTAAATTACATTATTACAATGGGCAGAAGCAGCTACAGAATGGTTGGATCAGTTCACAATTCTACCAACACTGTCTCAATTTTCCTACATCTCCAACATTCATCATTTTCATCTTCTGTCATATTAACCAATCTGATAGGTATGGAGTGGTACTTCAGAGTTGTTTTAATTTGCATTTATGTAAGAAAAAAATTTTTTTTTGATCATGGCTTTTGGGTAGTCCAATAATTCTTAAATTATCTATCCTGGATTTATTTTCTAGGTCAGTTGTTTTACCAATGAGACATTTTACATTTTCTTTTATTTTTTTCATTCTTTTGATTTTTTGTTGTTTTTTGATGTATGTACCTAACACTAATTCACATTTTTTAATAGCTTTGGATGTAGTTGTTTTAACTTTGTTGTCTTCTCTTTGTCACCACAGTAATTTTCTATAGTCATATTATTTTTGTTCTTTTTTCTAGCCTCTACCCTGACTTTTAACTTTATGTTAAAGTTGGACTCTACTCCTCAGGTGGAGGGAGCTATGTCCCAAGTTACAGGCTTTTTTGTGCAGTTTTTTTCAGATATACTTCTGGGTTGAAGCCCATGTCTGCAGGTTTTCAGTTCTTCCAAGGAGGTATGCTATAAGGAGAGGTGTGTTTACTACTCTTCTTTCTTAGGCTTTAGTCTGTGAATGACCACAAGCATTCTTTCCTACTCAGGAATTGTGACCAAGGTCCCTGCTTCTTTCTATTCACAAGATCTAGTGTGCCAGTACTTTTCCTTGCCCTAGGATTGTGACCCAGGACTGTGACCCAGATCTGGGTATGGGTAGTATAAGAGACTCCTGCACCCAAAGCCAGCAAAAGGACCCCTGTAATTGCCTACCAGTTGTCTGACCCCCTTACCCTGTATGGACTTAGAGCTCAGAAGCCACTGCCAAGGGTCTGCTGCTGGTATGCTAGGGTGAGGCCTGCCCTAAACTATCCTCCACTCTCACTCCAGCATGATAGACCTTTCCTGCAAAACTTCTAAGTTATTTGGGCCTGTAAAATTATTTCATCCTGCCCTTTTTTGGGTTATGTCACTCCAGAATTCATTTTGACATGTTATTTAAATTTGTTTCAAGAGGAATTGAGGAGAGTTCAGACAAGTCCCTGATTTTTCTCTGCTGTTGTGACTTTGCCCCATCAATATTGAAGACTTTTGAATTTTTTGCATCACCAGTATTTTCCTTGGCAGTTTATTCTTCCTCCTCCCAGGTAGCCATCCCATATAAAAATATTTTAATTGCAACAACAACAAAATACAGCATCAACAAAAATAATAATATACAAAGAAAATTAAAGAGAAAATATGTATAAATGATTAATACTTCAAAAAAAGAGTTTGAAAATTTGTGCAATGTAAAATACCTGTGGGCCTCCCATATCTGCGGAGAGGTAGGGTAGCAATGACTCATTTCTCTTCCTTTCAACCATATTCTTTATAATCTTGAAATATTGATTTTTTTCATTCCCATTGATGTGGTCATCATGCATATTGTTTCCATAGCTAAACTTCATTCTGCATCAGTTCTTGTAGAATTTTTTATACTTTTCTATATTGATTACATTGATCATTTATTACAACACAATTCTATTCCATTAAATTCCCATAGAACAACCTCCTTAGCTATTCCCTAATCAGTAGCCATCTACTTTGTTTCAATTTTTTTTATCACAAAAAATGCTGCTATAAATATTTTTGTGGGTATGGAACCTTTCTTCTTACCAATATCCTTTTTGGGAGCATAAACCTAGTAAAGGGAATCTCTGGGTTGAAGTATCAGCATTTGATCATTTCATCTAAATACAAATTGTTTTCCAAAATGGTTACACTTATTCATAGCTTCATCAATTGCACTAATGTGCTATTTTCCCACAACACTTTCAACATGTACTCTTCCCACCTTTGTGGATTTGCTTTGTGTGAAATGAAACCCAAGATTATTTTTCTTTGCATTTCTCTTATTATTAGTGATTTGGAGAGCCCGTTCGCATATATGTGTATATGTCTATGAATACATGGATGCATATGTGTGTATACACACACATATATATGAATGTTATCACATCTTAGATAATATATTAATAATATTTATTAAATATATTGCATCATTGTGTGCTGTATGTATATATGTATGTATCTTTAATAACAAACTTTTTAGCAATTCAAATTATTAAGTTATTTCTCCCTTACACTGACCTAAAATTTCTTCCTTTATAAATATACATTAGTAGTAATTATGTCTTCTAAGGTTAAGCAAAACAAGTCTATTCTCTCTTCCACGTGGTAGCCCTCTATACATTATGTCCTTTTTAAGTCTTCTATTGTGGAGGTGAAATTTCCCCATTTCTTTGCACTGATAAATTTATACTACTTAGCATTGTCTGGATGTATTTCAGCTTGCTAATACTGTTACTAAACTGGGATAACTAGAAATAAACAATATAAAACAGATGTAATCTGACAAGGGCAGAGCACACATCATATTAAATGAGTTTGCAATACACTAAAACACCCATTTTTTTCATACAAGTTGTTTATGTCTATCCATGTTTCCTTTACAGATTAACTTTTTTTAACAGTTAATTTATTTATTTTTAGTTTTCAACATTCACTTTCACAAGTTGTAAATTTTCTCCCTCTTCCTCTTTTCCTTCCTCCCTAAGATGACATGCAATCTAGATTGACCTTTGAGCCTACACATGGGACTTTCTATTGATTACTATTACATTTAATGTCCTCGAACTGTGATCTCTCCCTGAAACCAAGTTTCATTGCATCTGCTACATACCGCAGCAATTCTATTGGATTATGATTCATTTGATACATAATATATTAATAATAAAAGAATGAAATTTAATTTTTACTTAATTTAACTAACTTCTCTAAAAGACAGCATGTGAAACAAATGATCTCACAGTACAAGTAAAAATAAAATTGCTGCCAAGTCTATCTATACAAATCCCAATTAACTCGTCTTTTCATCAGATGTTTTGTAGAAATTGAAATAATATAGAGGGTGCCTCAACTTCACTATAAAGAAACACAATCAGGAAATTCATTTTTTTATTCTTAACTCTCTCAAATGAGAACATTTCTGAGCTGTAAGTAGCTGAACTATAATTAACATCTGTGTGCAGTTGCGTGAGTGTGTGTGTGTGTGTGTGTGTGTGTGAGAGAGAGAGAGAGAGGGGGGGGGGGGAGAGAGCAAAGAACTTTAATAGAAATATATATGTACATATAAAGATTGTTCACTTGGATATCATTTCCATAGTGCAAATTAGTACACACAGAAGAGATCAGCAATTAATTGGGAGAACAAAGACACTTTCTCTTTTTGCTCATTTTTTAAAATGAATCTGTGCATAATTTGTACATATGCTTGGGTGCTCAGTAAGTTATACTCTTCCCCATAAAAAGCCAGTTTTGTAGTAGCAACTGAAAATATTTAATATTATGTTCATGTAAAAAGGACTTTTGAAAATGCAACCCTTGTTGTATGTCTGCAAGTTACATCTGGGAAGAAATATGTGTTCTGTGTATGTATGTGTACATCTAAATGTAAGTATGTGTATGTGTGTATATGTGTGTGTATATTTTGTAGATGTAATGACCAGATTATTAAAAAATAATTTTCTCAGTTTAATAATAAGCCATGTGTAATGCGAATGTAAATTTTAAAGATCTTCCCTGCCCCTAGGCTAATGTGCACCTGAAGCCTGGGGTGGGGGAGGCTTGTTTTTCAGTAGATACTTCTTGATTGGCCAGTGAGTCAATAAGGTTGTTACATTCTCTGAGCCAGGAGAAGGCTATATAAGCCCTGATGTGTAGCTTTGTTTTGGGACTCACTTTGAGAAGTGTTCTGTGATTTGATCTGAATTCTGGGAAGCCGTTGTTGAGAGTCCCCCGGCTTTGAAAAACCCAGAATGTGGAAACCCAGATGTTGACTGGGTATGGATGTAATGGTTGGACAATTTGGAAATCTGTCTACTTGATGTTTCTGTCTTGATAATTATGCCTGTATACTTTGAGGTTCAGGGTGCTGACCTTTTCTTCTGAACAAGGTAAACGATATATGTCTGACTGATTAAAGTAAGCTTGTTAACCCATTTTGAGTTGCTTTCCTTTAACAAAGCAGATCCAAGAACCTGTGGTGGCGGCAAACCCTGAGGACGTGCTTGGGGTGCTTGCTGCTACACCATGGAGCAGGTATTTAGCCTAATTCTTTGGATTACAGAGCCAGGATTTTTTGCAACTATGCAAAACAAATTGAGACTATATGATACTGGTTGTCTATAGAATATGGAATTCATCTGGGAAGAGTGGATATAGACCTGGACTTGGAGGCAGGAAAATCTGAGTTTATATATTTTTATTTATTTTTTAAATATTTTTGTATATTACTTTTTATATTTTAGTTTACATCATTCATTTCCACAAGATTCTGAGTTACAAATTCTCTCCCCATTTTCCCCCTATTCACCACCCCAAAACAGAGATCCCACTGAATATCCCCTCCCCCAATCTACTCTCTCGTACATCTTCCCCCATTCCCCTCCAACCTTCCAGTAGGGCATGGTGGATGTCTGTAGCCCAGTGGCTGTATATCTTATTTCCCAGTTACATGTAAAATAATAATAATAATAATAATTTTTTAAACATTTGATTTTAAACCTTTGAATTCCAGATTCTTTCCCTACCTCCCTCATCACCCACCCTTACTGGGAAAATAAGCAATTCAATATAGGTTGTACATGTGTAGCTATGCAAAACATTTCCATAGTGGATATATTGTGAAAGACTATGTTTCCCTCCATCCTATCCCACCCTGGACTTGTTCTATTCCAATATGCCTTCACCCCAACCTGCCCTCCCTTCCATCATGCCCCCTCTCATCCCCTCCTCCCTACCCTCCTGTAGGATGAGACACACTGTTTAGTGTGTATGTGATTCCCTCCCTAAGCCAAATTCATTGAGAATAAGGTTTACTCATTCCTTTTTGCCTTCCTGTTCTTTCCTTTCATTGTAACAGTTTTCCCTTGCCTCTTCTATATGAGATAATTTACCCCATTCTATCTCTCCCCCTCTCCTCTCATATTCCTCTCTCACCTCTTCAGTTCACCTTTTAAATATCATCCCTTCATATTCAACTGGCCCTGTACCTTTTGTCTATATATACCTGTACACACACACACACACACACACTCACATATATATGTATACATATGTATTCATATGTCCATATACCCTCCTATATAGACATATATGTATACATTTCTATTCCCTTCAACTATTCTCATACTGAGAAAAGTTTAATAAGTTACAATTATCATTTTTTCATGTATGAATGTAAGTAGTTCATCCTTGATAAGTTCCTTATTATTTCTTTTCCCTGTTTACCTTCTCATGCTTCTCTTGCTTCCTGTATTTGAATGTCAAATTTTCTATTCAACTCTGTTTTTTTTTCATCAAGAATGCTGTTAGGAGTTTTCTTTTGGTGATCTTTTTCAGGAGGTGATTGGTGGATTCTCTCAACCTATATTTTGCTCTCTGCTTTTAAAACATCAGGGAAATTGTCTTTGAGAATTTCTTCAAGGATGATTTCTAGGTTCTTTTTTTGATCATGACTTTCAGGTAGTCCGAGAATTTTTAAATTATCTCTCCTGGATCGATTTTCCAGGTCAGTGGTTTTCACAATAGGATATGTCACATTGCCTTCTATTTTTTTTTTCATTTGTTTGGATCTGTTTAATAGTATCTTGATTTCTCATAAAGTCAATAGCTTCCATTTGCTCCAATCTAATTCTGAGGGAATAATTCTCTTTGGTGAACTTTTCAAATTCTTTTTCCCTCTGGCAAATTCAGCTTTTTAAGGCATTCTTCTCTTCATTGGCTTTTTGAGCCTCGTTTGCCATTTGAGTTAGTCTATTTTTTAAGGTGTTATTTTCTCCAGTCAGATTGTTGACTTTCATTTCATAATTTTCTTGCATCATTCTCATTTCTCTCCCCAATTTTTCCTCCACTTCTATTATTTGGTTTTCAAAATCCTTCTTAAGCTCCTCTATGGCCTGTAAGAAGTTTGTTCTTTTCTTAGAAGCTTCTGGTGCAGGAGTTCTGACTTCACTATCTAACTCCTGTTCCATGCCCTTACCTTTTGTCCTCAAAAAAGGATTCCAAAGTTGGATTACTGTGCTTGCCTTGCTTCCCTTGTCTGCTCATGTTGCCACTCAATTACTTGACTTTTGAGTTTTTTTGCCCCAATAGAACTATGCTACCACAGGGGGGAGCTTTGTCCTAGTTGTTGGGGTTTTCTCAGCTGCTGGAGCTATTAGTTGCGTGCCTTCTCTAAAGGCTCTCTATGCTCTGGTAAACTGGTCACTCATCCCAGGACCTCCACCCTAGACTGTAATCCAGATCCAAGCAGGTTAAAGCAAGAGAAATTACCCTTCAGACTGGTCTTTTGGTCCCCCTACACTCTGCAGGCCAAGAGCTCTGAAGCAGCCACGTGGCAGAAGATGCAGGGCCACAACACCTTAGCCACTTCTTGCCCCAGGAACAAAGGCCAACCATGCTCCTGAATTCCCAGGTCCCAAAGTCCACACTGCACTGACCTCTCACTTTGTCCTTAACATGTGTGGGTTGATAATTCTGCAAACAGCCACAGCTGCTGGTGACACGAAGTCCCTCCAGCCGGCATCTGGTTGTAGTTGCCCTGAGGCTAAAACTCCAGGCTCAAGCAGGGCTGGGTTCCCAGAGGGCTGTGCTGGGGCTGCTTCCTGCCGGCCTACCGGGCTGTCATCAGTGGGAGGTTAACTTCTCTATGTCATTTTGTGGATTCTGCAGCTCCAAAATTTGTTCAGAGACACCTTTTACATGAATTGGAGAAGGTGATAATCTGAGTTTAATCTCAGTCAAATTGGTATCTGCTGCCCTACCTCATTTCAAATCAATGGAGCAAGATGCCCCATTCTCAGCACCCCCTGTAAGGCCATGAATGGCAGGGACTACCTTTTTATTCATCGTATCCCCAGTGCTTAGCTCTATGCCTGTAACATTGTAGGCACTTAATAAGTGTTTACCAGATTAGATTAAATTGGAATCAAACATTAAACACTTAAAGGGACTCTGGGTAAGATATTTCTGTCTGGTATTATATGGCCCATTTCCTCTTTTTCTTAGTGATCTTCTCATAATGCCCCACCCCCCACCCTGGTGCAGAGTTTCTGTGCTAGGGATATCACTCATTTAGGATTTGGGGAACTATTACTCTATGCATCTTAAATCACAGTAACTGGGGTGGAGCAAAGATGGCAGAGTAAAAGCAAAAACTTGGTGTGAGCTCTTTTTCCAATCACTTCTAATACATGTAAGAAAAATGACTCTAAATAAACTTTAGAGCTACAGAACCCACAAAGATACAGAGAAGCAAATCTCCCACTGAAGGTAGCCTAGCAGGCCTACAGGAAAGATCTATCACAGGGTGCTAGGAGCCGTGCACAGTTCTGCATGAGCCATGCTTCCAGACACAGGGCAGCTGCAACCAGTAGCAGCCAAAGCAGAATTCAGGAGAGTGAATCACCAGCAACTGTGGCAGTCTCCAGACATCTCAACCTATAAAGGCTAAAGACAAAGGAACAGATCAGTGTGGAACACTGTTGGAATGGGGGGACTAAAGAGCATGGGCATTGGACTGCCTGAAAGCCATGATCAAAAAAGAGCCTAGAAATCATCCTTCAAGAAATTCTCAAGGAAAATTGTCCTAATATTCTAGAACCAGAGGGCAAAATAGAAATTGAAAGAATTCACTAATCACCTCTTGAAAAAGATCCCAAAAAGAAAACTCCTAGGAATATTTTAGCCAGGTTCCAAAGTTCCCAGATCAAGGAAAAAATATTACAAGCATCCAAGAAGAAACAATTCAAATATTGTGGAAACACAATCAGGATAACACAGGCCCTGGCAGCTTCTACACTGAGGGATCAAAGGGCTTGGAATATGATTTTCCAGAGGTCAAAGGAGCTGAGATTAAAACCAAGAATCACCTATCCAGCAAAACTGAGTATAATGTTTCAGGAGTAAATATGGTCATTCAATGAAAGAGAGAGCTTTTAAGTATTCTTGATCACAAAAACAGATTTGAATAGAAAATTGACATTCAGATACAAGACTCAAGAGAAGCAAGAGAAGGTAAACAGAAAAGAAATCATAAGGAACTGATCAAAACTGAACTATTTATATGCCTTCATGTAAAAAAGATAATGGTAACTTATGAAACTTTTCTCAGTATGAGGATAGTTGAAGGGAATCTAAATGTAAATATATATGTATGTATGTATGTATTCATACATATATATGTATGTATACATACATATATCTACATAGGAGAATATGTATGAATACATGTGAGTATGTATATATATGTGTACAGATATAAATAGACAGAGGGCACAGGATCAATTTAATAAGAAGGGATGATATTTAAAAGGTGAAATTGAGAGGTGAGAGAAGAATATGAGAGGAGATGGGGAGAGACAGGATGGGGTAAATTATCTCATATAGAAAAGGCAAGGGATAACTGTTACAATGGAGGGGAAGAAGAGGAAGGCAAAAGAGAATGAGTCAACTTTACTCTCATTGAATTTGACTTATGGAGGGAATGACATACAAACTAAAGAGGATAGTAGGGGGGAAGGGAATGAGATTGGGGATAATGGAGGGGAGGGCAGGTTGGGGGGGAGGGTAGTTAGAAGCACACAGTTTTTGAAAAGGGACAGTGACAAAGTAGAGAATAGAACAAGTGGGGGACAGGATAGGATGGTGGGAAATATAGTCAGTCTTTCCCAATATATCGACTATGGAGTAGAAACACGACCTCCCCATGGCTCCGGCTTCCACCTTCCCTAATCCATGTAAAAAGGGGACTCTAAGCAAACTTTGGAGCTGCAGAACCCACAAAGTCACACAGAGAAGCTAACCTCCAGCTGAGAACATCCCGGCAGGCTGGCAGGAATCGGCCAGCACAGCTCTCTGGGAGCCAAGCCCAGCCCCACACCAAGCCTTTAGCCCCAGGGAGGGCCTGACCAGCCCCCAGCTGGAGGGACTCCAGATCAGCAACAGCTGTGGCCATTTCCAGATTTATCAACACATAGATGTGAAGGACAAAGTGAGAGGTCAGTGCAGTCTGGACTTTGGGACCCCGTAAGTGGGAGTGCCTGGTTTTTGCCCCTGGGGCGAGAAGCCGCACAGCCAGCCAGCACCACATGGCAGCTTCAGCTCCTGGCCTGCAGAGTGTAGGGGGACCAGACACCAGTCTGAAGGTTAATTGCTGTTGCTTTAACCTGCTTGGATATGGATTGCAGTCTAGGGTGGAGGTACTGGGGTGTGTGTCCAGCTTGCCAGAGCGTGTGGAGAACTCAGAGAGGGAACCCATCTAATACCTCTGGCAGCTGAGAAAACCCCAGGGTTTGGGACAAAAGCTCCCCTGTCTGGTGGCAGAGTCCTACTGTGGCAAAAAGCCCAGGGGTCAAGTGACTGAGGGGTGACATGACCAGGCAAAGGAAACAAAGCAGACAGAATATCCAACATTAGACTCCTATCTTGGGGACAAAAAGGAGCAAAGCATTGGAACAGGAGGAAGACAGTGAAGTCAGAACTCTTGCACCAAAGGCTTCAAAGGAAAATACGAACTGGTTACAGGCCATAGAGGACCTTAAGAAGCACATAAGAGAAATGGAGGAAAAATTGGGAAGAGAAATGAGAACGATGCAAGAAAATTACAAAATGAGAATCAACAGACTGACTGAGGAAAATCACACTTTTAAAAAAAGATCTCTGGAGAAATCTGAATGGGGATAAAAAGGAATATACTTTCTTCTCAGCAGTTCATGGCACATACTCAAAAATTTACCATGTTCTAGGGCATAAAAACCTCACAATTCTATGCAGTAAGGCAGAAATATTAAATGCGTCCTTCTCAGATCATGATGCAATAAAAATTATATGCAAAAAAGGGCCAGGGAAAGACAGACTAAAAACTAATTGGAAATTAAACAATTTAATCCTAAAGAATGAGTGGTTCAAACAAGAAATTATAGAAACAATCAGTAATTTCATTCAAGAGAATGATAATAATGAGACAACATACCAAAAGCTGTGGGATGCATTAAAGGCAGTTCTTAGGGGAAGTTTTATATCCCTGAGTGCATACGTGATTAAATTAGAGAAAAGGGAGCTCAATGAATTGGGCATGCAATTAAAAAACCTAGAAAAAGAACAAATTCAAAATCCCCAATTAAATAATAAATTAGAAATATTGAAGACAAAAGGAGAGATTAATAAAATTCAAATTAAGAAAACTATTGAAATAATAAATAAAACCAAGAGCTGGTTTTATGAAAAAACCAACAAAATTGATAGACCCTTAGTCAATATGATAAAAAAAAAGAAAGAAGAAAACCAAATTATGAGTATCAAAAATGAAAAGGGTGAATCTACAGAGGAAAACAAAACAATAATTAGGAATTATTTTTCCCAATTGTATGCACATAAATTTGACAATTTTACGGAAATGGATGAATATTTACAAACATACAAGTTGCCCAGATTAACTGAAGAGGAAGTAAATTACTTAAATAATCCCATCTCAGAAAAATAAATTGAACAAGCCATCAGTCAGCTCCCTAGGAAAAAATCTCCAGGGCCAGATGGATTCACTAGTGAATTCTATCAAACATTTAAAGAACAATTGATTCTAATACTCTACAAACTATTTGGGAAAATTAGTGAAGAAGGAGTCCTACCAAATTCTTTTTATGACACAAATATGGTACTGATACCTAAATCAGAAAGAGATAAAACAGAGAAAGAAAATTATAAACCAATCTCCCTCATGAATATAGATGCAAAAATACTAAATAAAATACTAGCAAAAAGACTACAGCAACTTATCTCAAGAAAAATACACTTTGATCAGGTAGAATTTATTCCAGGAATGCAAGGATGGTTTAATATTAGGAAAACCATCAGTATAATTGAGCATATCAACAATAAAACTATCAGAAACCACATGATCATCTCAATAGAAGCAGAAAAGGCTTTTGACAAAATACAACATCCATTCCTATTAAAAACATTAGAAAGTAGAGGAATAAATGGAGCCTTCCTTAAAATAATATGTAGCATCTATTTAAAGCCATCAGCAGGTATTATATGTAATGGGGAGAAGCTAGAAGCATTTCCCATAAGATCAGGGGTGAAACAAGGGTGTCCACAATCACCCCTCTTATTCAATCTGGTACTAGAAATGTTAGCAGTAGCAATTAGAGAAGAAAAAGAAATCAAAGCAATCAAATTAGGCAAAGAAGAGTCCAAGCTATCACTCTTTGCAGATGATATGATGATATACTTAGAGAATCCTAGAGAGTCAAGTAAAAAACTACATGAGACAATAAATAAATTTGGCAAAGTTGCAGGATATAAAATAAACCCACATAAATTCTCGGCATTCCTATATATTTCCAATGAAATTCAACAGCAAGAGATAGAAAGAGAAATCCCATTTAAAGTTACTGTAGACATAAAATATTTGGGAATCTACCTGCCAAGACAAACCCAGGACCTGTATGATCATAACTACAGAACACTTTCCACACAAATAAAGTCAGATCTAACTAATTGGAAAAATATCAATTGCTCGTGGCTGGGTTGAGTTAATATAATAAAAATGACAATTTTACCTAAATTAAATTATATATTTAGTGCCATACCAATTAATTTACCAAAAAACTACTTTATGGAGCTAGGAAAAATTGTAACAAAATTCATTTGGAAGAATAAACGGTCCAGAATATCAAGGGAATTAATGAAAAGAAATGCTAGGGAAGGTGGACTAGCTATACCAGATTTCAATCTGTATTATGAAGCAGTAGTCATCAAAACTACTTGGTACTGGCTGAGGAATAGAGGAGTGGATCAATAGAATAGATTAGGCACATGAGATTCAGAAGTCAATGGCTATAGTAATCTATTGTTTGATAAACCTCCAGACCCTGGTTTTTGGGATAAGAACTCACTATTTGACAAAAACTGCTAGGAAAACTGGAATATATAGTATGGCAGAAACTGGACATAGACCATTATCTAACACCATATACCAAAATCAAGTCTAAATGGGTGCATGATCTAGGTATAAACGTTGATACTGTAAGCAGTCTCCTAAAACAAAGAATAGTTTACCTATCAGACTTGTGGAGAAGGAAAGACTTTATGACTAAACAAGAATTAGAGAACATTATAAAATGTAAAATGGATAATTTTGACTACATGAAAATGAAAATTTTCTGTACAAACAAAGCTAATGTAACCAAGGTAAGAGGGAGGTGGGAAATTGGGAAAGAATATTTACAACCTATGTCTCTGACAAAGGACTCATTTCTAAAATATACAGAGAATTGAGTCAAATTTATAAGAATACAAGTGATTCCCCAATTGATAAATGGTCAAAGGATATGAACAGGCAGTTTTCAGAGAAAGAAATTAAAGCTATCTATAAGCACATGAAGAAATGCTCTAATTCACTTTTATTTAGAGAAATGCAAATCAAAACAACTCTGAGCTACCACATCTCACCAGTCAGATTGGCTAAGATGACAAAACAGGAAAATGACAAATGCTGGAGAGGAGGTGGGCAAATTGCAACATTAATGCATTGCTGGTGGAGTTGTGAACTTATCCAGCCCTTCTAGAGAGCAATCTGGAATTCGGCCCAAAGGGCTAGAAATACTTTCATACCCTTTGATCCAGCAATACCACTCCTGGGTTACATCCCAAAGAGATCATAGAAATGAGAGAAAAACCCATATGTACAAAAATGTTTATAGCAGCTCTTTTTGTGGTAGCAAAGACTTGAAAATTAAGGGGGTGCCCATCAATTGGGGAATGGCTGAACAAATTGTGGTATATGCATGTTATGGAATACTATTGTGCCATAAGAAACGAGGAGCAGATGGTCTTCATATTTACCTGGAGAGGCTTATATGCCCTGATGCTGAGTGAGAAGAGTAGAACCAGGAGAAATTTGTACACAATTACAGACACAACGTAGGTGTGATGACCAATTTTGATAGACTGGACTCTTCTCAGCAATGCAGTGAATATAAGTCAATCCCAAAAGACTCATGATGGAGAGAAATATGTGCATCCAGGAAAGAACTAGAAAGAACTAAGTTTATATCCAAGTGGAAGCAAAATACCTGATCTTTTTCCTTGTCTTATTTGGTTTTATGTCCTCTTTACCATTTTTCATTCCAGCTGGTACAATCCGTTCTTATAACCTGACTAATGTATAATGTGAAAGTATTTACAGATCCTCTATTTGTCTATAAGCTGCCAATGGGGGGGGGCGGAAAAGGAGGGGGACAAAACGTGAAACTCAAGGAATTGTGGAATTGAATCCTGTAAACTAAAAGGAAACAAACAAATTAATTTAAAAAATAAAAAAAAAACAGACTAACTCAAATGGCAAAAGAGGCTCAAAAAGGCAATGAGGAGAAGAATGCCTTAAAAAGCCAAATTTGGTACTGATCTTGGGCAAGTCACTTAACCCTAATTGCCCTGCATTTTCCCCTCCAAAAGAGAAAAAAAAATTAAATAAAACTTTATTGTTGTATTTTTTTTAATCACCAAAATTTTCCGAGTATCCTTTCTGCTCTTTCTTCCGAGAACCATTCCATATAACAAATTTTTTTTTGTAAAATGGAAAGAGAAAAAAATAGCAAAACTGATCAATACTTTGAAAAGTCTGAAAATATGTGCAATTTACCATATTTGTAGATTCTCTATGTCTGCAAAAGAGTGTTATGGGTGCCTTCTCATACTTCTTCTTTGGAGTCATACTTTTTCTTTGTAATTTTGCAAGTTTCTTTTTTTTTAATGGAAGAAACTTCTTCAGGTTCCTTTTGCATGTTAGCTTTCCTCATAACATTGTAAGATCCTTGAGTGCAGGGATTGTCTATCATTTTTTTTTCTTATTTATAGCCATAACACTTAAAACAGTACCTGGCACATAGTAGGTGTCTAATATTTATTGAATTGAATTAAATTTGTAGTTGTTAATTCCATTTACATTATTGTAGCCAGTGTATATGTTGTTTTCTTGGATCTGCTTATTTCACAATCTTCATCAGTTCATTTAGAACTTCTTACAATTCTCCGTATTCATCATTCATTATTTCTTAATTCCATTAAATTTATGCACTATAATATTTTTAGTTATTTCCCAGTCAATGGGCATCAAGTTTCTGCTAATTTTCTATTATTATTTATCTGGGGACTTTCTTCTTACCAATGGCCTGCTTGTGGTATAAACCTAGTAATGAAATATCTATGTGAAGAGGAATGAATATTTTAGTCACTTCATTTTCAGAATTCCAAAATGTTTTCTAAAATAATTATACTGATTCACAGAACCACCATGAATGTATAGTTTTGTTATCTTCCCACATTCCTTCCAACTTTGACTATTAGCATCTTTTATCATCTTTGAGAATTTCCTGTTGTGAAATGAAACTTCAGCGTTTTGTGATTTGTTGTTTAGTCAGTTATGTACAAATCTTTGTGACCCTATTTGGGATTTTCTTGACAAATATTCTGGAGTGGTTTCCCATTCCCTTCTCCAGGGCATTTTTTCACAACTTAGAAAAGCAGGGTTAATTGACTTGCCCACGGTCATACAAGTATTATCTAAGTGTCTGAGGCCAGATATAAACTCTGTTCCTCCTGACTCGAATCAGACACTCTATCCACTGCACCACCTAGCTGTCCTGTTTTGATTTGCTTTCCTCTTACTAGTGATTTAGAACATTCTTTCATATAGTTCTTATATTTTGCAATGTATTTTTTCAAGAAAATAGATTTTTATTGCTATCTTTTGTTTTTACATTGTCTCAACCTTCTGCAACCCTCCCCCTCCCAGAGGACCATTCTTAAAAAAAAAAAGAAAGAAAAATAGTAAGAAAAAATTCGGCAGAACTGCTTTATACATTGAAAAATCCTAACACAACATTGCAAGAACTGCCCTGCCCCCCCCTGATAAAGAACAGGAGGTTGGGAAATGACCTCCACTTTAGAAAATTAAAAATTTTATTGATTTTCAAGTAAAAATATTATTCATTTTTAAAATTTTGAATTCCAAAACCTCTTCTTCCTTTTAGCCCTACCCCAACCATTGAAAAGATAAGCAATATGATATCCATTATTAGAAATGATGTAAAACAAACAAGAAAAATAAAGTCAAGAAATTATATTTCAATCTGCACTTAGAGTTCATTAGATCTCTCTCTGGAGGTGGGTATGATTTTCTCACTCTGAGTCCTTTGGAATTGTCTTGAATCATTTGATAGATCAGAGTGGCTAATTTTTTCACAGTTGATGATTATTATAATATTGCTGTTACTCTGTACAATAATCTCTTGGCTTTGCTCACTTCACTTTATCAATTTACACACACACATACACTATATATATATACCTATATCTATCTATATAAAATCTTTACAGGTTTTGTTTTAACTTGCCTGCTCATCATTTCTTAGAGTAAAATAGTATTCCATCACAATCAGACAACACAATTGTTCAACCACTCCCCAATTAATGGATTTCTCCTCAATTTCCAATTCTTTGCCACCACAGGAAGAGCAGTTATAAGTATTTTTTGTAAATATCAGATCTTCATGCTTTTTCTTTGATCTCTTTAGGATACAGAGCTTGTAGCAATATTTCTGGGTCAAAGGATATAAACGGCTTTATAGCCCTTTGGTCATAGCTCCAAATTGTTCTCCAGAATGCTCTCTCTTCAGAACTCCACCAATTTTTAGTATCCCAATTTTTTCCACATCTCCAGCATTTGTCCTTTTCATTTTCTCTCATTTTAGCCAATCTATTAGGCATGGAGTGAAACATCAGAACTGCTTTAATTTGTATTTCTCTGATATTAATTTAGAACATTTTTTCCCTATATGACTATCGATAGCTTTAATTTTTTTTTCTTCTGAAAACCACCTATTTATATCCCTTGATCACTTATCAGTAGAGGAATATTTTTTTTATTTTCATAAACTTGAAAAATTTCCCTAAATATTTGAAAAATGAGGTCTTTATAAGGGAAATACTGTCAAATTTTGTATATTAGTCTCTAGAAAAAACTGACAATATAAAATATTATCAAAATGCTTATGAAGTGTTGTTATAAATTCATTTTCTTATTTTGAGATGCAAAAAATAAATTTTACTAGTAAATATGGTAGGAGATGGGGAATGAGTTTAGGGAGCAGTTTATCTGAAAACAAAACAAATTAAAAGACTTGGGTGGAAAGTTGAATGATCTATGAGTTTTGTGAGTCGATACTTTAACCTGGCTAGTTTCTAGAGTGAATGAAGTGATGGTTCTGCTGATCTGTGTTCTGGTTAGGTCACATATGGTTTGTTCTGCATTTTGAAAGGTGAATTAATAAGATGTCTTGAGAAAGAACTGGGGGTTTTTAGCTTAAAGAAGATAAGGAAACAATGATAATTTTTTTAAAAGTATTTAGAAGGCTATCATTGAGAGGAAGACAGATTTTTTTTTCTTCTGCTTAGCATCAAAAGGTAGAACAGGAAGAGTCAATACAATAAACTGGAAGTTTATGTTCAGTAAAAGGAAAAATAATTATAACTATGAAAAATTTGAATGGGCTACCTTGAGATGCACCCCCCTCACTAAAGGGCTTAAAACAAACACTGGATGACTACTGGTTAGTGATACTGTAAAGGAGATTCTTGCAACATTATGAATTAAGTTAGCTGGTCTGTGAGATCTTTTCCAACTCTGTTACCCTGTGGAGTGACTTGATCAAAGTCACCCAGCAAGGTAATGGCAATTGTGGAATTTGAACATAGATCTCCAACTGTAAATCAAGTGCTTATTCCATGACACGAATCCCAGAGACCATTGCACTGTAATTGATAATCAGAGATTTAGAGTGTTTTATAGTAAGCTAGTATATCTGCACATCAATTAAAAGACAATTGTACATTTTTTCTCCTATTCATAACAAAAATATTCAGTATGAAACCTTTGTTCATAAAAAAATGACCTTTTAAATGAATTATCCAAACAGCAAATTAAAGGTCGGATTTCTTTATCTACAAAATAAGGCATCTAGATTTGATGATCTCTTTGGCCCATATAAACTTTAAATCATATGATTCTGCTATCTTGGTCATAGGTAGGAATTGCTAAAAGAATTAAGTGTATATCTGTTTTTATATAGTTGTGTGAAAGATAAGCACCTTTATTCTGTGGATAATGTTGGATCTAAGTTAGAATGATTAAATAGGAAAGCTACTTAGTAGTTTTCAACTGCATATTGGGGAAAAATACCAGAAGAAAATTGATTTTATATAGACAATGCTGTTAAATAAAGAAACAGATAATATGTGGTGATATTTTAAAATACTTCCTATTTTGAGAATAGAAAAAATAAAAGTGGTTGCAGTTCAGAAATGGTAAAAAGAAGTAGGTCAGAGCAAAGGAGGAGAGAGAAATATGGGACAGGAATCATAATAATTTATTCAGTTTATAATTTATTTACAAGAGCACTCATGAATCAAAGGCTACATAATTTAGTTCAACAACAGATAGCAAGTAGATCTCACTGAAGAAACTATTACAAACCCATTCAGACATAATAATCACATTATTAACAATTCAATTTTGCTCTGGGAACTGAGGTGAACACTTTTGAAAAAAAAGAATACAAGGTTTGGTAGGAGATGTATTCCTATATGAGTAAGGGACAGAGGTACTTACAAAAGATAAAATAAAGAATTCTGATTAACTAAAACAAAATTAATGCATCTAAAATAAGAAAGGAAGAAGTCAAATAGAGGGAAATATTTGCATCAAACTTCTCTGATAAAGGTTTGGTATCAAAAATATATAGACAACTAACAGAAATATATAAAATTAAAAGCCATTTCCAAAAGATAACTGACCAAAGGACATAAATACCCAGCAAACTGACAAAAATGACAAAAGACAGAAATGGTGAATGCTAGAGGAATTACAAGAAATAAGCATTGCTGGACTGGAGCTATGAATTGGTATAACCATTTTGGAAAGCAATCTGCAAATAAAGTGACAAGACTTTAAAATGTTCTGACTCTTAGACTCAGGGATTCTAGTACTAAGCATTTTTACCAAAAAGGTTATTGACTATAAACAAAGTCTCGTATAAACAGCCTATTTACTGCAGCAATTTTTGTGTTAGAAAAGAACTGACAACAAACTAGATGCCTCTGATTGCACAATAGGTAAATAAATTGTACACGAATATAAGAGAATATTGTTATGCTCTAAGAAATTTTGTCTTAAAACCACTTCTCATCACTCAAAATCTGGAATTATACACAGTGTGTGTTTAACAATGTCGATAAAATGAACTGAATAGAATCTACAAAGATTAATCTTTTTCTGTAAGATTTAGTTTAATTGAGGCAGCTAGGTGGTGCAGTGAATAGAACACCAGCCCTGGAGTTAGGAGGACCTGAGTTCAGATCCGACCTCAAACACTTAAAACTTCCTAATCATGTGACCTTGGGCAAGTCACTTAACCCCAATTGCCTTCCAAAAAAAAAAGATTTAGTTTAATTATGCAAGCGATAACATCCTATATTAATGCTGACTTTTTTTGCACCACAAAGTCAAAGAGGACTAAGGACTTTATCCAATTCTTGAGACATCATTGTTACCTTATTTCTCATCTGTGTTGTCAGTATAAGATGTATATGTTAAAATCATATGATAATACTCAAATGATACCAGAAAATAACTTTAATAATCCTTTGGACACATAAGCATATACATGTATGTAAAATGTGTGTATATGTGTATACACATACATGTGAACACATATATGTGACAATGTATTCTTGTGAAAATATATGTGTGTATAAAAGTATATAAATCAAATGAGATAATATTTCTAAAGTGCTTTGCACAGTTCCTGGCATGTAGTAGGTGCTTAATAAATTCTTCACTTCAATAAACATTTATAAAGCATCAATTATTTACCAGCTACTGTGCTAAATGCTGGGGATACAAATAAGAAATATAAAGAAACTGTCCTCAAGCATTTTATAATCTAATGATATAAGACAACATATAAAAACAAAGTAGAAGTGAGGGGGTGGACATGAGGGCATACCAGGTATCTAGTATGGGCCATCTTGAGATGGAGAGTTGAGCGCACATTCTGCCTTTCATGAAGGAAAGTTTTAGGTTCAGTGCTCCATCTTCCAGCCCTATCAATCAGAGGTAGGAGGAAGCTGAGGGGGTTGGAAGATGTTAACTTTCCAAGAATGAGTTAAGCAGTATGATGGGATTTCTGGTGATCAGTCTTTGATAGGATCTTATTACATTTAGTTTAGACCAAATAGACCTGCACTTATTTTTCCCTCTCCACCCCTACCTCCACTAGTCCCACACACATATTTCAGCTTTGAGGCAGTATGAAGAGCATGGTGACAACTAAGTGGAGCAATAAATAGAACACTGGGCCTGGATTTAGGAAGACTAATCTTTCTGAATCCAGATTTGGTCTCAGATACTTCCTAGCTGTGTGACCTTGGACAAGTCACTTAACCTCATCTATAAAATGAACTGAAGAAGGGAATGGAAAATCACTTCAGTATCTTTGCCAAGAAAACCTCAAATGTAGTCATCAGAGTAGGACACAACTGAAAAATGACTAAACAACAACAAATTAAGATCATGAGTTGTGAGAGAAACAGAAAAAGGGGAGACGGTATTGGAGCAGTCATTGCTATGGGAGACTTTGTGCCTAGGTGCATGCAAAGGGTGTTTTCAATGAGAAATTTATCCAACAAGGCAATGGATAAGAAATATACTGTTACTGATATTCATGAAATTATTTTGGGAAAGATCCCCCAGAGGATCACAGGGGGTGACAGGGAGAGAACCACTGCAGAGAATTCACAGAGGCACATATTTAAGAGTCAAACGGGATGAGAAGGCCTAATAGCACTCCTGAACTCTATTCCTCCATTCCCTACTGCCTAATGGATATTTCAGCTTGGATGTCTCCTTGGCATCTCAAACACAGCATGCCCCAAAGTGTTTAAGATATTCTTGTTGATAACCTGGAGTGACTTTTATAAACGGATGCTGAATGAGGGGAGCAGAACCAGGTGAACATTTTACACAATTATATACACATCGTATCTGTGAGGACTGATTTTGATAGACTGGGCTCCCGCCAGCAATGCAAGGTTATAAGACAACTCCAAAGGACTCATGATGGAAAAGGCTATCCACATCCAGAGAAAGAATTAGCGAGTTCCCCAACTGCTCTGCCTTCTCCCTTCAAAAGGAAAAAAAAAATTAAAAAGAATATACAAAAGAAAATTCCTAATCATTAATAACAAGAAAAAAATAAAGAAACCTGGGGGTTTTGCCTCATACCCTGTAGGTTTTCAAAGATTATAAAAAATAGAAATGGACAATGTTGGAGGGACTATAGGAAAATGGAAACATTAGAGGGTTGCTGGTGCTGTTAATTAGCACAACTGCTTTAGAAATCCATTTGTAATTATGCAAATAGATTAAGAAAAATTACCATACAATTTTACCCAGAGATTCTACTACTAGGCATATATCTCAAAGAAGTAGTAGATAAGAAATAAGTACCACTATATAGACAACAAAATACTTATACCAACACTCTTCCCCATCTCAAGTATTTGTAATCAAAGTAGATGCCCTGATTGGGAAATGCCTAATCAAATTATGGTACATAAAGGTTATGGAATGTTACAGTGTATTATGTATTTTGTATACAATGAATACAGAGAAGCATAGAAAGCTTTATATGATCTGATGCAGAGCAGAGTAAGCAGATCCCAGAAAACATCATACACAATGACAAATTTTTAAAACTCAATCAAAATTGAAGACTGTAAAATGATAAAGAATAAATATGACTTCAGAAAGAAATCACTCCCAACAAATATTCCTTTGCAAAGGTTTACAAATGTGGCTCATTGAACATATTTTCAGACTTTTGGAATGTATTGATGAGGTTTATTTTATTTTCATCTTTTTAAAAAAATATTATTTGTTTTATGGAATGACTCTCTGGGGAAAATTTTGTTGAATTTTTAAGAAAATACGAATGTTTTTGTTTTTTAAGTAGACTAGACTGGAGTCAGGCCACTAAATTTATATTTCACTCCTGCACATTATTATCTCTGTGACTTTGGGCAAGTAAATTCTCTGGAATCTTTACAAAGTAAGGTCACTGTATTAGATGATCTCTTTAGTCCCAAGAGATAGTGCTAAATCTTACAATCACATGTAACTTCTCTGTCATATCTTTTCCTATTGCTTTTAATCCCAAATACTATTAAAATCTTGAGCATTCCAATCACTGCCAGTCCAGGAATTTCATCAGGTAATCTAGCAAAACTTAAGATTTCATATCAAATGAATTATGGATCCAGATCTCCTATGTTAAAATTTCATTTTGGGAACTAATAATTCATATTCCTATGTTAAAAACAAGCCTTGTCTGGCTCCAATCTCTGTTTTTGTGGTTTAAAGTTTAAGTCTCTTTACCTTCTCATTCTGAAAATTTGGCATTTGATCTGGGGGTTGCTCTTTGGTCAATAACTCCTATTGGGAGAAGGGGACTTTTACAGCAGTTTCTATTCAGGGTAATCTATTTTCCTGAATCACTTTCTTAAAATTCAGAGATACTACCATTAGGAAAGTTTCAATTTCTGTTGTGGTCGGTTTCCATTCAATATTAGGAGGAAAAGAAACACTTTATAATTAGAGGTATCCCAAAGTTGAACATCAATATGTAGTGGGTTGACATTAACAAAGGCCTTAATAATAGTGAAAATCTTCAAGTGGTACCTTGATAATTACTTCTCAGTGATCACTTTAGAACTCATATAAAACTTTGCTTCTTTTGACTTGAACTCACTAAGAGCACTTTGTCTCATTATTGAACTATATTCTCCAGGAGGACACAACTGTAAAGTTTCATTGTATAGACAGGGGTAAGGAACCTGTGCCTTCAAGGCTACATGTGGTCCTCTAGGTCCTCAAGAACAGTCCTTTGACTGAATCCAAACTTCAGAGAACGAATCCTTTTATTAGTACATTGTTTTGGATCCCAAAGGCATTTCTCTCTATGTTATAGTATATCTTTTTATATTCCAGAATATATTCCAGTTAGGTTATGAGTTGGACTTCCAATAACCTTGGATATTGCTTTCAATTCTGAGGTGCTTCAATTACCATGACAGACATGACAGACAGATTTTGACTAAAAGAATTTATCTTACCAATGCTGCCATGGCATTGATCTTAGATTCCTCATTAAAGTTGCTAAGTATTTATCATTGTGGCTACAAAAAAGATAGATCACCATTTGCAGCTTGGGTAGTCAAAACAGGCTAGCTCTTTCTCATTTGAGAATTGATTTAGGATTTAACCTTTCTAAGGTGAGACAGGAGGCAAACAAGTAGAGTCTCCTAAGATTCTCCTCAAATTCAGATATTCGTTTCACTAAGTTTGGGGGATATTGTATTTTGCCTACTTCTATAATTTATATGTATTTTGAATTACAAAATAATTGACATATACCATAGATTACTAATCAGAGAAAATGTTAATAAAAATAAACCTTCACCAATTATACAGTAATTAATGTGTCTGCTTCCTATAAAGCCTGATTAAATATACAGTCAATTCCAATTTATTTAGATACTGATTGTTCATTTGATGGATTATCCAGGCCCTTTGCCTTTTATTCTCATTTTCATTCTCATTCTCTCTCTTTCTCTCTTTTTTCTCTCTTCCTCCTTCTCTTTCTTCTCCTTCTCCTCCAGCTAATTCACCTTCATTTAAGACTATTTCTACAGAACAAAAAGAAAAAAAAAAAGAATCAGAAAAAATCCATTCCTTCAATAATTTGTTAGCAATTCAGGCAAAATCATGTTGAAAATAGGAAAATGATAGGTGAGAATGATCTATATAGGCAGAGTTCCACCCCTACCCCAACTGGCAAGAGTTTTGATACTTTAATATAGGTTTGATTGAGTTATACAATCATTAATCCTTAGAGTTCAATAGAGATCTTCATCTAAGAGAAACTGAATGATGACCCCGCAAAAGGAAGAATGTTTAATAGTCTTTTGACATGTGTTTTCAACATGTGTGGCTCACATTCCTTGTACCTGATATTTGAAACCACTCTCTTCCTCTTCCTCCCTCTGGCCCCAGATCTAATGTGTGCAGAAAAGGAATGCAGTTCCTTTTGGGGAGAAGTATTTTGTACAAATTAATTTTTGTTGTTGTTCAAAAAATTATGCTAACTTACTAACTATGCTTTCTAAAAGTTATTTGAGGTTACTGGATAACAATCAATAGGAAGCACCTTGGCAGGGGCACATGAACAATAATACTAGAAATTCAGTTCCTTGGGTTTTTCTCACCAAATCTTAAGAGAGTAGTTGTATCACCTTCTGGAGTTACAACCCTTCAATTCAAGTGGATGTTGAAAAGGTGAGCCTGGAGGGCTCACATGTATTAAAATTCAAATCTTGTAACAAAAATACTACAGTGCCTATAATTTTCCATGCTATTAAAAATGTTATTTTAAACATTTTTTAAAATTTTGAATTCCAAATTCTCTCCCTCTCACCTGCTTCTCCCACAACCATTGAGAAAGTAAGGAATGTATTAATTATATGTGTGGAATTATGCAAAACATATTTCCATATTAATCATCTTGCAAAAAAACAAGAATAATAGAGTGAGAAAATGATATTCCAATTTGTACTCAGAATTCATCAGTTCTCTTTATACAGGCCTATACAATTTTTAATCATGAGTCCTTAGGAATTGCCTTAGCTCACTGACTTAATCAGAGTAGCAAAGTCTTTCACTGTTAAATGATTATTACAATATTGTTGTTATTGTGTACAATGATTTTCTGGAGTCAGGGCACTAAATTTTTATTTCACTTCTGCATATTATCTGTGTGACTTTGGGCAAGTAAATTCTCTGGTATCATTATAGAGTAATGCCACTGGATTAGATGATCGCTTAAGTCCCAGAGAAAGTGCTAAATTTTATGATCATATGTAACATCTTTGTAGTAGTTTTTTTCTTGATTTTTCTCTCAAATACTATTTAAATCTTTAGCATTCACATCACTGCCAGTCCAGGAATCAACAGATAATCTAGCCAAACTTAAGATTGCATATCCAATGAATTATGGATCCAAATCTTTTATGTCAGAATTTCTATTTGGGAACTCATAATTCATATTCCTATGTTAAAAACAAGCGTTGTCTGGCTCCAAGTTCTGTTTGTATAGTTTAAAATTTTTAAGCCTCTCTTCTTCACTTTACTTTGCATCAGTTAATATGGGCTTTTGCAGGATTTTCTAAAAAAAATCTTGCTTGTCATTTCTTTTTCTTATTGTTTCGATTTATTTTTAGTTTTCAACATTCGTTTCAACAAGACTGAGTCGAAAATTTTCTCCCATCTTTCCCCTACTCACTGCTGCAAGATACTGAGCCTACTGAATATCCCTTCCCCCAATCTGCTCTCTCTTATACCCTCCCCCAACCGCCCTCTAACTTTCTAGTAGGGAGAGATGGATTTCTATACTCCAGGGCCCATATGTCTTATTTCCCGGTTGCATATAAAAAAACAATTTTTAACATTTGTTTTTAAAATTTTGATTTCCAGGTTCTTTACCTTCTTCACCCACCTCACCCACATGACTCACCCCCACTGGGACAGCAAGCAATTCAATAGAAGTTGTACATGTGTAATGACACAAAAAATTTCTATAGTAGTTATATTGTGAAAGAATAACTATATTTCTCTCCATCCTATCCCACCCTTCACTTATTCTATTTTCTACTTTGACCTTGTCCCTTTTCAAAAGTCTGTGCTCCTAACTACCCTCGCCCCCAATCTGGCCTCCCTTCTATCATCTCCCCTCTTATCCACTTACCCCCTACTTTCCTGTAGGGTAAGATACCCAATTGAGTGTGTGTGTCATTCTCTCCTTAAACCTAATTCAATGAGAGTAAGTTTGACCCATTCCCTTACACCTTTCTGCTCTTCCCCTCCACTGTAACAGTTTTCTATTACCTCTTTTATATGTGATAATTTCCACTATTATATCTCTCCCTTTTTCCTTCTGTCATTATATTTCTCTCTCACCTCTTAATTTTATTTTTTAGATATCATACCTTCCTATATCACTGATCCTGTGCCTTCTGTCTATGTATAAATGTACACACATATACATATACACATATATATTTATACACACATGCACCCTCCTGTACACATATATATGTGTGTATATGTGTATATATATTCCCTTCAACTATCCCCATACTGAGAAAAGCCTCATGCATTACGATTATCATTTTTCCATGTAGGAATGTAAATAGTTCAACTTTAGTAAGTTCCTTATGATTTCTTTTTCCTGTTTACTTTCTCAAACTTCTCTTGTTTCTGGTATTTGAAAGACAAATTTTCTGTTCAGCTGTTTTTTTCATCAATAATATGTGAAACCATGCTGGCTAAGTGGTTCAATGAACAGAACACTGGCCCAGGAGTCAGTAGGACCTGATTTCAAATCCAGCATCAGACACTTAACACTTACAAGCCACATGACCGTGGGCAAGTCACTTAACCACCATTGGCCTGCCTTCCTAAATTAAAAATAAATGAAAAATAAAAATAATAGTTTTTTTTTAAATAATACTTAAAAGTCCTCTATTTCATTGAATGACCATATTTTCCCCCGAAGCATTATACTCGGTTTTGCTGGGTAGGTGATTCTTGGTTTCAATCCTAGCTCCTTTGACGTCTGGAATATCATATTCCAAGCTCTTTGCTCCCTTTAGGTAGAAGCTGCTAGATCTTGTATTATCCTGATTGTGTTTCCACAATACATAAATTGTTTCTTCCTGACAGCTTGTAATATTTTCTCCTTGACCTGAGAACTCTGTATTTTGCTACAATATTCCTAGGAGTTTTCTTTTTGGGATCTTTTTCAAGAGGCCATCAGTGAATATTTTCAATTTCTATTTTGCCCTCTGGTTCTACAATATTGGGGCAATTTTCTTTGAGAATTTCCTGAAGGATGATTTCTAGGCTCTTTTTTTGATCCTGGCTTTCAGGTAGTACAATAAAATTTTAATTCTCTGTCCTGGATCTATTTTCCAGGTCAGTGGTTTGTCAAATGAGATATTTCACACTGCCTTCTATTTTTTCATTTATTTGGATCTTTTTTATAGTATCTTGATTTCTCATAAAATCATTAGCTTCCATTTACTCCAATAAAATTTTGAAGGAATTATTCTCTTAATGAGTTTTTTAAATTCCTTTTCTATCTGGCAAATTTGGCTTTTTAAGGCATTCTTCTCCTCATTGGCTTTTTAGGCCTCTTTTGCCATTTTGGTTAGTCTATTTTTTAAGGTATATTTTCTTCAGTCAGGTTCTTGACTCTCTTTTCATGATTTTCTTGCATCATTCTCCTTTCTCTTCCCAATTTTTCCTCAACTTCTCTTACTTGATTTTCAAAATCCTTCTTGGGCTCCTAAATGGCCTGTAACCAATTCATATGTTTCTTGTAGGCTTTTGATGCAGTTGTTTTGTCTTTGTGGACATATTTTGATCCTTTTTGTCCCCATAAAAGGATTCTATGATCTGATTGTGCTTCCTCTGCTTGCTCATGTTGCCACTCAATTACTTGACTTTTGAGCTCTTTGCCACAGTATAACTCTGCTTCCAGAGTGGAAAGATCTGTGTCCCAAATTGCTGGGCTTTTCACAAATGCTGTCAGATCTGTGAGGAGGGTGCCCCTCTACAGACACCCCAAGTTTTGGCATACTTGTGTTTCTCACCCCAGGACCAACACCTAAGACCACAAACCACATCCAAGAAGGTTGAAGCAAGAGCAATTACCCTCTAAATGGTTGCTGGGTCACCCTACAATATGAAGGCCAGGAGCTCTGGAGGCAGCCATGTGGAAGCAGTTAGAGCCACCAGACCTTGGACACCTCTCACTCCAGGGGCAGGGGACGAACTATACTCTTCCATCATCTAGTTCCAAAAGAGTTCCCCAGTGAATTTTTACTCTCTCTTTGGCATTTCAGGTTAAGAAGTCTGGAAACCACCACAGTTGCTGGTGATTCAATCTCCTGAAGTCTTCTCTGGCCAGTCTGTGTTTCTGGTTAGGGCCACCCTAGGTCTGGGACTGTGGCTCATATAATACTGTGCTTGGCTCCCACCCTGGTGCAATAGACCCTTCCTGTTGGCCTGCCAGGCTGCCTTCAGCAGGAGATTTGTTTCTCTCTGTCACTTTGTGGGTTCTGGAGCTCTAAAATTTGTTTAGTGTCATATTTTGCAGGTATTACAGGTGGTTGGGGTGGGAGCCTAGACAAATTCTTGCTTTTACTCCATCATCTTGGCTCCACACCCCCTTGTCATTTCTTATAGCACAAAAGTATTCCACCAAAATCATATACCATAACTTGTTTGGTCATTCTCCAATTGATGGGCATTCCCTCAATTTCTAATTCTTTGTCATTACAAAGAGAGTTGTAATAAATATTTTTGTACATAAATACACTTTTTTTCTTTTTCTTTGATCTCCTTGTCATACAGACCTAGGAGTGGTATGAGTGGGTCAGAGGCTATGCATAGTTTTATAGCCCATTGGGCATAGTTCCAAATTGTTCTCCAGATGGGTAGGACAAGTTCACAGTTACACCAACAATTCATTTGTGTATCTATTTTCCCGTATCCCTTCCAGAATTTGTCATTTCTTATTAGTGTGAGGTAGTACTTCAGAGTTATTTAAACATTTTCATTTCTCTAATAAAGAGTGATTTAGGTCAAGATGGAGGAGTAGAAATAGGGCTTCTGCTGGGCTCCGGAACCCACCACTTCCAATTCATGTAAAAGGTGACTCTGAACAAACTTTGGAGCTACATAATCCACAAAATGACACAGAGAAGCTAACCTCCCACAGAGGACAGCCCAGCATGCCGGTAGGGAGCAGCCAGATCAGTGCTCTGGGAGCCAACCCCAGCCCTTTGTGAGACAGAGATTTTAGCCCTAGGTGGTCCTGACCAGTCACTGGCTGGAGGGACTTCAGATTACCAGAAGCTGTGGTAATTTTCAGAATTATCAACCCATAGATGGTAAGGACAAACTGAGATGTCAGTGTAGTGTGGTCTTTGGGATCCAGTAGTTGGTAGTGCAGTCAGCCTTTATCACCTGGAGGGAGAAGCCATTGAGGTGCTGCGGCCATGCAGCCACACCAAGGGCAGTTTCAGCTTCTGTCCTGCAGACTATAGGGGGACCAAGCAGCCAGTCTGAGGGGGTAATTGCTCTTGCTTTAACCTTCTTGGTTATGAATAGTGGTCTAGGGTGGAGGACCTGGGGGGTGTGACCAGCTTGCCACAGCATGTGGAGCATTCAGAGAGGGGAACCAAATAATACCTTCAGCAGCTGAGAAAACACCAGCATTTGGTACGAAGCTCCCCTGTCTGGTAGCAGAGTCCTACTGTAGCAAAAAGCCCTAAAATCAAGGGATTGAGTGGCAATATGAGTAAACAAGGGAAGAAAAGCAAACAGAGGAATCCAACATTAGACTCCTATTTTGGGGACAAAAAGGCTCAAAGCATGTAAGAGAGGAAGACAGTGAATTCAGAACTACTGCACCAAAAGCTTCAAAGAAAAACACGAGAGGTTACAGGCCATAGAGGACCTTAAGAAGGATTTTGAAAATCAAATAATAGAAGTGGAGGAAAAATTGGGAAGATAAATGAGAAAGATGCAAGAAAATTATGAAATGAGGGTCAACAACCTGACTGAAGAAAATAACACCTTGAAAAATAGACTAACTCAAATGGCAAAAGAGGCTCAAAAAGCCAATGGGGAGAATGCCTTAAAAAGATTAATTTGCCAGATGGAAAAAGAATCTCAAAATCTCACTGAAAAGATTCATTACTTCAGAATTAGACTGGAGCAAATGGAATCTAGTGGGTATATGAGAAAGCAAGATACTATTAAACAGATGCAAACAAATGAAAAAATAGAAGTCAATGTTAAAATATCTCACTGTGAAAACCAATGACCTGGAAAATAGGTACAGGAGAGATAATTTAAAAATTATTGGACTACCTGAATGGTAGTCCAATGATCAAAAAAAGAACCTAGAAATCATCCTTCAAGAAATTCTCAAGGAAAATTGCCCTGATGTTTTAGAAGCAGAGGGCAAATTAGAGGTTGAAAGAATCCACTGATCACCTCCTGAAAAAAGATCCCAAAAAGAAAACTCCTAGGAATATAATAGCCAGGTTCCAGTGTTCCCAGATCAAGGAGAAAATATTATAAGCAGCCAGTAAGAAACAGTATAACACAGGATCTGGCAGCTTCTACGCTGAGGGATCAAAGGGCTTGGAATGTAATATTCCAGAGGTCAAAGGAGCTGGGATTAAAACCAAGAATCACTTATCCAGTAAAACTGAGTATCATGTTTCAGGGGAAAATATTGTCATTCAGTAGAATAGAGGACTTTCAAGCATTCTTGATGAAAAAAAAACAGAATTGAACAGAAAATTTAAGAATGAGATACAAGAAGCAATAGAAGCATGAGAAGGAAAACAGGGAAAAGAAATCATAAGGAACTTATCAAAGTTGAACTATTTACACTCCTACATGGAAAAATGATCATTGTAAATTATGAAGCTTTTCTCAGTATGAGAATAATTTAAGAAAATAGAAATGTATGTATGTGTATATATGTATACACACACATACCTATATATGTCTATACAGGAGCATATGAATATATATGTGAATGTTTGTATATATGTATACAGGTATACATAGATAGAGGGTGCAGGGCCAATTTCATGGGAAAGAATGATACTTAAAAGGTGAAATTTAGAGGTGTTAGAGGAATATAATGAGAGGCAATGGGGAGAGACAGATTGGGTAAACTATCTCATATAGAAGAAGTAAGGGAAAATGGTTACAATGGAGGGGAAGAACAGGAAGACGAAAGGGAATGGGTCAAACTTATTCCCATTGAATTTGGCTTGAGGAGTGAATGAAATACACACTAAATAGGGTATCTCACCCTCCAGGTGAGTAAGGGGGAAGAGGATGAGAGGGGGGATGATGGAAGGAAGGGAAGACTGGGGGAGAGGAAAATTGGAAGCACCCACTTTTGAAAAGGGACAGGATCAAAGTAGAGAATAGAACCAGTGGAAGGTGGGATAGGAGGGAGGGAAATATCGTCAGTCTTTTACAATATATCTACTATGGAAATGTTTTGCATAGCTACATATGTATAACCTATATTGAATTGCTTATCTTCCCAGTAAGGGTGGGTGACAAGGGAGGAAGGGAATGAATCTGGAATTTAAAGTTTTAAAATCAAATATTTAAAATATATGTAAATATGTGTGTGTATACTATTATCAATATTATTTTACATGTAAATTGGAAATAAGTTATACAGGCACTGGGGGATAAAGATTCACCGAGCCTTAATGGAAAGTTGGAGGGGGTATGAGAGAAGATATAGGAGAGAGCAGATTGGAGGAGGGGATATCCAGTGGGATCACTATTTTAGGGTCGTGGGTAGGAAAAAACAGGGAGAAAAATTTTAACTCAAAATCTTGAAGAAATGAATGATGTAAACTAGAATTTAATAAAGCATTTGATTAAAAAAAAGAGTCATTTAGACATGTTTCCATATGACTATAATTTTGATATTTTCTCCTTTAATTTGACTGTTCCTATCCCTTTACCATTTATCATTTGGGGAACAGCTCTTATTTTTTACAAATTTGACTCAGTTTCTTAAATATTTGAGAAGTGAGGCCTTTGTTAGAGAAATATATTATAAATTTTTTTATGTTATTTTATTGTCTAAGGTACTTTTAGCAAAATGTAGTTTCCTTCATTGTTTTTCAGTAATGTCCAACACTTCATGACCTCATTTGGGGTTTTCTTTGCAAAGATAATGGAATAGTTTTTCATTTCTTTTTCACCTCATTTTAGCGATAAAGAAATGGTGGCAAATAGAGTTAAGTGACTTGCCCAAGGCCACAGAGATACTAAGTGTCTAATGCTGTATTTGAACATATGAAGATGAATCTTCCTGACTCCAGGATAACCTCTCTATCTACTGCATGACTTAGTTGTTCTACTTTCCTGTTGGGCAAGATAGAGCTCTCTATAATGAACTGAGTAAGTGTGTGTCCATAAACATATACAAACAAATAACATGTGTGGATAGATAGATAGATAGATAGATAGATAGATAGATAGATAGATAGATAGATAGATAGATAGATAGATA
>NW_027185799.1:18960737-19024329 GCF_028583685.1 Petaurus breviceps papuanus
ATAGATAGATAGATAGATAGATAGATAGATAGATAGATAGATAGATATACATATATCTGTAGACATATGCTATGATATATACATGTACACAACAGACAAACACATGCATATTCTTCACTCTTTGGACCAATTCCAATGAGAGTAAAGTTGAAGCACTGCCTGTTATTCCCTTCATTTTTTCCTCTACTGTAAAACTCCTGTGTGTACGTCTTTTCAACTCCTTACTCAATATTTTATTTTTCCCAATTACATGTAAAAACAATTTTAACATTCTTTTCTTTCAAATTTTGATTTCTAAATTCTGTCCCTCCATTCCCTTCCACACATTGAGAAGAGAAGCATTTTGAAATTGGTTATACACATTCAAAGTCATTCAAAACACATTTCTATGTAAGTCATTCTGTGAAAGAAAACACAGACAAAAAAAAAAGAAAAATTTAAAAAGTAAAGAAAAAGTATCTTTGATCTGCATTGAGACTCTACCAGTTCTTTATCCAGAGACAGACAGCACGTTTTATCATAAGTCCTACAGAACTGTCTTGGATGATTGTATTGATGAGAATAGCTAAGTTATTCATAGTAAATCGTATGATATTGTTGTTACTGTGTACAATATTCTCCTAGTTCTCTCCTTTCACTTTGCTTGCTCTATTTTCTCTTTAATTTCAGAAGTCAGAAATTTGGCTATAATGTTCCTGGGATTTTTCATTTTGAGATCTCTTTTAGAAGGTTATCAGTGGATTCTTTCCATTTCTATTTTACCTTCTGGTTCGAGAATATCAGGGCAATTTTACATAATTGCTTGAAATATGATGTCTAGGCTCTTTTTTTAAATCATAACTTTCAGGAAGTCCAATAATTCTTAAATTATCTTTCCTGGATCTATTTTCCAAGGTAATTTGTTTATTTAATGAGATATTTCATATTATCTTTTTTTTTTCATTCTTTTGATTTTGTTGGCTTTTTTTTTCCATTTTTCAAATGATTTATTAACTTCCGATTTACATCATTCATTTCTGCCAGATTTTGAGTTACAAATTTTCTCCCCATTTTTCCCCTACCCATCACCCCAAAATAGCAGTCCCACAGGATATCCTCTCCTATAATCTGCTCTCTCCCATATTTTCTCCCATGCTCCTTTCAACTTTTCCAGTAGGGCATGGTGGATCTCTATGCCCCAGGGCCTGTATATCTTATTTCCCAATTACATGTAAAATAGTATTAATAATAAAATAATAATAACAACAATAATAATTGTTATTATTATATATTTAAACATTTGATTTAAAACTTTGAATTAAAGATCCATTCCCTTCCTCCCTTGTCACGCACCCTTACAGGGAAGATAAGCAGTTCAGTATAGGTTGTACATATGTAGCTAATGCAAAACAATAACATAGTAGATATATTGTAAAAGACTGACTATATTTCCCTCCCTCCTATGCCACCCCCCACTTGTTCTATTCTCTTGATCCAGTCCCTTTTCAAAAGTGGATGCTTCCAACTTCCCTCCCCCCCAGCCTGCCCTCCCTTCCATCATGCCCTCTCTGGTCCCCTTCTCCCCTACTCTCTTGTAAGGTGAGATACTGTATTTACTGTGTATTTCATTCTCTCCCCAAACCAAATTCAATGAGAATAAGATTGACCCATTACCTTTTGCCTTCCCATTCTTCCCCTCCATTGTAACCATTTTCCCTTGCCTCTTCTTTATGAGGTAGTTTACCCCATTCTGTCTCTCCCCATCTCCTCTCATTATATTCTTCTCTCACCTCTTAATTTCACCTTTTAAGTATCATCCCTTCCGGTTAAATTTGTCCTGTGCCCTCTATCTATGTATACCTTTAAACATATATACACACATGTATTCATATAAACATATATTCACATATGTATTCATATGCCCAAATACCATCACATATAGACATATATATGTCTATGTTGAAGGGAATATGTATATATATACATATATATATATTCATACTGACAAAAGTTTCATCAGCTATAATTATTGTTTTTTCATGTAGGAATGTTAATAGTTCAACTTTGATAAGTTCCTTATGATTTCTTTTCCCTGTTTACCTTCTCACGCTTCTCTTGCTTCTTGTATCTGAATGTCAAATTATCTATTCAACTCTGGTTTTTTCAGCAAAAATGTTTGAAAGTCCTCTATTCCACTGAATGACCATATTTTCCCCTGAAACATGATACTCAGTTTTGCTGGGTAGGTGACTCGGCTTTAATCCCAGTTTTAATCCCCTTTGACCTCTGGAATATCATATTCCAAGCCCTTCGATCCCTCAGTGTAGAAGCTGCCAGATGCTGTGTTATCCTGACTGTGTTTCCACAATGTTCAAATTGATTCTTCCTGGCTGCTTGTAATACTCTCTTCTTAATCTGGGAATTCTGGAACCTGGCTATAGTATTCCTAGAAATTTTCTTTTTGGGTGAATTCTTTCAACCTCTATTTTGCCTTCTGGTTCTAAAACATCAGGGCAATATTCTTTGAGAACTTCTTGGAGGATGATTTCTAGTTTATTACTTTGATTGTGTCTTTCAGGTAGTCCAGTAATTTTTAAATTATCTCTCTTGAATCTATTTTACAAGTCAGTGGTTTGTCCCATAAGATATTTCATATTGGCTTCTATATTTCATGTGTTTGGATCTGTTTAACAGCATCTTGATTTCTCATAAAGTCATTAGCTTCCATTTGCTCCAATCTAATTCTGAAGCAATGATTCTGCTCATTGAGCCTTTGAGATTATTTTTCCATTGGGCAAATTTGGCTTTTTAAGGCATTCTTCTACTCATTGCCTTTTTGAGCCTCTTTTGCCATTTGAGTTAGTCTATTTTTTAAGGTGTTATTTTCCTCAGTCAGGCTGTTGAGTCTAATTTCATAATTTTCTTGCATCTTTCTTATTTCTCTTCCCAATTTTTCCTCCACTTCTCTTATCTGCTTGTTAAGGTGCTCTATGGTCTATAGTCAGCTCATATTTTCCTTTGAAGCTTTTAATGCAGGAGTTCTGACTTCACTGTCTTCCTCCTGTTCCATGCTTTGCTCGTTTTTGTCGCCAAAACAGGAGTCTAACGTTGGAATCATCTGTCTGCTTCGTTTCCTTTGCCTGGTCATGTCACCCCTCAGTCACTTGATCCAGTGGTTTTTGCCACAGTAGGACTCTGCCACCAGACAAGGGAGCTTTCATCCCAAACGCTGGGGTTTTATCAGCTGACGGATTTATTTGATGGGTACCCTCTCTGAGGCCTTCACATGCTCTGGCAAGCTGAACACATGCCCCAAGACCTCCACCCTAGACTGCAATCCAGATCCAAGCAGGTTAAAGCAAGAGCAATTACCCCTCAGACTGGTGTCTAGGTCCCCCTACACAATGCAGGGCAGGAGCTGAAGCTGTCACTTGGCACTGGCTGGCTGTGCTGGTATCTCAGCGGCTTCTTGCCCCGGTGGCAAAAGCCATGCACTCCCACTTACTGGGTCCCAAAGTCCAGATTGCACTGACCTCTCATTTTGTCCTTCACATCTATGTGTTGATAATTCTGGAAATGGACACAGCTGTTGCTGATCTGGAGTCCCTGCAGCCTGTGGCTGGTCCGAACCAAAGCCTTGGTGTGGGATTGGGCTCAATTCCCAGAGTGCTGCGCTGGGCACTTGCTGCCAGCCTGCCGGGCTGTCTTCAGTGGGAGGTTAGCTTCTCTGTGCCATTTTGTGAGTTCTGTAGCTGCAGAGCTTGTTCAGATTCCCCTTTTTACATTGATTGTGGAAGGTGGAAGTCAGAACCGCTCGGAAGTCGTGCTTCTACTCCACCATCTTGACTCCGCCCCTGATTTTGTTTGCTTCTTGATATCTCAGGAAGTCACTAGCTTCCACTTGCTGAATTCTAACTTTTAAGGAATTATTTTCTTCAATGAGCTTTTGTACCTCCTTTTCTTTTTGACCAATTCTACTTTATAAGGAGTTCTTCTCTTCATTGGATTTTTGTGCCTCTTTTACCATTTGGCCTATTCTATTTTTTTAAGGTGTTATTTTCTTCAGTATTTTTTGTGATTACCAAACTGATGACCTATTTTTCATGACATTTTTGCATCACTCTCATTTTTCTTCCCATGTTTTTCATCTAATTCTCTTATTGATTTTAAAAATTCTCTTTGAGTTCTTCCATGGATATAATATTAATGGAATTTGAAGATCCTCCCTGCTCCTTGTATTTGGAATCAAACAGTTACTTATCACCTTATTCCAAGTTCAAGATTGTGTCAAATAGTGAGACCCAGAACTTGCAAATCCCATAGTGGCATGGACTTGTTGATGTAACAGGAAGGGGCTGGAACAGAGAGGAGCTAATACCTTATATCAATAAAAGCCCAAGCTAGAGAACTGAGAACTTCTGGGAGCAAGCAGCATGGAGGCTGAGGAGCTATGAATTCAGAAAAGAACTGAGAACTGAGAAGAAATGAGAAGTGAGAAGATTTTGAGAAAAGAACTATTTCTGAGAGCTGTGAAGAACTTCTGAGGGCCAGCTGGAGCTGTTGAGGACTTCTGAGAACCAGCTGGAACTGCCAGGAATAAGAACTGAGAAATGAGAAGAAAGGAGAACTGAGAGGAAGCATGACTGTGGTGCTGGTATTTGTCTGTGTGTTTTGATGTTACTTTGTCTCAGACCTTGTTGTTGGGTCTATGTTGATTTCTCAGGTAGAAAGTGAATTGATGAGGATGCCAGCAATGTGCATAAATGTTATTGTGGCTTTGTTAAGCTTTGTCTTCCCAGGGACAGAAACTGTGAAGAACTTGAGGTGGACCAGACCCTGAGCTTCAATATGGAACAGGAACTGCACAAGAAGCTCTCTGTGTGTTGTAATTACTGATTTTATTTTCCCCCAGTTACATGTAAAAACAATTTTTAACATTTATTTTTACATGTGTGTTTGGATCTTCCCTGTCACCATAGTAATTTTCTATGGTCAGATTTTTTTTCTATTTTTTGCTCATTTTACAGCCTATTTTTTATCTCTCAAGGTGGCAAGATCTAGAGGGAGGTGTGTTTCTTACTCTCCTGTACTGTGAACTGGTTTGTGAGTGACCAAAAGCACTCTTTCAAAACCAGGAACTGTGACCAGGGTCCCTACACTCCAGCAGCCACAAGCTCTACCTGCTAGTGTTTCTCCCTGCACTGGAACTAGGATCTGGGACTGTGACCCAGATCCAAATATAGGCAATTCAAAAGAGTTCAGCCCCTACTACCAGCAAACGGATCCCTGTAAATTTGCTGATCCATTGTCTGATCCCTTTGCCATCTGTGGGTTGAGAGGTCTGGAAACTGCTGCCACTAATTCAGTCACCTGGAGGACTGCTCTTAGTTTGATGGGGATTCCTCTGCACTGGCATGATCTGTGATGGCATGGCCTGTGTTGAACTGTGCTCCTCTCTTACCCCGGTGCTGCAGCCCTTTTTTGTCAAACTTCTAAGTTGTCTTGGACTGGAAAATTGTTTCACTCCATCATTTTGTGAGTTCTGAAGCTCAATAATGTGTTTAGAGTTGTCATTTAAAAGTATTTGGAGGGGCTTGGAGGAGATATCAGGAGTGTCCCTGCCTTTACTAGCTGCCATCTTGGCTCCTGTATCTCTTTTATGTGAGAATACTTTTTCCCATTCTACCTCTCCTTTCCCCTTCTACAAATGCATTTTCTTCTCCTTCTGTTATTTCATTTGAGAACATCTAAAAGTAATCAACACTCCCATACCCTTAGTCTAGTTAGATTCCAACTGCCCTAATAATAATGAAATTATTAAAAATTAAATGGGTGGAGCCAAGATGGTGACATAGAAGCAGGAAAACTCCCTGTGCTCCCCCCATAACCACCTCAAATACCTATAAAAATAACTCTAAACAAACTTTTGAGAGAGAAAAAAACCTCCTGCTGAAGATAGCCCAGTAGACAGGAATGGTTCATCCCAGCCTGCTGGGAGTAGAGCCAAGCCGCGTGAGCCCACAGTTTTAGCCTCAGGGCGACCACAACCAGCACTAGAGGGATGATGGGAGAGTAGATCACCAGCAGCTGTGGTAGTTTCCATAATTATCAACCCATACATGCCAAAGACAAAATGACAGGTCAGTGCGGACTTTGGGAGAACAGAGGGTCTGGGAGTGTGGTCCAGCCTTTGCCCCCTAGAGGGAGAAGTGGCTGAGGCACTGGGACATGCAGCCACTGCCACATGGCTGCTTAAGAGCTCCTGGACTCCAGATTGTAGGAGGACCAAGGACCAGTGTGAGGGGTAATCACTCTTGCTTTAACCTGCTTGGATCTGGATTGCTGTCTACAGTGGAGGTCCTGGGGCATGTGACCAGGTGCCAGAGCTGGTGGATGTTTCAGAGAGGGCAGCCAACTAATAACTCCAGCAGCTGAGAAAATGCCAGCAATTTGAGACAAAGCTCTCCTCTCTGGAAGCAGAGCTCTACTCTTGCAAAAAGCTCAAAAGTAAAGTAATTGAATGGCAAGCAAAGCAAGCATAGCAACCCGACTTTAGATTCTTTTTGGGGGGACAAAAAGGATCAAAGCATGGAACAGGAGGAAGACAACAAAATCCAAACTCCTGCACCAAAAGCTTCAAAGAAAAATACAAGCTGGTTACAGGCCATAGAGGAGCTTAAGAAGGATTTTGAAACCCAAATAAGAGACGTGGAGGAAAAATTGGGACGAGAAATGAGAATGATGCAAGAAAATCATGAAAAGAGAGTCAACAACCTGATTGAAGAAAATAACACCTTAAAAAATAAACTAACCCGAATGGCAAAAGAGGCTCAAAAAGTCAATGAGGAGAAGAATGCCTTAAAAAGCCAAATTTGCCAGATGGAAAAAGAATCTCAAAAGCTCACTGAAGAGAATAATTCCTTCCAAATTAAATTGGAGCAAATGGAAGCTAGTGACTTTATGAGAAATCAAGATACTATTAAACAGATCCAAACAAATGAAAAATAGAAGGCAATGTGTAATATCTCATTGGAAAAACCACTGACCTGGAAAATAGATCCAGAAGAGATAATTTAATAATTATTAGAAATGAAAGCCATGATCAAAAAAAGAACCTAGAAATCATCCTTCAAGAAATTCTCAAGGAAAATTGCCCTGATGTTTTAGAACTAGAGGGCAAAATAGAGGTTGAAAGAATCCACTGATCACCTCCTGAAAAAGATCTCAAAAAGAAAACTCCTAGGAATATTATAGCCAGGTTTCAGAATTCCCAGATCAAGGAGAAAACATTATAAACAGCCAAGAAGAAACAATTTGAATATTGTGGAAACACAATAAGGATAATACAGGATCTGGCAGCTTCTACAATGAAGGATCAAAGGGCTTGAAATATGATATTCCAGAGGTCAAAGGAGGTGGGATTAAAAACAAGAATCAACTCTCCAGCAAAACTGAGTATTATATTTCAGGGGAAAATATGGTCATTCAGTGGAATAGAGGACTTTCAAGCATTCTTGATGAAAAAACCAGAATTGAATAGAAAATTTAACATTGAGATACAAGAAGGAAGAGAAGCATGAGAAGGTAAACAGGGAAAAGAAATCATAAGGAACATCAAATTTGATCCATTTAGATTCCTACATGGAAAAACAATAATTGTAACTTATGAAACTTTTCTCAGTATAAAAAGAGTTGAAGGGAATAGAAATGTATGTGTATATATATATATATATATATATATATATATATACATATACATATATACATACATACATACATATACACACATTTGTCTTTATAGGAGGGTATATGGGCATGTGAATACATATGTGAGTGTGTGCATATATATGTATAGGTATACATAGACAGAGGGCACAGGACCAATTTAATAGGAAGGGGTGATACATAAAAGGTAAAACTAGAGGTGTTAGAGGAATATAATGAGAAGAGATGGGGAAAGACAGAATGGGGTAAATTATCTCATATAGAAAGAGGCAAGGGAAATCTGCTACAATGGAGGGGAAGAACAGGAAGGCAAAAGAGAATGAGTCAACCTTACTCTCACTGAATTTGGCTTAGGGAGGGAATGATATAGATATAGATATATAGATATAGATACATACACTAAATTGGGTATCTCGCCCTACAGGAGAGTAGGAGGGAAGAGAATGAGAAGGGGGATGATGGAGGGGAGGGCAGGTTGGGGGGAGGGAAATTGGAAGCATACACTTTTTTAAAAGGGACAGTGTCAAAGTAGAGAATCATACTGGGGGTGGGATAGGATAGAGGGAAATATGGTCAGTCTTTCACACATGTACAACCTATATTGAATTGCTTATGTTCCCAGTAAGGGTGGATGATGAGGGAGGAAGGGAAAGAATCTGGGATTCAAAGTTGTAAAATCAAATGTTTAATATATATAATTTTTTTTTATATATGCAACTGGGTATAGAGTATGGAGTATAGAGATCCATCTTGCCCTACTTTAAAGATGGAGGGGAAGGATATAGGAGACAGCAGATTGGGGGAGGGGGGTATGAATTTCAGTGGGATTGCTGTTTTGGGGTGGTGGGTTGGGGAAAGATGGGGGGAAATTTGTAACTCAAAATCTTGTGGAAATGAATGACATAAACTAAAAATAAACAAAATTTAATTTAAAAAAGAAATTATATGTGTTACATTCCCATATAAGAATGTAAGCTATTTAACTTGAGTCATTTATTCTTTATTTTTCATCTTTATGTTTTTATACTTCCTTTAATTTGAAACTCTAAACGTCAAATTTTCTATTCAGCTTTAGTCTTTTCATCCGCAACACTTAAACATCTATTTCATCATTTATCCATTTTCCCCACTATCATATTATCCTCTGTTTTGCTGGGTAGCGTATTGTTCATTGTATTCCTACCTCTTTTGCTATGCAGAATGTCATGTTCTAAGCCCTCTGTTTCTTTAAAGTGAAAGCTGCTAAATCTTGTGTGATCCTGACTGGATTAATGATATTTGATTGGTTTCTTTCTGTCTGGTTGCAATATTTTCTCCTTGATGGAGAGACCTTTGGAATTTGGCTACCCTCTGAGATTTTATTTGGGGATCTCTTTTGAGAAGTAATCAGTGGATTCTTTCAATTTCTATTTTACCCTCTGTATCTAAGATACTAGGTTAGTTTTCTTTGATAATTGCTTGAAATATGATGTCTAGAGTCTTTTTTTTAATCACAGTTTTCGGGTAGTCTAATAATACTTAAATTATTTTTCCTCAATCTTTTTTCCACATTAGTTGTGTTTCTGATAAAATATTTCACATTTTCTTCTATTTTTTCCCTTCCTTTTGACCATTTTATTGTTTATTGATGTCTCATGGAGTTATTAGCTACCACTTCACCAGCTCTAATTTTTCAAGGAGTCCTTTTCTTTCTTTCTTTTTTAAAGCAATCAGGATTAAGTAACTTGCTCAAGGTTACATGGCCAGGTGTTTCTGGGTGCGTGCTAAGTGTCTGAGCCCAGGATTCAATCTCCAGGTCATCCCAACACTGGAGCTGGTGCTCTTACTCGCTGTGCTACCTGGCCACCCCAAGGAGTCCTTTTGTTCATTGAATTTTTGTGCCTCTTTTACCATTAGGCCAATTCTGGTTTTTAAGGTGTCATTTTTTTCAGCATTTTTTGTGCCTCTTTTACCAAACTGCTAATTCTCCTTTCATAATTTTCTTACATCACTCTCATTTCTTTTCCCAATTTTCCTCTACCACTCTTATCTCTTAACTCTTTCAGGAATTCTTGGACTTGTGTCCAATTACAATTTTTCTTTGCTTGTAGCTCTCTATCTTATTGTTATCTCCCGAGATTTGCTTTGGTCTTCACTGACACCATAGTAGATATTTATGATCAGCTTCTTTTTTGTTGTTGTTGTTTTTCTTGTTTGCTTGTTTTTCTTAACTGTTTTTACATTTTTAGCTTTTATGTTAAAGTTGAGCTCTGCTCCTGGGTTAGGTGCAGGGCATTGTCCCAAGCTTCACATTGTTTTTGTGTGTGGCTGCTTTCAGAGGTAATTCTGGAGGTTTTTAAGTTATTGTTGCTTTCAAGGTGGTATTATCTAAGAAGTAATGTGCTCACTGCTCTCCTGGTCTGCAACCTTGTTTTACTCAGGAAGGGGTCCTATTCCTCTAAAGTCACAAGTGTTAGTCCTCCTCAGGGTCCTTGAACTATAACCAGATCCCTTGCTCTGCTGTATCTGGAAGTGTTAGTATACTTTTCTACTTTGAAAATGTAATCAGATCCCCTGCTTCCTTGTGAACAACCACAAGTATTGTTCTCTGTGCTGAAACTGTGACCCAGAGCTATGTATGGACAAAAGGGCTGCCAGTCAATATCAGCTGCACCCAGTGTCCGCAAAACATCTCCTGCATTCTCTTTCTGATGAGTTGTCTTAACCCCCTTACCATTTGGGGGCTGAGAGTTCCTGAAACTATTGCAGCTTCCAAGGAAGGGCCATTGCTGGTGCCACTGCTTTGTGCACTCTTAGTCAGCCCCCACCCAGGTGCCACAGACCTCTCTGGCCTAAAATGTTTTAGGCTGGAAAAATATCCCACCTTGACCTTTTGTTGACTCTGCCACTTGAAAATTTGATTTTAGGCATTATTTTAATGTTATTTGAAGAGGAATGTTAGGAGAGTTCTGCTGGGTTGCTTCCTCCATTGCATCATCTTGATTCTGCTCCACCAATCCCCTACTCCCAATGTTTCTTAATATTAAAAATGTGCTATCTTCTATATGGCTGTGTCTTTGGAGGCAAGTTTTACCAATTTAGCTCAAAACACCTTGATTGTTACAAAGAAGGACCTAATCCATTAAAAGTTAGTCCACAGGTTAAAAGTACTGAGTATCAGAAAAGTGCCCCAAAAGTTCAAACAAAGATATATTTTAAGAAATAATTAATATCGCTACTTTTTGTATTCATTATTTTACATCTTGACAAAATCTTTATTCTCCATCTATCTAATGAAATAGAATGTGGGTATAGAGATTAGGTCCTACTACTATCTTTGCCCCTCAATACCTTTATGGCCTTGGGCAAGCACTTAATCTTTATAGGTGTTGGGCTCTTTCTCTATTGAATGAGAATACTGGGCCAGGATAAGTGAATAATGTTGAGATCCTTTCTATTTCTAATTTTAATACTCTAAAATGTGATTATGTATATAGGACCCAAGAAATCTTCTAATTTTTCTGCAGATAAACAAGTGCATGTAGTATGTGTATATTTGCCAAGTACTTTATTCCCATGTCTTCCAACCCTTGCATTTTAGAATACAAAAATTTGAAGGTTAATTTGTGTTAGCATGATCATGTAATTGAAACTTTTATGCTACCACTATCCCAGGAACATGGAACCAAATCTAATTCTACAATATAATGAAAAGTGAAAAAAAATAAGACATCAACTATGGTAAGCCAGAAATTGCATTTTTCACTATCAGAAAAGTGAAATAACAATGATGTTGCTAAAGAAGCATTTGAACCTCTCTGGATACAGTTAGAATTAATATCAATATCACATTTTTTCTTTAGGCTTCCTCCAGGCTCTGCTTTCTTGACCCATTTCCTTGAAGCCCTGGAATCCTCTTCTATCTTCATCCCTATCCTATCTCTCATTCCCCTTTACTTTCAGCCTTCACAGAGACTTTTTTTTTAGATTTTCTGTTCAATTCAGAAATTTTGTTCTTTCTAATATCTGAGTAGCTTCAAACACTAGGGTCCATTTCTCTGGAGAAAAATTAAATCTGCAATATGAAACAGGAATATATTTCCCAGAAAATATGATTCACTTTTTAGTGATCCTTTTTGTAAGAAATAGAGAAATATTTCCTAGAGCACAGAAATATCAAACACACATGTGCACACATGCACACATACACACACACGCACCGATACACACATATTTGAAATCTCAAGCACATATTGGACTGAGACCCTGGGAACACTTTTTGGACGTTGAATTCTTACTTAGGACAAGAAATGATACAAGGACAGAAGATTTTAAGCTTACCCTTCCAATTGTCATTGCTATTCCTGTGACTCAGAGTTTAGGATATAGACATTAATCTTTACCTCCTAGGAGGCTCAAGTATCATAACTCTCATCCTACTTTACATTAAAAAAACTGTGAGTCTGCATAATAATTTGCTTACCTATTATTCTGAGAAATAGCTTGAACCTGACTTTAATGGCGGAGATTAATACCATCCATGTATGCTCTTAGAGAATACACTCTGACCAAAAAGAACTCTTCTTTAATTGCAAAAACATCCTAGGCAATGCAAAACCTTAATATAAATACTATAAATATTTGAACTCTAAAAGATACCATCATTGTTGGTGAGGGAAAAGGGAAGAATTTAGAAAGTACATCCCTAAAAACAGTACAATTGTAAAACTTTGTTGAGTATTCAATGACAGCTAATAGCTAATCTTTATATAGAACTTAACTATGTGCCAGATATTATGTTAAATATGAACAGGACATTCTCAAAGAAAGTCAAGGCAGACATTATGTGACTTTTAATTCTCAAAAATTAAAAAGGGCCATCTCCATGTATGGAAGAGGTAACAAAGAAGATTCTCTAAGATCTATTCTCTGACTTTTTATATCTTTGTATGATGTGAATCTCTTCCAGATAATGTGAATCTCTTCCAGATAATGTGAATACTTAGAGAATCAGAGGCTTTAGAACTGGAGAGGACTTTAGACAGGGACTTTCTCTCTTGGAAAAAAATATATGTGGGACATATTTTTAAGTTTAATCTGCACTATTAGCATTTTCTCCATTCCCCACTTGATACATGGTCAAAAGATATAACCAGAGAGTTTTTAGTTAAAGAAATCAAAGCTACTTATAGTCACATGAAAAAATGCTCTAAATCACTACTTTTTAGAGAAATGAAAATTAAACCAACTCTGAGGTACTACCTCATACCAATCAGATTGGCTAATATGAAAGAAAAGAAAAATGATAAATGTTGGAGGAGATGTAAAAAATTGGCACTGCCAGTGGAGTTGTGAACTGATCTAATCTTTCTGAAGAGCAGTTTGGAACTATGATTAAAAGGCTATAAAGCTGCATACCCTTTGATTCAGCAAAACTACTACTGTCTATATACCAAAGATATTTTTTAAAAAAGAAAGGGACCTATATGTACAAAAAATATTTATGATAGCTTGTTTTGTGGAGGCAAAGAATTAGAAATTGAGGGAATGCCAATAAATTGGGGCTGAACAAACTGTGGTATATGATTGTGATCTAATATTATTGTGCAATGAGAAATGAGAAGCAAGATGCTTAAAAAACCTGGAAAGACTCACATGAACTGATGCAAAGTGAAATGAGCAGAACCAGAACACTGTTCACAATAGCAATGATATTGTATGAAGAACAACTGAGTGACTCAGTTATTCTCAGCAATACAATGATCCAAGACGATACCAAAGGACTTACAGTGAAAAATGCTATCCAACTCCACAGAAGAACTGATGGAATACAGACTGAAGCATATTTTTTAAACTTTTATTTTCCCTTGGTTTTTCTGTCTATATTTTCTTTCACAACATGACTGTTCATGTATAACTTACATCAAATTGCTTGTCTTCTCAATAAGAGGACAAAGAATGGAGGGAGGGAAAGAATTTGGAACTCTAAATTGAAAAAAAATGTTAAAATAATGTTTACATGTAATTTTAAAAAATAAAAATTTTAATTTTTTAATCTCCATTTTCTTTACTCTGGAAAATTAACAAAACAGTAAATTAATCCTTGATTTGTTGTGCTTAACCAATTTCAGAGGTATAAACACTCACACTAAAAATTTAATAATCTCTTCTTATGAGCTATATAAGCTCTCTCCAGCATACCTCTGACTTTAGGAACTATAAGACTATAGGTTTGGAGCATCCAAGGAACTTCAGATTAATTAGTCTAGTCAACTAATTTTACAAATGAGGAAATTAGAGTACAGAGAATTTAAATGGCCTGCCCAAGGTCATATACCTAAGACTGGAGTCAAGGCTGAAGATCCAGGCTCTTCACATACCACTACTTATTGTGCTAGATGAAAGCTGAAAGAAATGAGAACAATTTATGATTTGTATAATTAATTAAAAGTACTGTGTAAGTTCTCAGCTATAATTGCATTCCTTCTCATCTAAATACTATACCCTGTTTATAAGTGGGAAAACAAAAGTCCTAAGAAGCCAAGTGACATCCAGTAAAACTCAGGTGGCAAACTGTTGAGTTGTCCAGGAATCTTTCCATGGAATCAGGTTTACATTTATGTGAACTCAGTAGTTGAGCATATTGAATCTACTTTTCATAAAAGCATAAACACAATGAAAATAAGAATTCAAGTCTATAAAACTGAAAGTGCTGTAGAAATAGGAGCACTTTGAAAATATATATTATCACTGAATGTGTTTCTTTTTAATTTCTTTTCCATTTCTAAAGGGGAAACATGTCTTCTAAGTAAATACATTAAAATCATTCAAATTTCAGCATCAATATAAGAAAATATATGCCCAGACATAGAAGTTATTTTTCATGTATTGTGAAGTTTAGAAATAAAATTACATAATGAAAACAAGAGGACCAGCATTAATATGGGTAAGGTATGTGCAGAAATGCATAAGGAGCAGCTCACTAGAATAAAAATTCTCACTTAATTCTCTGGAAGGTTTTGTCATGTCATATCCTTTCTCTATTAAGCTAATAATGTTTCCAACCCAAATCTCCCACCCCACAAAGCCCAAAGGCAAATGTCTTATTGGTCCCTCTTTCTTTTATCATCTTCTTAAAGAGACCAGACCTGTTTATCTGGTCTCTGAGTTTTCCTTAGGGATTATTCCAATTAATGGAATCGATTAATAGGCCCATTTATTCTGAATGATGCTTGCTCAGGAGACCTGAACCAAGTAACTGGGTTTTCTTCTGTTTCTGAACCAAAACCTATACTTGTAGTTCAGATAAGGGATCCACTTAGTAGAAATAAAAAAAAGAAAAAGAAAACATAGTTATTCAAAAGATGCTGTAGTTTCATTTGCAGTTACTGAAAGATCTTCCACCTTTCACAAATGTAGCAAAGAGTAATTGAAAGAGGAGTGGACCTGGGTTTGATTAAAATATGGTTGTATAAGCAAGGATAAGTAAGTTTCTCTCTCTCTCTCTCTCTCTCTCTCTCTCTCTCTCTCTCTCTCTCTCTTTTTCTCTTCCTGCCCCTCCCCTCCAAGTCTGTCTGTCTTTTTCTGTCTTCCTGTTATATGTTTTTCCCCCTATTTTTCTCATTCTTCCAGTATTCAGGGAGGAATATGAATATATTATATAAACCATGTATGTGGCAGAGTTGCACACTGTTCCAATGAAGTACCTTATCTTGGCAAATGATGGTTTGGCAAATAGTCAAGTACCAGCTCCCCTTCTTTATTCTAATCTTATTTTTCCCTTGTCTCGTTGTTCTTCCTCACCTTCTTCATGCCCCACAAAATTAATTTCTATAATTTCTATTAGAAATAATAGAAGATGAATTGGTCAGAGATCCCCTTGGAAACTCCATAAACTCCAGGGATGTTTGGGCTTTGGGGAATTATGAACTTCCTTGTCATTTCTAACCCTTCGCTGGTCCAGCACTGAAAGAACCTGGAGCTTTAGAATAATCTAGTAAACCTTGAATAGTCTTCTGGTTCTTTCTCACTACCATGACAGTAGGACACAAGATGTAAGGGAGGAAATACTGCATTTAATTAATATATTACATCTAAGGGTAGGTGCTGTCAAAAAGGATTCTATGAAGTTGGAAGCATGAACCCTTTTTTTTTACACCATCTTTTGTGATCCTAAGACTTGAGAATTTTCCAAGTCATCATTTGCTAAGACAGAATGAAAATAACAATAAATAGCTGATGAAAAGATTTAAGAAAAAGAAATTATTTGCATTGGGGAATGGAGAAGAAAGGAAAAAATAAAGGATGTATTAAGTAATAATGAAAACTTAGTTGCTTTTGTTGCTTCTGGTAAGAAAGGGTATAATACCCTACTGTAATTTCACATGAGAAAGGCAATATTTCTGTCTTGAAATTGGCATTAAATATTGGTACATATTTAAAACAATTAGGTGGTATCAAAACATCAACTAAACATATCTGCAGGTTCCTATTCTGGGCTTGACATAATCCAAGGTACTACAGGGTATATAAAAGATACATAAGCCAAGGTACCTATCCTGAGAGAGCTTGTCTAGGAAGGGGATAAAGGACAATCAACATGAAAGAAATAGCAGATCATGAGATAAGATGTAATAAATATTAAATTGTAGAATTCATATGGTTTAGTGGGAAAATGTTAGACTCAAAATCAGGAGAAATGAATTCACATCCTGATGCTAATTCTCAACTAGCTTTATGGCATTAAGACAGTTATTAATCTCCTATTTCCTAATTTGTAAAATGGGCCTAGTTGACCTTATTGACTTAAGGTCATGAAAGCAATTTGTAAGCCTGAAAATAATGCAAAATATATTATTGTTACATGGTCATGGTGGCTATAAATATTGTAGAATTACAGAAAAGAGAGAGGTCAACATGAAATAGAATAACTAAATATAGACAGAAAGGATGGAGTTGAAAATTCCACAATTCCAGAATAATATATACAAAGGCATGAATGCAGGAATGAACATGGTGTATTCAGGGAATAATAAATTTAGCTTGACTGAAGCAAATGTCTCCTCACTGGAAACAGTGAGAACCAAAACTAGAGAAGAGTAGGGGCAGATAATTCAGGGTTTCTCTAGGAATAGGAGTTCAGTCTTGTTGTGCTGGGGAACAGGAAGAAACCATAATTTCTTCAGACTTTATAACAGTGATTTTCCAGGATGGTTAATCTGTCATCTATACTACAGAATACACTAGAGGAAAGAAGCACTGTAATCAAAGATAAGCAGTAGACTGTTGTTATAATATCCTGGTATGAGGAAATGAGAACCTGCATTAAGTGATGGGTCACGGGAATAAAGAAAAAGGGATAAATCCAAGACATGCTTTCGAGGAAAAAATTAAAATACTTTGGTGACTTAATTAGATAGTGGTATGGAAGAAGAGGAATTTTCAAGAGTATGTCCCCATTTCAATGCTAAAGGATGGGAAGAATGGTGCTACCATTGCCAGAGGATGCAAAGTCAAAACTGGGAGTCATTTTCAATTGAACAACTGACTATGAAGAAATGAGACTGTTTTTCTTAGCGTGGTTCTAAAGGCAATTTTAAAAACATGACCTCCAAAAACATATTGAGCAATGGCCCTCTGACTGGAGTAGAAAGTGATGACTCCATTTAAGTAGACATTTGGACTAGCTATCTCTTTATTTCCTATCCCACTTTACCACTTTGAACTTCTCCATCATGACTCTGCAGGGTACCTTCTATCATCCCCCTTTTCAGCTTCCTTTTGTATATCATCTTCCCTTACTAGATTTCATGTTCCTGAGGGCAAGGACTGTCTTAATCTTAATTATTTGTATCCTCAGTGCTTAACACAATACATGGTACACAGCAGGTACTTAATGAATTCTTATTGATTGATTAATTATGAGCACAAAATTGATTGGGGCAACTAATGAAGCTATGAAAATAAGTAAAGATTATCAAATGTGAAAGAGCAGAAGGGTAAGATCTAAATCTTGGTGGGGGAGGTATGCCAACATTAGACAGTTGAGAAATAAAAGAATTCTGAAGGAAAAAAAGTAAAGAAAAACTTGGAAAAGATTAGAAAGGAATAAAGACAGTGTGGTTATAGAGATTTCAAGCAACGAGTTTCAAGAAGGTGGTAATCTAGATGGCAAAATGCTGACAAGCAATCAAAGAGAGGTAGCAAGGTGTAGTAGAAGGAACACTGGATTTTAGGCAAAGTAGATTCAAATATAGGCTGATGAAAAATCTTGATGAAATTACTTTACTCCTCTGGATCTCAGTTTCGTCATCAGTAAAATGAAGGGAATAGCATGGGTGTTTGGCCTACGGGGAGACTTATTGATACATTCTCAGTGTATTTACAACTCAGAAATATGCAAATGCTATAAATCAGGGATGAAATTATTGCTTTAATATTAACCTAGACTTAAGAAAGTGATAGAGAAAATTAATAATGCATATTAGATTTAAAAGTGTATTTTAGGCCACCTCACACCTATAAAATTAGCTAATATGACAAAAAAGGAAAATGTTAAAATTAGAGAAGATGTAGGAAAACTGGAAGACTAAAGCATTGTTGGTTGAGTTGTGAACTGATTTAGTTATTTTGCAAAGCAATCTGAAATTATGCCTAAAGGGCTATAAAACCATACATGCCATTTGATCCAGCAACAACACTACTAGGTCTATATCCCAAAGAGATCACAAAAAAAATGACAAAGGAGGGCAGCCAGGTATCACAGTAAGAGCATCGGCTGCAGTGTCGGGATGACCTGGGGATCGAATCCAGGCTCAGACACTTAGCACCCACCCAGAAACACCTGGCCATGTAACCTTAAGCAAGGTACTTAACCCCAATTGCCTAGGGGCATCCAGGTGGCTCAGCAAGTAAAGAGCACCAGCTCCAGTGTTGGGATGACCTGGGGATCAAATCCAGGCTCAGATACTTAGCACCACATCCAGAAATAACTGGCCGTGTAACCTTGAGCAAGTTATTTAACCCTGATTGCTTAAAAAAAAAAAAAAGGACCTACATGTACACAAATATTTATAGCAGCTCTTTGTCTGGTGGCAAAGAATTAGAATTTGAGGGGATGACCATCAATTGGAGAATGGCTAAATAAGCTGTAGTAAATTAATTTAATGGAATATTGTTGTACTATAAGAAATGATGAGCAGGGAGATTTCAGAAAAGGCTGGAAACACGTACATGAACTGATGCTGAGAGAAGTAAGCGAAACAAGGAGAACACTGTAGATAGTAACAGCAACATTGTGTGATGATAAATTTTGATAGGCTTAGCTCTCCTCAGCAATACAATGATCTAAGGCAATTCCAAATGACTCATAATGGAAAATGTTATCCATATTCAGGGAAAGAACTAAGGAGTCTGAATGCAGATCAAAGCATACTCTTTTCTGTTTTTTTTCTTTCTCATGGCTTTTCCCTATTTGTTCTGATTCTTCTTTCATAACATGACTAATGTGGAAATATGTTTAATATCATTGTACATATATAACCTATATCAGATTGCTTGCTATCGTGGGGTAAGGGTAGAAAAATTAAAATTGAAACTAAAAACCTTATAAAAGTGAAGGTTGAAAATTATCTTTACATGTAATTGAAAAAAATACTATTCAATGGGAGGGAATGTATTTTTATAGTGCAGCACACCCTTGGGAATAGGTTAGATAATGTCAACCCAACAGCCTTGGGAATAGCATTACTTCTAGCCCGGAACTTTCAAACATCATCCTGCAAAGTAACTCCTATTGCAGTCTGGTATCTACTCCTATGGGTTTTACAATTACAGTTTTTGAAGTTCCAGAGAAAAAAAATCCTTTCTACCTAATAATCCAGCATCAGAAAATGACAGAATTACATCAATGGAAAGGATATTCAAAAAGCAGCATTAACATATGGGGACATTTCTGACTTACACCTAAAACCTTCCATGTGTACAGGACATTCTAATAGAATGTATGTTCCCGGAAGCAAGAGCTCTCTTACTTTTCTGTTTATACCCTCAGTATTTAGCACAATGTTTTGCACGCAATAAGCAAAAGTATTATTCAAACATTCATGACCTCTAAGCTCCTTTCCACCTTTAAAATTTATGAAAATAATTTGAATGGTGATGAATAAAAAGTAAAATTGTCAGAATAAAAATGAAACTGCTGGGGTGAAGCCAAGATAGCAGTATAGAAGCAGGATAACTTTGTATGACCCCTCCATAACCACATCAAATACCTATAAAAATGACTCTGAACAAACTTTAGGGCTACAGAACCTACAAAGTGACTGAGAGAAACAAACCTCCCACTGAAGACAGCCAGATAGGCTGACAGGAAGGGTCCATTGCAGCACACTTGGAGCAGAGCCCAGTCCCACTTGAGCCTGTAGTTTTAGTCTCAGGGTGGCCACAACCAGGTATGGCTGGAGGGAATTTGGGAGAGTGGATCACCAGAAGCTGTGGTGGTTTCCAGAAGTATCAACCCATAAATGCCAAAGACAATGTCAGAGTTCAGTGTGGACTTTTTGGGAACAGGAAGTCCGGGAGTGTGGTCCGGGCCCCTGTGCCCAAAAGGGAAAAGTGGCTGAGGTGCACGGCAGCTACCGCATGCCTGCTTCAGAGCTCATGGGCTACAGATTATAGGGAGACCAAGAGACCAATCTGAGAGGTAATTGCTCCTGCTTTAACCTGCTTGGATCTGGATTGCTGTCTACAGTGGAGGTCCTGGGGTGTATGGCCGGTGTGCCAGAGCCAGTGGAGGCTTCTGAGAGTGCACCCAACCAATAGCTCCAGCAGCTATGAAAACCCAAGAGATTTGAGACAAAGCTCTCCTCTCTGGAAGCAGAGTTCTACTCTTGCAAAAAGCTCAAAAGTCAAGTAATTGAGTGGCAACATGAGCAAGCAAAGCAAGCATAGCAACCCGACTTTAGATTCCTTTTTTGGGGACAAAAAGGATCAAAGGGTGGAATAGGAGGAAGACAACAAAATCAGAACTCCTGCACCAAAAGCTTCAAAGAAAAATACGAGCTGGTTACAGGCCATAGAGGAGCTTAAGAAGGATTTTGAAACCGAAAGAAGAAAAGTGGAGGAAAAATTGGGAAGAGAAATGAGAATGATGCAAGAAAATCATGAAAAGAGAGTCAACAATCTGAATTAAGAAAATAACACCTTAAAAAATAGACTAACCCAAATGGCAAAAGAGGCTCAAAAAGTCAATGAGGAGAAGAATGCCTTAAAAAGCCAAACTTGCCCGATGGAAAAAGAATCTCAAAAGCTCACTGAAGAGAATAATTCCTTCCAAATTAAATTGGAGCAAATGGAAGCTAGTGACTTTATGAGAAATCAAGATACTATTAAACAGATCCAAACAAATGAAAAAAAGTAGAAGGCAATGTGAAATATCTCATTGGAAAAACCACTGACCTGGAAAATAGATCCAAGAGAGATAATTTAATAATTATTGGACTACCTGAAAACCATGATCAAAAAAAAAAACCTAGACATCATCCTTCAAGAAATTCTCAAGGAAATTGCTCTGATGTTTTAGAAACAGAGGGCAAAATAGAGGTTGAAAGAATCCACCACTCCATCTTGAAACAGATCCCAAAAAGAAAACTAGGAATATTATAGCCAGGTTCCAGTGTTCCCAGATCAAGGAGAAAAAGTGTCTGAGGCTGGATCAGAACCCAGGTCCTCCTGACTCCAGGGCCAGTGCTCTATTCACTGTGCCACCTAGCCACCCCACTTTCAAGCATTTTGATGAAAAAACCTGCGTTGAATAGAAAATTTCACATTCAGATACAAGAGGCAAGAGAAGCATGACAGGGTATACAGGGAAAAGAAATCATTAGGAACTTATCAAAGTTGAACTATTTGCATACCTACATGGAAAATCGATAATTGTAATTTATGAAGCTTTTCTCAGTGTTAGAATAGTTGAAAGGAATATAAATGTGTGTGTACATATATATATATACACATAGATACATATATATGTCTATATTGAAGGGTATATGGACATATGAATACATATGTGTGTATATATGTGTACAGGTATACATAGAGGGCACAGGACAAATTTAATAGGAAGAGATGATACTTAAAAGGTGTAATTGAAAGTTGAGAAAGGAATATAACGAGAGGAGATGGAGAGAGACAGAATGGGGTAAATTATCTCATATAAAAGAGGCAAGGGAAAGTTGTTGCAATGGAGGGGAAGAACAGGAAGGCAAAATGGAATAAGTCAACCTAATTCTCTTTGAATTTGGCTAAGGGAGGGAGTGACATACGCACTAAAGAGGGTATCTCGCCCTGCAGGAGAGTAGGGGGGAGTGGCATGAGAGAGAGAATGCTGGAGGGTAGGACAGGTTGGGGGGAAGGACAGTTGGAAGCACACACTTTTGAAAGTGTGTTTGACAGGGTCAAAGTAGAGAATAGAAAAAGGAGGGTCAAGATAAGATGGAAGGAAATATGGTCTGTCTTTCACAATATATGCACTATGGAAATGTTTTGCGTAGCTACACATGTACAACCTATATTGAATTTCTTGTCTTCCCAGTGGGGATGGGTGACAAGGCAAGAAGAGAGAGAACATGGAATTCAAAGTTTTAAAATCAAATGTTTTAAAAAATATTATTATTATTTTACATGCAAATGGGAATTAAGATATACAGATACTGGGGTATAGAAATCTATCTTGCCCTCCTATTAAGTCAGAAGGGGAATGGGAGAGGATGTGGAAGGGAGAAGATTGGGGCAGGGGGTATACAGTGAGATCATTCTTTTGGGGTAGTGGGTAGGGGAAAGATGGGGAGAAAATTTTTGGCTCAAGTTCTTGTGGAAATTAATGATGTAAAAATAAACATATAATTTAATTTTTAAAAATAAAGAAGGAAAAAGCCTATAGCCAAACTTATTTGCCATCTAGCATAATGGAAGGAATAGTTAGGTATGGAGTCTGAAAACCTAGATTTGAATTCCAGATGTATTGCTTAGTTACTGTTTGTATAACCAGTATATACAACCTGTATAACTTTAGGCCTCAGCTTCCTTATGTGTAAAATTAGTGGATTGAAATTACAGGACCTCATATATATCTATTTATATTTGTTTTCTCCCCCCTTTAAAATGTAAGTTCCTTGAGGGTAGAGACTGCTTTTTTTTCTTTTATCCCCTGTATTAAAGTATAGGTCCTTGCCTATGGTAAACCAAGTGATAAATATTTGTTGATTGAAAAAAAATGACACTGATGAAATAAGTAGCATTAATTGATAGATTGGAGAAGCCAGGGTTGGTTTTAGAAGTTATAAGTCCCAGGACACAATTAAATTGAGACTTCTATAAAAGGGTTCACGAGAGTTGTAGACAGGAAATACAGAGAGAGATTTCTGTTCTCCCCAATTCTATGTACAAGTTATGGTTATAAAGAACAGGCTATTTTTTAAATGGCAGAACTTACACAGTAAATGTGTAGCATTAAATTAAATTAAAACAATTATTAAATGCTATCTATTAAAACTGTTAACATGGCATAGGGTTGTCTGTTCTGGAGTTCCTGTTTTTAAACCTGCTTTAGCACCACCCTATGAAAAGCAATCCCATTTCTTTACAGTTAAGTCATTTACTTTTTTTTTTTACTCCAAATAGTACTTCTCATTTGAATGACACAGATAATTAAACAAGATCTGCCTCTGAATAGATTATTGGCTGTTTCATCGAAGAAAATTCTCCTTGCAAGGGTGAAAATTTTCATCACTGAGGATATTTAAAAGAAATGAACTTTGTTTCTGAAGACAGTTTCAAAAGAGAATTTCTGAAAGGCCTTTGAGCAATGACAATGTCATTAGATTAAGTATGCATATCTCAAAAGTAGTTACATTGAAAGTGATATCTTTCATTTGCATATATGCACTAAGGTGAAATTGTTTTTAGTCTTACCTCAAGTCACCTTAGTTTGCCTGACTATAAAAGAAGTTAGGGGATGTGCAGATAATGTGCTGAGGAAAAGAGACAGGTGAATCTTTGGAGAGGAGTGAGCTGAAAGTAAAGGAATATTTAGTCCTGTGTGAGTTGGTGAAATGAGAATCTCCATCTCATCACCGTCCTTATCATGGCTCCTTTGTTGCAGATTCTAAAACTCAAGACTGCCAGGGCCAAAGAACCTAAGGTTCTTTGATGTTTGGCTTTCTGGAGATTGAACCTTGGGAGATAATCCAATGTTTCTCACTACAGCATAAATTATTCACAGAATTTTCAGTCTGTGGGTCAGTGGGAGTAAAGATGGTGTGAAATCTTAGCATAATACCACCTTGCAGCCATGTATAGAAATTGAAACCCCTTAACCCCCCACAAAAAGTCTCATTGCTCTACTGTCACATTTTTGTTTAGGGTCCTGAAGAGCAGAAACAACTTTAGAATAGGAACTGTTGTTTTTGCTTAGAATTCCCTACAACTTTTTTACATAGTAGATGATTATTACATGTTCATTACATTTTAAAATTTCCTCTCCAATTTATTAGACACCTCATTTCATTTTCCTGAAATATAAATCTGAAAATATCCCGCCACCACCCCTCCAGTTTAATGAGCTCCAAAAGTTCACTATTACTTCCAGGATCAAAATATAAACTCCATTCTTTAGCATTTAAAATTCTTCATAAACCAAACCCTTTCTACATTTCTAGTTTTCTTGTACTCCATCTCATTCCATTCACTCTACATTCCAGAAACCCTATTTCTTCAGATATGATGCTCCATCTCCTGTTTCCATGCCTTTGGACTCCCTGTTCCCCACACCTGGAATGTTCTGTCCTTTCACATCTACCTCTTAATTTCCCTGACTTCCTAGTTATTCACATGTTTTCTCCTCCAACAGAATGTACTTTCCTTGAAGGGAGGCGCACTGCTTTTGCCTTTCTTAGTATGCCTAATGGTTGCCATGGTTTCTGTCCCACTCTACTGAATAAATGCTTAAGTTTGTGAAAATCTATTGTTTTTATTACTTTAGTAATATTGTTTGACAGTCTTGAACTGAAAGGGATGAGGTTGGAAGATATAAGAGAATCATTCCTTTTGTCACTTAATGAATGCCTATTGACCATTCCCTTGCCAACCTAATCTTTATCTCATTTAATTTGTTCAGGAATAATTGAAGTAAAGTCCTGCTTAAGTAGGTCCAGAGTGTAAGTCAGGGCCAGCTTCAAAGAGCTTACCAAACCTCATGATCTGAGGATAAGGGCATAATTCCAGAGAAGGATCTGGAGAGGAACTGAGGAAAGAATAACAAAGCAGGTGTTTTGAGTTTCTAAAGGTAGGCAGCCTTTCTATCTTTCTGCTAGTGTTATATACCCTCCCCCCAACAGCAGCGAGAGCTAATACAGCTTTGGTTTACTATAAACTGTGAGGAATAATAGAAGTCTCAAGCCATCAAAAATCCTCTACTTCCTCACATGCTTCATTCTTCCTGTTGTTCTCCAGGCCCCTGCTGCTAAAATCTCTTTGGGTCACATTGCATTCTCCTAGGAAACAAAAGTCAACAAAATGAATGACTTTATAAACTACATCATGGAGCCCATTCCTCAGCATATTCCTTGACTTTCAAGGAAGCTCTCCACCTGCATAAGAGCTGTGAGATATAGAGCAAGATGAGAAAGAGGCCCCCAGTTGTTGCCAAGTGTGATTAATTTGGGAAATAACAGCTTTAAATCAAAAGGAGCTATGTTCTACCTTGAGTGGTTTCATGCTGTTCCCCTTCCAACTTACTGGACACTTTATTTAATGATTAACACATTGTCAAAATAACATAGGCGGGATAGAGGAGAAATATTCTTTAACTTTGAGTGAAACCCTTCCAGTGTTTTAAAAATTCTCATAATTCAATTTATAACTGGATAGAGTCCAGCTTCATTTAAAATTTTAAATGAAATACGGGTGTGACAAAATTCCAGTAAATCTCAGACTTATTTTGTAGTAATTATTTTCCTCACATTTATGAAGGAGATTTGATCACAAAAATTCATATTTCACAGGGGTAGACCTGACAGGTAATATGATCAAATGAAAGAACATGGGACTGAGAGCCTGAAGAATCAAATTCTGATTCCAGTTCTGTGAAATTAGGAAATACATTTAAATTCTCTAAGCTTTAATTTCTTCATCTTTTATACAGAAACACTCCCCTGTGACCTATCTCTATCCCATGGTTGTTGGGGGTGGAGGCAAATAGAGTAATAGGCATTAACATATGTTAGAAATTTAAGAAATCATATGCACATGAAAGGCTATTGTTTTCTATGACTTGAATGTCTTATTTCTCTTTCCTTGCTTTGGACATATTATCCTTTAAGTCTTAAGTCAAATGGTAATGACTTCAAGAATGACTCTTCCCCTAGAAGAGCTGAAATGGCTCTCTATTTTGTACTTTGTTCATGTAATATTGTGTTTAGAAATTTGCTGTACAAAGATGTCTTATTGCCTCTACTTAACAGTAAGCCCAATGAAGACAAGAAAAATATTTTATTAAAACTTTCTCTCTCTGATACCTGTCATTGGGTATTGCACATTACCGGTACTTAGAAAATGTTTGTTGACTTGTTATTGAATTGTTTTCTTTTTAAGCATATAGAATTTTTAGTCTGTGTCCTAACCAAGACATAATTCTAGGACAAGCAGCATAGAATCATAGATTTAGATCTGGAAGGTACCCTTCAGGTCATCTGGTCCAAGTCCATCATTTTACTGATAAATAAACGAGGGTGAAAGTGGAGAACAACACAAGGACACCCAGAGAATTATTGACAGAGGAAGGATTTGGGTTCAGGTTCTCTGACTCTGGAAGCAGGTTTCTTTGTACTCCATCAAGCTGCTTTATTAAACAGTGTTATTAACGAACACATTTCTGATCATCAAGTGCAGGTTAGGGCTCAAGTGATGAGTCAAAAGGAGCAGATGGGAAAAAAAAGAGTATCTTATTCCTTTTCTTTTCCTTTCTTCACACCTTAGAGACAGTTAAAAGATAAACAAGTTCTGGGAAAATTGAATGCCCTTTGCTGCAGAACAGCTAGGAACTCAGTGGAATTTAAGAAAGGTGGGTTATGTTTTTTGTTAGAGGGTACTAGATTTAGAAGCAGAAGATCTGAGTTTGAATCCCTAGTCTCCCTCTTATTTGGCTAGGTCAGGGGTGGGGAACCTGTGGCCTTAAGGTTACATATGGTCCTCTAGGTCTTTGGGTGCAGCCTTCTCTGTCCAAGTTTTACAGAACAAATCCTTTAATTAAGAGAATTTGTTCTGTGAAGTCTGGATTCAGTTAAAGGACTGCACCTGAGGACTTTGAGGGTCACATGTGGCCTTGAAGCCACAGGTTATTCCCCCCCACCCCGGAGGTTAGTTGGTTTTGAGTTAAATCACTTAAGAGAGACTGTGAGATTCAGTTTCTTCTTCTATCAGGTTGGAATAATAAAATTTCAGAAACCCCTCTCTAAGTCTCCAAGGAGTGAGACAGAGACAGAAACTAATATCCAGAAAGTTTCAATTTTAGGTCATGACTAAGTCTAGGACCAATTGTTTCAAGGCTCCTTTGATGTGATCTTTTATATTTAGGTCACATCTATTTAGAGTTAATTATGATATGCTATGAGATGTTAATCCAAACATACTTCTTATGAGAATGACTTTTAATTTTCCCAGAATTTTTTGCCCAATAGGGAATCATTTCCTAAAGTGTTTCATATTATTGTATTTATCAAATAATGGGTTGTTATGTCTACTTACTTCATGGTTATGCTTTTCAAGCATGGTCTAGTAATCTGTTTTTCAACTATATAGTGAACACCAAATAATGTGATTACTATTGCAAGATATAGTCTGAAAACTGATAATGCTATGCCTCCTTCACTTTTAATTTTTTTTAATATTATTTCCTTTCAAGTGAAGTGAATTTTGTTTTAGCTCTTTGGCTCACTTTATCTCTTTGTTTTGAATACAAATAGATAAATGATAAATAGAAAATGTGGGTGAATATATAAATGGCTAGACAGGTACATAGAGAAATTATTAAGTATCTGCTATGTGTTGGACACCATTATAAGCCCTAGGAATTAAAAAAAGGTAAAAAATAACCAAAAAAAAAGAAAGTTCCAAGGACCTTATAACAAAAGTCTAAACCAAAAATAAAATCTCTCTTTTTTTTTAAAGCTTTCAATGATGCCATATGGTTTGAATCACTGGAAGCTACAATCCTTAAAAAATAAAAATTGTGGATGACCCAAATGAGAATAAAGAGACATATGGTGGTTGCAAGTGACTGAAGCATATTGCCAGTAATGACTGGTGTATAAGAAAGGGTATAAGAGACACTTTCCAGGAAATAAATGATTGTAAAAGGACTAGGGTAAGACATTAAATGAGAGTGATGGACAGCCTACATTTCTAACAATACTCACATAATATTTTTAAAAGCTCAAAGGAGAGTTCCAACCTAATGGGTGGCTCATGTGGAGAATTTATGGGAGGACATGGTCACGATCTCACAGGACAAGAAAGCAAGAACAAGGTATTTTCTATACCACTAAAAGGAAAATTGAGATAAAAAATATCAAGATGCATTGAATAGTAGTAGGTCCTGCATGAGTTTATCATGTCTGTGAGAGTATAAAACCTGAAAATCAATACATAATATAATTAAGAAAAGAAGAAAATAACTTTAAGTTGTCACTTTTATTTTTCATTCTATACTTCTATGCTTATTAAGTATCTCATCCATGAGCAATCACAAATAGTTATGGCTTCATAAATGAAATTGTTAATCTGAACCAAGTAATACACGTCAGACTAGAAAGAAAGGCAAATCTCCCTTCCTGGTCTTTTTATAGGAGGTTTTTAAATACATTTGTGTTGTGCATGTTTCTGTGGAGAAAAATGTACACATATATGTGTATGTATATATGGAGAGGAATATATATGGTTAGAGACAGAGAAAATGAATATAAGTGCCTTCACAGCATGTGGCTCAGCTTTATTCACTTCTAAAGCAAGGTTTTTGTTTACCAGTCTTTAGAAATTAATCATTGTCACTGCATTGTTAAGAGAAAAGTAATAAGACATTGATGAAGTGGCTACAATTTGTGCAGAGTGTATAAAAATTAGATTATGCAGAACTAGACCAAAAGTTTAAATATATTACTGCAGCAAGATCTCCCCTGTTTGCTGATGAGAAGGGTAATGTTCAAGAGATGAACAGACATCTTTTATACATACAAAATAGGAAGTGTTTCCACAATTACATTCGAAAGGAAAATCTTCCTACATATAATAGCTTGTCTGCCACTAATAGCAAAAGAAATGGTTTAGTTTATAACAAAGCAGCTCTGACTTCTGTGGTGTAACTTACTATTATGAACAGAATGATGGGTGTATCTCTTATAATTACTTATACTCTGGATGCATTGAATAAATATAAGATCATTGAAATGTCTTACTACACTCAGGGAAAATAAATGTACATAATCAAGTTAAATACAAATAGGTGGATGATCAGAAAAGGCATATTAATTTGTATACTATTTCCTGAGATCTTTGAAGTATGGTATATCTCAGGATGACATCTCTGATCTGTCAATAAGTCAAGCAATTAATCAATCAGCCTTTATTAAATTTTACTATATGTATCAATCATTTTTCTAGGCAAAGCAAATAAAAAGACAAAAAAGAAAGAGTCCCACTCTTCAAGAAAGTTGCATCATATTAGAGAAAAATGCACACACATAAATACACAATATATACAAAGTATGAATAACAGGGACAGATACTAGCAACTGGAGAGTAAAGAAAAGTTTCATGTAGAAGGTGAACGTTGAGCTGGGTTTTGAAGTGATTTGGAAAATCAAAGAGTCTGCGATAAGAAGAAAGGTATGTATTTCAAGCATTAGCGATAGTCATTGCAAAGGCATGGAAGGGGGGAGAGAAGGAAATAAAGAAAGCGAAGAACATTGACATAGCACCTACTATGTGTCAGGTACTACGTGCTAAGTGCTTTAGAAATATTATCTCATTTGATCGGCACAACAACCTTGCGAAGTAGGTACTGCTATCATTCCTATTTTATAGTTAATGAAATATAAACAAAGGTTAAGTAACTCGCCCAGATTTGCATAAGTGAGTGTCTGAGGTCACATTTGAATTCAGGTCTTCTTGACTCCAGACCCATTCTGCCACTTAGCTGCCTGGAGATGGAAGATACATGTGGGCAAGAGACAGCAAATAGACCAGTTTGGTAAGATCATAGTTACAACAGTTAAGCATTGGCATATTTTCATATTCTCCCCATTTCCTCATCCTCACTTTTGTCTTTCACTTCAGAGACTGAATCTTTTCCCCTCTTGGGTTTAAAGACTTTTTTTTTTATGCAACAGTTTCAATTACCAGCTGTCCCTCTTCTCATCTTTGCCCCCTACACACATGCACACCCCTTCATTTTACTTCAAATATTGAAATCTTCGCTTTTTTGATCCCTCATCTTTCTTGCTGCCCTTTACTTCTATTCTTCTGCTCCATTCCCACAGAGGTACCACTGCACAAAATGCTGAACATGAGTTTAAAATATTACTTTCTCATGGAAAACAACCGGTAATTAGAGTAAGATCTCTTCAAGTAGACTTCAGACAGAAGTTTATATAATAGTAGGATGAGGTCTCCACTGTGCTGAAACAACCTTTCCTTGAGCCTGCCAAGAGGATTCCTCCTGGGTGCATAGCCAGGAAGGACAGCCAGTATTCAATGACTATTCTCACATCTGTTCTCCCCATTATTTCTCCCCTCTCTGTCCATATACTCAGACAAGCTGGATTTCATGCCAAGAACGCATTTCCTTTTTGATATCCATCTTTTATTTTCGTTGTCTTCTTAAATGTCCCAGCTCAGGTATCATTTCCTCCACAGAACCTTCTTTATCTCCCCAACTTCTAGTACTCTTGTCATTTATTCCTATACCATTTTGTCTTCTATATTCTTTTCCCTTTTTACTTCTTATCTTCTACTGTATCTGGCTGTATGAATGCCCTAGCGAATATAAGTTTCCTGAGGGAAAATAATATTTCATTTTTGATTTTGTATCTCCAGTCTCACACTGTGCAAAATTTGGAAGATCTATAACCTGTTTATGACTTAGTAGATACATTAGTAGTAGACAGATTGCCTTAGGCACATGAAATTACCTGATTTATGCAGGGTCACACAGCTAGCAAGTGTCAGAAAAAAGACTGGAAGCCAGGTCTTTTTCACTTCAAGTCTAATACTCTTTATAATAGGACAATATGTCCTATTCAGCTTGGAATAATAAATAGAATGTTGGACTTGAAGTCAGTAGATGTGGGTTCAATTCCTATCTCAACCTGTTAATATGGAATTTTATTCTAGATATTAAATTATTAGACTCAGTTTCTTTTTTCATCTTTAAATGGAAATTGCACCTTTAAATTTTTCATCCTTAAAATGGAAATAACAATGTTTAAGCTGCCTACCTCACACAGAAATTGTGAGGAAAATGATTTGGCTTTGCATTTAATAAAACTTTGTTGAATTGCACATGCAGTGTCCACATTATTCACCATATAATTACTATGTCATCTTTCTCCTCTGCTTTTCTGCAAATTTTCTAGGTGGGTCTATTTCTATGTTCCATACTATGGGTTCTAGTCTGATAATCAAAGAGGGGAAACTAAGGATGAATGAAAGGGATATTTTCCATATCCTTTTATCTCTCTTTACACATTCTGAAGTACTTTTTGTGAGCTGACTATATACTTAAGGATATTAACATATAAAATACATTGTGATTAAAGAAATACAGTAATATCAGAGCTAAAAATTTAAAATTTAGGCTTTTTTAATATTTAGAAGATAATTTCTTTGTCTTTCATTGTATGTAAAACAAATATCTTGTATCACTACTAATGGTTTCCAGGTAACAATTTTGCCAAAATTAGGCAAGTCAGACGGACATCAGATACACTCTGGATGAAAAATTTAATAGGACTCTCAGTTGGAGAACTCATATAGTAGAGCAGGTGAACTATTTTCTTAATATTTCACTTAATGATCTCATCCACTCCCATGGACTTAATTACCATCTCTATGCTAATGATTTTGAAATCTACCTTTTCTGCCCTAGCCTCTCTTCTGACCTCCAGTCTCTTATCTCTAACTGCCTTTCAAGAATCTCAAAGATCCAGTGGACATCTTAAATACCCTGTGTTCAAAATGGAACTCATTATCATCTTTTCCCCTAAATAGAACCCCCTTCTCCTACCTTCCCTATTATGTAGAGAGCATCACCAGCCTCATGCCATCAACCCAAGAGTCAGTCTGGATTCCTCACTATCTCTCTCACACCCATATTCAAGCACTTTTTATTGTCTGTTAAATTTCATCTTTACAACATCTCTTGAATATGTCCCCTCTTCTCCTATGACACTGCTCCCACCACATGTCTGAACCATTGCAATAGACTACTAGTGGGTCTGCCTGTCTCAAGTCTCTCCTCACTTCAATCTATTCTCCATGCAACTACCAAAGTTATTTTCTAAGATTCAGATCATGTCACCTCTCCCCTCCCCACCACATTTAATAAATTTCAGTATATAGCTCCCTATCGCTTCTAAGATAAATATATTCAAATTCAAATATAACACAGTCTGTTTGGTATATAAAACCCTTCATAACCTAGCCCCCCTCCTATTTTTCTAGTCTTCTTTCAAACTTGGTGATCCAATGATACTGGGATCCTGAGTAGTCATAATTAAAACACCCCACCTCTCCACTCAGCATTTTCTTTGGCTGACCCTCACACCTAGAATGCTCTCCCTCCACAATTGAACCTACTGATTTCCCTGGCTTCCTTTAAGACCAAATAAACATCCCATGGTTTAAAGGAAGCCTTTCCCAATTCCTCCTAATTCTAGTGTCTTTTCTTTATTATTTCTTATTTATCCTGTGTATGATTTATTTGAATTTTGTCTCCCACATTAAATCATAAGCTCCTGGAGAGCAAAGACTATCTTTACTTCTCTTTGTATTTCCAGCACTTAACATAGTGCCTGGCATACAGTAGGTGCTTGATAAATGATTACTGATTGTAATGTTATAGTGAGCGATAGAAAAGGACAGATATGACAACATTTCATGGAATTACAGAATCTCAGGAGCCATATATTGGAACCCATGATGGAAAAATAATCTTCATGATTACATACTAATAAACACTAATTCAGCCTTTGATTGAATACCACCAGTGAGTTAGAAACCCACTACCTCATGAAGAAACCTACTGTAATTTGGAATTATATGGAAATTGCTCCCACTCCACCTCCTTATTCCAAGGCTAAATTTACCTTCTGATAACTTCCACCCAATGCTTCTAGTTCTGTCATCTGGAATCAAGTAGAAAAATTCTAATCCCACTTCCACATAATACTCTTTCAAGTCTTTAAAGATTTAAAAAAAAGGATGTAAGACATTTTAAATTGGTAATAGAATGTATGAAAGGGCGCAATGTGTAATCAGCTTGAAAAGATTGAAAACTTTTTGAGAGGGACTTTAAGTCTGAACAGAGGAGCTTATATTTTATCCTAGAGGTAAAAGGAAATGTGAGCTCCTGAATAGAGACTGATTTTGCCTGTCGATATCTTTATCTCTAGCACTTAGCACAGTGCCTGGAAATAATAAGCAAGTAATACATGCTTATTGACTTATTTAAAAATATTTTTGCCTGGACTCTCAATCTCACACAAACTGAAAATGTGGAGGATAATCACAGGCCCCACTATTGGTCAAAAGGGAAGCTTTGACCTGCTCTGTTTCCAACCAGGGTTGCTTATCCCTTCCTTAGGCAGACTGGTGCCCCTTCGCCTTAGGAGGTCTATCACCATACTGGTGACAGACAGTGCATTAGCATTAGTGTTATTGGAGACCAGAACTTCCAAACTCAAGCAATCTGCCAGTCTCAGCTTTCCAGTAGTGAGACTGTAGGACTATGCTACCAGACATTATTGACTTATGGACTTCTTGACTTAAAGCCTCTTTAATAGGGAGTAGTCTCTTACAAATAATTTATGAAATGCTTCATTTGGAAACATATTTCCATATGTTAAACATTTTTTTTCTAAATTGTGACTGATAATAATGATGATAGTAATAATATTTGTCATCCTACAATACATAGATATATGCTATATAGATATATAACACTATAATTTACAAATTTCTTACTAATGATCCTCACGATGCTTCAAGATAGGCAAGGCCAAAATTTATATCTATCTTATAAATAAGGTAACTTAGACTGATAGAAATAGAAATTATTTGTCCAAGATCACATGACTGGTGGCTGGTAGTGATGGGACTGGAGTTATATTATTTCAGAACTTGAAGGAACTTCAGAAGTCATTTAATTCCAATTATACTAGAAGCACAAATTTTCTCTACATTATCCATGACAATGGATTATCCAGTCTCCACTGAAAAACCTCTAGTTTTGGAGAACAACAATATCTCAAGGCAGCTCTTTGGATTTTGGAATAATTCTAATTGTAAACAAGCTATATTTCAGATTGAGCTCAAAGCTGCTAACAGATATATATACTTTGCATCTACTTTTTTAGGAAAAAATAATACAGCTGGCTTTTAACTGACTCTCCATCCACTGTTTTTAATTCTTTACTCTAGGGCAAACACGAGGAATGGTTAGATAGAAGGAAGGAAGGAAGGAAGGAAGGAAGGAAGGAAGGAAGGAAGGAAGGAAGGAAGGAAGGAAGGAAGGAAGGAAGGAAGAGATGGACAAAGGAAAAAACTATTAAGTGCTTACCATGTTCAAGAAACTATGCTGGTCTTAGGGACACAAGTGAAAATATATAGTACTTGTTTTCAAGCAGTTCATATTCTGAGAGAAATTGTTTTTGTCTTTTTTTGAAGAGGACCAGTGACATCAAGGGATGCTGTCTTGACTTACTTATAAATTGGATTTAAATGAGGCAGAGCTGCCCAGAGTTATAAGCCTCACTCTCTCATCCAGAGACATCAAAGTTCAGTGACAAGACAAAAATCAGGATGACTGGTGAAAACCTGGGACACAGTGGATAAATTTGGGCATCTTCAATGTCTGACCATGCTCTAAATGTTCCACAGCACCTGCTTTAGCTGTCTTTATGGCCATTAGAACAAAGTGCTCTTATCCTCTCATTTTGCCAGGAGGAAATTCTTCATATGCTTGGGTAGACATCTCCCTACATTCACCAATAGGTTTGAGGCCTAATGGTTCCCTTAAACCTGGTCTATCCCATCTGGAAAGAGGGTTTTACTGGGATGTGGTCATTGAGCATGCTACAGTTTCTTGGAGTCAGCTGGATAGCAAGTAGGTACCAAAGGTGGATAGGCAACCCTAAAGGGCTCAGCAATCCCACTCACCAGAAGTTCTAGTCCTCCCTGAACACTCAGCATATACAGGAAAGGTAACTAGCAGGTCGGTTGGAAAAGAACAGTGGTACATAGGGTACAGTAGTAAGGCTGATGATAATACACACCATATAACTTTCTTCTAAGCTATCCCTTAAAATCCTGGCTTCTCTACTTAATCCATATGTGAGTCACTTATAGTCTCTAATTCTCAGTTGCATCATATGTAAAATGAAGGGGTTGATCCAGCTGATTTCCAAGGTCCCTTCCCTCTCTAGATACTCTGAGTGAACATATGAAAATTGAGAGCCTATGTCCCACAGAAACCTGCTCTTCTTTAGGCTGGATCCATAAATCAAGGGCATATAAACAAGATCCTATACTTCCTGACTTTCAGTCCAGTACATTTTTCATTCTATCATCCTGTGTTTCAAAATCTACCTCTGATGTAATATAAGCAATGTGAACATTGCAATTAAATCTTCCTTCAAGAAAAATAAGGGCTTTCATTTACACTTTCTCCTTTCTCATGGCAATTTTATAGAACTAGGCAAATGGCTACATTTGCTTGAAGTGCATTAGTGAAAAGTGAGGATAGTAGAATGCAATGCATAGAAAAATGCAATTATTCACAAAATAGTCTAATGAAACCAAGATAAAAACATACAAACCTCAAAAAAGGTCAAATTATCAAAAAGACAAATGTCATAGTCAGCAGACATAGGAGCTAAAGTGAGGCTGGAACAGCTAGGTGACTCAGTGCATAGATTCACAGAGTCCTGGAGGAAGAAAGACCTGGGATCAAATTCTGACTCAGTTACTTGCTAGATTCACAACCTTAGGCTGTGTGGTTCTATATATCTCTGAAAAAGTCACTTAACCTATCTGTCTTAGTTTCTTCATCTGTAAAATAGGGGTGGGGTTGTCGGGATAAAATTAAATATCTGTAAACAGGTTTGGCAAACCTTTAAGTATTATATAAATGCTGCTTTTTATTGTTTTTGTGGTTATTATATGCTTGGAGATGGTCTAGTTCAGGAGTTCTTAACTTTTACTTTTTGTCCTGAACTCCTTTGCCTGTCTAGTGAAGTCTATGTCTCAAAATAATTTTTTTAAACCATTGAAGGAAATGCTAAAAGTCAATTAGTGTTAGTGTAAAATGAAGGATATATATTTTTTGCATCCAAGTTCAGGAACTTACTGAAATCTATCCACAGAGCCCAGGTGAAGAACAACACTTCTAATCTAAAACCTGTATTTTGCAATGAGAAAATCGAGGACCAGAGTGTTTGAGCGGCTTGCCCGAAGTCATGCAGCAAATAAGTGATCTATGTAGGATTAGAACCCAGGTCCTGTGAATTCAGTACCAGGATGCTTCCAGTAAGATCGTTCTTAAGAAACTGCATAGAATCTTTGCAACAAGGAGCTATAAACATCAGTGAAACCCAGTATAATTTTCTCCTTCCTACTGAACTCATGAAGTGCAGCATTTAAATTGGGAGCACATGCATCATTTTTCACAGTCGCTGTAGGATTAAATCCCTCCACATGGTGCCTTAAGAAATATCACCAACTCTGCTCTCAAGGTTATGGGGTAGACACTAGCAGATTAGAATTCTGAATAGGTGATTGGAAAAATGGTAAAAATTTGAGGATTTTTAGTTTGTGGGACACTGGGCCTCTTCTAAAAAAGAATACATACAGTCAGGTAACAGGAGAAGCACATCAATATGACCCCTTCTGAGAGGTGTATGGCATCCCTACTAAAAGGCTAAAAGGACAAAGAGGGGTCTAAAAAGCAGTAAAGAGGCTTTATAAAGAAGGCCAGGCAAAATAGGAAAAATTCTGCACAGAGATGTGCAGTTTTTAGAGCCTGGGTCAAAGAGGACTTGGGAGAATAAAAAAAAAAAGTTTTATTTTTCCCTATATAGGATAGAATGTAAAGAAAACCTTCGTTCTTGCTTTCTGAAATCTCACCTCAAGGTAGTTTTGGATCTCTAAGAGTAACTAATTTTCTGGGAACCCATTTAAGGAAGTTGAATAGGGGAGAAAGTGTAGGGGATATGACACTTGACTAGGAATCAGGATACTTGAGTTCCAGTTTTGTTCCTGACACTAGTCAGGACATAACCTGAGGAAAATCATTTAAGTATTTTAGTCCTTGGTAACATGGTATAGTGGATAGAGGGTGAACCTTGAGTTTAGGAAGACATGGGTTCAATCCTATCTCTCTCTCGTAAATATTAGCTGGGTGACCATGGTCAAGTCACTTAACATCTCAGAAGAAATCACAGATATAGGGGCGACTAGGTGGCACAGTGAGTAGTATGCTAGCCCCAGAGTCAGGAGGACCTGAGTTCGGATCTGGTCTCAGAAACTTAACACAAAAAAATAGCCATGTGACTGTGGGTAAGTTACTTAACCCCAATTGCCCTCCAAAAAAAAAGAGCAAAAAAAAAAAAGAAATCACAGATATAGACACTGGTAGAAGGAGCATTGGAATAGATGACTTCAAAGAGTGTTTTTTTTTATTTCTAAAATTCCACATACCTACCTATTATTCTTGTATATCCTATTATAGTAGGAAAGGGTAGTGATCTTAAAGACTGAAAGACCTAGGTACAAATTCCACACTCAAACACAGGCACATTAAAGACATGACCTTGGGCAGAATATCTTTATAATAAAGATAATCATTCTTGCAATGTTTACTTCACCAGTTGTTGTAAGGATTCAGTGAGATCCTTTATAACAAAACTATGATGATGGTGTTTGGTGAACTCAAAAGGTTTTATTTACAATTCAGTCATTTCATCCTTTATAGACTGGAGATTTAATAATGTTATGCATACACACTTACATATTCTTTTTATATAGTGATTTAAAACTGTGAAACATAATTTGGGGAGAGATTTTTTTTTATTTTTACCATCATTATTACTACTGGTAGTATAATAATAAAAGACATAATAAATATATTTATTACTGTTGTGTTTTTTTATCTTTTTGGTACTTCAGTGTTTCAAATCATACAATTTCTAATAGTATTATTAGTATCATTGAAATGTTTTCTGCATCTTGCCCAGGACAATTTCTAGAAATATATAGCTAAGTACTTTACCTATGCTAGAGCATGACAGCTTGCACTGTACAATTAATTCTGTTCCAAAGCTTTGAAAACTCCAGAATGGAATTTGGAAATTAAATATTTTAAAGAAATATCCTAAAAAAAATCTGAATCAATTTTAAATAATTTGAATATGACCAAGTACAACATGGAATAGATATTTATAATTATGTACTTTATTAGCATATTTGATTAGAATCATGATTATCATGACAAAATTAAAAATCATAAATAAGGGCTGAGAAAGAAAAGCTTCATAGAGCTTTTTTTTTTTAGAGCTGAAAGTACTTTCAAGACTATTTAGGCTAGTTGTTCTTAATTTTTTTTGGTTTCAGGAACCCTTTACACCTTTAAAAGTTATTGAGAGGGGTGGCTCAGCAAGTAAGAGCACCAGCTCCAGCATCGGGATGACCTGGGGATCAAATCCGAGCTCCGATACTTAGCACCACACCCAGAAATAACTGGACATGTAACCTTGAGCAAGTTACTTAACCCTGACTGCTTTAAAAAAAATATTGAGAATCTTTCAAAAAGCTTTTGTTCATATGGGTTCTATCTACTGCTCTTTACTATATTAGAAATTAGAATGTAGTATTATTATGAAAACAGTTTTGACCTCATGGACCACCTGAAAGGATATTTGGGAACCCTATTGATCCCCAGACCACATTTTGAAAACTGCTGACATGCAGTGGTTATTACCAACATCTCATTTTACAGATAAGGAAACTGAGTCCTAGAGCTATTAAGTGACTTAATCAAGACCACATAGGTAGCAAATAGTACAGCAAGATGAGATAGTAAACTTGGGACATGCAAATCTAGTATCCTTTCTGCTCCAGTGCACTGACTCAGAAGAGTAGGGAGGTCAGGAGAAAATTCTGAAAACTCTGTTAAATGCTTCAAGGGTAGGGAGATCAAGAAGTTCAGCATCTTAGAAGTATGTAAATGAACAATGTATTAGAATGAAATCTTAAGGTACAGAAAGAAGATGGTACCATTCCAAGAACACAAGAATTGTAACTCAGGTAACACAGAATCAAAGGCAGTATAATAGAATGTCAGTGATCTTGAAAAACCTTGATATTAAAAAAAAAAGGTCAGGGAAAGTAATTTTATGTTCATTAGGAAGAAAAATAATTATTTGTAGGGAGTTTTAAAGATGTGAAAGATAACAGACAAACTGGTGTGATACAGTTACTGTGGGCTAAACAGGCATTCATTATTTGGTGAGTTTCAATAAAATCAGCAAGCAAATTCCTCCACCATACTTTTCTTTTCTTATAGCTATCCTCCCTTTTATGGTTAGACTCCTTGAGAAGTCTATGTACTATCAATGCCTCCTTTCTTTCCCTTCGCTTGATTCTTAACTTTCCACAGTTCAGCTTATGACTTCATCATTCAATTGAAACTATTCTCTCTGAAGTTACCAACAATCTCTTAATTGCTAATTTATTTTAATGGCTTTTCCTCAGTCTTGAGTTTTCTTAATTTCTCTGCAGCCTCTGAAATTCTGAATCACTCTCTTCTCCATGGTACTCTCTTTTCTCTAGTTATTGTTCTCTCCGGGTTCTTCTCTGACCTACTTAACTCCTGACTGATCCTTCTTAGTCTCCTTAGCTAAATCACCATCTGGCCACACCCACTACATGTGGCTATCCCCAAAGTACCTGTTCTTGTCACAATTTCCTCCTCTTTTTATACTATTTTACTTGGTAATCTCATAAGCATGATTCAATTGTCATTTCAAGGCAGTTGACACACATCTACTTATCCAGTCCCAATCTTTCTTTCCACCTCCACACCTGCATTTAAAATTACCTATCAGATATCTTGAACTGGATGTCCTACAGACATTTTAAATTCAACATGTCCAAAACTGAAATTGGTCTCTTTCCCCCAAAACCCTCCCCTCTTCCTAACTTTCCTTTTACTAATAAGGAAACCAACATCCTCTCAATCACTCAGGTATGCAACCTAAGTATCATTCTCCCTCACTGCTCATATCCAATCAATTGTAACTCCAATAAAATCTACCTTTGTAGAAAAGGGAAAAGGATCTATTTGTACAAAACATTTATAGCAGCTCTTTTGGTGGTGGCAAAGAATTGTAAATTGAAGGGATGTTCATCAACTGGGGAATGGCTGAACAAGCTGCAGTATATGATTGTAATGGAATATTATTATACTCATAAAAAATAACAAGCAGGATAGTTTCAAAAAAAAAACCTAGGAAGTCTTAGATGAACCCATACAAAGTGAAGTGAACAGGACCAGGAAAACATTGCACATAGTACCAGCAATAATGTAAGGATATTGTAAAATTGTAAAAAAAATTGTAAAAGACTTTGCTAAGACTGACCAAGACAGTAATCCAAGATAACCCCAAAAGATCCATGATAAAAAAAATGCTTTCCACCTACAGAGAAAGAATGAACTCTGAGTGCAGACTGTAGCATACACTTTTCATTTTCTTTATTTTTCTTGTGTGTTTGTATTTCTTTCATAATATGGCTAATATGGAAATATATTTTGCCTGACTTCACATGTATAAGTGATGTATATATATATATATACATATATATATATATATATATCTGCTTGCCTTCTCAATGACTGGGGGGAGGTAGGAAGGAAAGAGAGAATTTGGAACTCAAAATTAAAAAAAATAATGTTAAAAAAGTTTTAAATGTAACTGGAAAATATTTAATGAAACAAATAAAATTATATTTTACAAATTCTACCTTTGAAACATGTCTCTTTTATTCCACCAATCTTCCTTTGACTTTGACATCTCCCTGGTGTACAACCTTCTCACTTTACACTACTACTATTAGAATAGGCTTCTGGTTGATCTTTATGACTCCTCACTCTAGACCCTCAACTCAGCTGTCAAAGTGATTTCCCCAAAGCACCAGTCTGACTATGTCTCTCCTCTATTCAATATACTCAAGTGACTTTTTGATGAGTCTGAATCTAATGTACAGCTGCCATTTGGCTTTTAAATCTTTTTATAACCTGACTTATTCCTACCTCTTCTGTGTTTTTATATTTTAATTCCCTCCACATACTTTATGATACACTAATAACAACTTCTTTGCTGTTTCTCAGATAAGACACTTGATAGGACACTCCATTTCTCAACTCTGCATATTCGCTGGTTATTCCTAATGCCTAGGATAACTTCCCTTGCCATATCTACCTCTTGGCTTGCTTTGAATATGAAGTTTTTCTATAAGAAGTTCAAAGCCTAATCACCAAAGCAATGATCTTGTTGCTCTAAAGAAAAAAAATTCTTCTCCCCTAACTCTGTGATTCATTGATTCAGTCATTCAGCAACTGCTAAGAGTACAGAACTAGGTGGCTAGGTAGAGCAGTGAGTAAAGCACCGGCCCCAGAGTCAGGAGGACCTGAGTTCAGTTCTGGCCTTAGACACTTAACAGCCACACAAAACAACTAGCTGTGTAACCTTGGGCAAGTTATTTAACCTCAATTGCCCTCCAAAAGGCAAAAAAAAAAAGAGTACAGAACAACATTAATTCTTGGGAAGACAGAAAGTTTAGCTAAATATATATAGATAGGGTTTTGCAAATTTTTTTTTTATTCTGGAAAACTTTATTTTTATCATAGGTGGAATGGGGACACAGCAAGTTAGATGATTCCAATTTTGTTGGCAACATCTAAAGCATCATAGTCTGGAACAAGACAGACATAGGCCTTCTCTCCATCGGGCCGGATCAGTGTGTTGACCTTGGCCACATCGATGTCATACAGCTTCTTTACGGCCTGCTTGATCTGATGCTTGTTGGCCTTGATATCCACAATGAAGACTAGGGTGTTGTTGTTCTCAATATTCTTCATAGCAGACTCAGTGGTCAAGGGAAACTTAATGATGGCATAGTGATCGAGCTTGTTTCTGCGAGGGGCACTCTTCCGCGGGTATTTGGGCTGCCTTCAAAGTCTCGGTGTCTTGGGTTGCCGGAAGGTGGGGGATGTTCGGATCTTCTTCTTTTTGTGGCTATGGACACCCTTCAGCACTGCCTTTTTGGCCTTCAAGGCCTTGAACTTGGCTTCTGTATTGGGGGGGGACAACAGCTTCCTTCTTCGCCTTTGGTGCCATGTTGGGGGAAAGGGCAGCAAAACTTTTTTTTGACTGACACATTGCCATTACAAAAAATCTCTGCCCAAAAGCCCTCTTTTCTCATTCCCTCCCTAGACAACATCTTTCAGAAGGACTGTAGCCATTCTTCACTTAATTTATGTCTGAAGTCCTTTAGACATCCTCTTACTTTTCTCTGATTAACACCAGCCCCTATTTCTAGTTCCCTTGTTCTTATTATCTTTCTCTGTCAGAATATAAGCCTATGACGATAGGGACTGTCTTCATTAATTGAATTAGCATCTCTGGAATTTAGTGCAGTATCTGGCATATGTAAGTGGTTAATAAATATTCTATTAATCTATTTATCTAAAACTTTAGCTAATTTAGATACATTATCTCTTTTAGGGTTCAAAGCAACTTTATGAAGTAGATGCCATGGACATTGTCATCCTTATTTTACAGATAGATAATGAGACTAAGGCACACTTAGGTTAAGTGAATTGTTTGTGATTATAGAGCAAGTAAATGTTAGAAGTGGGTTTGAATGCAGCCCTTCTTTGTTACAAGTCCAGAAGTCTATTCCATCCACTGTTACTGTCTTCAATATATAGGGCCTTGACTCCTGAATTCACTAAAAGATTTCTTGAATTGCTTCATACATCATGCAAACCAATTGTTGATTTCCTCATAGTATCTTGAATTATAATCAGATGAACCATACTTTGGATTTCATATGATTAAAAACTGAGATAGGGGTGACAAAACACTTATTAGTCCTCCAAAAACAGTTCAACTTTAAAGTTATAGATTTGAGAACCTCAGACATTTGACCACAGATAAAAAATTTATCTCATGTCAGTTTAACAAATTTTAAGTAGCTGGAAGTTGCTGCTAAACATATAAGAAATTCATTTGGACTATATTAAAAATGTACTGACTACCTACTAAGTGTAAAATCCTGGGTTAGGTATTTGTGATGCAAAGATTAAAAATAAGTCCCTTCATTTAAGGGGCATACACTCTGGTAGGACAAAACTTGTATACAAATAAGGATAAATGCTTATAGAATTTTTAAGGGCAAAACAAAAAATGTCCAGGCAAAGTACTATAGGAAAATTTGAGGAGAAAGAAATCACTTTAAGCTTCATGCAATCAAGGAAGATTTCAGGAAGAAGGAGGCACTATCATTGAAAGATATGGATTTCAACAATTAATCCAGGGTTTTACACATTCTAGGGAGTCAATTATGTGTGTTAATTTAGGCAAAAATAAGCAAATAAACATACACAATATTATTGGGCAGTCTTGGGATGGGGAAGTTGTGGAGAGAAGAAAGAGACAGTCATACAAATAGACAAAGACAGAGACAGAATTTTCCCTAAAGGTAAAGAGATCTTGGGGAGTGTTGTGTCCTTATAGGCTTTTTAAAACAAAGTATTCAATAGGAAGATGCCAGCTGTAATAACTTCTTGAAAAATGTCTGAGAGAAATTATCAGAATTCCCTTCTTTCCCCAGATTCCCCTACTTGTTCCTTTCTAATATTAGGAATTGTCATATAGTCTTTTCTTATTTCTTTTTATCTAAGCATTGCTAAATGTGGTTGCCTGGAGAAGTTCATTAGCAATGTATATCAAATTCATGATGGCATGCTTGCGTGGCTTCTGGATAATGGACAATGCTCTCATGCTTTCCCCAGTCACCAAAGGAGTGAAACAAGGCTGTGTGTTTCCTCCCATGCTTTTTTTAGCGTGATGTTTTCAGCCATGTTGTCAAATGCTTTCAATAAGGATGAACATGGCATTAAGATCAGCCACCGCACTGATGGTAAATTCTTTAACTTGAAAAGGCTACAAAGTCAAAACCAAAGTGAAGGGAGTGTTGGTGCATGATCTTCTGTTTGCAGATGACTGTGCACTCAGTGTAGCCTCTGAAGCTGTGATACAACAAAGTATGGATCAATTTTCTGCTGTTTGTGCTAATTTTGGCCTAACACGAAAAAAAACAGGTGTTCCATCAGCAAGCACTATACCATACATACATGGAACCACTGGTTACAGCAAATGGAGAAGTTTTGAATGCTGTGGATAAGTTCGTTCACTTACCTTGGTAGTATACTTTCCAGGGATGTATATATTGATAATGAGGTTGACATACACATTGCCAGAGCTAGCTCAGGTGTTTGGGAGGCTCCAAAGGAAAGTGTGGGAGAGAAGAGGTATTGGACTGACTACCAAAATGAATGTTTACAGGGCTGTTGTGCTGACCTCATTGTTGTATGCCTTGAAACCTGGACAGTCTATCAGCACCATGCCTGGAAACTGAATTGCTTCAATTTGAATTGTCTTGGGAAGATTTTGAATATCACCTGGCACGATGAGACACCAGACACTAAGGTCGTTTTTTGACCTAATGTGCCAAGCATTCAAACTCTGCTTTAGAGAGTGTAATTCTAATGGATTGGCCACAATGTCTGAATGCAAAATATATGATTACCAAAAAGACTGTTTTATGGGGAACTCACACAGGGCAATTATTCACATGGTGGTTTGATGAAGCAATACAAGGATACTCTCAAAGTCTCTCTTAAGAACTTTGGAGTGGATTGTGTGACATGGAAGACACTGACACAGGACTAGCATGCCCACATCAGAAAAGGTGCTGTGCTCTATGAGCAAAGTAGAATTGAAATAGCTCAAATGAAACACAAGATGCACAAATTTTGAGAATCTACCCCAAATGTTCACATAGACTATTTGTACCCGATTTGTGATAGAGCATTCCAAGATCATAGCGGTCTAATCAGCCACAGTTGAACATACAGAAACCTGACTCTAGCATAGTGATGTCATTTTGGTCCTCTTCAAGAATGAAAGACAACAACCAACAATTTTCCTTTATATAAAATTTCGTAGTCAGACATGACATATAGAACTACATGTCCATAGTTTTAATTTCGAGGGAGAAGTGAAAAGAAGCCAGGAGTTAGCTAGAAATATTCAAAATTTAAATTACAGCAGACAGCTAAACCTCTCCTGAAATGTTAGGAATTTCTTCTAACTAGGGAACCTGGGTTGGTATGATTTTATTAATAATAGTTCATCTAATACAAATGCCATAAAATAGCTCAGAAATGGGCCACATGGACCTGAGGCCATTATATTGCCCCAAGAATAAAAGTGATCTAATAGTTGCATTCTTGTGTGACAGATTATCTCTCTACCATCATTTGTGAAAAAGGAAGATGATAAGGACTGAGGACAGTAACCTTACAGGAGGTCACACCCTTTGGGAGGAGAAAGTTTAGGTCTAACAAGTTTCCAAAGGTAATTAAAAATTTAGAAGTCAGTGTTCACTCCCACCAGTACAAGACAAACTTTGACCTATGCTTTTGTTAAAGCCCCAGAACAGTCTGGTCTATTATTATATCTAAAGCTGGGCTCAGGACAGGAAAAAGAAGCCTCTGGAAAGACTAACAGTCAAATGGAAACAATATTTCCAGACCTAATTATTCTTTTAAATGTTGGAGGCTGTTGGAATTTGCTTTTTGATTCAGACTAGATGACTCTTGCCTTAATGAGAGACCTGGTTAGTAACAGTATTATTATAACAGACTCCTAATAACAGTCTTCTTGCATGGGGAAATAGGGTAGGATCATTCCCTAAAGTGCCTTTGTAACATCTGAGCCCAGAGGATAAGGTCACCAGAAAAGAGAGGATGCTATTGCTCAAGATTAGTTTCTAAAGTGTAAAAGAGTAGATCCCATTTTGTTTTCATGATTGTGTCTCTCCCAATATAGATTTCTTTAATGATCGTTTAGTATGGTCCAGACATTCTTCTCAGTCTTACTGACTAACTAAATGAATTTATATATTGAATGCAACAACAATCAAATAAAAATTCACAGAATTAAGTACAGTGAGATACTTAATGTAAAGTACAGTGTATTTGTATGGGGGAACAAACAGATATAATATCAAGAGGAATCATGGGGGAGAGGGAAGTGAACTTGACTTTGACTGACATTACATAGTTGGTGGTAACTATCAAATCTATCTTGTATTAAATTAAACAGAAAAAAAAGAACAAAAAAAACCTAGTGCTTAGATTCAAAGATATACAATAGACTAGAATTTGATAAACATAAAAAAATCAATGATAAAGGAATCAGTCTTCAATCAAAGTACTAGTGCAATTGGATAGAAATCTCTCCTATCACATAGAAAATGAGATGGATCCAGACCTCACTCTGTAACTGTATATGCTAAAATAAATTAAAAGTAAATACAATACTTCAGTGCTTTTATGGGACCTTGATTTCATCAATATGTGTACACCGTCCATAAGTGCAAATCTCAGCTTATACAAACCTTCATATTCTATACATTTCATATAAACTCTTACATAAATCCCTCCTAGATGATTTATACAACATGCTAGAGGTCTTCCTCTAGGCCTTTAACATTTTATGAATTCCCACAAAACATTCAAGATGTACATCTTTTCTCTCTTTCTTGCAGTGTGAACAGCCCAAATTTTCTGATTATACATTATTTGAAGTTACTTAAATGCAACTTCATTTTATAAGACACTATAGATAATATGCTGTAGTCAATTTTGACATACCATGAGTTTCTCCAAGCATTACTTTTTAAACTATTAGAACTAAAATAACATATCCATTACAGTGTTAAAGAGAGAAAATATGCTCATCTCTTCAACAAATGCAATAAATTATGAGACAAAAGAGATGGATTTGATTTCATAAAACTAAAAAGTCTAGCACACAACAAAAAGCAATACATTCATGGAAGAGGGATAAGGAAAGAACCAAATAGAAAAAAAAACATTTATCATAAATATTTCTGATAAAAATTTTGATATCTCATACCTGTATGTATGAGTGTGCACTGGTAATGACATAAGAATGAGTGATTATAATGGATGTGATTAAAAGATATGATCAGACTGTTTTTGAAAGAAAAAAATAAATTTTCACCTGAAAATTATTCAAACTCTTAACAATCACAGAGATCTAAATATAAAAGACTCTGAGCTTCCACCTTATCTCCATTATATTGGCAGAGATAGTTAAAAGTTGTAAAATGCAGTGTTATGGTTATGGAGAAACTAGCACACTATTACACCTATGTATACATATGTTTTATATATACATATATACACACAATGTCTATACAATGTGTATACCTTACATGATTATGTTGCAATATACAAAATATACAGCCATGATATTGTGTCTTTTACAATATAATATAACTTAATATAGTGTATTTTGTTATGAACTGACAATATATACTCGAAGTTACAAAACTTCATTGCTTTTAATTCAGTGAATCCCTAATTAGTATTATTTCCTAGAGATTTATTGAATGGAAAAAATATGATATCTTAAGATATAAAACTGAGAATGATCTTATAGATCATTTTGCCTGTCTCCTCTACCATTTTGCATGAGGAAACTGAAGATCAGAGAGATAAAGTAACTTGTCTAAGGACATACCTATAGTAAGCAGTTGAAGGGATATAAACTCATATCCTCTAATTCTAAATCCAATGTTCAGAGTTATCCCTTGCACATGGTAGGGGTTAGGGGCATGGCAACTCCACAATTTGGAAAATCCATGTAAAAATTTTTGAACCTCCCTTCATAGCAGAGAAAAAGTCTGAATTATTATAGTACTAAAATAATGTATGTTGGTATTTTTATAATATTATACATATATTTTATGCATTTCTGAGTTTCTAAACTTTCTCTGTATCATCTGCTGGCCCTCATGTATCATCTTCAGCTTCTGCAAAACTCCCCAAAATTTCCATTTAATTTCTTATGCCAATCCATGATATATTGAAAACACAATGGGGAAAGTCAAGATATAGAAGGGATAACTATAGTTGTTAAACATAAAAATGTATCTGATGTGCCCTGTTTTTTTGTCCCCCTTCTATCTTCAATTGTACTCCCTTCCTCATCTTTTCCTTCTTCTGTTTCTACGTTTGAAAAAAAGAAACTCTCTCTTTTCTCATAAGTTAAATAAAATAGAGAAAGAACACTTTATTGGGGCCTTGTGGGTGTGTCTTTTAGTGTTGTTCCACTTGGTAATGGATGTGAGTGAAGTTTTGCAGGCTCAGGGATAAAATCTGAACTCAATGTATTTAGGCTCCAAGTAAAGAATTTTGCTGGCCAAACTCCCAAAAGACTGATGTACAGACTAAAATGTCAATTTATTAATTTGCAACAGGAGATATATAAGACAAGAATACTGACGCTGGTCATTTGAACAACATGCTCAGTCCTTATTGCTAATCCTATATATAAGAACATGTAAAATCTTGTTTGTTTATTTAACACTGAATTAGATCAAATATATTTGGTCACTCTTAAGGGATATCCAACCATGTTAGTTTAACAAATCACCCTTTGCAAACTCTATGGATGTTTCTATAAATAAATGATCAGTACTGAGCATTAGAGTCAGCACCACCTCTCCACTGGAAAGCATTTGGGGACAGTTTCACTCTGGCTTTCATTCTTCTAGACTTCCTGAAGATCACTGCCACTTAACTCTGACAGCATTTCAAATTACAGTTAATTAGGCCACATGCAGTTAACCATAAGGACTTTTGGAGAGAAAAAACAGCCTGTGTATACCGTGGAGAGACTTTGGCAAATAAAATCCATATCTGTGAAAAACAGGACAATACCATAAGATACTGCAAGGCAAATTAAATTTTCTTTCTGACTGTCAACCTTTGTATTTCTGCAAAGGTTGATAACTCACTGATGTTTTATGGCATTCTTCAGCCATTCTCCTAATTTAATTGAATAACATATTACAAAAAGTAAATTAAATTAAATTATTTTATGCAATTTTTGGAATTCTTATGTTTACTAATTTGTTAAAAACCAATATCTTCTTTAATTATAACTGCCACTTCAATTCTTATTCAGTGCCATAAAGTAACATCTGGGCTAAAAAGGAATGTGTGTGTGTGTGTGTGTGTGTGTGTGTATACACTTGACTCTCATGGCACAATTACATTATAGAATTGACAAGATCAACATTTCAGGTTACCACAGTTATTTTTATTCTTTTCTTACCTTATAGACCAGTCATTTGAGCTGGTGAATTGGGAATGAAAGGCCAGCAACAAAATGCTTCTGACAAGGTGTCATGCTGTGAAATGTGGGTGACAAGATGGATCTCAATGAGTAGTCTAAATAAAGATGACGTAAATCCATTGGAGAATAACAACTTGATTCTGCTGATAGAGGGAAAAGAACATTGAGTTTAATAGGAAAGTTGAGAATAGTCCTGAGCCCTTCCCTATGCTTAGATAACAACTACAATAGATTTATATATTTATTTTTTTCCCTTAGATAAAGTAGCTGAAGTAATAAGAAGACCTTTTAAAAATATACAGGGAAAAAATGTTCATTCAGATAAGCAGCTGAAAGTTTATATTCCCACACAAACCTTTCCATTCTCCTGACAGCACAAAACTAGTTTGGAGGTCTCTGAAAACAAGAACACTTCTTTTGAGGACCAATGGACATTGTCCTATGACTGCCGTTCTTGCTCTTCCCTTGATAAAAGACAGAGCCCTTCTATTAGGGTCTTCTATTTCTAGTCTACCTACAGAAGAAAAGGAATGTAACACATTTAATTAGGTGATAAGACAACGATGCTGCCAAAAGCATCACCTAAATACATACATATATGCATGCATGCATACATACATTAAAACCTAATTCTATTTTAACAAACAGTAAGCAATAGGCTACCAGTCTCAGAGAGATTTACAAATCAAAATTCAAAATCACTGTCAAACTGGAGGAAAGAATAAGGAGAAAATGATGTGTTAATCAACTGAGGCAATTCTAATCCTACCTATTTAAACAATAGAAAATGATTAAGAGAACAAATTGAATAAAAGTACTGCCTCCTTAAAGTCTCTCTTTTAATTCAGTTCAATTCAATTCAACAGGGATTTAATTTTCAAATGCTGTGTGCATGGCACTGTGTTATGCATTGTGGATACAGAAACAAAGTGAAAGAGAACTGCTCTCAAGAAGCTTGTGTTCTGGGGGTAGGGGTGGGTAAACATCTTCCATACATTTGTCATATTAGATCATTACAACAGCAGTAACTGTGTACATGAGCATCATATGATTAATATCAAGTGAGGCACAAAATAGGAAGCCTTATGGTAGGTAATGGTGCTTTTGGAGATATACAGCTAAGAGTCTAAATCAAATAGTGAGTCTTTTTGGATGATATGGTTTCCCCTATTTATGGATGGCATTCCCCAGAACATTGAACAGACTCCCAAGTTAGACTTATTATTACTCAAAATCATTTGGCTCAAGAATACATAATGGGAAATTCAAGTGGATAAAGAATGCCTATAGAGTATGATGTTAAATTGGATGGGAAATCAATAGAAATAGCCCATCAATACCTCTATTTTGGTTATACACTATATATAGACAATGAGCTATGTTCAGAATTGAACCCAAAGAGGAAATTCCTTTTGGAAAAGTAGATAGTGTTTTTTTATGACTTTAAGCCTTACTTTGAAACTAAAGAGACTCCCCTTTTGACCCCTAAACTTTTCTGGTAGTATTAAGCTATAAATCATAAAATAAACATTCCCTCTGCAAAATTAAGGTTGGTGGTCATCCAAAGGGCAATGAAGAGGCTCATGATCAGAATAAGAAAGCAACAAAAATGCCAATCGAATATTTCACAAGAAAATTGACATAAAGTATGTCATTAAAGGCATGTATGACTGGAAAAGAAGGTATGCCATTCACATGGGAGCAGCAACAGATTAAAAAAATGGCTAACCTATATGCTCCAGAGGTATGCACAAATGGTCAAGATAACTACAGAAAACCCTGAACATACTTCATAGACCACCTGTGGGGGATTTATGGAAAATGGATGAAAATCACACTAAACAAAAGGTCATAGTTTTACTGTAATATTCACTGCTAGAGAAAATATCTACAATGAAGATATTAGGGACTCATCTAGGTATCAAAGTATGGTTAGTTTGATTAAAAAAAAAAAGATTCAGGGGCGGCCAGGTGGCTCAGCGAGTAAGAGCACTGGCTCCAGTGTCGGGATGACCTGGATCAAATCCGGGCTCAGATACTCAGCACCACACCCAGAAATAACTGGCCGTGTAACCTTGAGCAAGTTACTTAACCCTGATTGCTTTAAAAAAAAATAGATTCAGAAGCAAAGTACACCTCATCTCTTTTTGCATTCTGCATGCCTTCTTGATTTGATGGTCCTTTTAAGATGTGAATTTGATAACCTGTGTGTCCTTCATTACATACATTTTCCTATGCTCAAAATCCTGGGACTGTTGTCAATTCTTTTTTTTTCTTTCCTCTCACCTATCACTTCCAGTCAATTGATACATATATATAATACCCTTGTCTTTCATCTTCTCTTTTCCCATTACCACCATCCTAATACAGGCACTGATTATCAACTTCACAGACATTGTCTTCTAACAGATCATCCTGTCTACTTTTCCTCCCTACCTACCATCTCCATACTACTACTGGAATTATCTGTATTCTGTCTCTATATCTTGATGTGGATTGTGCAAAAAAAAATTTGTTGGATATCTCTCACCTATTGAGAATAGTTCAAAAGCCCTTTCCTGGATTTCATGAAACTGCTGACCCTACCTATACATACTTTGATATTCTCCTCCTTTTCCAAGCTTTATCTTATATGATACCCCTCCATGAAATGTACATGATAACAAAATTGTACTAGTCTAAACTGCAACAGGTCTTGTGGTCTCCTACTTTGGTGTCATTTCTCACTATACCCCTGAAGCTTGGAATACCCTCCTTTTAGTCTACTGAATTTGTATCCTTCAAAGTCCAATTCAAATTATAACTTTTCCAAGAAGCCTTCCATGATATCCTATTCCTGCTCAATTACAACTCTCCCCCTTAGAGCTCATTTAGGTTTTTATACCTCTCTAATGCAACTACATAATATTGTGTATTATAATTATTGATGCTTATATTTTACCCCACCCCACCCCCAGACTGAAAGCTTCATTAGGACAGGGACTATATTTTATTTTGATTTTTTATCACTCCCAGAGCATAGCATAATAAACGCTTAACATTCAGAAGGCATTTTAAAATGTTTTAATGAATTCAATCTGTATTAAGAAACAGCTATGATTTTTATCATTCAATGTATGTCACAGAGTCCAGAGATGAAGGTAAGGCCCTCACTTCTATGAAAAAATATAGCTCCAGCCTATCCTTCTCTCTCAAGGAAAAGACTCAGAAAGCATCAATTTAAAACATAATTGTTTTCTGTTCTGCTGGGCTGAGCAAGAGCAGAACAATTTGATTCGGCAAATATTGATTGAATTTCTATTGTGTGTCCATTACTCAGATAGGTACTGATGCAGGAAGGCAAAACAGGTCTAAAAAATAGGTTCCCTGTCCTTGAGGAACTTACAGTCTAGTTTGTCCAGAATTATAATATGCCTTTTTTCAAAATAGCTTCCTCCTCTAGCACCAATAATTACTTTTTCTGCATGGGACAGCAGGTCTAGAGATGGGTATATGGAAATAAACACATAATTAATTTGTGTATGAAAGTTTGTGAGGGATTTAAATATTGGACTTGGATTATTCTTTGGTTAGAAAAGATTTTTTTTCCATTTGAAAAAATAATATACAATATATGAGCAGCTAATGAGCTTCAAGACTAGGAAAATGATTTCCTATTGTCTGATGGGGCTCTTACGGAAAGAAAATTCTTTTAGGGAGGTTAAAAATAGAAACACTGTACCAGCAACACAGATGCTTCTATAAAGAGATAATTTACCCACCACACCAATGAAATACTTCCCACAGACAAAGCATAGATTTGATTAATTGTACAAACCCATGCCTAGAAACAAGGCTCAGATCTATTAGAGTACAAAGTCTCTACCCCAAAAATGTCTATTGTCAAAATGCTCAGAATTTGAGTCCTTGAGTGATTTCTATATAAATGACTTCTCTGTTGAGGGTGTGGGAAGTAGGGGTAGAGGGAGGTAGGATTAGCTATGGCTGGTAACATTTCTTCTTGCATTTCTTCCCTGCTACATAGAGATCTTGGCTTCAGGAAAATCAAAGGAGTTATTATTAAAAAGTACAAGATAAGCAATTTTGATAACAAGCAGTTGGGTAAATGTTTAATGCTCTTCATTGTTACAGACGGAGGCAGAAACTGAGCCAGTGTGCAGATCGGTGGCAGCGTGCCCTAGATTCTGCTGCCTTTGTTGTAACTCTGCATCTTTTAGAGTTCTCATGGGGGATGCTGTTAAACTAAAGGGGAGTTTTTTTTTCCTTCTTAAAGAGACAGAACCTTTCTATAAAAGGCCAAATTAATATCTATAGCCATGTGGTAAGATTCACCTTTGTAGGAAAAATTGACAGCAGAAGACCTATACTTAATAAATAGCATGTGGCATCATGAGACACCAGGCAACTGTTTAAATAGAAGGCCATACACTGCTTTTAGGAAAAATCAAACTGTCTGCTTCACAGGAGGTCAACATATCTCAAATTTAGCCATGCCTTGGCCCTTGTTATTGTCAGACTGACATTCGTTCTTGAAATATTCCTAAGGGGCCTATTTTATTTTCTTTACAGCCTCATCTGTTTAATGTGGCAGGTGATTTTAGCATGTGCTTACTCCACAGAATCAGAATTAGAGAGCTGGAAGACACCTTAGTAACCATGCAATTTAGTCTTCTTATTTTACAGGTGAACAAAATAAGGTACAGGATGGTAATATATGGAGAAGTACTCTGACACCCAGTCAGGAGTGACTGTATTAGCCTGGGAGAAAGGATGCCTGAAAACTGACAGGGCCAATTAAGTCAATGGATACAGTAAATAAAGAATCTGGAGCTATTATGTATCTCCCTTCTTCTGGTTAAGACATTGTGCTACAGTAGGAAGAACACCATATTTAGAATAAGACCTGAACTCAAATCCTAATTCTGTTATTTAATACTTTATGTGACCTTGCACAAGTCTCTTTACCACTCGTGGTCTTAGTAAACTATACTATAAAATGAGTTTCATGGATGGCAGGGGTCTGTTCCACAAATGGTGAAATCACTTAGCTTATAGAGCGCACAGAAACAGGCAGCAGGCTGAACGTGGTCCACATGCCATAGGTTTCTCTAAGGTTGCTCCCTTTAAAAGTAGACTAGTGACAGTGACATAGCTAGTAAGTGGAAGGGCTAGGTTTTGTTGCTGTTCACTTATTTCAGTCATATCTGACTTTTTGTGACTCCATTTGGAGTTTCCTTGGCAAAGATACTGGAGTGGTTTGTCATTTCCTTTTCCAGCTCATTTTAAAAATGAGGGAAATGGGGTTAAGTGACTTGCCCAGGGTCACACATCTAATAAGTGTCTGAGGCCAGATTTGAACTTACAAAGATGAGTCTTCTTGATTTTGGGCCTGACACTCATCCACTAATGCCTGGAAGAGCAAGAAATAGTACCCAAATATAATGATGTCCAACATGTCCAACAATATGCCTAATTGATGGCAACATGTTGCTTGCTCAGATTTTAAAATCTATGTCACTAAACATTTTCATGCTGAACAGAGCCACACTTCTAACCTTATGCAATGTGATTTCCATGATGTATATACATGATATATAGCTATACATATATGGTAGGTTTCTTCCTTTCCAATATAGTAATAATAGTGATAATAAAAATAAGATATTATACATTTCAGCACTGCATTAGCATTTGCATAGCATTTTCCTTACTTCCTTAATGAGAAGTATTATTATGTCCATTTTAGAAATGAGGAAACAGGAGTAAAAAATCAAATTGACTTTGAATAAGTCACACTTCTAGTAAGTTTCAGAACCAGGATTCAAATCCAGGTCTTCTGACTACAAGGCCATGTTCCTCCTAGTATATCACACTATTTATAGACCATACTTTAGAGAACCAGAATCTATGCTTATGCAATGGGATGTCCATGATAGGTGTTTACAATAGGTATTCGGTGCTGGTATACTAAACTACTGAGAGCCCTGTGGACTTGTTGGTACACAGAATACATTATTAAGTGTTAATTAGTACCATCACTCCTTGGAACACTGGAGTGGTTTCTCAGAAAACTAATTACTGAATATATTAACAAGCCTTGTTGCACATTCTTAGGAAAAAATATTCAAATACAGTATTGTATGAAAAGAGAGAAGATTAGCACTCTCATTGATAAGGATGGAAGAAGTCCTAGTGTCCTTTATAACACACTTAATGTTAAGACAACTAATGTGGAAATATGTTTAACATGATTGCACATGTATAACCTATATCAGATTGCTTGCAATCTCGGGGTAGGGGGATGGAAAATAGGGAGAAAATTTAGAATTCAAAATTTTATAAAAATGAATGTTGAAAAATATATTTATGTGTAATTGGAAAAAAATAAAAATAGTCTTTACAAAAAAAAATTCAAATACATTTCCTGAACCCTAAAGGTAGAATGTTTCAAATATAAGCAATTTTATCTGTGCTACAAAAAGTTAACATTTCAATAATGATTATAGCTATTTGAAAAATGGTTTTAGAGCAAGTCCGTGTTTGAAATGAATTGGAAAATCTATAATAGAACAGGGAAAATTGCTTTAAATAAAAATCCACTTAAAATATAAAAATAAACTGAGCTTTGTCCTTTATTGAACAAAGACTGATAAATCCCAAGAGGCCAATTAAGTGCATATAGTAACAGTAAAAGACAGAGGGCACTCAAGTAGCATAAAAACAATGAAGCATGTAACTTAATATGCAGAGTTTTTTACCACCCACCCTCCCCTCTCAACCCCAGGCTTTTAAATGAGACTCTTCAAAGAGAGATGTCTTTAAAATATATATTAAATACATAATAATCATAATAGTAATAACATATACATATGTATGTATGTATCTGTATGTATGCATGTATTATGTGTGTATGTATATTATATATATATATATATATTATATATATTTATATTCTTTCTATGCCTAGACATGTAACTACATATATTTTTCCCTTGTTCTTTTTTTCTGGCTACTTTTGCCACAACATTACATTCTATTTTCCTTTAAGGTAAGACTATTAATAAGTGGGTGACTTAGGTTTTCAATAATTTGCAAATTAGTCATTTTTTATCGATGTGTGCATAATAATTCACTTTTTCAGTTGCTATAACTTTTCTTAAAGTTCAAGACAAAGACAGAACAATAAAGTAAGTTGTGAAGAGGATTGTAAAAGATAGTAATGTAGGCCCTGGGAGCTTGCATCTCAAGGAATAAAATTTTCTCTAACATAAAGTAGTCCCTGAAATTCTCAAGCCTCTAATATCATGAAAGATTGTTAGTAAGTAGAACTAGAGTAAAGATCATTCAAGTAGCTGCTGCATTACAGGGGCAGGGAGTCCACAAAAGGAAAAAAGTATTTTACTTTACTTAAAAATCTTCATTTTTGTGCATAAACTAAGGGTCAAGGAACTCTGTATGAGATTGTGTTCTGTCCCAAAACTGAACTCATTAAATTGCTTCAGACCTTTGTAAAATGTAATCTAACTTGTGAAATCTTTATTTTATGAATGTGATGCATCTTGTAACATAGTCACACCTTTTCATCCTATATGACTTACATAGGTCTTCTCTTAAATTCTACAAAGCAGATTGACCCAACACCATGAAGACAGTACTAAAGCTATCGACCTGCTGCATGACCTGCCCACTTCCTTCTCCAATCATATACCATATCATGGATGAAATTATTAATATCATCCATTTAAATTTAAACTAAATTATAGATTTGAAAAGTTATCAGCCAATAAGAATTTCTTTAGTGATTATTATATGCAAAGTACTGTACTAAGTTCTAAGAATACAAATTCAAGTAGAAAGAAAGACAGTCTCTATCCTCAAGGAGCTTGCATTCTAACAAAGGAGGAAGACAACACCACTGAGGGTGAAAATCTAGGGAGTGGAAGGAAGAAAGTGAGGAAGGGAGAAGGGACAAGACTAAGGGGCATAGTACACAAAGTTTTCAAGAGAAGTCAGTTGGACAGCCTGAAGAAGGATGAAGAAATCTTTGGTCTGGGCCTCTTTCTTAAATTAGAGCTTCTGAGGAGAACCAGTCAATCAGAAAACGGAAGCTTCAGGGCCAGAGACTTATTCTTAATACAGTAATAAGGAGAACTCTTAAGAATTTAATAAAAAACATAGCTTTATATTTTGGGATGAGATCAGAGAAAAAGAGCTATTTCCTTATAGTCTTTGAGTTTTTCAGAATCTTATTTTGATTTACTTTTGCTGTTTTCTTATATCCTTATTTCTTTGTCAGCAAACCTATCCCCATCCACATTGCTAACGAACTAAAAAGTTTAGATTAGATTTTCGGTGTCTAAATCATGACCATAAATATAAAAGGTGTTTATTGGCAGGGGTTATCAGCATGAAACTACTAAAATGAATTTTTAAAAGCATTAATGGAAAACAATAATTTTCAGGTCTTTGATGTGCCATTCAGGTACACATTGCTACAGGCTGAAGACATGAGACAAAGGAAGAAACAGAGAAAAGAAAGGTCATTTTGAAACCAAAAGGATTTCTGAGGGAGGGTTCCTAAAGGGAATTTATAACATTTCAAGTAAGGAAAGGCTTTCTTTCCAAGCTATTCTTAGGTTACGTTGAAAAAAAAAGTTAAGGAATATGTTGTAGAGTGGATTTTACACTAATAATTCATTTAGGTAACTAGAAGCATAGGAGTCTCAATCATGTCATTTGACCTTTGTAGGCATTTTATTCATCAATAAGATATGTGGGTTGGACTATATAACTGTTACTGTGTATTCTATCTCTAAGATTATATGATTTTTCTCAATAAACTTACATGAATATAAATAAAAATCTGATCCTATTGTTATTCAACTTTATATGTGACTAAATTTTATAGGTTAATATCATGATATTTGCAATCAAAAACACTAACTTTTTTGTTATTATATAACTCATGTCTAATTGCTGGGTGAGGGAAGAAGTATATAAATTTCTCATGTCAATTATTTTTTTTAAGCAATCAGGGTTAAGTAACTTGCTCAAGGTTACACAGCCAGTTATTTCTGGGTGTGGTGCTAAGTATCTGAGCCCAGACTTGATCCCCAGGTCATCCCGACACTGGAGCTGGTGCTCTTACTCGCTCCGCTACCTGGCCGCCCCTCTCATGTCAATTATAATAGTTCTGGTACTCAAAATAATTTAGAGAAAGCTTTCTTTTTATACAAATAAATGAAACTTTCTAGAATTCAGTAGATAATAGTGATTTTTAAGAGTATTTTGTTTTATCACCTGAGTGTAAAAAAAAGCAAAATTGACACTCTTTCATTGTCACTAATTTCTTTAAGGCTCCTCACAAGGTTAGAATGATCTATATGCCCTATGAAAGTTTTCAACTTGTACTTTAAGATAATGACACTCTGTCTGAGGCACATTAGCCCCTTAATATACCAAAGTTAGTCTGACATATTTTATGATGATCTGAATTTCTAACATCTGAAAGATTGTTTACTTTATCATAATTGTAATGTTTCTGCTATAACACATAACTAACATTATGATTTTGTGTACGTTGGAGGTTTAGAGAATTACCAGTACTATATTTTAAAATACATGGATCAATTCTAATCTTTCAACTATACTGGAGTGTTTAGACATCCTGGAAGAAGAAAAAGCATATGCACTTATATAGGATTGTAACTGAGTAACATAAAGAGGCCACAGAAAGGCACAAATGAATGTGGTCACTTGAGCTTTTACGGAGGTGTTCTGAAAACAGAGATGTGTATAGGACCTACAATTTCACTGCTATAAGGAACTGCTGGATAAAGGAAACTCCCTCTACCAATGCAGAACAGTATCTTCTCTGCAGTATGCATTCTCAGAGTTATCTAGGACACTGAGAAGCTGTCAGTAAGATGAAAAGCATTTATTACATGTCTACTATGTACCAGGCACTGTGCTAAGCTATGGAGCTATAAAGGGATTACAAAATTCCATCCCTGGGATGAAGGAGGTCATAATATAATGGAGGAAACCATGCAAATAACCATTTACAAACAAGATAGATAGAGAGATAGATAGATAGATAGATAGATAGATAGATAGATAGATAGATAGATAGATAGACAGAGAGATAGATTAAATTGGAGATAATAAAAAGAAGAAAGGTATTAACAATGAAAAGCAATTCCATGGAGCCAATGGTAACAAAGGGAAGGGCATGATTTGAAACAACGCAGAAGAGACCCGGTAACTTATTATATTTCATTTCAGGAACAAATTGGCAAATATTCATGATGCTTGGAAAACATTGCATTTTGATAACATCAGTGAAGAACAGATTTCTATGTAAGCATAGACCAGGGCTCATTAAATTATGTATATCATGATGATGGAACCTTATTGCATTTCAAGCTAATGAAGGTAGTTAGGGTAAAATTTTTATAAAACTTAATTTCCATTGATCTCTGCTCAAATTATTCTGTTTTCAAAAAAAGTCCACTCTATTTTATTTGTCTTTAAAGGGTTAAAGAACTGATGTTAGTAATGAAGCATGTAATTTAGGTCATTTAAAGAAAAATTCACAGCTCAAGGAAAAAATATTACCAGCAACAAGTAAAAAAGAAATTCAAATATGGCAGTACCACAATTAGCATCACACAAGAACTAGCAGTGGTGACACTAAAAGTCCACAGGTCTTGGAACAAAAGAACTGGGGATGTGGCCAAAAATATCATACCCAGCAAAGTTAAGCATAATCCTAAATGGGAAAAAATGGACAATCAATGAATCACCCGGCTTAAAGGATTTTGTTATTTAAAAAAAAATTGAACTTAATAGAAAATTTGACACCCAAGATCCAAGAGAAATATAAGGTACATATCAAAGACTAATTACAAGGGACTCAATAACAAGAGATTGTTTACTTTTATATGAGGAAATATAAAACATGTATCTAAGACTGGTATTAGTAACTGGGTAGTTAAAAAGAAAGACTGGAGTAGAGTTAAATATAATGTGATTCTAAAAAATAATACCATCTAGAAAAAGGTTTTAAAAGCATAAATATCTTATAAAAATGAGATGCAAGATAAAGACTTGATACAGAGGAATTAGATGGGGGTAGACGGCTGGTAGTTCTACAACCCTACTCTCATTGGGAATGGGATAAAAAGGGAATGATACATATATATATATATATATATATATGTGTGTGTGTGTGTGTGTGTGTGTGTGTATACATATATACATATATGTATGTATAAATGTCTTCGAAGTCAAAGAAATAAAAGGCTAAAGGGAAAGGGAGGGAGGACAGAATAAAGGAAGGATTATTGGAAGGGGTTAGGTTAAGTAGTAGGAGGAAAAAGTAGCAGGTAGAAGTAAAGTAGAGGAGTCTGGAGGGATAGGAAATAAGAGATACACACAAACAAAATAAAGATCAGGAGCAGAATTTATTAGGGAAAAAAGGAAGGGTAGTAATCATGATTTCAGAAAAAGTTAAAGTTAAAATAGATTTAATCAAAAGAAAAAATTTAGGAAACTACACTATATGTCAGTTCCATTAATCAATATTGGTTTAAACTATTTAAAATAACTAGATAATATAAGGTTGCTGTAGTGTAGGAAATGATGAGTTGACAGACTTAGAAGAATATGGAAAGATCTGGACCGAGAAATAGAGGACAAACCATGAGAGCACGGTCTTACATAGATACATATGGATGTATATGTCTATATATGAGCATAATTATAGATATCTAAATACATATACACGTATGTAAGTGTATGTATGTGTATTTGTATATGCTTGTGTGTGCACGTGTATATACACATATATGTATGTATGTATACATGTGCATAGATGTGTGTGTATCCACAAGTAATTGTAGCTTTCTTAGGGGAGGCATGAAGGAAGGGTGGAAAAAAGAACAAAGAAAAACTGCACAATAGAGAATTAAAGAAAACTTAGAAAAAACAAAGAAAAGATGGTCAGCTATGCTATTGTGTTCAATGTATAGCATTTATTATATAGGCTTTCTTGAAAAGGAATTTTTTTTGCTGTATAATACAGTTTGAATCCTCTCATGTTGTGCTGTCTATATAGTGAAGCTTTTTTCTTTTCTTATTCTGTATTTAACTTTATGGCTTTTTTCTTGTTTAATTAAATTTTTGTATTTTAAATTTAAAATTAATTTAAAAAAGGTATCAGTACTCTACTTTCTAAATTAAAGGTACATTCCATATTTTAAAAATTTTTAAACAATATTTGGCCTTGTATTCTTGAAGCTGTAGTTCAGAGATAACTAGAATTCATTCCCAGACCTTAAATGAACTAGATTAACAAACTTTGAGATAGATCTCACCCAATTATCTCAATGGTTTCATGCCCCCTTTTAACAATCTTTTCAATATCCTCTAATCATAATTGTGGTTTGTCACTTTGTGCCAATATTTAACCTTCAGTGGTTTTTACCACTGATGTGTTATATTCCCAAGTAACGTAGTTCCAAGAAGACTCAGTCTGTTTTAAAGGGCGACCAGAAAATGTTGGGCTGAATTCTCCAAAGCACTGCACAGATTACTACCTCCTGGTTCAGAGATCTCCATTGCCCAGTATGTCTCAAGAAAGGAAGAAGTTCTTGTCTGTCTCTCATCTATGAATCACATAAATGACAGTCTCAGTTAATTTTTTATTTAAATTTCTTAGTTAAAATACTAAGAAAATAGAAAGTGGTGTTTGTTATTAGTTACAATCATGCTATTAGGAAGTTTTGCTTAACTGTTTTGAGGATGGATTTTAAGTGCAGAGTTACTGGATATTTGTTGGACAGTATCTAATAACATACCCCTCAGAGACTAGCTTTGGGACCACATATTAGGTGAAAGCATCATAACAAAATCTTTTTGATGCTTCAAGAAACAAACCCAGTTAAATAAGGTTTAAGATAGATAATTATACACGACAACCTCTGCTACAGTGGCTTATGATTTAATGAAGCTCTGATTTATTTGTGCTCCTTGAGGAGTCTAGTAAACAAAAATACAACTATTCTAGGATATAACCACTCTACATAAATTTCAGTGCCTTTTAAAAAAATCTGATAATTCTTTCATGTATTTTAAATGTACTTCCCTTAGTGTGTGAGCTATTTTTGGCATTGGAGATGGCATAGTATGGTGAAATGATAGGTGGACTTTCAATCAGCTGATCTTTATACAAATTCTGGCTGTCACGCTTACTAGCTATGTGAACTTAAACATATCTTTTCACTCCTGAGATTTCCATTTCCATAAAATGGGAATAATATTAGACTAACAATTTTGGAGGGATGTCATAAGGTAAGTCTTTATGGAATGTTGAATTGCAACGTAACTAGGAGCTTTATTATTGTTTTTATAATTCTGTCAGGAAGTTTGGGATCTCAGAATGTGATTGTCTTATAAAATTGCATAATTGAATTAGTAATAAAATCACTAGAGATGCAGCTAAATTTAGAAGAGAGAGAAGTGGACTTGAAGTCAGGAAGACTGGAGTTCAAATCGTGCCTGATACTTCCTAGCTGTGAAATCCTAGACGAAACCCTTGAACTCTTTTTGCTTCAAATTCATCTGTAAAAAGAGGGCATTATGCCAGGCCTACATCCATGGCCTTTGGCTTTAGTAGAGTTTAAAATTAACAGCAAGGTTGTGAATGACTACCTGTCCTGCACCTCCAGCCTAGCACAGTGGGTCCTCCACCTCTCACCCCACCCCTACCCCCCCAAGGCTAACTTCCTAGTGACACACAGTTTGTCTGGTGGGCTGGCTTTACTTGCACATAAAATGAAAAACCATTCAGTGAAGTTTTTTCTGTCCTAGAGTTTTTTTGTTTTGTTTTCTAAGAGGGGCAGCTAGGTAGTACAGAGGGGTGGCTAGGTGCTAGAGTACCTGTCTTAGAGTCAGGAGGACCTAAGTTCAAATTTAACCTCAGACACTTAACACTTACTAGCCATGTGACCTTTAGCAAGTCACTTAACTCCAATTGCCCTATCTTCCCTCCTCCAAAAAAA
>NW_027185799.1:19024429-19067456 GCF_028583685.1 Petaurus breviceps papuanus
CTCCAAAAAAAAAAAAAAAGCAAAAAACAAACAAGCAAAATTTTCTCTATTGAAAAAATAAGAAGGCATGTGAAAGGGATCTGACCTCCTCATTCCCTCTGCCTCATCAAATACTCATGGACTGAAGAGAAGTAAATCCTAAAAACAATAAGTCCCAGGAATACTCCCTGAGTCCACAAAGAATGAGCCATGAGGTCCCAGGCAGCAGCTAGAAAGTAATGGGGCTCCAGAAGCCCTAGCCAGGGTGAGAGCCAAGGCTGCTGGCACAGAACAGATGCAAGAGTCATAAGTGGTAAGAACCCTGGCCCCTACCCTGAGAGGACGTAAAAACACAGACTCCCCACCCCATCCTCCTCACCAAATCTATGTATCTCCCTCTCTCTCCCCCCATATATAAACACATACACACATATACATATATTTATGTGTATATATGTATGTATATATTTGTATGTGTGTAAGTAGCAGAACTGGTCTTTGTTTCCATTTAATGACCAAAGGCACTTACTTGACCTCACGTATTAATTTTCCTTTGAGGTGTATATAATTCTGTGTGTGTGTGCATGCGTGTGTGTGTGTGCATGTGTTTGTGTGTGTGTGTGTGTGTGCATAAAATCAGTCAAATTTGCCTTTCTTTCCATTTAATGACTGCAGATATTTATTTGACTTCATGGGCTATTGTAGTACCACTGGGTATATGACCGAGTCTCTATTGTGGAAAAAGTATGAATCATGTACCTCACGAGGGAACCACAAAACTACCATGTCTGCGGCTTCTTGGATAAAACCTTCTCTAAGATGCATTCATTCCTTTGGCCCTTCTGCTGCATACCTGATTATGTTGGAGACCCTCCAAAGCTTTTTATCATCTCGATATTTGACTTTGTATGTGTGCAACCAAAATCCCAATGTGTATAGCATGCACTCTACCATTTTAGATAAGGTTCCAAAAGAGAGAACTAACCAATCAGAGAGGGTAGGAAGAATGCTCAAAAAGAAACAGAGAAGGAAAAATATATAAACTGTACTTAAAGGCTTTTGGAAGGGTTCCTAAGCAAGTGAAAAGAAAAGCAATGTAGTGTCTCTGAGAGAAATTGGACTAGAATAATTCTCTTTGGTTACTTGAGTGGTTTATGCATTAAACAAATATTCTATGGAGCAGCTGGCATGTACAAACCATTATTCTACACTCTGTAAGGGGATACAAAGAAGTATATAACATCACGTCTACCTTTGTGGAAAGCTTCTAGTCTATTAGGGAAAATATGAGGTATAGATAAATAACAATAAACAACATTCACTCTTCATCTCTGCCTCCTGAGAGTCTCCTTTTCTTTCAAGGGATACGTTGGTCCTACATAACCAGTCAGTTCCCAACTTCTGCCTGATAACAATAATAACTAGCGGTTCTATAGCATTTTTTTTTAAGCAATCAGGGTTAAGTAACTTGCTCAAGGTTACACAGCCAGGTGTTTCTGGGTGGGTGCTAAGTGTCTGAGCCTGGGATTCGATCTCCAGGTCATCCCGACACTGGGGCCGGTGCTGCTGGCTGTGCTACCTGGCCGCCCCAGTTCTATAGCATTTTAAGGTTAACAAAGTGCTGTGCAAGTCACCTTATTAGACCATTACAGTAACACTGTGAGTTAGGTGCTATCATCATCTCCATTTTATTGATGAGGAAACCATGTCTGAGAGAGGTTAGCTGACTTGCTCTAGATCACACAAGTAACAAATGTTTGAAGCAGAACTTGAACTCAGATCTTCTTGACTCAAAGTCCAACATTTTAAAATGCTTTTTTATCTTCTACTATTTTTGTAATTAGGTCCCTTTCTCCATTGACACAGATATCACTCCAGTTCAGGCCTTCATTGCTTTTCCTCAATTATTGTAATAGTCTCTTAATTTTTCTCCTTGACTCAATTCTCTCCCCAATCCAATCAATCTATAACATTTATTAAGCATCTACTATACACTAGGCACTGTGCTAAGCGCAATCCAATCTGCTCCATCCTTTAAGCAGTTATCAAGGTTATTTTTCTAAAGCATAGGTCTAATCATGCCATCCTTCTACTCAATGAGTTCCATACTAACTCTAGGATGACATATATAATCAGCAGGAATTTCAAGTCATTATAAGCCTACCTCTTCCCTAGGTTTCAGATCTCTTTACATAACTTCCCTCCACACACTTTAGTACCCAGCCATTCTGCTCAACTCATGGGTCTTCAATCAAGATACTCTACCTCCAAACCCCTTGCAGCAGCTGTCGCCCTTCCCTGAAATTCTCTCCCTCATCTCTGTCTCTCAGTCTTCTTGGCTTCTTTCAAGATTTCTCTCAAATCTCACATTCCCTAGGAGGCATTTCTCAGCCTCTCCTCCCCCTCCATCTCTGACACTGCCTGATTCTTCCCCTCTGACAGTTATCTATCTATTCTGAATTTACCTTACAGGTGTCTAGTTATATATAGCCTCTCCCATTAGAGTATGAGCTCCTTGAAAACACGAAACATTTTCCCCCACTTTTCCTTGTATTCCCAGCATTTATAATAGTGTTTGAAACATAGTAAGCACTTAGTAAATACTTGTAGACTGACTGATGTGAAACACTGCATGATGCCATCAGGTTAAATTGTTCTCTCCCATCTCCAATTATGGTAGACATCACTGTCTGAATCTTTCCTCTGCCTCTCTTTACATTCTATATTGTGTTATACTTACATACACTTATCTGTATGACCCCAAAGGTATTTATTGATACTTGGATGGGTGCAAAGGATCCAGTCTGTAGATGTAGTGTCCTGATTGAGGAATTGTTTCCATAATAAGACTTCATTTTATACAACCCCAAAGGAAAATCACTTATAGATTATTTCCTCAAAACCAGATTGATGACAATGATGATAATGACTCATAATCCTAACATGCCCCCACCAAAGTCAAACATTCATATGGAAATCAAAACCATAGATTTATTAATATGTTTTGACCAAATATGCTAATTAGTCACATGCACAAAATTATGATTCATACTTGCATAACAAATAAACTTCTTACAGCATAGAAAAGACTGTCATATAATGGAAAAGGTAATTGACTTGGAGTCAGTACTCCTGGTTCAGAATTCTGAATTTAAGGCTTAGTAGTTTCTGAAACGATAAGCATATCCCTTAATCTCAGCTTTTTCATTTAAAAATGGGAATAATAATTTTTTTTCCTATCCCATGATCACATATTTATAGGTAGAAGCGGCCTTAAATTTTATGTAATCCAATCCCCTCATTTTACAAATGAAAAAAACAAAACTGAGGCTGAAGCAGATTAGGTAACTTCCCAAGATGATTTACTAAAATTCAGATAGCACTTGAGCAAGTAGTTACCCAGGATTTTAATCAAGGTTCCTCTAACTAGAAAGTTAGTATCCCACAAGACTGTTACAAAGAAACTATATTTTGAAAGGATAAGACATTAGATGAATATGATGTGATTAAAACAAAAGTTTATTCTAAGTAAATTCTCTAATTTAATCTAATTTTTCTCTTAAAAATGACTGTGGGATGTGTAGGTGTTGTCCTTTTTGTTTGTTTCTTACTGTTTGTTTTATGAGGAAATGAAGCAAGAAAATGGTCTCCTGATTTGTCTAAGATCACACAGTGTTAAGCATAGAGCTCAGACACTATGGCTTTAGTTCAATATTTTTGCTCCACACATATTATGAAATGTTTGTCTACTCACAAAAATCAGTTTTCTATTTAGAAGACAAAACACTGGCATGAATAAGACTGATACAGATTTACAAAGATTAACAAAAAGCCATCATTGTGATACCCAATCTTCTACAAACATTTTTCAACTAAAAAGAATTGGCATCCTAATTGAACTACTACTGAATTATCTTCGATTTGTAGAATCTCAGAATTAAAAGAGAACTTAAGATTCATTGATTCCTAGAAAGCTTAGGTTTAGAACATGGACAGCATTGTAACTTGGAATCTCTGGGACAGCCAAGAAAGATGTATAAAGCAAATTTAATATCTGGACCACAGATAGCTTAACAAATGTCACAAATGATTTCTCAGAAGATTTGGGAAGTTTTAATAAAAGTCCCACCTCTTTTTGGATTCTAACATGTTCAGGTTAATGTTTGTCTACTCTACTGATGTGATGGTAAACATATAATAGCTAGCTTTCTAGAAAACAGTATATGTATAATATGATTTTGAATTTTAATTGCAATAATAACATTTTCACTATCACTTTCTTAAGTCTAGACTTCAACAGAATAACTGAAGCCCTGATTTGTCGCATTTTCTGATTTAGAATCTGAAATGTTTACATTGAAAATTTAACAACCAGCTTTTGAGAGTAGGTCAAGCTGACTCCATTATATCCTTGATTTATCTACACCTAACAAGAAATTTAAGAGGACAAACAATATCTTGCCTCTGTCCTGAGATGAAAACACTGTTGTATGGTATGCCTGACTTGGCCACCCAGTGATGTTGTGGCATTAAAAAATTTGAGACATAATTTCTCGGTAATTAGCCATTTTATTAATAATGCTAGCATTTTAGTAAAGGTCAGCAACGCTCTTGAATGGCAAATATAATTAAGTTGAAAGTCTCCGGGTTTATATGCCCTTAGAAGAGAAGGGTTCCTGAGAGTAGCAATCAACTTTGATTGGTTAATAATTAATGAGATAATGAATATTACAATGAGGAACTGGAAAGTGACATCATGTCACTCTTGGACAGAGAGACTATGTCTATACACAGACAACTCCCAGACTTGGGAAATCTAGACAAAGGATCTACCTCTACCTGAGCTTGATTTCAGTTGAATTTACCTTATATTAGAGATTCTTTATGAGGTAGGGTGTGGTCTGATAGAGAAGAGAGTTAGTTCAATCTTCAGAGACAGAGTTTTTGAAATGAGGACTTTAGGAAAAGGCAAAACTCAGGATCTCCCCAAATCATCAGTTATCATTTAATCATTTCTCTCAGTATAAACTAAGGAAGAGTTTTATATCTGCTAGGTCTGTGGGGTGCATCATGATATGATTTAAAGACTTTTCATGTCATGTGACTAAGAACATTTCAGTACCCCTTAATGGGAGGTCTTTGTCTAGAAGGACTTTGAAGCTGATTGCCACAAATTATAGGATTTGGAGTTACTATTAAGGATTTGAAACTTAGAAGGTAATCTAATATAACTATCTAATTTCAGTCATGACAGAGACCCAGAGATTAACTGACAGGTCGAAGGTTGTGCAAGTAGGATCAAAGTCTGATCAAACCAAGGTCCTATTTTCTTGCCATTATATCACACTGTTTCTCTTATGCCCCATAGTGGCAAAGGGAGTAGACAACTAGGCTGTGGTACTTATCATCATTCCTATCCTTCAAAAATTGGGTGACCAGAGATTAAATAGATATGAAGTGTAAAACTGGCATTGCTTCTTGAGGAATTTGCCAGATGGAAACCTATCTTAGAACAGTTAAACGTTCTGAAAACTTCATCATCAAAAGTCTGTGTTGAATCTTACCAAACTGTCTGAAATTACATGCTGAGCAATTCCAGATCATTGTCAGGAACTATTATTTACAAGAAACAATTAAGGGATGTCACAACCCTGCCATCTGCAACAGTGAGGGTAGGAAACACGAGTGAGAAGTGCTGAGAAAAGAGCAAGTGAAGGTCTAAAAACACAGGAATTCATGTGGAGCAGTGCTCCAAATGTTCACAGAATCCTGTGAGCTCCTGACTTTTCAAGTCTGCTCAACATACAGGGCTCCAATCTGCTGATGAACGTCAACTGACATGTACATTGCTAAGAAAGGAAGTGAGATCATTTCTATTAAACAATGAACTCTCTTTTTAGGAAATTATGCACATACCAATGAATAGTGAATTTTCATGATGATTACACCCACAAATACATATCTCTACATAATATATTGATTGAAGGCCTTTAAACTCCTTGCATCTCTTGGCATTAGGCTTTTTTCTGTAGAAAGGAAGAAAGGGTGGAGGATCCTCAAATTTCATTAGTGTAGGAAGTACACAAAGTGAAACTCACTATATTAATCTAGATTGGGAAATCTGTAACTTAAAGGCCTAGAGCACTGGTACAGAACTCAAATAGAAACAGATTTTTGTGGATCAGATATTAACTTCAGAAAATACAAAACAACATTTTCTATGTTGTTGTATTTTTACTTATTTTGTTAAATATTTCCCAGTTACATTTTAATTGGTCTAGCTGGGTTATAAATGTGCAGGCATCCAGGTTAGTCATGTTGTGAAAGAAAACACAGATCCATCCCCTACCCCTCAAAAAGAAATGTTTAAAAAAAACATGCTTCAATATACATTTAGACTCCATCAGAGTTTACTCTGGAGATGGATAGCATTTTTCATTATAAATTCTTCAGAACTGTCTTGGATCATTCATTGTATTGCTGAGATTATCTAAATCATTCACAGTTGATCAACAAACAATATTGCTGTTACTTTGTATGATGTTTTCCTGGTTTTGCACATTTTGCTTTGTATAGTTCATATAAGCAAGCATTCTGCTTGTCTTTTCCTATAGTTCAACAGTATTCCATCACAATCATATAAAACCTGTTCAGCCATTCCCCAATTGATGTATATCCCCTTAAATTTCATTCTTTCCTACCATTAAAAGAGGTGTTGTAAATATTTCTGTACATATAGGTCCTTTTCCTTTTTTAAATTTTCTTGTGATATAGATCTAGTAGTGGTGTTTCTTGGTCAAAGGGCATGCATGGTTTCATAGTCCTTTGGGTACAGTTACAAATTGTTATACAGAATGGTTGAATCAGTATTCCACTAAATCAATAGCATATTAGTGTATTAATTTTCTCATATCCACTTCAAAACTTGTCACTTTCCTCTTATGGTATATTAGCCAATTAAATAGGTGGGGGGTAGTAGCTCAGAGCTGTTTTAAAATATGCATTTCTTTAATCAACAGGGATTTAGAGCATTTTTCATATTTTTTTCAAAGACAGTTTTGATTACTTTTTCAGAAAACTGCCTGTCCTTATCCTTTAACCATTTATCAACTGAGGAATGATTTGAATGATTTGTATTTTTATAAATTTCACTCATTTTTCCATGTATTTGAGAAATGAGGCCTTTATCAGAGGTACTTGTTGCAAAATTGTTTCCAGTTTGCTTTCTTCATGATTTTGGTTGTATTGGTTTTGTTTATGCAAAAGCTTTTTAATTTTATACAATCAAAATTATCTGTTTTACATTTTGTAATGCTCTCTAGATCTTCTTTACTTCTAAATTATTCTTTTATCCATAAATCTGACCAATAAACTATCCCATGCTCTCTTAATTTCTTTATGGAATCACCCTTTCTATGTAAATCATGTACCCATTTTGACCTCGTCTTGGTATACAGTGTGAGATGTTGGTCGATACCTAGTTTCTGCCATACTATTTTCTAGTCTTCCAAGTAGTTTTTATGAAATAATGAGTTTTTATTCCAAAAGCTTGGATCATTGGGTTTATTATATGCTATATTGCTTTGGTCTTTTACTATAATGTAATTTGTACCTAAACTATCCCACTGATCCATCACTCTATTTTTCAGCCAGTACCATACTGTTTTCATAATTACCACTTAATAATATAATTTGAGATCTACTACAGCTAGACTGCCTCCTTTTGCATTTTTTCATTGATTCCTTTGATATCCTTGAACTTTTGTTCTACCAGATGAATGATGTTATTTTTTTTTAGCTCTACAAAATAATCTGAGAGTTTGATTGGTATGGCACTGAAAAAATAGATTAATTTAGTAGAATTGTCATTTTTAATTATGCTGGCTCAGCCTACCCATGAAAAATCAATATTTTTTAATTGTTTAGATCTGACTTTATTTGTTTGAAAAGTGTTTTATAGCTGTGTTCATATAATTTCTGAGTTTGTCTTAGCAGGGTGACTTCCAAGAATTTTAAACTATCCAGTTATTTTATTTTCTAAATAGTATTTTATTTTTTCCAAGTACATGTAAAGATAGTTTTCAACATTCATTTTTGTGACATTTTAAGTTCCAAAGTTTGTCTCCCTCTATCCCTCCCATTCCCATTTCCAAGATGGAAAGCAATCTGATATAGGTTATACATATGCAAGCATATAAACATATTTCCACATTAGACATGTTGTAAAAGAAGAAACAGAAAAAAAGGGAAAAACCTCACAAAAAATGAAAATAGTATGCTTGCATCAGGATTCAAACTACAGTTCTTTCTTTGGATATGATTAGCATTTTCCATCATGAGTCATTTGAAATTGTCTTGCATTGTTGTATTGCTGAGAAGAGCTAAGTCAATAATAGTTGATCATCACACAATGTTGCTGTTACTGTGTACAAATGTTCTCCTGGTTCTGCTCACTTCACTCAGTATCAGTTCAAATAAGTCTTTCCAAGTTTTTTTTTTAAATCTCCCTGCTCACTATTTCTTATAGCACAATAGTATTCCATTACATTCATATACAACAACTTTTTCAGTCATTCCCCAATTGATGGACATTCCCTCAATTTCCAACTCTTTGCCATTACAAAAAGAGCTCCAATAAATAAAAACACACAAACATACATACATAACATGTAGGTCTTTTTTTGTTAATGATCTCTTTGGGATACAGTAGTGGTATTCCTGGGTCAAAGGGTATGCACAGTTTTATAGCCCTTTGGGCACAGTTCCAAATTGCTCTGCAGAATAGTTGGATCAGTTCACAACTTCACCAACAATGCATTAGTATTCCAATTTTCCCACAACTTCTTCAACATTTATCATTTTCCTTTTCTGCCATATTAGTCAATCAGATAGGTGTGAAGTGGTACCTCAGAATTGTTTTAATTTACATTTTCTTCAATTAGTAGGGATTTAGAGCGTTTTTTCACAGACGGCTTTAATTTCTTCATTTAAAAATTGCCTGTAGGCATTTTGACATTGTTGTACTTTTCTGAGTTTGTGTTTTGCCCTGCTCCTGGGATACAGGGGGCACTGTCTCAAGTTTCTTGTGCTGGAGTCAGGGGCCTGGCCACTGGTTTTTCCATGCCAGGGTCTCAGACATTTGTAGACTGCCCACTAGATGTGGTGGCCTGGCCTAGTTGCACCTGTTTTGCTGAGATTCTAGGGTTGGCAATTTGCTTTTTATGCTGGGGCTAGAGGCCTCATACCTGGCCTGCTGCACCACTAGCCTGCTGAACCAGGACCAAGAGGCCCAGGTTGCTATTCTGTGCTGTAACTAAGAGCCTCCCGCTGGCTTGTCAAGACACCGTCTGTAACTACACTCCCAATTTTACCCAAGTGAGATGGACCTTTCCTGAAGTCCTTCTAAATTATCTTAAACTGAAAAGTTGTTTCACTCCCTCTTTTTGTGAGTTCTGGCACTCCAGAATCGCTTTAGATTAGAGGCTTGATTTAATATTGTTTCCCAGGGAAACTGAGGAACACTCAGGCAACTTCCTCGCTTCTCTCCACCATCTTGGCTCTACCCCAAGATGTTATTTTATTCAGTATTTTTTGTGCCTCCTTCATTCACCAAGCTGTTGACTCTTTTCTCAGGACTTTTCTGTATCACTTGTATCTCTTCCCAACATTCTCTCTACCTCTCTTACTTGAAATCCTTTTTGAGTTCTTCCATTGCCGGAGACCAATTCATATTTTTCTTTGAGACTTTGGATGTAGTAGTTTTGACTTTGTTGTTTTTTTGGAGTATGTGTTTTGATCTTTCTTGTCGCCATAGTAACTTTCTATTGTTAAAATATTTTTTCCTTTACTTACAATCACACCCATTTCTTGACTTTTAACTTAACTCTATGTCAAAATGGGGCTCTGCTTCCAGGGTGGAGAGCTTACTTTCTCAAGCTTCAAGGTGTTTGTGTAGCTATTTTCAGAGTTAGTTCTGTGAGTCTGTAAATTTTCAGTTCTTCCAGATGGTATGACCTAAGTCAGGGGTGGGGGAATCTGGGGCCTCAAGGCCACATGGGGCTTTCTAGGTCCTTAAGTGTGGTCCTTTGACTGAATTCAAACTGTGTAGAACAAATTCCCTCAATAAAAGTTTTTTTTTTCCTCTAAAACTTGGATTCAGTCAAAAGGCCACACCAAAGGACCTCTAAGGTCACTTGCAGTGGCCTCCAGACTGCAGGCTGCCAACCCCTGATGAGGAGAGGTATGTTTACTCCTGTCTCCTGAACAGTGCTCTGGTCTGTGATTGACCACAAGCACTCTTTTCTTCCTGGCAACTGTGACTAGGGTTCCTGCTTCCTTGTGGCTGCAAGCTCTGCTGTGCTAGCATTCCTCCTGCACTTGGGACTGCAAGCCAGATCTGAATACAGACAATGCAACAGAGTCCTGCTCCCAGTGTCAACAAAGGGGCCCTTGTAATCTTTTTAACTAGTTGTCTGACCCCCTTACCATCTGTGGACTAAAAGCTACAGAAGTTGCAGCTGAACTTACTGATTCAGTCACTCCCAAGGCTTCCTCCTGGCTTTCTGGGACCTGGTCTCATCCAGGTGTGACAGACCTTTGTTGCTGACCTTCCAAGTTGTCTTGGGCTGGAAAACTGTTCCTTGAAAATCCATCATTTTATGGGTTCTGCCACTCCAGAATTTGTTTTTAAGGCATTATCTTAAGGGTATTTGGATGAGAATTTGGGAGAACTCAGGTGAGTCCCTGCCTTTTCCCTGCCACCTTAGCTCTGCCCTTTATATGTTTGAGAGCAGTATGTTATCAGAGAGCAGGACTCAGACTGTGCTGATTCCACTACGGATGAACATTATCTAACATCAACAGGACTCTTAACACTTTGAATCCATCTTTTTATTCTTTCCTAATATACTATTTTATATTCTATAAAATAGCTGTACCAAATCATCCCTTATCTCCTCAGTTCTCCTATATGAACCCCCTCCCCTGTTTCCTCTGAACTAAAGATTTCACTCTAAATAGATATAAATAGAAAGTAAAAGTCATTCACCATAAGCTTACTTTTCTTTCTTCCCCTATATATTTAAACCGAATTCCATAATCCCAACCCCTTCTTCTTTCATCCTATTTTATGTTGAAGACTTTCTCCTCACTAAGTGCAGCCCTGACTACTTACGCCAATGATCTGATCCCTCTTCATCTATTCCAGAAGCTAATTCTCATAGTCATTCCTTTTCTCCCTCAAATTTTTAAACTTACCCTACCTACTAAGAATGCCTATAAGTATACTCAGGTTTTCCTCAACCTTAAAAACTTTCATTTAACATACTATCTTCTCCAACTATGAGCTTATATTTCTCTTCATTTTGATGGTCAATCTACTAGGGAAAAAAAAAAAAAAACTTTCGCTACCTGTTGTCTTCACTTTCTCAATTCTTACCCGCCTTCCCAAACCCCTTGTAATTTAGCTTCCAAAATCATCCACTGAAATGATTCTCTCCAAAGTTACTAATGCTTGTTAATTTCCAAATCCCATAGCCTTGTATCAGGCCTCAGCCTGCTTGGCTTCTTGACACTGTTGACCACCCTCCCTCCTGGATCCTTTTGATTCTCTGGGTTCATCTGACATTGCTCTTGTGCGTCTCCAAGGTATCTGGATGTTCTTTTTTATATCCTTTGCTTTATCATCCTTCATGGTCCATTCCCTAACTATGGCTATATTGCAAGGCTCTGTTCTAACTGATTCTATTCTCTGCAACAACTGCTTCAACAGATTCAATTATCATATCTAGGCAGAGAATTGCCAAATTTACATATCCAGTCCTATCCTATTTCCTGAGATTTAGTCTATATCATCAAATTCCTGGTGGACATCTCCAACTAGATGCCTGATAACTATTTTCAAACTCAATGCATCCAAACCAAAACTCATCTAGCTTTTCTCCCAAATCTTCTCCTCTTCTTACCTTGCCTCTTCTCTGTCAAGGACATGACAGCTTTTTAGCCACCTAGATCTGCAATATTGTTATCATCTTTAACTTCTTACTCTCTCTCACCCCAGTGAGTCAATTAGTTGTGAAGTCCTGTCGATTCTACCTTCACAAAGGTTCTCTTTTCTCCATTCACATGATATCATCCTATTTCAGGTCCTTATAGCCTCTTAACAGAACAATAACAAAAACATTCTTATTTGGGATGAGAGGAAAAGAGAATGAATATTTATATACTGCCAGGCACTGTGCTAATGCTTTACTAATACTATCTCATCTGAGCCTAACAAATACCCTGTGAGGTAGGAACTTTAATTATCCACATTTTATAATGAGGAAACTGAGGCAAACAGTAAAGTGACTTGCCCAGGGCAACAAAACTACTAAGTGTCTGAGGCTAGATTTGAACTCAGGTCTTCCTGGCCCAGAAATCTATCTATTGTGCCACCCAGCCGCCTCTAGTTGATTTTCCTGACTCAGATTTTCCCCATCTGATTGATCATCCACACAAGCATCACACTCATTTTCCCACATTATTACCCTGCTCAAACAATTCTAGTGGTTCCCATTTGCCTACATGTTCAAATACCAACTCCTCTATTTGGCTTTAAAAGCCCTTCACGATCTGGTTCCAGCCTACCTTTCCAGTATTACTATTCATTACACCCTTTCACATGCTTGATAATGGAGCCATCCCAGCTTACTTGCAATTCTTTATATATGATATATGCATATATCACACATACATGCACATATAATTCCCATGTTTTTGCTCAGGCTGTTACACATGTAATATATCCTGAAATATATTCCCTCTTCACTCCCACCTCTTACACACCCCTTATGTCTATGTTTCAGTTCACTTCCAAATTGGCTAATCTGATAGAACACTTCTATGAGCATTAGAAAAAAAGTAGTCATTTATAATCTTAATCTCAGTCTGTATAGTTTATCTTTCCTGAGGGATACATTGCTCCACGTCTGCTGGACTCTGAGTGACAAAAATCCATAACCACTGAATACCCTTTTAGATCATTTGGGTCTGATACTCTGAAACCTCTGCTCATGAAGGGTTAGCCCACTTTGCTGGACCTCAGGTCCCTTCCACCTTGAGGATTTCTTTGCCCAAAAACAGCTTCCTGATTACCATTCCTGATGCCATTTTTTCATACAAACGGAAGTGAATGATATGACAAATGAAACAAGTAAGAAAGATGGCCTTATTAATACTCAAAATTGGAGAATGCGATTAGGAAAGGAAATTAAGTCAGAATATAAGCAGCTCACCACATACCAACATAGTAACAGTCCCACAGGGCAGCAGTTTGATGATACTGTGAGATTCATACTGGTAGAAAGCATGGGCCCCTAGGGAATAGGCTTATATTTTCCTCAAACAAAGACTGACCTGGACCCAATGGATCAATCTCCATGTCATGTATCTTAAAAGTTAGAAGAAAAAGGAAATGAGAAATAAGGAAACTAGAAAAAATTATATTTTAGCTACAAGAATGAGGAACTGCACCAATAGCCAGTTTCAACCTAAACTGGGTTTTATAAGTCTTGTGCACATCTGCTTTGGAAGATGCAATTAGGCCCAAAGGAATGGAAAGTGAGGTTAACTTCTCCTTTACCCCAAAAAGCAATGTCTAGGTCTTGCTCTGTATGTACTCTACTTCATTTCCTCAAAATCATTAAACAATCAAATTAAATATTTAAATTATGGTGGTATCCCCATTATTAGAAATCTACAAATAAGATACAGAGTATAATCTTTTCAAAATTAAGTCTATCTGAATTCTTACCAAAATAATCATTGGGTTATACTTAATTTAATTTTCTACTTTATTAAGAAATCATTTTAAAAAATCAATACTATAGTTTTAAGATCGTTTCAGAACTGACTCCCAATAAATGGATAAACATTAACTTGCTGCAGGAAATTAAACTGCAGTGTCATAAGTGAAATGGCAAAGTGTATTTAAAACTTTAAATCAAAGAGCAGTGAAACAATAATGTTAGTCCCTTGGCTATAGTACATGTAATGCACTTTATACATAAAAAAATTGATAAATTTACACTAATTTCTATTTCCATATATCATTAATTCAATTAATTTAAAATCAATAAGCATTTATGAAGCTCCCACTATGTGCCATTAACACTGTGTTTTATATGTTGGAACGACAGAATTCCATAAAAGAGATCTCAAATATAAATGAGTTTAACTGAGACCAGAAAAAGAATCTATTCTGAAATATAGGATCCATTTTTCTTAGATCTATGTTCCTGGCTCTTTCAGAGTTTCTTTAGAGAATTATCATCTTTTTTTTTTTTAATTTACATGTGCCATGTTCAGATCAGTCATCCTGCTAGATATTATGCCAATTCTAAACTATAGTTCCTTGAAGTTAGATCAAAAATATATTTTATATTTTGTAAATTTCCTAATGGAGAATTCATGAACATGTTTCAAGCCAGGAATGGATCAGCATGTTGTATCCCATTCATCTGTTTTGAATTTTTTCCTCATTCCTACTGAACATTCATGTGCAAATTTATGCCATTAAAAGGTGTCAAAAAATGTACACATTTGTGTGTTGTTATGTAAGTATGTATATATTTCATGTATTTTTCTCTAGAAATAATGACCCTATCTCTTCCCAGAATCAGCAGGGTATTGTCTCCTTCACAGCCAGTCATCAAATGACACATAGATGTTCAGTGGAAAGAATTAAAAAGGTGGTATTCCTAGCTGTTGACAACCAATTAGTACTTTTTTTCTTACTCACAACAGTGTGAGGATTTTTTGCAATTTGAAAAACCTTGCTGCCATAGATACAGAAAAGAGTTTAAATTTACTATAAAAAAACTTTTAAAATATATTTTTAAAAATCTTTAAGTAAATTTTAATATTTTATATTTCTTTTTTTAAATGCTTTATTAACTTCTGATTTACATCATTCGTTTCCGCCAGATTTTGAGTTACAAATTTTCTCCCCGTTTTTCCCCTACCCACTCCCCCAAATAGCAATATTTTATATTTCTAATGTAATAATTTTCAGGCAGATAGATAACCTACTTGTCTTAAGAATGTGGTTTTCTAATGTCATACCATTTGGTCCATTACTGCCTATGGGATTCTTTTTCTCCAATTTAAAAAAACTAAACTTAAAAGTTATGTGAAATGAGTACTTTTATACACTCAGTAGAATAGAAAAGGAGGGTTATACATGAATTTGTGAGTATCTGTTATAGACAGCTTGCTTTTCTATTTGAGTATATAATACATTCAATATGTTACTATCAAGGCTGTCCTTTTTTTTTGTCTGTGATTCCATTTAACCTTCCTTCTGCTCTCTTTTATGTATTTCAAGAAACATTTTTTTTCAATGATCCTCTTTTCTGTTCTTTCTTCTTATTTGTGGCGGAATAGGGAACATATTTCTAGCTCTGCTCTCCTGTTCCATCCCTTCAAATTGATTGTTTAAAATAATTATAAAAACTTTTATAACAAAAATGATGTCAAACCAACAAAATTCCCACATTGACTACACATTCCCAAATTCCCACATCCTTCAACTCATTTTAGGAGGGGGGCAGCACGCTTCATCATAAAAATTCTCCAGAATTGTTTTGATCAGCACATTGATAAGAGAAACAGTTAGTTTTGGACAACAATAGATCACTGCCCAAGTTCTGCTTAATGGCTACATTTTGGGCTCTCCAGGCTTAGAGTGAATGTCAATGGTAACTGATTCTCTTTGGAACAGCAACCCTGATGGTCTTCCCATTCCAGCTTGATTTTTTTTGTTTTCCCTTTTTTTTCTAATTAAAGGGACCATCATTTTACTTACTTCTTAAAGAGGCCTATTACCTCATGGGCCTTACCTCACTCAAAGTGAGTAGGTGAAAAGGCCTTAGCCTAAAGCACAATGTCTCCCATTGCATCTCCAGGCATCCTGATGAATATCTGGTCAATGAATCTAGATGGCTCTGGAGGAGAAAGTAAGGTTGGTGACCTTGAACAACCCTCCCTCACTCAAATCAAACTCAACTGCAAGTCATGTCATCATTTCCCTGATGCCATAGTCCTCTTTGAAAATAAAGGACAAACACAACCTTTGAGGAGACCAAGCTGCCTGAATGAGGACCCAGATAGTTGGGTAACTCAGCTTGTCCTCTCTCTTTCTCTTTCTCCTCTCCAAAGGAGGGTAAATTTTAATGGCCTGAAGCTGCCCACTTAACTTGGGATTTACTGGCTAGATTCATTCCTTCTGATAAGGTTTCAGTAGGGTCGCTTCGGGTCATGTCTAAAGAATTACAGACTCAGGGACAGCCAGGTGGCTCAGTGAGTAAGGGCACCGGCCCCAGTGTCGGGATGACCTGGGAATCAAATCCGGGCTCAGATACTTAGCACCACACCCAGAAATAACTGGCCGTGTAACCTTGAGCAAGTTACTTAACCCCAATTGCTTAAAAAAAAAAAATTACAGACTCAGGCTGACTCCAAGCCAGTAGAAAAGATTTATTATAGTTTTGAGGTTTCACACTCTGGTGGGTGGCTAAGTCCCTTTGAGGAAAATAGCCCTTCAGTAAGGCAAGGCAATTTTTATAGAGAATATGATGCTGATTACACAAACAAGATTTACATGCAATTATGGGAACATGATTGATAGGAGAGATTTGTTGAGGGATTAAGTAATGGAGGAAGGCTCCCAGCCTTAGTGTAATTGCCCATGTGGTTACCCATAATGCATACAGTTAGGGGGCATGTATGTACAGTCATAATATTATAATACACTCTATGTCATAGGTTCACTCCAGGTCATCCCTTTACTATCACTGCACAGGTGCTAACATAGGGTGAGTCCCTTCTATGGTTAGGTGGTCAAGTATCCTGCTCTACATCCTGGTGATGCTGTTTTCTGATAGGCTAGCTATTGTGACCTTGTCAGGTCAAGATGGATAGTCAAGTATTGTGGTCCTGTCTTGCACTAAATGGATGATGAGATTATGATTGCACAATCTGTTCTCTCGGGAAAGGGTCTGGTGAGGAGGGGGTACTGAGTTTCTATCCCATGGGCATGCCTGTTATTTCTGTGGGAACTAAGAGTTCAAGGACACACTTCTTGTTCTAGTGAGCAGTGAGGCATAAGTTAAGACATTGGCAGGGGGCTAGATAGATACAGTGGGCCTGTAGTGAAGTTTGGATATTGGGGCTTGAGGGCAGTTCATTTAGGACTCCATCATTCCTTTCTCAAAGAATTGGAACCCAAAATCATTTTGGGAAAGGGACAGGGGTCTCTGCTTCTATGGCTTCTTCAGGCTGGCAAGGGGCATAGAGCTGTCCCTACCTCAGAGGGACCAAGAGGAGAGGGGGAGGATGGAAGTGAACTGCACACCAGCTGCATCCAGGGGATGGACTGGGTGTTCTGGTTTCAGTTGCTGTTTGCCTTCCTGCCTTCCCTTCTTTCTCTCCTCTCCTCCTCTCCTCTCCTCTCCTCTGCTCTCCTCTCTTCCATCCCTCTCCCCCCTCCCTCCCTCCCTCTCCCTCTCTTTCTTTCTTTCACAAAACCTTAAACCAAGTCTACTCTGAGGCTCATAGATTGGAACACAATAGGTCCCTGACCAAGCTCCACTTAATGGCTGTATTTTGGGCCCTCCTGATTTACAATGAATATTAATGGTAACTATTTCTCTTTGTAGCAACTAACCTGAGGGTCTTCACCTTCCAAGTTTGTTTGTTTTTTTTTCCTAATTAAAGGGGCCATCATGGAGGGTAGAGACAAGATGGTGGAATGAAAGCAGGGACTGCCTTGAGTTCTCCCCAAAACTCCTCCAAATACATGTAAAAATTGACTCTAAACAAATTCTGGAGCAGCTGAATCCACAAAATTACAGAGTGGAACAAATTTCTAGCCCAAGACAACTTGGCAGATCAGCAGGAAATGTCTATTTCACTGGGCTGGGAGAGGAATGCTGCTCAGTATAAGCCATGCTGGCAGAGACCAGCCCCAGCAACACCCTGAGTAGGCCTCAGGGAACTTAATCACTGACAGCTGTGGCATTTTCCAGACTTCTCAACCCACAAACTCCAAAGACATCTTTGAAGGGCAGTAGGAAAGGTCTTCGGGACCTGAGTGAGATAGGAGCATGGTCCAGCCCCAGCCCTAGGGTGGTGGCAGCAGCTGCTCCCAGAGCTCTCAGTGTGAGGACCTAAAACAATTGCAAAAGACACATGATGGAAAATCCCATCCACATCCAGAGAAAGAACAACAGAGTCTGAATGCAGAGCAGAATGGACTATTTTCTTTTTTTTCCTCATGGCTTCTCCCATTCATAAAAATTCTTCCATACAACATGACTAATGTAAAAATATGTTTAATAGGAATGTATATGTACAGCCTATACCAGACTGCATGCCATCTTGGGGACAGAAAGTGGAGAGAGGGGGACAAATTTATGGAAGTGAATGTTAAAAATTATAAACAAATAAGCTAACTAATTAAAAAAAAAAAAAGGAAAATGAAGTGAGAGAAATAGAGGAAAAATTGAGTAGAGACATGAAAGTGATGCAAGAGAATCATGAAAAATGAGTCAACCGATCCCTAAAGCAGATCTTGAAAAATACTGAAGAAAATCACACCTTAAAAATAGACTAACCCAAATGGCAAAAGAGGTCAAAAAAGCCAACAAGGAGAAGAATGCCTTAAAAAGCAGTTTTGGCCAAATGGAAAGAGAAGTCCAAAAGCCCACTGAAGAAAATAATTCCTTAAAAATTAGAATGGAGCAAATGGAAGCTAATGACTTTATAAAAAATCAAAAAAATTATAAGACAAAACCAAAAGAATGAAAAAATGGAAGACAATGTGATATATCTCATTGGAAAAACAAGTAACCTGGAAAATAGATCCAAGATAGAGAATTTAAAAATTATTGTACTACCTGAAAGCCATGATCAAAAATAGAGGCTAGATGTCAGCTTACAAGAAATTATCCAGAAAAATCATACTGATATTCTAGAACCAGAGGTGGAAATAGAAATTGAAAGAATCTACCAATCTACCTCCTAAAAGTGATCCCAAAAGGAAAACTCCTAGGAATACTGTGGTCAAATTCTACAGTAAACACTTCAAGGTCAAGGAGAAAATGTTGCAAATAGCCAGAAAAAAAATTCAAGTATTGTGGAAACACAATAAGGATAACACAAGATTGAGCAGCCTCTATATTAAGGGATTAGAGGGCTTGGAACATGATATTCCAGAGGTCAAAGAAGCTAGAATTAAAACCAAGAATCACCTGTCCAGCAAAACTCAGTATTATACTTCAAGGGAAAAAAATGGACATTCAATGAAATAGAAGACTTTCAAGCATTCTTGGTGAAAAGACCTGAGCTGAATAGGAAATTAGACTTTCAAATACAAAATTCAATAGAAGCATGAAAAGGTAAGCAGGAAAGGGAATTCATAAGGGACTTAAAGTTGAAGTGTTTAAATTCCTACATGGAAAGATGCTACTTGTAACTTATGAGACCTTTCTCAGTATTACAGTAATTGGAGGGAATAGAGAAAGAGGGTACAGGGTGAGTTTAATATCAAGGGATGATATCTAAAATATAAATTAAGGGAATATATGTGAGGGGGCAGAGCCAAGATGGTGGAGTGAATGCAGGAATTCATTTTAACTCTCCATGAATTCTGTCAGTAACCTCTAAAAAGTGAATCAGAATAGATTTTAGAGGGATAGCATCCATTGGGAGATAGAGCATGACAGATTCCCAGTCCAGGAAAGGGCACACATAAGACTGGGCAGGGGGAGCACAGAGTGTGTGGGGTCTGCACCAGCACAGAACAAAGACCAGACCATAGCAGAGAGAGGGCAAGCCCTAGCCAGTGGCCAGTGGATTCACCCATAGCAGGGGCAATTAGCATACTTCTCACCATGGGAAAGAGGATCTGTCAGAGATGGGTAACACAAAGCACAGGGCCCATGGCAGCAACAGCAGCCTCTCCTGGGGCTATCAGCCCACATCCTGGATGTTTAAAAATCACCTACTTAAACATCCAGGAGCCAAAATGGGGGGGGGTGAACCCTAGCTGCTCTAATCCCCCTCCCCAACCCTGAAAACCCAGAGATTATTGCCCCAGTGTAGAATCCTGAAATAGTGGAAGCAGTGGCAGGCTTGGGAGTCCTAGAGGAAGGGGATAACTGAAGCTGTGGTAAACCTGAAATGAAGGGCAGGAGGAGTCCCAAGAAATCCCATCTCAGCTGACTAGTGGGAGATCCTGAAGCCCAGGGAGGTAGAGCCAACAAGGGCTAACACCAGAAGCTCAGGTATGCCTTAGCACAACCAGGTTAATCTGCAGACACCAGTGCAGGTAGGCACAGAGCTGGAAACCTGAAGTGTCCAGACCACCCCTCCCCCACACCTTCCTATGTGAACCTCAGGGTAACTCAAGGGAAACACTGAGAGTCCTGGCCTTGGCTTCAGTCTAGACACCCAAAGGTTACAACACACAAAGTCAACAACCAGGCCCCTAATTCTTAGCTTGAGAAGTGTGGTTCAGAGCCCTCTGTACCCTAGGAGCAGAAATACACTTTAAAAGCCAGGAAATAGGCAATGACAATAGGCTGGAAGCAGCTTGCAGAGGGAAAACCAAAGATGATTGAATCCTATTATTGTGAATGAGAAAACTCACTTTCAGGAGACAGTATCTACTCTATATCTACACCTGAAACCAAAGAAGGAAATATGAATTGGTCTCAAGCCCAAAAAGCATTCTTGGAAGAGCTCAAGAAGTATTTTAAAAGCCAAATTAGAGAGGTAGAAGATAAATTGGCCAATTCTTTTGAAATTACATTGTTGAAAATGGGGAAAAAAATCTCACTGAAGAAAACAAATCCTAAAAAAGTAAAATCTGTGAACTGGGACAGGAGGTTCAAAATCTTTTTAGATAAAATACCTCCCTGAAAATGAAATCTGAATATATGGAAAAGAAGTTTCAAAAACTAACTGAGGAAAATAATACAGCAAAATTTAGAATCAGTCAAGTTAAAGCTAATGACTCTTTAAGACATTAAGAATCATCAAGCAAAATATAATGATTGAAAAATTAGAAAAAATGTAAAATATCTCATTGGAAAAACAACTGACCTAGAGAACAGATCTAGGAGCGATAATCTAAGAATTACTGGTCTACCAGAAAGCCAAGATGAAAAAAAAAAACAGCCTGGACAACATCCCCAAGAAATTATCAAAGAAAACTCTCTTGAGGTCCTAGAACCAGAGGGTAAAATAGTTATCAAAAGAAATCACCAGACACCTCCTGAAAGACGTCCCAAATTGAAATTTCCAAGAAATATTGTAGCCAAATTCCAGAATTATAAGGTCAAGGAGAAAATACTATAACCAGCCAGAAAGAAACAATTCAAATATTCTGGAACTACAATCAGGATCACAAAGAACCTAGCAGCTTCTACATTAAAAGATCAGATGGATTGGAATATGATATTTCATAAGGCAAAAAGAGCTTGGATTGCAACTAAGGATCAACTATCCAGCAAAACTGAGCATAATATTTCAGGCAAGAAGATGGTCATTCAATGAGATAAGGGACTTCAAGACCTTCCTGATGAAAAAAACAGAGGTCAATGGAAAATTTGATCTCCAAATACAAGACTCAAGAGAGATATAAAAAGGTAAACAAGGAAAACACACACACACACACACACACACACACACACACACGCACTTAATTTGTGATTCAATAAGAGCAAACTGTTTACATCCCTATATAGGAAGCTGATACCTGTCAATATTGAGAATTGTATAATTAACATGAAATTTAAAAGGGATATACATACATAGAGGGTATGGGTATAAATGAACTCATTTGATGACAAAAAAACTTATTAAGGGGTGAAAAGATATTATAATGGGGGAAAAGGAAAGGAAGGAGGCAGAAAAGTGTAGATTATGCCACATGAAGGGGCATAAAAACATACTATAGTAGAGGGAAAGAAGGAAGGGAGATGAACTTCATGAACTTTACTTTCATTGGTTTTGGTTCAAGGAAGGATTAACATAATCAATTAAGTTTAGGATTCTAACATGAAAAGACACAAAAACTCATTATAGTAGAAGGTAAGGAGGGAGGTAGAGGAGCACTGCATGAAATTTACTCTCATTGGTTTGGTTTCAAGGAGGGAATAACATACTTTGTTAAATATAAAAACCTATTGTGCCCTACGGACAGTAGAAAGAGAGGGGGGGGGGGGGGGGGGGGGAAGGAGGGTGGTTAGAAGGGAGGGAAGAACTAATAAAAGGGAAGGGCAGGTAAAGGGAGGGGGGTACATAAGAAGGGAATACAGAAAGAGGCAGTGGTCAAAAGGAAAACTCTTAAGGAGGGGAAGAATGAAGGGAAAATAAAAGCATAAATAGGGGAGGGAATAGGATGGGGGGAAAGACACAAATAGTAATCATAACTGTGAATGTGATGAACTCTCCCATAAAATGGAGGTGGATAGCAGAATGGATTAAAAAAAACATAATTCTACAATATGCTGTCTACAAGAAGCACAGGGGGATACACCAAGGGTAAATGTAAAAGGCTGGAATATTATAACATGACTATCATGGAAGTGTTTTGCACAATACACACATATAACCTACATCAAATTGGTTGCCTTCTCAATGAGGGTAGGTGGGTAGAGAGGAAGAGAGAGAATATGGAAATCAAAGTTTTCAAAACAAATGTTAAAAATAGTTTTCAAATGCAACTGGGAAATAAGATATATAGGTGATGGGGTATAGAAATCTCTCTTGCCCTAAAGGAAAATAGAAGGGAAGGGGATAAGAGAAGGGAGTGTGGGGGTGAGAGCAGGGAGAACAGATTGTGAGAAGGGGTAATAATAATGACGCTGTCTTGGGGTGGGGGGAGGGAAGAGATGGGGAGAAAATTTGGAATTCAAAATCTTGTGGAAGAGAACATTGAAAGCTAGAAATCAATTAATTAAAAAAGAAATAAAAAGAATTAGTATCACTAATTAAAATCTCATAGAAGGCATTACTATAGTTTTTTGTATAGTACAAACACTATATTGTTTTACTCTCTCCACTCTGTTTCAGTTCATAGAATTCTTCCCAGGTTCCCCTGAAAATAGCATTTTTTGTTATTTCTCACAAAGCAATGATAGTCTGTTACAATTATATAATTTGTCTAGCCATTCTGCAATCGATGAGTATGATCGTTAGCTTTCTTTTTTTTTCTTCTAGGAATATTTTTCTCCATATGACATATGAGTCTGTCTCCTCTTTCTTAGGTCTCTTTGGTGTCAAAGGTATAGTAATACTTTCCATGAGATTTTAACAGATGTTTATAGTACCATCCAGTGCTACATTTAATATGCTCTAACACCTTAACCAAATGTATTAGAAATTTGGGTAAAATCAGTGTTTCTTATCTTGTTCTTTTTGATAAATTCATCATTCTAGTGTCCTCCCGGTACTTCTAATTTTCCATCTTCCATTATTATGGTAAGTACTATGTGTATACCCCAAATATTCTTTTATGCTTCCATTTTTTTCCTTCCTCTTTACACTGATATTCTAACTGAAATGTTACTATTTCCTTAAGGCCACAAAGAAGTAAGCATAGTTCCCCTCCATCACAAAACTCTTGTAATTTAATCCAACTATCTACTCACATTCTTTCCTTAAATATGAGTTTTGTGTGTTGCCAGGGTCTCTGATCTCCCCTGAAGTGGATGCAATGTGTGAGGGTTTTTCTTTTCTCTTGAGAAACTGACAATTCCTTTTCATAAGTGCAGATGAGAATATCACCAGACTACTTAGACCACTCCAGAATGCTGCAGGCAAAACTCATCCCCCTGTGAACAAATCATCTCTACAATAAGTCTTTTGGTAGATTGAAAGAGTGAAAAAAAATTGAATATGATTGTTATCTTTCCCTAACATGATTTCTAAAACTAGGTCTGAAGAATGGAGTGTAGCTTCTATGAACAAAAATGGACGAAAAGCCTAAGTTTTAGAACTGGAAAGGACTTTGGGGATGATATGTATTAGATTTATTCTATTTGGCCCAAGAAGGCAGAAATGGGAGTAATGAGCAGAAATTGGAGGAAAAAAAAAGGGAAGGCCTTGTTATCATACACATAAGAAGGAAAATATAATCATTCGAACTATCTAAACAGTAATGGGGTTACCTTGTATTCAATTTGCTTATGTCTAAAAATCACCTATATCTATGCATGTTGTCTCTCCCGTTAGAACACATGCTCCTTGAGGATTGGGAATGTTTCTGTTTTTGTTTTTGTATCCCTCATGCTTAAGACCATGTCTGAAATAAAGTAAGCACTTGTTCAATTGATTTATTATTCTCACCCTTATTTTCCTTACTGCTTCTCTCAGCACTTGGCCACACAAAGATACATAGTTCTGCTGCCTGAGACATTCTTCTGTCTTGCATCAAGCTACATCAAATGGTCTTTTGCTTTTGTTCTTAATCTGGTTATATCTACCACTGCAGCAGGTATTAGCAACATTAATTCCTCAGTCTTCTGTGATATTAATAAAGCTTGCAGTATAAATCCCTTTTGCCCTCTCCTTCCTGAGGAATGTGTTATAAACAGACCTATAGCAGTTGGGGGGCTGGAAGATTGTCTAAAGTCTCTTAGGAGAAGTGAACTATAAAGTACTACCAGGGGTAAGTAGGTCAGAAATGAAGTTACTCTCAAATAAAGTAAAAGCTTTTAGGTGATACTGTTTAGTCCATCACTGATAATTGATCAAATGGAGATCTCCTTTATACAAGGAACCCCTAGGCATTATGGAGTTGATCATTTCCATTCCTGAGTAATACCTGAATAGCACCTGTGGTGTAGCAAGAATCCAATCCACTGACATTTTTACAGATAGGCTACTCCCCAATCAAGAGAATTTACTTACAACCTAATTCCTTTTATTCTGCAGAGGCTGGCAGAAATATTATTGGGTATTAGGAATAGAGGCTTATCGCCAAGCTCTTCTTTATTCATAGTGACAAGGTGATTGTGGGAAATGGCATCTAAGAGGCTACTGTATATTGTTCTGGAGAGAAACTAATTCTTCCACTTAGTTGACTTTTGGATTCCTTCTGATGAGGTTTCACCTGTCCTCTGTGCAGAGTATACAGAATCATTCAAAAGGTCAAGCATCCTCTAAAAGGGCTGAACAACAAAAAAATAACACAGGCTAAGAGCCCTAGAGAACAATGCTGTGAATACAAAGAAAAATGTTTTAACTTTACATGACATCAAGAAAAAAGAAGACCATAACTAACAAATGGGAAAGGAAAAAAAAAGATATCAACCCATTATTTTGGGCTACACAAATTATGTTAAACAAGTGATGTGAATTCTCTGTTTGCTGAGCTAACTAGTTATTTTGATTGGGTAGAGACAAAGCATACAATCTCATAGTAGAATTCTTCGAGTTGGTACATTGTGTGCATGTGAATTTTTTAACATACAGTAGGTCAGTACTATTAATATATAGCAGCTCTGTATAGTATCTCCATTTTTATTTAGATTAGACTTTATATAAATTATGTCATATGAAATGTCTGCAAACATGTCAATTTGATAGAAACAGTCAAATATAACACAATCTGCCTATAACATGGCTTTCAGTCATGTTTCTCTAAATCTTAGGCAACCTTTAGGAGATAGTCACTCATACCTAGTAACTTCACCCTGAAATTTATCCTTCCTTGGTACAATGTCTATATACTTCTCTCTAACATACTTTAATTCTTCTTTTAGTCATCGAGAACTTTAAGAGATTCTGCCTATACAAATAGGTCTAAAATCACAAGGGCTTTCTTGTATTTTTGTTCATTACTGTTCAGTGGAGTGAACATCGATTTTTCTGCGTTTTTTACAGTGGAGGAGCTATTTAAAGATCTTTTCTTATATCATTTTTGTTCAATACTTATGCCATATTAGATATAAAAACCATACAATTTAGTTTACCTCATTTTATTAGTTGTTTGCACATTTAAGTTTCTGGCTTGAAGCAATAGAAAACAAAGCTCCAAAATGTTGATGACTAGACTCAGATCAATACTGGTACCATTCTGAATATATCAAAATATACACAACATTTTTCTGAAAGCAACTGGAAATTTCAGGAAAGACAATCTCTCAAGGGACATTTCTTACGTGCTTCAACAGTTCACTGTGTAGTCACAGTGAACCTCCACAATTGTGAGGCAAGGTGGGAAACAGGCCCCTAGAGCTTAATTCTCTGCATGCTGACATAGAAAATAATTAAGTGCATTTTATCACTTCTCATTATCATGCTGTTTATTCAAATTTATTATTTATTTATAGAAGTGCCTGAAATATAAAAAAACTTTGTAATTTCATCCTGCTGTTTTAAAATCAAGTAATAATATAAATTGTTTTATGCATGAAGCCTATTCTTTAAAAAAAAAAAAATGACACCATGTTAGGGCTACATCCATCCAAGTGTTGGATACCAAACAATTCCTAAAACAAATCTATTCAGGAACATTTTTAGGATTATAGTTGTTCTCAGTTATCTGTTATCCTTTTTAGATCATGAAGGAACTGAAGTAAGAATAGATGCATTAAACATGCTTTAAATGGCACATAATTTATAATTTTTGGTAAATTGCCAAAAGGCTTAGTGATTTCATTAGCATATCTGATTTCATCTCCCTGATAACTGATCATTATATTTCAGTCTATATCTTTCAATTCTAAAAGATTGTCTACTTTAAATAAGGCCATAAACTTGCTACCATTCCAGTTCATCATCTGTCCAGTCACCAAACTGATTTCCCTAAAACACAGGTCTAACCATGAGACCCCTCTCCCATTCAGTAAACTCCAGTGGCTCCTAGAGATCAAACATTAAATCCTCTGGCATTCATAGCTCTAGCCATCACCTACCTTTCCAGCCTTCTTCTATATGACACACTGCCCATCCCAGACTGGCTTCCTTTCTGATCCTTGAACAAGATACTCCTCTCTAAAAGAAAAGGAATTTTCTCTAGCTATCCCCTGTGCCAGGAAAGTTCTCCCTTTTTATCTCCACCTTTTGGCTTCTCTAGCTTCCTTCAGCGGTCAGGTAAAATTTGATCTTCAAGAAGCCTTTCCCTATTCACCTTAAATCTAATTCCTTCTCTCCACTGACTATTTCTTCTTTATCCTATATGTAGTTTATATTTACATATTTATTTGCATGTTGTCTCCTCCACTAGATTGTGAGGTTCTCCAGATGATACAGGTGTGCCCTAACTGAACCTTCTCATCACCCAGCATCATAGACAAAGTCTAATTAGACAAGACCTGAGAATGATTCCATTATATCTAGATGACCTTAAAAATAGATAGGGAAAGAGAAATACACTGCAGGTGAGGGGAAGGGAAAGGAAATATAGAAAAAAGTACATCAAATAACAAAAGTGTGCAAACAGACAAGCAAGGGTGGGGTAATATTAGCAGATGACAATTGAACTTCACTTTCACCTGAACTATTCAGAGGAAGGAAGAATGCACACACACAGTTGGACACAGTGGGACACAGAATTATAGATTACTCAATAGGGAAATAAGAAGGAAAAAGGAGAAGTTGTTCTAGATAGGATGTCAATTAAGGGAGGGATTAGTCCTAAGCTAAGTAATTGATATCCTATCCTAGAGACTATAAGGAACCACTAACATTTCTTGGCCAGGGGAAAGACATGGTCAGACCTGAATTTTAGGAAAGCCAATGGGGAGGCAACTACCAAAAAAAATGGTAAGAGGTGATGAAGTCCTAAATTAGGGTTTTTGGGACATAAGTAGAGGAAAGAAGATGATTGCAAGACAAGAGGTACAATCAACAAAATTTGGCAATCAATTGAATGTGAGCAGTAAATAAAAGAAAAGAATCAAGGATATATCTTAACATGGCTGACTATTAAAGATGGTAATACCCTTAACAGAAATATGGAAATCAAAAGAGGTAGGTTGTTGGGAGGGAAACTGAGCTCCACTTTTCACATGTTGACTTTGAAATGCTGTAGCGGCAAGCACCCCAGCGTCCCCAGCGTGTCTGCCAATACAGGTTCTTGGATCTGCTTTGATAAAGGAAAGCAACTCAAAATGGGTTAACAAGCTTACTTTAATCAGTCAAACATATATCGTTTACCTAGTTCAGGGGAAAGAGGTCAGCACCCTGAACTTCAGAATATACAGACAGAATTATCAAGACAGAAACAGATCAAGTAGACAGATTTCCAAACTGCCCAACCATCACATCCATACCCAATCAACATCTGGGTTTCAACATTTGGGTTTTTCAAAGGGGGGGAGGGGAGAGGCCTCTGGACAACGGCTTCCCATAATCCATATCAAATCACAGAACACTTCTCAAAGTGAGCCCCAAAACAAAGCTACACACATCAGGGCTTGTATAGCCTTCTCCTGGCTCAGAGAATGTAACAACCTTATTGACTCACTGGCCAGTCAAGAAGTATCTACTGAAAAACAAGCCTCCTACCCCAGGCTCCAGGTGCACTTTAGCCTAGGGGCAGGGAAGATCTTTAAATTTACATTCCCATTACAAATGCATATGGCACATAGCCTATGGCAGCTGGAGACGCAAGACTGGAGCTAAGGAGTGATAGATAGGGTAAAGTTGAGCACTATGTTCACAAACATGAAAGCTGAATTTATGGAATCCTCTGAGGTCATCAGAAAAGAGATCATAGAGTATAAAGAGGAAATGGTCCAGGACAGAGCCTAAGGATATAATATTACATAGGGAATGTAGTATTTATAATGATTCTACAATGGAAACTAATGAGATTTAGTCTAGTAAGTAAAGGGAGAATATGACTGAGCAGTGTCATGAAAACCTAGGGAGGAAACCAGAAGGAGGCAGTAGTCAACAAGATCAAAGGTACAGAGAAGTCAAGAAAGATGAGCACTGAAAAAAGGGTTATTAGATTGATCATGAATGAAATCACAGTTGAATTTTGAGTTAGTAGTGCCAGTTGAGCGGTGAGAACAGGAGCCAGATTTCAAAGGGTTGAAAGATGAAAGAAAAGAATGCAAAGGCATAGATTATAGGAAGTGTTTTTTAGGAGTTGACTATGAAAGAAAAGGATATATGCAGGATATATCTAGAAAAGGTGTAGAGTTAAGAGAAGGGCTTTTTGTGGCACAACTTCTAGAACAGATTTCCTAAGTCTCAGATTTCCCTGTGCCTTTTCTTTGCTCAGCATCCTTCAGTGAATCGCTACTGCCTCTTAAGTTGATATATAAGTTCTTCCACAATTTTGTTCTAACCAATCTTTCCTCCCTAGTCTACTTTAGTAGCCTCCCCATTCCACATAAAGCTTCTTCATGTGTTGTTTTTCTGCCAAAGGGAACTATTATTTCTTAACTACATTCTCCTATCTTTTTCTCCCTACCTCTATTTGTGTAAGCCAGCATCCATGCCTGGAATGCATTCCCCATTTGTTTAAACTTCACAGAACTCTTCTTTCAGGGTTCATCTCAGGTGGCTTCTGTTCTATTTAGAGTTAGGCTTCCTCCAACAAAAGTATTCTTTCCTTTCTCAAATTTTCCTTTGAGCACTTTATCAGGATTTCTCCTTTGCCACTATCCCTGCCTCTCTTGTACGGTACATGACTGTGTACATGACAACACTACCACTACTCACACCCCAAGCTACTAAAGTAAACTTCTAATAGTCCACATTAATGAGATTTTCCAAAATTGACTATATAATACACGTGTTAGTCAATATTTGAGGTAAAGGAAAAATAATTACCCATTTTCAAGTTAATGAATATAGTATGGCCTCAGAAGCAACATGGTGTATAAAAGGGGAAAAAAACCCATAGTTTTTAGAATTCGTAACCCTAAATTAGAGGGCCAAGTCTATCACTTCCTAGCCATGTGGGCAAGTAACTTAAAACTTTCTGAGCATTAGTTTCCTCATCTATAAAATGGAGAGGTCTTTTTTTTTATTTTGCTTTTTGCTTTTTGGAGGGGGGAAGGTAGGGCAATCGGGGTTAAGTGACTTGCCCAAGGTCACACAGATAGTTTTGTGTTAAGTGTCTGAGGTCAGATTTGAACTCAGGTTCTCCTGATTCCAGAGCCAGTGTTCTATTCACTGCACCACCTAGCTGCCCCTTGGAGAGGTCTTTCTGAGCCCCAAACCACTCAGTACTGTCTCTTGGTATCCTTCAAGAATCTTCGATTCATCTTTCTGTAGTGGGTTAGATGGCTCTGGAGGAGAGAGTGAGGCTGATGTCTTTGCACAGCCCTCCCTCACTTCCATCCAGTTCACTTGCATGTCATGGCATCACCTTCCTGAATTCTTCCCCCTCTGCATATACCGTCACCACACATGTTCATCCGCTGCCTCTTCATTAGAATGTCAGCTCCTCCAAGGAGGAGACTGGCTTTGCCTTTCTTTATATCCTCCAAACTTAGCATGTACTTTTGGCTTTCTGTACTTCAGTGCCATACTTATGTTTCATTCTCACCCAGGAACTTCCTTCAGCAAACATTGACAAGGGTCTCTATTCTGGAGAGAAGCTCAGGTTGACCACTTGTCATTCTTCTCCTAGCTAGCTGTGCGTTTGAATTTCTAGTCTTTGACACCGTGCCCAGTTTCTTTTTCTCTTGCACCATTTTTCAGTTCCCTTTTGTATGTCTTCCCCCACTGCAAAGCTCCTTCAGGGCAGGGACTATCTTTTTTTAACTAATTTTTTTTTTTTTTTATCCCTAGCACTTAGCACAATGCCTGGCTCTTGGTAAGTGCTTCATAAATTCGCCTTGCCTAGCAACAGTATATGGCTTAGTAAGTGCTTAATATAAATCATCATAGAAATATTATTCATGATTAGTAATGAATTTCATTTGCATTTCAATGGAAGTTATCAGTTTTACAAAACTTAAGTTTTGTGATAGGGAGCCAGAATCCACAAATAATATTTTAAGTGGTAATACCCCAACCTAGGCGGAAGCTCTTAGTTAAACAAATTAAATTAGCCTAAGGAAAGGAAGAACAATAAAAGCACAATTCTCTCCCCATAGGTATTACTTGGATTTTGTTCCTTACACCGAGTCTGGGTAAAAAAGTAAGATAAAAGAGTTGGACAAAGCTGGCTCTCAAGACAAGAATATAAAAATTAACTAGTCAAGGAGCCAAGGCTTGAGTTTAGAGAGATTGGGTTTAACCCAAACTGAATTCCAGTGAGCACTCTAAGTGTTTTTCCCTTTTCCAGTTTCCTTGTAGTGGCTTGCAGCAAAAATATTTCAGAAATATAAAAACCAATAAAAATTTCTTGAAGAATTATTGTTCACAAACCAAAGTGCATTCAAACTTTATATTTCAGAAAGATAAACAACAACAATACCATCAATGATGACTAGGGAAAATGCATTGTGGTTTAATGGAAATGGATTTGTATAAAATAGGTGCAATCTGATTGACTATGGAAATGCCAGTTCTCCTCTCTATGTCTGTTTTTTTCTGTAAAAATCTTCAAAGTTAAACTAGATGAACTCTAAAGTCTTTTCCAGCTCAAAATCATGTTGCTTTGACCCTGATAAAATTATAAAACCAGACATGGACCTTATAATTCCATCAATATAAATTTTCATTAGGCTGAAAGCTCCATGTGAGCAAAGACAATATCTTAGCTAAATATAAGTGTTTGCTGTGGTATTTATTTTTGAAAAATAATTACTCAACAAATATATACAAGGCAATTATGTACAATGCAATTCACTCTGCTAAGTAAATGAATAAAATAAAAACACCTAGAAATTTTCTTAGTTGAGGATTAAAAACAAATTCAAACAGGTCTCCTACTTTCCTCCTTGAGACAGAATATATCCTAATAAAAATTTCCCATGTATGAGATTTGGACCAAAATCTATTAAAAAAAAATATATATGTATATGGAATAGTAGGGCATAAAGCATGAAAGATACAATCACGCCCTGGTATTAATTGTCAACCTATGGAGGAGGGATATTTGTAAGGAAGAGTTCCCTTTTAAATGTTCCCATCATCTGATGATTGAGTTTGTTTGAGCCATAAAAAAAGTTTAGATTTTATAGCAATTTAAAGGCACTATAGCTTACAATCTAACCCTAAATTAGAAGGCTATGGTAGTAAATGCTGAGTGTGTGACCCTTCCACTTTTATGCCTTTTCAGTGAAGTCCAAGAAAGATTCAGGTTCCTTGCCTCCATGATAAATTATTCCAAATGATCAACAATATAAAGAGCACAGGTATCATACAGGTTGTAAGTTAGTTAGACAAGCCAAGGCAGCAAGGAGCAAACAATTTACAGAGTAAGAATCTAGGAAGACATTACTCTTTAGACTCACAAGTCCAACTTTTGTGGGGGAAAGTTTTACCCTTATAGGTGAAGTCATGGAATGAAAATAGTTCATTCCATGAGCTGCAGTGTGAACACAAGCAATCATGGCTAAAATAAGATGAGATTGCATTAAACCAGGGCCCATTTGGAAATGCAAAAAAAAAAAAAGGTTGAATGATATTCCCTTTATTGAAATGTTCAAGAGAAGACTCTTCTGGTGTTTTTTTTTTTTGTTTTAATTTCAACCACCAAAAGCTAGTAGAACACACGTCCCCCACTGATTGAAATTGCTATCTTCAACCATAGTGAGCAATTTCACATCAAGTAATGTTAAGTTTTCTTCACTTTTGCCTGGGTTCCTATCTGGGTCACTTTAATGCTTGATTTTGATATTTAGATTTAGATTATGTTTCTATTTAAACATCCAATTGATGATCTAAACTGTGCATTTTCAGTCATCCTCCCTAGGTTTCTTCCCAGTTCAGATTTGGGTGGTAGAAAAAGATTTTAAACACACACCCATATATATGTATTTATGTATATATGTATTTTACCTCAGTGAGGTTCCAAATAGCTAAATAACTCGAGTATTCCTAATTATGCAACAGGATTTAAGCCTTCATTCCAGTGTGATTTCTATTTGCAGACCATGATGGAGCTACAAACCAAATACATTTTGTTTAATTAAAATAGAATTTTAGCAAAGAAATTCACATAAGAAAATAAACAGGCAATATAATCATTCTCATCCCTATATACAAATATAAAAGGGCTACAACCTTCTGCAGACTTCAGTGAGGAAGCAAAACTCCCAGATAAACTGAAGAGAAGATCAGAAAATTATTTCTCCTGTGCAGAGGTGGATGGAGTGGGCAAAGCATCTGTTATTCATTACCTTTTTCAGGTTGGTCTATTTGGCCAGTGTGGAGATCTGAAGGCATTTTGGGGGTGTGTTCAACTGTCTTACTGGCTACAGAGCTGTAAGGATTCTTATAGTATTTCTGGGTTTGGGATGCCATTAAAGACTCACTGATATGGCTCCTCTTCCTTGTCTCAAACTAAGCCAATGGAAATCAATTGCCTGGGTCACCGTGGGAGGCCATCTCTGTTTTACAGTTTCATTAATTTATCCTCAGTCACTAAGAAACAGGGTCTGTGAGCAACTATTTCCCATTACTCAGTACTGTGCACACTAGAACATTTACTTGGTGTAAGGCTTTCTTGCTCCAGAGTCAACCTCTTGGTCAATCTCTTTCTTGTTTTGTCCCCCAAACCTTCAATGATCCCCATTGCCTACTGAATTAAAATAAAAGTGCCTAGTCTGATATCCTATACTACACTTATGATAGCAAAGAATTAATAAAATTTTATGACAACCCTACCTTGTGCCAGATATTGTGCTAAACACTGGAATAAAAAGCCAAGAATGAAATAATCTACCCTCAAGGATCTTTAAATGCTGTCCAGGAAGGCAACAGGTTCATATATTCATACATTTAAAAAAATGCAAGGTCATTTTGAGGGGAAAGCCACTTGCAGCTATGGGATCAGGAAAAGCTTCCTATAGAAGGTAGTTATTGAGATGAATTTCAAAGGAAATTAAGGATTCTAAGAAGAGGAGGTGAAGAAAGAATGCGCTCTAGACATGAAATATAATCTTTGAAAAAGGCAGAGATAGGAGAAAGACTGTTATATCTCTTACTTTGGGCCTTTATATACACTAAGCACCAGATGAAATTAACTATTTGCCATTTCCTGAATACCTTTTGTTCTTTCTCTTTTCATAACTCCTGCTGAAACTATTCCTCATTCTAATAATAATAACAGTAATGATAATAGACATTTATGTGGTGTTTTAATATTTTCAAAATGTTTTAAATGCATTATCTCATATGACTATCACAACTATTGAGGAAAGTATTACTGCTATTATTTTCAATTTTCAAATGAGGAAGCTGAGGTTCAGAGATGCTAAGGGACTGGCCCATTGTCTCACAGTTAGTATATCTTGGAGTACTGAACATATAGTATATGAGTAATAAAGGTGGACTAGCTGGAATTGAATTGGCTTGGATTAGACATGGTAGCCCTGCAGTCTCAGAATTTGAAAAACCTCTATATTATTTATATAGTCCCCTCCCTTTCCACCCATAAAACCAGAGAAAAATAGCTATGTATTCTATTTTTCTACTATTTATGGCATTTTGGAAAATGGAAGAAAGATACAATATAGAATTTCTTGTTTGCTTATTTACATAGATTCATTGATTGATAGAGATGGAAGGAATCCAGAAGTTCATATAGTGCAATTCCATCATGAAGAAACAAAAGACCCAACCTGGGTAGTAAAACAAACAAAACTAAACAAATCTACATTTCACATACACAATTTGATGTTTATTTGCCCGTCCATCCAGTAAGCATCTATTAATTTCCAACTGGGTCAAGAGCACCATCGATACTAAGAGAAATTAAAAAGAAAAATTAGATAGGATATAGCCCCTGCCTTCATGGAGTTTATAGTCTACTAGTGAGATAACACACAAACTTAGACAACTCACAACATTCAATGCTAAGTACATTAAAAAGATGGAAAACAGTTCTATGTGAGGTCTGAAGGAGAAGGTTATTACCAACAGAAGTAAGGGAAAGAGAGAAGAAAGAGGGAGAGATAGCATGATAGGGAGTATGCTGGACAGGGAGTTAGAAGACCAAACTTCAAGTCTTACTTCAGACTACCACCCGCTGTGGGACCATGTACAAGAGCCTTACATTCTCTGTGGCTCAATTTCCTCCTCTATATCCCAGTCTTAAAGTGGTGTATAATTCTTGGATATTATTATTAATTAGGCATGGTTTTATCAAAGGATAGCCATTAAATTTGGGTATTATAGAATGAGTAGGAAATTGACAAGGTAGGAGAACAGTGCTGTAATGGTGATACTTTTTTGGATAGTTAAACTAGACAACCTCTGAGATTCCTTCATACTCTAAAATATCATGATTGTGTGTGATTTTGAACACATAATTGGGAGACTGGAGGATATCACAGGCATAGAGCTACAATAAGGAGTTGCAAAAAAGAAATGTGAAGGTAAACAGTATATTCAGTGAAAAACACAAAGTTGACTGAATTGTAGATTCCATAAAGGGTGGTAAGATAAGACAAAGCTGGAAAAGTAGGAAAGTGTAAGGTTATGGAGTGCCTTGATGCCAGACAAAGCACTTTACTGATCAAAATGTTATAATTCATTTGACTTAAATAGCCTGGTTTGCTTTATAGCAGAGCTTTGTGAAAAGCAAGCCTATAGCTCAAGTTGCCTTTACCTCGAAAGAAAAGAGGAAAAGGACTTATATGTACAAAACTATTTACAGAAATTCTTTAAATAAGAGTTCCATGCTTGAAACTAAGCAAATGACCACCTGATAAAAATTATGGCATATGAATATGAGGGAATATTATTATGATATAAGAAATGACAAAATGAACAGTTTCAAAGGAAACTGGTAAAATTTCTCTGAGTCAAGTAAGCAGAACTTGGAGAACAATTTGTACAATGATAGTCACTTAAAAATAGAAACAGCTTTGAAAGACTTTAGAATTCTAATCAAGTCAATGAGAAACTGTAAGTCCAGAGGACTAAAGATGAAATGTGCCACCTGCCTCTTGACAGACAGGTGATATTCTTAAAGTGCAGAATGAGATACTTCTGGACATGGCCAATATGGGAAGTTTTTTTTTGCTACTCTATGCATATTTGTTATGAGGGGTCTCTCTTTTTTTTTTAAAACTCTTCAACAAGTAGAAAGAGATAAAAAAAATGTTTATTAAGAAGAAGAAAAAGAAAAAGTCAGTCTGCTTAAAGACTAAATGAAATATCCCACTGAAGAAAATTCTTATTTTTGTTCATCACATTGCTATCCCTGGGCATGGAGCATTACATACATATGATCTCAGAATTAGAGCTAGAAGGCATCTCAAAGGTCATCTAGACCCATCCTATCATTCTACAGATGATCAAACTCAAGCATAATGGGATTAAACAATATGCCCAAGCTCACACAAGAAGTAAGTACAAGAGGCAAGATTTTAATTAATTCTGCCCATTAAGTTAGAAAGATTCAGGAAAATAAAGTAGTGAAACCTCACTCACAAAACTTTGTTCTTTTGCATACAGCACTGTGAAGGACTAAATGACATTATCCATTTATTTCCAGCCTAAAATCTCTGAAAGCAATGGTACTGCCAGCAGATATAGGGAACTGTCCAGCACTGAAGCCCTCTAGGTCTACCCTCTGCTTGATTTGTGACTGCTGTAAAGAATAACCCCCCAGCTCAGCATATTTGGAGAGAGAAAAATTAAATGCACACAAAGCTACAGTTCTCAACGCCAGGAATTGATCTCAAATCCCTTTGGCTAGCACTCTTTAGGCTCAAAGTTAATTGGAAAGTAAAGACTTTAATATCATGCTAATAGCTGTGGCATAGATTGTTTTGTTTTGTTTCAGGGTGTTGGGCTTTTTAAGCACTTTGAGCCCTTGAGACACAGGAGTCTGAATTTTTTCTGATATTCTCTGTAAGAAAGACTACTTCTTTAGGCACACTGCATTTCATATGCAGTGCCACTTATACATAATTATAAATTTCCAAAGTAAGGCTATTTTCCAAAATAAAGCCTTGGAGTGGGGATTTCTTTTTTTTTCATGTTTCTAGAAAATGTCCAGAGGTCCTTTTTTCAGTGTCTATTGGTAGAAAAATCCTACACCCTTCAGAACTGTGAGTCTTCATAGCCTGAGAATATGAAATATCTACAACTTCCTACACATTGTAATTATGAAGAAAAGAACCCATTTGTGGTCTCCACATGTGGAATGATTTCCCAAGCAAACAGAAACCCCAATCTCTTTAAAGTGAATCAATTTTAAGAGGCAGTAAAGGCTTAGATAGATAGCAGATTTTGGCCTACTTTTTAAAAGTTTTTTTTTAACAAAATAAAAGAAAATATGGCCAGAAAATTTAGAGAACTCTTATTTGTTCAAGTGGAAAGAAAGATGTTGCTTTTAAATTGTACCTTGGGAAAACTCCTAGAATATTTCGTCATTGATCGTCTGCAACTTCTTGCTTCAACTTTAATTTTTAGATATGTCCATATGCCATTCTAACTGAGAAGGAATAGCAGGCATGATCATTTGGCTCACTTGTGTCAAATATGAAGTAAATCTATGCCTAGTGCATTCTCTAATTAAGCCCTGGAGCAAGTTCCTATTTGCAATTGTTTGGTCATTATAAACAAGTTGTATTATCATAATATAGAAATATCCATTGTTCTTCTTCCTATGTGATACACAATAACTCTGAGACACACCCCAGGGTCCTTTCCAAATATCTGAAATTTTATAATTCATCATCATCTACACCAGGAATAGGGAACCTGTGGCCTTGAGGCCACATGTGGCCTTCTAGGTCCTTGGGTACAACCTTTTGACTGATTCCAAGTTTTACAGAACAAATCCTTTCATTAAGGGGACTGATTCCATGATGTTTGGATTCAGTCAAAGGGCTGCACTTGAGAACCTAGAGGGCTACATGTGGCCTCTAGACCACAGGTTCCCCATCCCTGATCTATAGCCTATTACATGACTTTTGCTTACTTGACAAGCAAGAACTGGCTCTAAGAAATAAAAGGAACATAGAAAAGTTATGTGTTCTTAGCTCTCCACTGCTGTCAAATCAAAAAAATACACATTTATTGTGTGGAGCACAATTGAATCTTTATTTCTCATAATTATGAGATATTCTCATAATAATACATAAACTAAAAAACAGAGCAGCACTTTGTATTTCACATTGGAATATCTCATGAATATTCTGCAGGGCAGTTGCTTCACTACTAAAAGTCTCTTTAAATTATTATTAAAATGACTTTTCCTTTCTTGATCATGTACCAAACAATTAGGTAAAGAGGAATAGAAAAGGAGCTGTAAAGAGGACGGTAAAGAAAGAGGAAGCAGCCTCTCTTTGTGTTGGATTGTGCTGGATGGTAGATGGAAGATTTTCTAGGATGAAAATTTTTCTTGTGGATAATTGCTGAGAAGAAGGAGTAGCAGATGGACAGCCCAAGTGCTATGCTTAAATACAAGAATTTATTTTTAAAAAGTATATAAAATCTCTGGTGTGTTGAATAGATTTTCTATGTACAATTCAGATGAATAAATCACTAAAAATGGTGTGGAATGAGAAGGCATGGAGGGGTTAAAATATGCATCAATAAAGAAAGTATCCACATACATAAGATAATGGAACTACTAAAATAGTGAAGAATCTTCACCACTGCAAATTCATTCACTCATAAGTGAGAATTTATTAGAATTCCTAATGTTGGGAATCAATGCAGGCTATTCTCAAATTGGATTAAACTTGAATTAGCTAAATGGATTTTCAAAAGAAAGGAAGATATTTTCCCTCGTGTGTGTGTGTGTGTGTGCAGGCACATGTGCACACTTGCTTGTACAAAATTACTCTACACCTAAATGACTATATTTTCCAAAACACCAGTGTGAATAAGGAATGATAACTGATATTGCCCATTATTCCTAAGTATCTTTACCTATAATTACTGATCAAACATTATATTCATTTGCATGGCATCATATCATGCACATAAACTGTTGCAGATGCTAAAAACAGGTATAGTAGAAATATTCAGTTTAAAGCAAGAGCACCTGGGTTCAAATCTTGGTTCTGAAACTTACTGGTAGTGTGGCCAAGGGCAAGTCATCTCATTTCTCTAGGTCTCATTTCCTTATTTATAAATTGGATATAACAATGCTTATGTAGATGCAGTACAGCATAGCAGAGAGAAGTTGTAACTAGTTGTTTAGAATCCTACCTCTAACATATACTGGTTCTGTTACCCTAGGGTAAGTCCCTTAACTTCCCTTAACTTTTCAGTTGTCCAAGCAGTTGTCTAGGAATATAGGTGGCACAGAAGCTAAAGATGTCCAATGATGGAAAAAGTTTTCTTTTATGTACTGTCTTCTTCTGAGTATCTTGTCCCTTCTATCCTATCAAAAATCCTATTCTGTAAAATCTATCTTTGGATTTATCTTCCCATCAACTGCTTTCGTTCCTATTCACATGCTAATGAAGCAATCAGAAAAAAAAAACATGAAACCATGTTGATAGGTCCACTACAAATGATTCCATAAATAATCTCAACTGGCTCTCACTGTGGCAAAGTAACCCCTTTACATCTCACTAAGGGACTCAGTATCCTGTTGGTCAGCTTTTCAAAAAATTTTTATTCCTCCTCAAACTTCCAACAGCTACCCTACCCTATCCTCTCAGTTGAGATCCTTGTTTCATATTTCACTGAAAAAAAAGTTAAGTAGAATTCCTTCTTACCCTTCATTCATATTCTCACATCATTCAGATGTTTTCTGACACTTTCTCCTCTCTTATCCTTATTTCATATGAGAAAGCGGACATTCTTCTTGCCATGGCTAACCCCTTAACAACCACAAAGGATCCCATTCCACAGCACCCTCTTTTTCCAGCAGATTGCACTCTTTATAATGCTCTCTCTCAAATCTTCAATTGCTCCATCTGCTGGCTGCTTCCCTTTTGTCAACAAACATGATTACATCTCCCCCATCTTCAAAAACCCTGCATTTGATCCATCCATTCCCAGCTAGCTATCAATTTATAACTCTCCTCTTTTTATATGGCTGACTCAGCATAGGCCATCTAGAATAGGTGTTTCCATTTCCTTTACCCCAGTCTCTTCTTTTAACACTTTGTACTTTTGATTCAAATTTCATTTAACAAAAGCTGCTTTCTCTGAAATTGCTAATTATCTCTTAGTTCTCAAATCTAAAGATCTTTTCTCAATCCTCATCCTTCTTGACCTCTCTAAAGTCTCTGACATTATGAATCAACCTCTTCTCCTTGATACTCTCTTCTCTCTAGGTTTTGTGATACTGCTCTCCCCTGGTTCTCCTGAAACCTGATTGCTCCTTCTCAATCTATCTTGTTGGGTCTTGATCCACTCCTTCTCTTCTCTCTCTATACTCCTTCACTTGGTGATATGATCAGCTCCCACAGTTTCAATTATTATTTCTATGCAAATGACTTGAAGAACTATTTGCCCAGCCCTAACTTCTCTCCCAACCTCCAGTCTCACATCTCTTAATGTCTTTTAATTTTCCTGAAGTGAATGTCCTACAGAAATCTTAAACCAAACATGTTTTAAAGTGAACTTTTTATTTTTCCCTACAAACTTTCCACCTCACTTCTATGCACTAAGCTGAGTGTGGGGAAGATGGTCATGCTGAGGGGGAACAAATTCTTCATCCTTGGAAAAAGAGAAAGTTGACTGTCCCAGTCTGATAGTTTTAAAGATCTAGGCTATTCTGGCTATATATCCAGTGGAAATAGCTATTCCCGCTGACATGGTAGGGAATCACAGAAGGTCTTCACCTAGAAACTGATCAGTGGCATAGGTGTCTTCATCTTAGGTAATGTTTTGTTTTAACAAAAAAACAAACCTCAAATTCTGAATAGTTTTAGAAGGAAATATATTAGGCCTTTTTGTAGAGAGAGAGAGCAGAAAAGAAGGGATTGTTCTTTCTATAAGTCTTAACAGTATATAGATTTACATGATATAGAGTTCGCAAAAGGGTATAAAGACATTTGCTCTCAAGTAAGCAGTAGGTAGTCTAAGAAAAGAACAGTTTGAGATATATATATCAGCAGATAAGTAAATCTTTTTGGAAGAATTCAAAACACAAGCTTTGGGTGGACCCAAAACAAGACCTGAGGGGACACAATATAAGCATTACTTAAAACAATGAAGTTTTCCTTAGAGTGCGAAAATCTGTGGGAAGGCTGACAGATCATCAGGATTTTCTGGGAATGCAATACAATACAATTTAACCAAAATTCATTAGGCACTTATTACTGTAAGATATACTGTGGGGAAAATGATACTATTGGAGAAAGTAATAGTATGAGATATTCCCCCAACTGAGAGAGGCAGTGAATCTGAGTCCCTTCTGGGAAAAGAGAGCAGGGAAACAAAGGTTTTGCTTTGTGTCCTAACACTGAGCATTATGGAAGATAGGACCTGCTTACACCACCTATGGTTACTTAAACTAGCATCTCCAAACTTTTTTTTTTCAATTTACTGTCAATTATCTGAATGTCTGGCCTATGAAGCTGCAATAAATGTGAAGACATCCATTTCAAATTCAATCTGTCATTTAGATCTATCTGAACCTATAAAATATATATTAAAAGATATTTCTTGCTCTTTCTCTCCTCTTTACTCCTTTCTGTGTGTTCCTCATTAAACACAAGCTGTATATCATCATATTGTTTAACTATTACTTGGAATATGCCATTAATGGAAATGTGTAGCATTGAGCACTGTAGCAGCAAGCACCCCAGTGTCCCCAGGGTGGCTGCCAACACAGGTTCTTGGATATGCTTTGATAAAGGAAAGCAACTCAAAATGGGTTAACAAGCTTACTTTAATCAGTCAAACATATATCGTTCACCTTGTTCAGGGGAAAAAGGTCAGCACCCCAAACTTCAAAGTATACAGGCAGAATTATCAAGACAGAAACAGATCAAGTAGACAGCTTTCTAAACTGTCCAACCATTACATCCATACCAAATCAACATCTGGGTTTTTCAAAGCCGGGGGGCTCTCAACAATGGCTTCCCAAAGTCTCATCTGATCAAATCACAGAACACTTCTCAAAGTGAGCCCCAAAGCAAAGCCTCACATGAGGGATTATATAGCCTTCTCCTGGGTCAGAGAATGTAACCACCCTCTTGACCCACTGCCCAATCACACAGCATCAAGGTGTGGGCATTCCTGAAAACCAAGCCTCCTGCCTCAGGCTCCATGTGACCACATTCAGCCTATTAGGAGGCAGAGTATATTTTCAAATCAAGGAAGATTCTCAGAGTCTCTTAAGCCTATCAAAAGGCCTAGGGGCAGGGAAGATCTTTAAATTTGCATTTCCATTACAAGCACTGAGCAAAATTTTCAGTTGTAGAGGGTTCTGATGTAGAGCAAGGCATTTAGGTAGTATACTATTCTCTACTCTTTCTGTAAGTTTTTTAAAGGTCACCAAATTCAGCATTCCCACAGAAGTAAACACATCACTCCAACAAATTGTGAATAAGGAATCACACAAGATGAACAGTATAAAGGATGTCACCAAAGAAATGTATGAGCAGAAGAAACAAAAAGAAAGTTGAGTCAGGAAGGGGAAAAAAAAGAGACTGACCAAGTAGTGAGAAAGAATAGTACCTGGCCAGAGCCTGTGAGGTCCTTTGGTATCCCTGGAATGTCAAGGGAACAGAAAGAAAAGGTAAATTGGCATGTTGGGCAAATCCCCTACTATGAATTTATGGGAAGACAGGGATAAGAGTAAAACAGTTTGGACATACCGTGTTTCCCCGATAATAAGAACCATCCTGAAAATAAGCCCTCCCCTTACTGTGAAAGATTCCTCTAAAATAAGCCCTCCCCCGAAAATAAGCCCTATTGAGATTGCTACTGTAGTGAAGGTGATCCCCTGCGCTACACGCTACATTACAGTACCCTCTGTATGCACCCCCCCCCC
>NW_027185799.1:19067556-19070794 GCF_028583685.1 Petaurus breviceps papuanus
GCCTGCCGGGTGAAACGCACGCCGCGCTCCGAGCTACATCCAATCAGAGCTGCAGCAGTGAGTGCGTCATCCTGCTCTTCCCCAGTGATTTGCTTGCTGGCGCCATTGAGAGCAGTGCCATGGAGGAGAGCTGAGGCAGGACAACATAAAAACCCGGTATGTAAGTGGGAGTGAGGGGGCATGATGGAGGATAAAAAGGGCATGATGGAGGAAAAAAGAAGAACTCAGGGGGCATGATGGAGTGAAAAGAAGGACTGATGGTCATAATTTTATTATTCTGTCTGTTTTGACCCCCAGACATCAGTACAAAAAGGAAGAGCTATACTGTTGAGAATAAGAAAGCAACTGTAGAGGAGTCACATGGCAAGAATCTTGCAGTTTTCTGTAAAGAAAAACTTTTGGATCTTCAAATGGTCAGAAAATGGAGAGAAGATTATAATAACCTCAATCAACAGGTGGATGAGTGTGATAGTAATGGCAATTAAAAGATTCCCCTGTATTGGCTTGGTTTTCAAATTGATTGTATTAAAACCCAGAGCTTGTTAATCCCACCTGTGGGATGGACTTTTTGATGTGAAAAGAAAGTCCTGACTGGGAGGAGCTGGTGACGTAGATTTGGAGAGACAAGAGAGAGGCGGAAGTTCTTTTTGGAAGCAGCACCTCGTGGAGAGAGACTAAGAGATTGCTGGTGGCCGCTTTGAATTGCCCTGGACTTTTGAGACCTGCCCCCTGAGCTGCCAAGGACTGAGGAGACATGGCTGTTTTGCTGGTACTTTGTCTGTCTGTTTTGATGTTATTTTGCCAGATTTGTCCACTGGTGAAAGACTGTCCTGTTGAAGAAGTCCTGGAACCTGGCATTTGGTTAAGAAGGCCTGAGACTGTCCTGCAGACAGAGAGTGAATACTGTCCACTGGTGAGGGACAGTACTGAGAGTGAATACTGTCCACTGGTGAGGGACAGTACTGTTGTTGCAGGGGTCTGGAGACTGTCCGGCAGACAGAATGAATACTGTCCACTGGTGAAGGACAGTGCTGTTGTTGCAGGGGTCTGGGAGCCTTTCTGTTGGTTCAGAAGCCCTGAAGAAGGATTTTCTTGTTGTATGTTTACAGAAATCCTGGGAGAGGGCTTTGCTAATGTGTTCAGGGGTTCTAGGACTGTTCTACAGACAGAGGATAAATTCATGAAGGGACTGGCAATGTATCTTATGGCCTTGCTAAGCCTTGTCTCCCCAGGAACTAAGATTGCTGAGAACTTGCCTCGTGTCAAGATGAAGAAAAGAGCTCCATTTGGGTATTAAGTGCTGTGTTTAAACTTGATGTAACTCTGGGGTAGATTCAATTGTGATCCAGGGGTGGGGAACTTTTGACCTTTTTGTGTTCTATGGTTGAGCAAATGAATGTATTTTACTTATGTTTGGAAACTAATCTCCATTTGAGAAGAGGGGCTTTGTGGTGGACTTAATTAAGGTATAGCCTAGGGGTGGAGAAGTATTTGGAACAGAGACTTTGTAATTGATTGAATGATTGGAAAGTCCTGGGGTGGGGTAGGCCTTGGAGATGATTTAATCACACTTAGTAAATGCTGTATTTTGAATGATGTCATGTTTTGATCTTCTCTGTTCTGGGTTTGTTACTGAATAAAATAGAGAGCACCTATGCTGGTATTTTGAACCTGGGAAGTTGCCTTTGCTTGGTATTACATTACAATGAGGGAAAAGGGAAAAAGCGCAGGTCTGGATCAGGTCGGCAGCTCTTATATCCTGATTTGGAGATCCTCATTGGTGAATGGATTGCTGACAGGAGAGCAAAGGCCTTGGTTGTGCGCAGGGCTGATATTCAAGCATTTGCCCTTTCAATGGCACCAGAGTTTGAAATGGTCTCAGAAGGATTCAAAGCATCACAACACTGGTTGGACGGTTTCCTTCAACGGTATGAACTGTCCCTAAGAAGATCAACAACACTGTTTAAGCTGGAAGATCCTGAAGTTATTAAACGTGCACTTGCATTCAAGTCCTTTATTGATAGGATCAACATTTCCAAGTACCCAACCTGCAATATGATTGCTATGGATGAAACTGCAGTGTTTATGGGACAAGGATCTCAAACAACAATTCATCACAGGGGTGCAACGTCAATCTACATTCCCACCACTGGCTACCGGTATGAAAGTGCACGGGTCACCTGTGTTTTGGCAATTCGTTTGGATGGAAAGAAAGCCACACCTCTAATCATCAGTAAGGGCAAGAAAGATAAGATTGAACGTGTATCTGGCATTTACGTTCTTGAAACCGAAAAAGCTTGGTGTACACAAGCCGTTATAAGAAAGTGGGTTGATTTAATGCTGCCACTTGTTATGCGAGGTAACCAAAGAGGTCTGATAGTCTGGGATTCAGCCAGCACTCACCGTGCTAAAGAAATGAAGAACTTCCTTGCAGAGAGAAGAATAGATCAAGTAATGATTCCTGCAGGAATGACTGCCTATCTCCAGACCCTTGATATTGCAATAAACAAGCCATTCAAGGACCATTTGCGCATGGAAGTCAATGACTACATTGAAAATAGAATGGAAAGAAATCAGCGTGGAAACTTTGTGAAGCCCTGTCTGCAAGAAGTCGTGACTTGGGTGAAGAAGTCATGGGATAAAATTACTGACAGCTGTGTCACCAAGGCACTACAAGCAGGTTACCTGGACAAGACATATTCATTTAAAGAGAGCTATATTGCTGGTCATGACAGATTGGGTCCACTTCTTCTGAAGGAAATGGAGGCGCAAGGTATCCAGGATGGAATTCAGGGTATGGACACTTATGATGATGTTGTTGAAGAAGATGACATGATCATTATTGAATAAAGGTACATTTTTTTGTTCACATTTATCTGTTTATTAAAATTGCTGTCAATGTTCATTAAAATAAGCCCTCCCCTGAAAATAAGCCCTCTGGTGTTTTTCTGTCCAAAAATTTTAATAAGACAGTGTCTTATTATTGGGGAAACACGGTACATAGAGAGTTATGATTTGTACTGCTGGAAAGAATACCTATATTTCTGAGACCATGTGTATATACATCAGTATGTTAAGAGTAGATAGCATGGGGGCGGCTAGGTGGCACAGTGAGTAAAGTGCTGGCCCTGGAGCCAGGAGGACCTGAGTTCGGTTCTGGCCTCAGACACTTAATACCCACACACACAAAAAAACTAGCTGTGTAACCTTGGGCAAGTTACTTAAGCCCAACTGCCTT
>NW_027185799.1:19070894-19087011 GCF_028583685.1 Petaurus breviceps papuanus
AAAAAAAAAAAAAAAAAAAGAATAGATAGCATGAACTTAACACTTTTTTAAAAAACATTTATCCTAAGGGGTAGTACATATTTTCGTAGAAGAGTCTGAAAATAAATCAATTTCTTTTTTTTAAATATAACTATATTTTCATTATTTTCTTGAGTAATTGGAGATAGACATCAAATGTATTATTTCAATGGTATAGGGAACACACAGATGAGGAAATTTCCTCTACCAAACACCTTCTCCTCAACTTATATCCTTAGAAAATTTTCCAGAGCACTGTAAAGCTAAATGACTTGCCCTGGGATATATTTGGAAATTATATATTGGAAGCACGACTTGAGCTTGGGTCTTCTAGTTCTAAGTTGTCCATGCTGCTTCTTCTTCATTTCAATGATAATTTTATTAAAAATATTTGTACTCCATTAAGCAGAGTCCTGTTCAATGTTTGATGGTGCTAGGATCATGGTAGTTTCTTGAAAACTCTTCTAAAAGAATATTAGCTATGAAAACACCTACCAAGCTCAGGAAGTTTCAACTAAAGGCCCAATAATGTGCTGTTTTTTCAGCTCTATAAGGACAAAACTAACTAAATTTAGTGTTCTGTCTCAGTTTAGCTGCAGCATGATGAATTATTGGCCACAACTCTAGAAAACAATCAAATTGTATTGATGGAGAGAGAACTAACACCAGTTCAATTAAAATCCCTTGAAATACTGAAGGAAATTGCATTGTTGTAAATGAGTATCTTGTTATTTGCTGGGAATAAAGGCATGGCTTAGGAACCCAGAAGTTACTTAAATATTTATATTCACCTGTGAGTTCATCTGGGTAGATGCTTTGTCCACTGAAATAGATTGATGCTCTTCCATACTTTATCATCCTGAACAATATCTATATCTTTCCATAATGCCTTCATTTGGAATTTACTCAATGCACTGAAGGCCTTCCTTTGAATCTTACCGTGTGTCAGGGGTTCCAGTGGAACATTTTAATATTCTATTTCCTTTCTCTCATTCTTAATGAGAGAAATCCACCTATTATTCAGCTCATATATGCCTTTAATAGTGTCTTTAAGACAAAGTAAAGTCAGGTCAAGTAAACAAGAATTTATTAAGCACCTACTATGCACCAGGCACTATGCTAAGTACTGAAGAATGTGAAGAAAAGACAAAGTAACAGCCCTTGCTTTTCAAGAGCTCACACTCTAATGCAAGAGACATGTGAATAACTATGTACAAACAAGATATATACAGGATAAACTGGGGCTAATATTAGCCATCTAAGGCACTATCATTAAAGTGGGTTAGGAACAGCATCTTATGGAAGATGGGGTTTTTAGCTGACACCCTATGCAAGCCAGGGATGCCAAGAGACAAAGAAAAAGAGAGAGAATTTTACAGTTATGGGAAATAGTCAATGAAAGTGCAAAGAGAAAGGAGATATGTGAGAAATAGCAAGGAAGCCAGTACAAGATTATACCTATGTAAAGGGGTGTAAAGTGGGGGGAAATGGAAAATGTAGGAATGGGCCAGGTAATGAAGGGCTTTAACACTGAAATAGAGGATTTTATATTAGATCCTAGAAAAGTAGGTAGAAACTGGAATATCTCCAAGAAGAGAAGAGTAACCTGGTCAGACTTATGATTTAGGGAGGTTGATCTGGATGGACTGGAGTGGGGAGAGACTTGAGGCAGGATTATCACCAGCAAGTTATTGCAAGAATCCAACCATAAGGAGATAGAGGGTATTGTCTTTGTCAGAGGAAGAAATAGGGTATTTATGAGAGATGTTATGAATGCAGAATCACCAAAATCAGATAATTGATTGGATATGAAAGGGAAAGTTAAGGATAATACCTAGGTTGTGAGGCTGGATGATTGTAGCTGTGGTGGTCCTCTCAACTGTAATAGGGAAGTTAGAATGGGGTGGGAGCTGGGGGAAAATGTGCTCAGTTTTGTACATATTATGTTTAAGATGTTTACAGGACATCTAGATTGAAATGTTTGATAAGAAGTTAGAGATGCAAGTCTGAACATCAAGAGAAAGTTTGGCCAGAAAATTAGATCTGATATTCTTCTGCTTAGAGATAACAATAAAGTCCAAGAAAGCTGATGAGATCACCTAGTAAAACAGTATAGAGGAAGAAGAGAAGAAGGCCTAGGACAGAACCCTCAGTGGGTATAACCTAGATGAAGAGCAAACAAAATGAAATGTAGAGTAGCCATACAGGTAAGAGAACTAGGAGAGAACAATGTCACAAGAAGATAGTGTCAAGAAGAAGATGTTAATTAGCAGTTTTACAGAATCCAGAGAAGGCAAGGGAAGGGGAAATGACAAAAATGTCTTTTGACTTGTCAATTAAGAGATTACTAGTAACTTTGGAGACATAGTTTCAGTGGAAGGAGGAGGTCAGGAGCCATAGTATGGGAGATTTAAGAAGAGAATTTGAAGAAAGCAATTAAATGGCACCAATTGTAGATAGCTTTCTAAAGAAGTTTAGCCATTAAAGGGAGGAGGATATACCTCAGGGTTTTTGATGTTGGGGAATCACAGAAATTTTTGTAGGTGGTAGGGAAATACCTGAACACTGGGAGAGATGGAATATTCCTGAGAGAATGGGGATGATGGTGGATAGAGAATCTATTAATAGAGTCTGTCCCTAGTCTAATCTATCTGCGGCCCAAAGAAGTTTAGCCAATTTTAATTTTGGCCCCTGACTACTGCCAAGTGTGCAGGTCTGGGTTAGAACACAGAAGAAAAAAAAGCAACCTATATAATCTACTGCCCACCTAACAGAAAAACAAACAAACATAAAACCCTTTCCACAAACACTAAGGACACATGGTGTGATTTACTTTCATCAACTCTAATCATAAGCGAAGAACTCTTTAATCATAAGCAACCAAGAGAAAGTTCACATGCAAAAGAAAGGACATATGCATAATAAAAGACTAATTTTGTACCCACCAAAAAGTACAGAAGGAAATAGAATAACATATTATTAAAAAAAAAAAGGAACTTAATAGGAAAGAAAAAATGATATATCCTGTTGACTTTAACCTAATTTTCAATGAAAAGTTTGGATTTTCTATTAGAAGAGGTACAGAACCCATTTCTGGAGAAAACCCAACAGTAAAATAGATTTTGTATATTATTCAATTCACAAACATCCTAAAAAAACAGAAATTAAGAAATGTAAATAAATACAAATACCGAGGAAAAATGAGAATGAAATAAATTAGTGCCATATGTTGGGACTGAATATGTTAGTGCTAACAGGATTGACTTTTGTAATAACAAACATCTCAGAATCATTGAAAGCTCTTTGTAATTTCATAAATCCAATTCAGACAGATCTCTTCTTCTATTCAATTACAATTTCAGATCATTTTCCATCTATATTAACTGGCCAAAATTAGATACAGATTAGATAGATAGACAGATAGAGACAGAGAGAAAGAGAAAGATGATAGAAAAAGAATTTATTAAGCTGTATGACAATCTATGCAATATACAATGCTCGTACAATTTGTCCAATGTGAGCATGTAGTATCCAGGCCTTGGTTCAATTTGTACAATGCCATTCTCAAATAAGAATATTCAGAAACCTTGCCATTGAAAAGGAATCGATGGATATTTTTTTATTATTCCATGCAGATTTTCTTACATATCACTGAAAAATATCTTAGGCAAACAGATCTATCTCCCAGATTTACACCTTGTTTGGTGTCAATACACAATACAAAACTGAACAAGTTATCTCCATAGTCACATCTGTCACTGAAATTTATTTAATTTTAACATTTGTATAGGAGGCAGGGACTACTAGTGAACATAAATACAAACACTTCTTTCACAGTCAATCCCTAATGATTAGGTGTGCTCTTATTACTTACCTTAACTTTTTCTTAGAATACGCACAAAATGCATTACGCCTGGAAACTATTTATTAGGTTTTTATAAGAATACTCATGGCATCCTCCTGAGCCCTAGTAAGCAGTGATTTCATTAGAACATTAACCATTTTCTGCTTTGCCTCCGGATGGATAACCAACAAATGAGTTCCTAATTACCTATAATGGCTGATTCCTTGGGAATTTTGACTTTAATAATACATGGAAAAATAGACTAAACAAACCCAGCTATGCATTTTAGCACTTTTTCATATGCAAGTAATTTAATTAAGATTCTATTTTCTTCTTTTCAGGGGCATGGGGCAGAGATTTCTGTAAATGCATGACTTTTAATTCAGACTGTTTGAGTTCAGGTGACCTGTCATATTCAACTTAACACATCCCTCCTTTATGCTTGCACATTAAAAGATTTTATTTCCCAATTTTTAAAAACTGCTTGGAAATAATAACTAGGATATATAGTGCTTTAAAATTTGCAAAGCATTTAACATCTGTTAACTCATTTAATAGGAAGCAATGAGTTTGGTGAAGGGGATCTTAGGTTTATTTTTTGACCATGTTTCTTAGCATTGCTATCACTCTTATTTCACTGGATCTATGATCAGAAAGTCCTGTGTTCTTAGTAGTGAATAGAGTGCAAAATTCAGAGTCCTCTGTTCAAACCCCACCTCAGATACTTAATGGCTGTGCACCTGAGTAATTCACTTCATTTTTTTAGTGCCTTAGTTTTCTCCTATGTTAAAGAGGTATAAGAATGACATGGATTTTATAAAGTTTTTGTGAAGATCAAATTGTATAACATATGTAAAGTATTTTGCAAATCTTCTGAGGATAAGTAAAAATGAGTTATTAATGGTTTGATATTATCAATGAATGTTTCATCTACTATCAGTCAGGAGCAAGGAAAACTATTACAACTTCAAAGTTAAAATCTCATGAAAACATGAGCAAAAGTAAATATGGAATATTTAAACATAAGGCCAGCATTTTTCCCCCAAAAGATGTTTACTTTACATTTAAAATGTTTCATGGGTTTCCATGGTTAGATTTTTGTGGCCTAATGCTTAGTTTTTTGGTGGTAATTCTCTCCCTAATCAGTTAGTGTTGTTCTCACACAGCCACAAGTCAAGTAAAAAAAACATGTATTAAACATTTAATATGTGCCATACACTATGTAAAGCACGGGGAGGGGGAGGAGGGGAATAGATGCAAAAAGAAAGTACCTTACAAGGCAGTAAGAGCAGACAAACACATATGACAGGTAACTGCAAAGGTAAGTTGGGGGCAGGAGGAGGGAGAGGGAAGAGACAGAAAAGGTAGCACTTCAAGTAGTTATTGAATGCAGCTCCCTATGAACTGACCTTGCCTAATTAAAGGGCCATGGCAATCTACACAACCTGAAAAGAAAACTCTAGAAATTGGCTGTTGATGTTTGTCCTTTGACATCAGGGAGCTGATGCCATGACATGCAACTGAATTGGATTTAAGTGAGGGATAGCTATGCAAAGTCACTAACCTCACTTTCTCTTCCAGAGATCTCAGTCCAGTGGCCAGATATAGATCAGGATGACTAGAGATAGCCCCAATGCAGTGAGAAACCTTGGCCTTTTTAAGCTAAGGTCTTTAACAGGCTTCAGTTTGACTGAGATAACGCGCATTCAGTGATTAAGGTTAGGTAAGAAATGTGGCAGAGAAGGGTCTCTTTTACATAGTAAAAAAAAAAAATTTGAAACAAACTAAAAAAAGAGACCCTCCCTGGTCTCCCCCAGCATTCTCTATGGATTTTTAGTTGCTATGTAAAACAACCTACAAAACAGCTTCTGGAGCTGTGTTTCCCCTGAGATTCCCTCCCTTTAGAAGCATATTTAACCCTGCCCTCCTCTTCCTCTCTTAGGAACTCCAATGCTGCATGCTGGCCTGGCATTGCAATCCTCTTACCTCCATTAAAGATCCTAGTTTTTGCTGCTTTGGTAGTATTCTTTATCTCAAGCTGACATAGTGAAATCCAGAGAACCAGAAGAGGAGCCAGGAAAGGATGAAAGATGGTAGAGGAACTTCCTCAAAATGGATATCAAGGGAGGACCTCACCATGGAAGCAGGAGGTCAGAGGGAAGGAGGGATCTCCTAGAGTGGAGAAGGCAATTGAAACACAGTGATGAAATTTAGAGAGTCAGGAGCAGAGCCAGGAGAGCAGCAACAGACACAATCCTTTAATAGACCCATACTCCAAATCTTTCCAGCTTGGTAGTACTTGCCAGAGATGGTGATTTCTTAGCATAGGCTTTAAGAACTCAGGCTCACCTCCTTATAAGGAGACACAAATGTTAAATTTGGAAAACTACTGAATTCATAAAAATATCACCTTAAAACATAATGATACAAGAAGTAGCTAGAGGAGTAAGATGTTACAGGTTATTTATCAGTGAAATACTATATTTGAGAAGCTTGGATTTATTTGATCTAATTTAAATAGATAAGAGGAAACTCAGTACATAGGTTAGAAGCCAGGCATAAGATTAATCCAGCTGCAAATCCTACTTCTGACTGTGCCCTTTGACTAGTTGGGGAAAGGGATGTAACTTCTTAATTGTCCAAGTCAACTCTGTAGGACTATAAGTGACAAACCAAGTGCCATTCTGCCTCAGAAGACGGAATTTCCTCACCAGAAGTTCCCCACACAGATAAAAGCATTGGTCTGTTTAAAAAAAAAAAAAGAACTGTGATTTCCACTCTTGTAATTTTACTGTCTTTGATAAACCAGCTTTGAGTTTTGCTCTAAAACCATCATTAAGGTAACAGCAACATGAAACTCCCAAGGTATTGTTCACACATTGTAGATTTCTGGGCATCAAAGTTACTGAGGTGAAAGAAAGAAAGCAACCAGCCTGTGGGCAAATTGAGCATTTTTCCCTCAGTCTGAGTAGAAAACATTAATTTTCCATATGAAATGATAATTTATAATAATTGTAGTACCCCTTAACAGTCGTAGTATCTTGAGCTATTAGAGGGAGAATCAGGATATTTCTGTGTCTGCATATCTAAAGATTTCGTTGAATATTAAACCTATTTTTCTTTGATGTTTTGACAAATAAGAGCAATCTACATAAAGGTGTAATGAATAACAAAGAAGAAAAGTGACCTAGTAATTTTAATAACAACAACAAAACTGAGAGATCTGAATTTCATCTAAGTCCTTGACACATGCAGAATTGAAAATGCTTATTACTTCCCAATGAAAACTTTAAAATATAGTCAGATTGTTTAGATTATGTTCTGAAGTCCTTGAATCTAGGACCTATATTGTATATTGCTGTATTAACATAGGACTTTGAATATAGGACCAATGTCTAATACTGTATTATAAGTGTGTGGTTACAAGGGCTCCCAAATAGTCTCTATTAATGAAGTGGCAGGCAATACTAGAAAGAGTTAAGTACTTCCAATCCTAGCTTTCATAACTAATTCATTGTGTGGTAACAGACAAACAACCAAGAGGTGTTCTTTGGGCCTCAGTTTGGTCTTCTTTAAAATGAAGGAGACAAAGAGATCTTGCTTCATAGGGTCGTAAGGTTGTAAGGTAGTCCTTTATACATCCTCTACACTATATAAACATGATCTGTGATAATGCTAGTATGTCCTGGGCTCACTGACATCATGAGAAAGCAAAATCAAAAGGAAAACCCTGATTTTGATTGTACCTTGTGCCATGCTCATGGATAAGTAAGTAGGGCATCAAACATGCCGGACATTTAGAGAGAATTTGTTTTAGAAGAAACACACTTCTATTCATTTCAAGCATGCATATTAAATAGAATTCAGTCATACTGGAGACTTTGCATGTCCTTTGATCTTCTATACATGTCTTGTTCTTCACGTGCAGAATGATGAAATTGTACTAAACAATTTTTAAGGTCCTTAAAAAGAGAACATAGATTTTAGAGATGGAAAGAATCAGATTCTCCACTACTGGTATAACTCACCTTCTGAGAAACAGAATTTCCAGGATGACCAACAAAAAATGGTTGGGAAAACCTCTGAAGGTTGAGTTTGTGTATGTGTCAGAAATTAGTGTGCAGAGAATTCTGGGAAAAACTAAGTGGAGGAGAGAAGTATGCAGAGTTTGGAGTTTGAGAGTTTGGAGAAGCAAGTATGTTCTCTATCTTAGGGAATAGGAACATATAGGGGGACATATCTCCTCCTCAGCATCTCTGCTTAGAGGAACTACAAAACTGATGTGCACAGAGACATTGATGGTCGAATGGGTAATATATCATGGAATGTATCTAGTTAACTGAGACAACCCAACTCCTCATAGACTTCATTCCCCTCCCCAGGTCCCTCCCCCCATGCCCCTCATACCCTAATATGCACTGAAAGAATTTATGTATGAAATGCCTTCTTTGGTATTTCAAGCAAGCCATTTTCCTGACTCATATAAGTTAGTCCTTTCAGAGTGCTAATTAGCTCCTATCCATCTCCCTACCCCAGACTGAATGTTCTGTTCACTCTCCCTCTCTGACTTTAATATTGCAACCCACTGCTCCATACATAAAAATTACTTTTAGTGCTCTAGTCCTGACTATGTACTGGTGGGGGGAGAGCTAGAAATGAAGAGAGGTAGAATTTTTTGGATTTTGTTTGTTTTCTTGAATGAACATAATAGATTCATTCAATGCTTTGTTCAGGAGTTAGCCTAAAGTTGCTAGGAAAACAATAAGCTTGAGCACCAGCATATACCTTACTTTAAGCCAGACCAAATTCATAAACAGGTGAGGTAAATATCAGAGAGAATATTTTATTAAAACCCACATTCACCCTTAGGTGCTACCTGAGATCAAATCATTATTAGTCCAGTAATGAGAAGGAAAGAGAAGCCATGTGTTGAATCTCTATACCTGCTGTCACTGGACCTCTCTTTCCGACAGGGGAACCACTTAAATCTCATTATAGTTGAGCATAAGATTCTCCTCTTTGACAGGGTATGGGTTCTGGACACCCTCCCCATTTGAACTTTCCAAGGAATTTCAGAAACCCAGCCCCTGAACCCAGATCCATGGCATTCATCTGAGGCATGAGCCCATGCCAGTAATCCTTTCAACTGTCCTTTCTGTGGCCTCCAAACCTCAATTCTCTATTACCTTTATCCCAGCCCAACCCTTCATTGTCTATTTCCTTGGGACCACTCCAGGGTATTTCCCACCCTTAATCCCATCTAGACCCCTTCTCTGTTACCTCCTAGTCACCCCAGGTTATTGGTCACTCCTTGATCCCATTCAAATCTTCCCACAACCTTTTTCACTACAAAAACATCAGTCTTGTCCCTACCAAATGTTCAGATTCTTAAAACCTGGCCTACTTCTACTGGCATACAATAAACCTTGTTACTTGGACTGAAAGAAGATATGAATGGTTGAATTCTTTCAAGGCAGACCTGGGCCCTTTGCCCTTGCATTTTGGGGTATCCTGAACCCCTAGACCACAACACTCATTACATCTATTATGATCATTCCAGACCAACTCTACCTAACCCCACATCTCCAGCATTCCCCAGATAACCACATAGTCAAACCATATAATAGAACATTAAAAATTATTTTAAGGGGGATGAATAAGGATATGAGAAGCAGGGGACTGAGGTAGAAAACAAATAGAACACTCAATTGGGGAAGGAACTGATTGATACCATGAAAGTATAACAGTGATTCATCTGACCTTATTTGAGATAAGAGGGAAGTTCCTTAGTATCCCCCTCCTCTGAAGTGTCAGCTAGAGATTGGGGGCCATGGTTTAGGGAAGGAATAGTCTCTGTAAGGAGTCGTCTCATAACTAGAGACAGTTCATAACTGGATATCCATTTCGCCAGTCACATCTCCCCCATCACTGGCTCTCACAGTCCCTCTAAATACAGACCCTGAAGAGGAAACAAGTCCCTCCACATGTTTCTCTTGAATGAACAAATGAATGAATTAAGCATTTATTAAGCATTTACAATGTGCAAAGCTGTACTAAATAATGGGGATGCAAACAGAAAAGCAAGACAGACCCTGCTGTCATGCAGCTCTATTTATTAATTTGTTGGTTGACTGGATAGCTTATTTATTCATCCATTTGTTGATAACATTTTTTTTAATTTTGATTTCCTCTTTCTCCCTCCAGCCCCTTCTCAAACCATTGAGAATGCTAGCAATAGGATATGTTGGGGGAAGAGAGCAAGAAAAATTAAGAAAATGAAAAAAACTATGCTTCAGTCTGCACTCAGAGTTTATCAGTTCTCTCTGTGGAGAGAGAGGACTTGAATCACTATATTGATTACAGTTAATAAGTCTTTCACAGCTGATCAGTATTACAATATTACTGTTACTGTGCACAATGTTCTCCTGGTTCTGCTCAAGGAGAGCAATTGTAATGAGGGTATACACATATGGAAAGTTTCAGTTGCTAGTCCTCAAGATGGAGGACACATATGCTTCCCTGAACTTCATATGCCTCTCCTTGCTTCTCATCCGCTCAGAATTCTCTGTGAACCAATCCCAGACATCTACCAGATGCACTTTGTTTTTCTCAGCTATTGTCACAGAAGACAGGTTCACAACAGCAACTGTTTGCAAGTAAATGGCTCCCAAAATTACTTGAGAGTTCTTGAAAAGTTTGTTCTTTTGAGTAGTTTACAAATTTGGGGTCTAAACTTTCTGTAACCTTAAGTGCCTTACCAAACCAGTATCATGGATAAGAGAATTTGGGAAGTGAAAGGAATCTCAGTAGGTATCATCTAGTATAATCCTTACCTAAAAGGAATACTGGAATACTCACTATTACACATCTGTCAAAGGATTAGTCAGCCTTGTAGACAGACTTTCAGCAATTAAAAGTCCTCAATTTCCCAAGAAGCATATTATACTCTGGGGCAACTCTAATTGTCAGAAAGCTTTTCTTGATCCCAAGTTTAAATTTACCTCATTTCAACTTTCTCCAATTTCTCCTACTTCTTTCCTTCTAGATACCAAAGAGCAAGTTTATTCTTGTTCCAAATAATAAAATGGCTAAAATTTACATAGTACTGAAAGGTTTGCAAAATAACTTTACCAGTTTTCACACTGGAGGCTGGCACTTGCATTTTAGGGACCAGAAGACAGAGAGATTCTGAGAAATTAAGTAACTTGTCTAGGATCAAAGAGATTAGTAAGGGTCTGAAGCAGGATTCTAACTCAGGATTTCTATGCCATATGAGTACTTCACACACTTGAAACAAGAGTCTTTCTTCTCTGGGGCGGCTGGGTGGCTCAGGGAGTAAAGCGCTGGCCCAGGAGTCGGGAGGACCCAAGTTTTGCTGGCTCAGGAGTCAGGAGGACCCGAGTCAGGAGGACTCAAGTTCTGTTCTGGCCTCAGACACTTAACACCCACACAAAAAAACTAGCCATGTAACCTTGGGCAAGTTACTTAACCCCAATTGCCCTCTAAAAGGCAAAAAAAAAAAAATATCTTTCTTCTCTGTAATAAAACCTTTCTTTTTATATTAATTTTTTTAAAGAGAAAAAAAGTAATTCCTGTCAAATATGCCTATTTACTCATCTCTATAAAAGTTTTATAAATATGATTTATGGGCACACTGAGAGTACCTTGAAGGAAACATGAGGCAAGTACAGGAAAGGTTTTGTGCTAAAGTGACTGATAAATGATCCTTCTGTGTCCATTGTTTACTGATTTTTTAAAAAAGCATTTGATTCAGTAGAACAAAACCTTGAAAACTCCCTTTAATCAAAATGTGTCACATGACATTATACAATTATTCAAGATTCTATGACAGATGCCACCACAGAGATACCTTCTTAAGATCACTTGTTTATGCCTGCTTCTCTCCTCTGATACTACTATCATACTGGTCCAGACCATCACCACCTCACAAGTGAACTACTGCAATAGCCTACTGGTTGGTATCCCTGCCTTATTTCTCTCCTCATCTCATTCCCTCCATTCAGTTGTCAAACTGGTCTTCCTAAAGGACAGATCTGACCATCTCACTCTTTTATTCAATAAACTCCAGTGACTACAGAACCAAATATAAAATACTCTGTTTGGTTTTTAAAGCCTTTCATAACCTGACTTCTTCTTACCTTTCCATTCCTCTTACACATTACTCCCCTTCACATACTCTGTGATCAATGGCACTAGCAATTCTTCTTGTTCCTAGGATACTGTTTCCCAAAGCTGCACATTTTCACTAGCTTTCTTTCATGCTGGGAACTTGGCCCCTTCTTATCTCCTCCTGGTTCCCCTGGCTTCCTCCAAGTCTTTAACTACTACTAAAGCCCTGAGGATACAGAGTTACCTTTGCCTTCAAGGAAGTTACCATCTAGAGGTATGGGTAGAAACAAGAAAATACACAAGCTTCTTCTATAAGACAGTTGGAAACTTCAATGTCAACTAGGAACTCAAAAAAGACCACCCATAGAAATTCGTACATGAACTGAGTCTTTAAGGAATTCAGGGATTCTATGAGATGAGGAATGCCAAGACAAAGTTCCTTTATGAGATGCTTTATTATCTTATTTTGTTTTGTTTGGCAAGAAAAATCACTGCTAAAAAAAAAAAAAGAAGAGCTGAATATTTTCATATTGGAATCGGTATAAAAAATGAAATAATGCTATCTTTCCTTTCATTTCTTTCCACTAGCATGAGTATTCTTGATTCAGAAACTGAAAAGGCTGAAAAGTTCAAATCATGAAAAACCTGACCAAATCTTTGTCAAGCGATTTTTAATGATTATAAATTTTCACACATTTGTACCCAAAGAGACATGTGAACCATCATATCTCTGACTTTCATTGAAAGAACACCTAAGCACCAAGGCATTGGCCATGGAGCTCTTTGGTTTAGCCTACTCTGAGACATTTCTGAATTTCAATTTTGTAATACAATGTTAGCTATCCCTCTTAGTTTTGCTGATAAGCTAAGTTGATAAAGCATACTGCCAACACCTTCAACTTAGTCACTGAAAAGTTAAATTGCACAGGGCTGAGAATAGCCCCACAGGGCACTCCATTAGAACCTCAACCGTTCCCCACCCAAGTTGACATTTATGACTGGTCCATGGTTCTGATCATTGAATTAGTTATAAATCTACCTATTGGAATTATGATCTACCATATTTATCCATTTAGTATTTTTCAGGCATCTTTTATAGTAGTCCTAACAGTTAATTTTCCTTACATATGAAAAACACTTAATGTCACTGGGCCTCTGTGACCTCAATGACATTCCAACAACCACCATATTAGCATACCTTTATGTATCACTTACATTAGCTAATAAAACTCAAGTCTTCTGATTCTAAAATTCAGAACACTTTTCACTAATAATAATAGCATTTACATAGTATTTAATGTTTGCAAAAAGCTTTAGTAATATCATCTATTTTTTCCCCTATAATGACTTAAAGATGTAGGTGCTATTATTATCCCCATTTTATAGATAATGAAACTGAGGCAGACAGACATTAAGTAAATTTCTCAGTGTCATGCTGCTAGAAATGATCTCAGGCACATTTGAACTCAGGTCTTAACTTCAGATCCAGCATTTTATGCAATGTGCCATCTAGCTGCTTCTCTACCTCACTATATCATAAGCATAGTTCAGGCCTGCACAACATTCAGCCCATAGGCCACTTGCAGTCCAGCAAAGGATTTCGGGCAACCCACAGGGGAAAAAAATACAGAGTTTGTAACTACAACTCAGGTCATCCTCGGGCCCCAAAGCTATTCTCAGACAATGCCAATAGGGCTCACAGGTCCTTTAAGAAGAAGTGATTAAAAGGCCTAATATCCTTGGGCAGAGATGTACAACATAACACTCTCAGGCCACTCTGGCAGGCCCAATGGTGTGCAGGCCTGATACAGATTATTCCATTATTAGAATAAATAATGTTTTTAAAAAGTACTAAATGCCTACAGTTGAGCAGAAGTCTAAAATAAGGAGATTTTTTTTCTTTTTCTGATGGAGACTGTATCAATGGTATAGGTGATTTAAAGTAAGGAAATTCACCTCACCAATGCAAATCGGCAACTACTATCAGACTGGATTTATATTCTTAGAGAACTGCCTGGACGTGATTTTAAGAAATTTAATTAAGTAATATAGATGCAAGCCCTGAACCCAAGTCCTACAAACAAGTCTAAATCTCAATCCTTTATTAGGGGCAGCAAATGGCATACTAGAACAGAGCACTGGACTGGGAGGCAGGAAGACTTGGGTTCATATCTGGCCTCAGTCACTTGCTTAATGTGTGACCCTGGGTAATATTTGTAAAGCACATACAGCACAGTGCCTGGCACGTGGTAAACATTATATAAAAGATCATGTCATTGTTATTATTAATATTATCTATCCATGAGAATCATTATCCATGATTCTGCTCTTTGGAGAAATTCAAAGTTCAGATGAAATCTGGTTGACCTTCAAGAATGCTGAAGTCTAGGAAGGGATTAAGATACCATTTCAGATAAACAGAATATGGAATATTACTTGATAACACTATTATAAACTTATAAAACAAATAATTATACGAAAAAGAAGTTCATTACCTAAAGAGAGGATAAGGGAAAGCTTCTTGGTAGTGGTGGCATTAGAATTGGTCTTTAAAGAATGCAAAGAAATTGGATAATTAAAGCTAACATTTATATAGCACTTACTATGTGCCAGCCACTGTGCTAAATGTTTTATATTTATTACTTCATTTGATCCTCACAGCAACCCTGGGAGGTAGGTGTTATTATCATTCCTGTTTTACAGATGAGGTAACAGAGTCAAACAGAGGTTAAGTGAGTTGCTCAGGGTCACACAGATGGTAAGGCCAGATTTGAACTCCGATATTACTGACTCCAGGTATGGTGTATTATCCACTTACTATCTTGCTGCCATGGTTTAACTGAACAGATGAAGATGTAGATGGAAGGCTATTCAGAGAAAAGGGGAGTAAAGGCAGTGATATGTGAGAGTTTAGTGCTTCCTCAGTGAGTGGGAAGTCATCTAGTTTGTCTGGATGTGAAAAGTAAACTGTGTAGAGGGGAGTAATGACATAAGACTGCAAAGGCAGGATGGAACAAACTTGTGAGAGGCCTTCAATATTAGGCAAAAGAGTTTGACTTTTATTCAGGAAACACAAAAGGAATTTGAGGAGAAGCATTTTATGGCAAGGTCTATGAATAGACATACAGATTGTGGCATTGGTATGAAGATGGATTGATGGTGAAGAGAGTGGATAAAGACTTATGTAGGAATGAGAAATATAGAAAAGGTCAGAACTAATATAACGGAAGTGAGAAAAGAGGAGAAGATGGATTGCAAAAATGTTGTAGATATATGACAGTCAAAACTAGTTAACTGCTAGAGAATTGTATCAGCAATGCAATATTCAGAATGCCTATGGAAATTACAGATATGCTGATGAAGTTATCAGTCACAAAATATATCAGGATTCTATATGGGGGAATAAGCTGGAACATTTATTAAAATACCAAAAGACTAAGTCCCTAAACCAGAAAGTCAAAGCCATCAGAGTAGTTAAGAAATTGGCACAGGCAGATAAAGTAGAAAGCACCCACATTCTCAAGCCTTTAAAACAGAACAGGCTACCTCAGGCAAAGGTCGTCCTCTCCCCACTCACAGCAACCACCCAGCGTCTAGGAAGCGTGCTCCCAGGAGCTCCGGCCCCTGGCAGTCCTCAGCAGGAGTCCTTAGCAGAAATTCTGGCTGACTCAAAAAGGGGTTCATGCTGCCACTGCCACTGCCTCTGCTGCTGCTGCCGCCGTCGCCACCACTGCCAGCCACTGCCAGGAACTCTAGCTTGGCTTCTGCTTCCTCTTGCTCCACCCCTTCCTGCTATGTCAGCAAGTCCAATGGGGCAAGAATATAATAAATGAATGAGAGGAAAATCAAATAATATCCCCAAGGTTAGAAAACTAGTAGGCTTGAAGTGGCAACAGACAGAAGAGTTGGAAATTTGAAGTTGAGAGTGGATACTGTTACCTTTTTGTCTTAACTTTGTGCCTAACACAGCACCTTACAAATAATAGGCAGTTAGAAAATGTGTTAAGTTGTTGAGTTGAGTTAGAGTTTAGAGGGATGAAAAAAAGGAGGGAAGGAAGGAGGGAAAGAAGGAAGGAAAGAAGGAAGGAAGGAAGGAAGGAAGGAAGGAAGGAAGGAAGGAAGGAA
>NW_027185799.1:19087021-19133859 GCF_028583685.1 Petaurus breviceps papuanus
GGAAGGAAGGAAGGAAGGAAGGAAGGAAGGAAGGAAGGAAGGAAGGACGGCAAGCACTTATTTTCTGTGCTAGATAATGAGCTAAGTGCTGGGGATACAAATACAAAACAGAAATAGGACTTGACCTCAAGAAGCTTACGTTCTAGTAGGTAAAGACAAGACATACTGAGAAGTTTTAGCCAAGGAGAAGTATTTTGGTTTGGGAAGGAAAAGGGATGGTCAATGGAACTATCAGGGAATAAAATGAAATATCCTTTTAGAAGTGATAATGGTATTGCTTTGATTATAGTTTTCTGAGGAAAAGTTAGAAAGGTAAAAGTGTATGCTGTGGGGTTAGAGAGGGAAAGAGGTAAGAGTGTGGCAGGAAGTGACTTTGTATGGCAGCAAGTTGAAAATGGGCAGGATGAAAAGGCCTGGCCTCTAAAAACTCCTAGGTATAGACAGTTCTCACCAATTAGAACAGCCTAACCCTAATGAGGGAGTTTCAAATCTACTCTTGAGCATGATCTCTGGCTCCAGTTAAAGGATGCAGCAGTAGCAATGGCAGGTTAGAAAATAACTGAGGTGAAACAGGATGATTGGATAAGCTCAGTTTACAAAATGTTAATTTTGAGGTACCAGTGAGGTATCTCGGTAGGTATGCCATCCAGTATAATTATTTCATTTTACAGTTGGGGAATCTGAGGCCCAGAGTCACAATTAGAAAATGACAGAAACTGGATTTGAACACAGATCCTCTGTCTACAATTCTGGCGCTCATTCTCCTATATAGCATGACTAATGTTACAAGTTTATAGCTCCCCAAAATGGCAGCTTTGAAAGGTTGGCCATTTAAAGATATTCTCATGTTTGTTAAAAAAAAATCAGTCACACTTTGCATAGGTTTTCTACTTTGTTTTTAATTTCTTCTCACTTTCTTTCATTCTCTCTTTCCTTTTTCTTTGAATTTCTTCCAGTGACAAATGGCTTCCAAAACCATAGTTAGCAACAAAGACAATTTTTTATTAGACACAAAACCCTGTTGTTTTATATGCATCTCTATTAAAGAATTATATTATATAGCTACCTTGGCCATGTTCAACCGCAGCAATTAAGGACTTGGCTGAGGCCCGAGAAGTCTTCATCACTCTATCTCAATTCCCAACAAACCTTCATTTAGAGATAGAAGGGCACTGGGAACGTGTTTCATTTCTCAAGCAGGAATGCAGGGATTTAGAATATGTGGAGCCAGAGGAGTGTTAAATTTTAGACTTGAAAATGATGAACACAAAGCCATAAATTAACAGGATATCATGTGTTTCTAACTTCAGATTTCCAAGTTGACTTCTCAGACAAAACGACAGAAAAGATGACCTAATTTTTTCTCTGTGTTCTATTTAGTGTGAGGGTGCTCCCTAGGAAACAGGCTCATTTCTGTTAGAAGTATTTGGCAAGGACACTTCCTCTGTAGATTTCAACATGAAACCAAAAGGGGGTGGGGGGATTTGTTGCCTAGCAACGGCTCTCTCTTTGGGTCAGGTTACTGTATGACTATGAGAAAAAAAAATCTGAAAATTCTCTGGATTTTTTTAATTCCTCAGGAGACTTCCCATTGTGAATATTTTAGTTGTGCTTACCCCTCTCCAACATACTCCACTAAAACTCATGAAATAAGAAACCGTGACTTTTTTTTTTTTTTTTACAAATATCAGTGATGAATATCCAAAACAGGTTCACTAAATGCTGGTGAAATAATTACTATAATATGAAGAGGTTCACCTAATTTTCAATAAGACACTATTTTCAAAATTCAGCCTGTGGGGAGCAGGGAAAAATGTTTTATAAGCCACTGGTACGCTTTCCTTATTGTAGTTACTAAATAACATTGATGAAATTTGAGGTTCCCCTCCCCCTCTTAAAGTCTACCCTTCAGGATTTTTATACGTGTGATATTAGGGGCATTTTGATTGAAAATGCTGATGAGCCCTTTATACTAAGGTGACAGTAAAGGAACAAATGTATCTCTGTCATGTACCTATTTTCTTCAAATCATTCAATACCTGCACACCTGTAACAGTGGGAATGACAGCCTTTCTTATGTAAAACACAGCATTACTGCTGTATTGATAGGATCCCCTAAAAACCATCTGCAGTCTGCCTGTAACCATAGCAGCACCAGAAGCTCAAAAGTTAATGTCCTCAGTTCTAGACACCCTGAGTATAGAATCTATTCTCAGTTAAGATGATTCAAAAACAGCTACAGCCTAATATCTTCAGTAGTCAACATCCTCCTCCTTATCACCATGGATCACTGAATAAGAGGTTCAAGGCACCTTAGAGGTCATCCCGTCCAGTCCTCTCATTTCACAGGGAAACTGAGGCCTAGAGAGTTTGTTATTTACGCAAATCCCCATATGTTATAAGTGGATAGAGCTGAGATTTGGACACAGGTCCAACTCTAACTCCTCTAACTCCAGATCCAACCCTTTTTTCACTAAGTCAATGATTTTTATTAACATTGTATTTGGAGTTTTTGAAAAACACTTTACACATATTCTCTCATTTGAACCTTGGAAAAAGAATGGACACTACTATTACTTTAGAATCCAGAAACCAACAGCTAGCAAAAGAAGGTGGATTGTCTCTGCAGATCAAGCTTCTTTAAGATAAAAGAGGACGGCATATTTGGTTCCCAGATCTCATAGAGGAACAGGGAGCAGTCCCCAGGTAGCAAGATCTAGCCTTCTAGATTCCTGAGTAATGTCAGCATTAGAGTTGCTTCTCTAGAAATCCCAAGTTCATGGATTTAGCCATCTGGAGAGAGAAGGGAAATTCCACAGCAGAAAGGGGGAGATTACCTTTTTTTTTTTGTTTTAGGGAGGAAAGGCAGGGCAATTGGGTTAAGTAACTTGCCCAAGGTCACAGGCTATTAAGTGTTAAGTGTCTGAGGCCTGGAGGCATTCATAATAGATTTCCCACCCCTCCTAAACTGGAGGAACTATTAGAATAATCTAAAAATTGAATTTGCTATCTTAAAAGGTAGTTCATTCCAGGGCGGCCAGGTAGCACAGCAAGCAAGAGCACCGGCTCCAGTGTTGAGAAGACCTGGAGATCGAATCCCGGGCTCGGACACTTAGCACCCACCCAGAAACACCTGGCCATGTAACCTTGAGCAAGTTACTTAACCCCAATTGCTTAGGGGTGGCCAGGTGGCTCAGCGAGTAAGAGCACCGACTCCAGTGTTGGGACGACCTGGAGATCGAATCCCGGGCTCAGACACTCAGCACCACACCCAGAAATAACTGGCCGTTTAACCTTGAGCAAGTTACTTAACCCCGATTGGTTAAAAATAAAAAAATTAAAAAAAAAAAAAAGGTAGTTCATTCCTCCTCACTAGATTAGATATCTTCAATGAAAGGCCAAATTTGGATCACTTATTGGATAAGAAGCAGAGGTAACTCCTGTTCAGGTAAATTTTGGAGGACTGATGGCCTTTGACATTCCTTCAAAGTTTGAAGGACTTTTTTTTCTTGTTTTAATTCTGTGACGTGGTTATCTTCTCCTGTCCCTGTACTATTGACCATTTTTATCAATCCCCTGGATAACATCCACAAATGATACAAAGCTAAAAAAGACAGTGAATATGCTAGATGCCAGATTCTGAGCAGAAACAATCCCCTATTGATAAGAATGTTAAACCAAATGTAAAACAGAAGAATCAACAGGTATAAATACAACAGAGGGTAGGGTCATGATGGCTAAATAAGAATTTTCCCTGAAAAAGAACTCAGTTTTGGGGTCTATGAGCTCATGTGATCTGAGTATGACATGGCAGGGGGAAGATGTTCTAGTCTGCATTCTTAAGAACATCATAGCTGAGAACAGGGAGCACTAACTGTAATATTTCTTATTGAATTGTGTTTGGTTATAAATGCCACATTTTGGGTACAATATTCATAAGCTGGAGAATGTTCAAGGGATGATGACCAGAATGGTGAAGGGCATTAATACTGATATGGATATCATCAACCAAAGGAACAGCAGCTGTTTAGCTTCAAGATCAGAAAACGTAAAGGCAACATTGATGAGGTGTGGTCTGGGGATCCTCGTAGGACTATGATTAAATAGTCCCATTTGATATGTAGCATTTGCATGAGGCCATAAGCCTTACATCATGGCTGAGCCCAAACCTGTTACTAGACTGCCCACCCTTGAGCCTATCAAAATATCAATCTAAGCTTGAACTAGTCTAGCCCACCATTGTTGGTAGTCTCCAGGTATCTTCCAGCAACTTCCCAACCTTAATCACTCATTAACCTCATTAACTCCTCCTGAAGACCTTCCCCAAACTCCTCCTCTAGACCACCTCCAGATTCCTCCCACAACTTTCTGTATATAAGACCCCATCTTGTCTTCATGTTAGAGAGAGCGCCATAGAATAGTTAGAGTCCTATGTAATGTTGAGAGTGCCATAGAATAGTGAGAGTGCCATAGAATAATGAGAGCGCCATAGAATGACTTAGCACAGACTTACTCTGTGTCTAATAAAAGTGAACTTTTAATAAACTTTACTTTTCTTTGGCTGAGAAAAGACTTGAGTCAAATTCATTTGGCAGGACCCCCCCCCCCCACCTGCCCATGACAAGAAACCTATCAGGATCTTGTATAGCTTACAAATCCTTTTCTCTGGAGGCAGTAAGAGTAGAAGACTCCTCAGAGAAAAACCCAGGTTGGTCAGAAACCCCAGGATGAGGACATTCAAAATCCTGGAGAATAGCATTTAGTTATATTGCCATTTAAGATAAGCCTCAAGTTCAGAATTTGACTGCACAGGCCAAAGAGATGACGGGTCCATAATGAGCTGTCTCGAGGCACCAGGGAAGACACTGAAGATGTAGCACTCTGAACCACTAAGATCCAGGGAAGGTGTAATGGTGAGTGGTAGCAATCTGGGAAAGAACCTAGTGAATGAGCAAGCTAAACAGTCCAGCCAAAAGTGTAAGAGAGGGCAGGGCCTAGCCCTGGCACAAAACTCCAATATAGGAATAAAAGTTGGAAAGATCAGTAAGTCATAGAAAGTGACAATCTCAAAAATTATTGAAAATCTAACTCTAAAACAACTACAAAAAGAGACTAAAGAAAAAGTAAGGAAGAAATAAAAAAAATTACCTACAAGAGCTGGAGGAAAGAATCATAAGACCATGTGGTTTACAAGAGTAAGTGTACCTTACCTAAGAAATAAGAGTAGCCTAAGAGTAACCTTACCTAAGAAATGGAATTCCTGAAAATTAGGTTAGATCAGTCACATTTCCACTTTACAAGAAGTCCATGTCCTTTGCTTTTCTTTCTTTCTTTCTTTCTTTCTCTCTTTCTCTTTCCTTCCTTCCTTCCTTCCTTCCTTCCTTCCTTCCTTCCTTCCTTCCTTCCTTCCTTCTTTCTTTCCTTCCTTCCCTCCCCTCCCCTCCTCTCTCTCTCCCTCTCCCTCCCTTCTTCTCTCTTCTTTTTCTTTCTTTCTGTCCATAGGATATCATACCCTTAACTGTGGGTGCTCTACCAAAAAGGAAAGAAAAGTTTCATCTCTGAAACCTTTTTTTCTCTCTTAAAGACCAACCTTAACTCCAAATTACTCTGTCCCTCCTTCATTGGCCAACAATAGGTCCCAGGCCAAGCCCTGCTTGGGCCCTGATTGACGCAGAATGAATGTAAACAGCAATTGTTTCTGCTTTGGCCAGAAACCTAGAGTGTCTTCCCTTCCCAGATCTATTTTTTTTTAAGTGGCTATTCTTTGCCACATTTCTTATTAAGTCTTAATCACTGAATGATTGGCCTTGCCTCAGTCAAACTAAGACCTGCTAGAGATCTTAGCTTGAAAAGGCCAGGGTCCCCCACTATGATCTCCAGTTGTCCTAATCTATATCTGGCCACTGCACCCAGATGGTTCCAGACTGAGAAAGTAAGGCTGGTGACTTTGCAGAGCTCCCCCTCATTTAAATCAAGTTCACTTGCATGATGGCACAGAAAAGAAAAACAGCCAGGCCTCTTGCTCAGCCTTACCAAGAATAAAAATAAGACTGTTACAGTTGCTATTGGTGATGTTTTCCTACCATGAACTGCTCCATAACTTTTGCTTCATAGACTCAAGCACACAAAGAAGAATATTCTCTCCTTAGAAAACTAACTTCTGTGACTGGAATGCCTATTATTTGGTCCAAATTTCACATGAGATTTAGATGAAACTCTCTGCTCAAGTACCCACTGATTATACCATAGCATAGCATACCAACTGTCATCCACAAAGCAGGTCAATCAGCCTAGTTGAGGGACAAAAGGCAGTATGTGCCAGAGAAGTCAAACCCCTATCATAACCATGAACTTGATCACCATCTCCTCTCAGACTCTGAGGATGACAATCCAAGACCATGAGCCCAAAAGTCCTGGGGATCACCTTGCTCCCCCAAACCACCAGACCTGCTTCCAGATCAACTTTCACAGCCATAACTGAGGAGAGAATCATTGTGAAGGCCCTCCTTCCTCATCAGCCCCAGCAAAAACTACTGAGCAATCAGTAGATAGGCAGAGCAGTTCTGGGAGCAGCAGAAAGCCCCAGGCCACCATTTCTGCTTTCAGCCCAGCCCTCATGACCATCATATGAGGAAGAAATTTCTATGAAGAAAGGGCCAATAATCCCCACCAACTGCCAATTTATGGCCATAGGCAGGATATGCAAACCAGTCTAACCAAAGCAACAGGGCATCCTCAGGGAGTTAGACGACACCAAGTACCATGCAAGTCACATCACCACTACCACATTAACTGCCATTTATCCTCCTTGGAAACAGTAATCATTTCCAGCCCAGTGCCCTCACACATTCTCCTGGGAAGCAACCAATGCTGAAATACAACCTGATAAAAGCTCCTTCAGAATCAGTGCCTAAAGCTACTGAAGACCCAGAAGAGAAAGTTCTTGCCACTAAAGTCCTTGGCATTGTTAAGTGGTTCAATATAAGAAACGAACATCATGTCATCAATGGAAATGACATTAGAGTCATTAACTTCTGCTTTACACACTGTACCCTAAGGTGTATGGGAGTTTTCTACTGGACATGCAGGGGAAATATTCCATGTAAGTTGTATCCTCCATTAGAATATGAGATCATCAAATTCAGAGGCTTTATTATTTTTCTATTTGTATACCTAGAAACCATGTTTTGCACATGGTAACATGGTAATGGAGCTGCTAGGTGGCAAAGTGGATAGTCAGGCCTGGAATCTAGAAGACCTGAGTTCAAATATGACCTCTGACACTAGCTGTATGACCCTGGACAAGTCACTTAATGTGTTTGTCTAAATTTCCTCATTCTTAAAATGAGTTGGAGAAGGAAAAGGCAAACCACTCCAATTTCTTTGTCAATAAAACCCCATATGGGTTCACAAAGAGTTAGACATGACTTTAATGAGTGAAAACCAACAGCATAGTGATCACTTAATAAATGTTTAATTCCATCATGCTAAATGCATGCTTTTAGGATTCTTATTTCAAAGATGATGTTTTAAAGCAACTTTTTAATAAAATAAACATACAAGGTACATTTGGGTGCATACCTCAACACTGACATAGATCCTTGATCTCATTAGGACAGGCATTTTCTCCAGATCTATAGAATATAACTCCTGAAGAATGTTGCATACAATGCCTAAATAGAAAAAAAAATGATATTGCAAACAGACTGCAAGGTTCTCTAGGTTCATTTCTTGATTATAATTAAAACCCAGTTGGGTACTTTATTGTTTAACTTTTACTTTGTAAGTACATTCTCAATCTTAAATTGCAATTAGAAGACTGAAGAGATTTGCCATCACTAATCAGACTGGCTTGGTGTCAAAGCCCCATCCACTCCCCCACTCTTTATTTCTCAGAAGCTTTTTCCATTCTTAGTCATATCCAGTCTTCTTTGATGGAGTTGTATGTACTGCCTGTTGAATCTCTACCTGATTTCTGTTCACAGAGCAGAAAAGAAAGAGAAAAAAACCCAACATGACGCTGCTGAGATATAACATGGTTGACTGGTTCCACTCTGCAGAGTCAGCTCTGTCACATTTTACCCTTGTATGCTTCTCTAGCACACCGAGTGGGTGGACTGGAGATTTTTTTTTCTCTTCCTGAGCTCAAGCTTCCCCAGATTGGGTCAGACCCAGTAAGTAGTACTCCAGTTTCATTTAACCTCTTAAAACTGGATTAGCTTTTACAAAAGGATATTTACTTCAAAATATAAAAAGAATATACAAGAAAATTACTCCTAAACTTCAGGGGCATAACTCCCCCACCCCCATCCCCAATACTTGCCTCAGTTATTAGAGAGCAAAAAGTAGTTAAATTCATAGTTAAGCTTACTTCTCCCAAGGAATTAATCCCACCAAATTCAGGTCCAGAGTTTGTTGCTGGAACATCTAGCCTAGATTCCCAGACTCTCTGACCCAGTGGCTAGAGATTCCTAACTGACATGCATGGTCTACCACCCCTACTTAGACTAGAAAAAGAGCAAATGAAAAGGACAAAACTCTAGACTTATTTTTGTGGGCCACATGGGGTAAGGGAGCTGTGTGGGGCAGGAGTCTACATGCTGTCATCAGATAGGAGTTAAAGAATCCTTTTTCTCAGTCAAATGCAGGAAAAGTCCTATAGCTGTTTGGTCCCAACATTTTAAAAATATTAATAGACAGAACCTAGACTCATCCTCAACTCCTCAATCACAACCCTCATGTCCAATCTGTTGTTAAGTCCTGTTGACTTAACCTTTGTAACATCTCTCACATATAGCCCCTTCTTTCCTCAGGCATTAAAACTACTCTGCCGAATGCCCTTATCAATTCCTACCTGGACTATTATAATGGCCTGCTGGTGGGTTTCCTTACCTAAAGTTTCATTCCACTTCAATACACTATCTATTCAACTGTAAAATTAATACTCCTAAAGTATAGATAGGACCAAGTAATTCCTCTATTCAATAAAATTTAGTGGCTCCCCATTGCCTCTAGCCATAACATAAAATTATCTAGATTTTAAAGTCCTTCATTGTCTTCATTCCTACTTTTTCAGTCTTTTCTTTCCACCTTAATCCTCTCCTCCTATTGTATAATGTAGTAGCACTGACTTCCTTGCTGTTCTTTATAAAAAAAAATTCTACCTCCAGACTTCAGGAATTTTCACTAAATGTTCCCTATGCTTGGAATGCTCTCTCTCCCCATCTCTGATTTTCTGGCTTCCTTCAAATTTAAGCTAAAATTCTGCCTTCTACAAGCAGTCTTTCCTGATCCAAAATAATGCTAGTACCTTATGTCTATTGATTACTTCCAATATTCTGTATATATCTTGCATGTACATAGGTGTTTTTTATGTTGTCCCCCCCATTAGATCTCCTTGAGAGCAGGGACTGTCTTTTACCCTTCTTTATATTCCCAGTGTTTAGCACAATGCCTAGAAGTAGGTGCTCAATAACGCTTAGTGAATGAGTGACTGATTGTTTTAGCTATGCAGTTAGTGGGAAAAAGGCTGCTCCCAATCATAGTCAGAACGCCCACGTTCATGCCAGTCCTCCGATATCCTGAAAGTGATTCCCCAAAGCTTCCACATCAGCTACATCATCATAGTCCTAGGAATCCCCATTACATATATTTCTCTCTCATCATAAAGAGGTAACTTTCACCTTTCCCCTTCTTGGCTTTTTCCTTATCACTTTCTCCTGTTACAGAGTTATTTGGTTTATGTTTCACTACAAAAGCTACTCATTGGTCTGATCCCCTTAGCAACTAAACAATGGCTTAACTTATAAACAGACTCTATCCTATATGCAAAGAGGGACATAGAGAAATAAAAATAAACATTTAGTAATACTGATTTTAATAATTTTTATTATACTATTCTTAACTTTCTTGCTTTCTTCTTAAAGATAGTAATGAGAAATGAGATTGAAATCTTCTGGAATTTTCTTGGGAAAATTGCAATTCTAAACTGCAACACTTCAAAAGATTCAGGATTTATCAATGTGGGTAATCATCTCTTTAACCACCTCTCCTCCAAAATTTCCAAGTAGCCATGGCATAGAGAACTGGGAGTCAGGAAGAGGAAGACAAATTCAAGCTCTTCTTTGGCCCTATAGGGGAGATTTAACCCTAGGCAAATTACTCTGCCTCAGGCAACTCTAAAGATTATAAATTAGAGAACACCAGATAATCTAACTTGGTCATAAGAATTTGATCATTTGGAGTTCCCTATAAAATGAAATCACAGGTCCATATCAAACTAAATAACACCTCCAATTGATAACAGATCACAAACCATCCACAATTTAGTAGCTTCATGAGTTTTCTGGTCAAAACATTAATCATCTCATGGGTAACCTCTGCATGATAGGTTTCTTCACATTTGGCTAGTCTGGTACTTGGATTATTGGATCCCAATTTAATTTCTCCAGCTGTGTAGGAATTTCCAAAGTTTATGTTATATTAGCCAAGCCTTGGTGAACCTAAAATTTCCAAGAAACCATGATGAGGAATCAGAAAAGATCTTTCACATATGTTAAGATCTCCATATAATTAAGAAATGTCTATGTAAATAACCTAAAACCTCATAGATTTTAATTGTAAATGCTAGTATTTAAACGTCTTCAGAAATATCAGCCTTACTATTTTCATATTTTACATTTCTTTTAAATATACAGTATCTAATAATTACATGTTTCCATCAATTATAGGGTATAATAAAGTCACTAATCTTATTCACTTTGGATTTGAGGGGGTTTTTAAAAGCTTGTGAATTTTGTCTTCTGATTTTTCAACCAAAGATCACATGGTTTAATTCTCAATTATGTAAATATACCCAAAGGCTCTGTTTCAATGCTCATCTAATTATCAATTGAAAGGGACAATCCCCAACCCATTTCAGATTTGTTTCATGGATATAACCCCAAAAGGGAAAAAATGAGCATATTAATATAAATAATGTATTATGGAAGAGAATAGCCAAGAATTGTGTAATTCCCTTGGTTACCAGTCAAGTAGTGTCTCCTGCTAGATAAATACAGGAAATTTGGGGCTAGAAACCAATTAGCTTTATTTCCTATCAATATTACTTAAGGGGGTAGCCATCACCATTTCTTCTTTGTTAAAGGATTTCAAATGATATATTGGAATTGTTATGTGAAAAGAGAAATTAAAATTATTTACAAGCAGGTGCTGTGATGGAAAAAAAAAAGATACTCAAGGGGCTTCAATCCTAGGCATGTTGTATCTTTTTGGGCTCTCCATTTCTTGGCTACAATAATGTCACAGTTACACAGAGCTTTTGGAGAGATGAATCATGTGAAATTATCCAAATTTTAAAGCCTCGATGGAGTTTTAGAAAGACTATATAACATTACATTCATAATCAACAGGTTCAAAATAGAAGAGAAACAGGACATCTACTTGATGCAAGTTCAAGTTCATTTTTCATTCTTAAAATATCTGAGAGAGAAAGCAAATTAGGGTAAGATCACCAACAACAAAAGAAAGCCTAAGTTTAATTACACTGTAAGTTTCTGAACCTGAATCTCTGATTTCAGGAGTATGTAGAACTCCAGGTATGGAAAGTTCCTCCACAATGCTTTGTCAAAAATAATTCACCAACTAATAAGTATCAAAGGTAGAACTTGGATTATAACATTTCTGACTTCCAGGCCAATCTTCATTCTCCTCATTATAACACTCTACCTCTCACAAATAAAGAGTGATCAATCCATATAGACAGAGAATAAATTCCCTATCATACCTTTAGAAAACTATTGAGCTAAAGGAAGCTATTTTGTCTTTGCAGTTTACCTTATTTTTATGCTCCTCATCTAATTAACATTAACTATATGCATCCAAGAGTGCTGAATTATGTGTGTATCCTTTTCTTGTTTTAATTATCTACTTGACCTAGAATCATAGAATTTTGCAATTGTAGGAGATCTTCGACAATACCTACTGTGTTTCCCCGATAATAAGACACTGTCTTATTATTTTTTTGGACAGAAATACACCAGAGGGCTTATTTTCAGGGGAGGGCTTATTTTAATGAACATTGACAGCAATTTTAATAAATGTGTAAAAAAGGTAAATGTGAACAAAAAAATGTACCTTTATTCAATAATGATCATGTCATCTTCTTCAACAACATCGTCATAAGTGTCCATACCCTGAATTCCGTCCTGGATGTCTTGCGCCTCCATTTCCTTCAAAAGAAGTGGACCCAATCTGTCATGACCAGCAATATAGCTCTCTTTAAATGAATATGTCTTGTCCAGGTAACCTGCTCGTAGTGCCTTGGTGACACAGCTGTCAGTAATTTTATCCCATGACTTCTTCACCCAAGTCACGACTTCTTGCAGACAGGGCTTCACAAAGTTTCCAAGCTGATTTCTTTCCATTCTATTTTCAATGTAGTCATTGACTTCCATGCGCAAATGGTCCTTGAATGGCTTGTTTATTGCAATATCAAGGGTCTGGAGATAAGCAGTCATTCCTGCAGGAATCATTACTTGATCTATTCTTCTCTCTGCAAGGAAGTTCTTCATTTCTTTAGCACGGTGAGTGCTGGCTGGATCCCAGACTATCAGACCTCTTTGGTTACCTCGCATAACAAGTGGCAGCATTAAATCAACCCACTTTCTTATAACGGCTTGTGTACACCAAGCTTTTTCGGTTTCAAGAACGTAAATGCCAGATACACGTTCAATCTTATCTTTCTTGCCCTTACTGATGATTAGAGGTGTGGCTTTCTTTCCATCCAAACGAATTGCCAAAACACAGGTGACCCATGCACTTTCATACTGGTAGCCAGTGGTGGGAATGTAGATTGACGTTGCACCCCTGTGATGAATTGTTGTTTGAGATCCTTGTCCTATAAACACTGCAGTTTCATCCATAGCAATCATATTGCAGGTTGGGTACTTGGAAATGTCGATCCTTTCAATAAAGGACTTGAATGCAAGTGCACGTTTAATAACTTCAGCATCTTCCAGTTTAAACAGTGTTGTTGATCTTCTTAGGGACAGTTCATACCGTTGAAGGAAACCGTCCAACCAGTGTTGTGATGCTTTGAATCCTTCTGAGACCATTTCAAACTCTGGTGCCATTGAAAGGGCAAATGCTTGAATATCAGCCCTGCGCACAACCAAGGCCTTTGCTCTCCTGTCAGCAATCCATTCACCAATGAGGATCTCCAAGTCAGGATATAAGAGCTGCCGACCTGATCCAGACCTGCGCTTTTTCCCTTTTCCCTCATCCACCTGTTGATTGAGGTTATTATAATCTTCTCTCCATTTTCTGACCATTCAAAGATCCAAAAGTTTTTCTTCACAGAAAACTGCAAGATTCTTGCCATGTGACTCCTCTACAATTGCTTTCTTATACTCAACAGTATAGCTCTTCCTTTTTGTACTGATGTCTGGGGGTCAAAACAGACAGAATAATAAAATTATGACCATCAGTCCTTCTTTTCACTCCATCATGCCCCCTGAGTTCTTCTTTTTTCCTCCATCATGCCCTTTTTATCCTCCATCATGCCCCCTCACTCCCACTTACATACCGGGTTTTTATGTTGTCCTGCCTCAGCTCTCCTCCGAGGCACTGCTCTCAATGGCACCAGCAAGTAAATCACTGGGGAAGAACAGGATGACTCCCTCACTGCTGCAGCTCTTATTGGATGCAGCTCGGAGCGCGGTGTGCGTTTCACCGGGGGAGGGGGGGGACGGTGCATACAGAGGGTACCGTAATGTAGCTTGTAGCGCAGGGGATCACCTTCACTACAGTAGCAATCTCAATAGGGCTTATTTTCGGGGGAGGGCTTATTTTAGAGGAATCTTACACAGTAAGGGGAGGGCTTATTTTCGGGATAGGTCTTTTCGGGGAAACACAGGTATTCCAACTCCCTCCTTTATTCTGGAGTTTCTTTTTTTGTTGTTTGTTCTTTTGTTGTTGTTTTTTGTTTGTTTGTTTGTTTTTTATGCCTCCTTTATTCTGAAACTAAAGTCTGATGAGGGGAAATAACTTGCTCAGTGACAAAGCTAGATCCCTAACTTCTAGTCCTGTGCTATTCTCATCATACTATACTTTACTGAAATGGAATGAAAAGGAAAAACTGTAGTTAGCATAAGATCAGGCAGTTGCCTGGCTTCTGTGGGATGGTAGAAGGTTTAGCTGTGGAATTAAGTTTAAGAAAGGTGAATAAAAACAAAAAAGAAATAGGCATTTTAAAAGAAGGGAAAGTAAATGAGATCATTTGAAATTTCAATGGAAAATGGGGGGGGAGCATTATAACATAGGGATCACAGAATCTTGAGGCTGGAATGTGCCTTGAATGATGTACATTACAAATTTGTATCTTAATAAGTATCCTTCCTACAAAATTCCACATGCTATACAAATAAGTATTCAGTCTTTGTTTGAAGACTTTACATGAAGGAGAATCCACCACCTCCCAAGGCATTCTGTTTCACTTTGCGGTGACTGTTAAGCTGTCTTTCCTTAAAAAGAGCCAAATTTTCCACTTGGCATACTTTAGATTCATTTCACAGATGTAATAAAACTAAAAGGAGGAGCATATTAATAGAAATATTGGACTATGGAAGAGACTATCACCATTTTCCTCACCAAAATCATCTAATATTTACATAGCATTTTAAGTTTTGACAAGTGCTTTACCATATATTATCTCATTTTATCCTTATAACACTGATGTAGGAGCTATTATTATCCCCATTTTACAGATGTAGAAATTGAGACAGACAGGGGTTACATGATTTTCCCCAAGGTCAGATAAGCTAGTAGATATGTCTGAGGTAGGATTCAAACTCAAAGCTTCTTGATGTCAGTGGTAGCATTCTTCCCACTGTGCTAACTAGGTACCTCAAAATAAAGATATCTATCAGTAGCCTCAGAATAATTTTCTTCAAGTATATGACTACCTGTCATGGTTTAAATTTGTTCTTGGTCCCAAAATGTAGAACTAGAAGTAATACGTAACCATTTCAGAAAGGTACATTTCATGTTTGAGAGGGGAAAAAATACACTAACAATTATAATTGTCCCAAAATACAATGGATTTATTGCCTGAGGAGGTTTTTTTTTTTTACCTTGTCATATTTGTTAGATATTTAAATACATTCAGATGTCTTTTCTCAAACCTAAGCTTCCATAATTCTTTTTGACCATAGAGGTATTGAGGAAAGAGGAGATCCAAGAGAAGAAATTAAACAACGCTAGGAGCAAAAATCCATCCACTATTTATTAGAGAAGGAGAAAAATAGAAGTACGCTTTGTTGTCCTTCCTCTACTAGCTCCTTTTGGATTATAATTATTTTCCAAAAGAATTTTTTTGGCTCCCCTTTTCTTTATCTTCTCTTTTCTTTTTCTATTTTCTCCTCTTCCCTTAGAATAGTAACAACTATAGGAAATTAGAGCAAATTCAAAAATGAGTATGCCAACTATCACAACAGAATCTTGCTTATGGGATGGAAGTCATATTTGTTCTCTCTTTGCGGTGTTTTCAGTTTGAAAGTGAGTTAACAACATGATCAGCTGGAAACTCCTAACTTGTCTCTTCCATCATTATGAGAGAACCAGTCAGTTCAAACAATCTTGGCCTGAAATGATGTGGTTCAGGCACAAGTCATACCTGCAGGTATCAGGTTGTGTCTCCCTGGATTAGAGCCCTATTTCTGCAATCATGGGGACTTTCATTTATTTTAAATAGAAATTTTTTTCAGAGATGCCTGCAGCATGAAGGACCCAAGGCACAATTTTTAGGAGGTATGTGTGCAGGTGGTAGCGGGGAGGGGGGGGAAGAAGACTAGTTTCTCCCTTCTTTTAGCTTGAGACCAGAAATGTGTCCATTAGACAGCTCTTAAGACTTTCCCTACTTGACAGGAAGGATGGTATAGTGGAAAGGGCAGACAACTTGAGGTTAGGATACTTGAGTTTAAAAACTGGCTCTGACATTTATTTAGAGTTAGCAGAATCATTGAGATTGTCTATTTCAATTCCCTCGATTTAGAAGAACTTCTATGCCTGGGGAGCCAAGCATGAGGAACAATATATCTAGTTTGGCTGGATCTTAGCATGTGTGAAATACAGAAATGTGCAAAAGAGCTACAGAAGTGGGGCAAAGCAAAATGTGGACTATAAGTGCTAAACTGAGGAGTTTTTAACTGGTCCTACAAGTGGGGGAATAACATTTAGGCCTGAACATTAAGAAAACCACCTTGACACCTTGTGTGGACAATGTATTGGAAGGGACAGAAACATAAGCCAGAGAAACCAATATGAAAGATCTTTGCAATCATTCTAGAAAGATATGAGGAGGGCCTGAAGTGTGGTAGTATTATGTGAGAGAAGAAAAGGGGAGGGAAGTAAAGAACTTCTGAAGATAGTAGAAATAAACAAGATATGGCAACTGACTGGACATGTGTGAAGAACTCCTTAAACCTTCCTCTCTTCTTTTTCTTGCCTTTTCTATCAAGGGCACCACCATCCTAATCTTCATAGCATTAATCCTGATTCCTCACTCTTCTTCACTCCCAAATCCAATCACTTGCCAAATCTTATCATTGCTTCTACTACATTTCTTACAGCTGACCCCTTCTTTCTATTCACACAGCTACCACCTTAGTTCAGGCCCTTATTACCTATCACCTTGAGAACGGTAACAGCTTCCTAATTTGTTTCCCTGCTTCCAGTCTCTCACCCCTTCTGTCTATCCTACAAACAGTAGCCAACATAACTTTCCATAAGTGAAGATCTGACCATGTGGTTTATCTAGTCACTCACCTCCAAGGCTTCTGATTTCCTCCAGCATTAAATATAAACTACTTTTTGTAGCATTTACAAACTTTCACAACCTGGCCCCAACCTGTCCACCCTTATGGACTTTTGCTTTCCCTCACCCTCTGTGACTGAGCCAAGCTGGCCTCCTCTCTGTTCTTTACTTACAGCACTTGATCTCCCATATAGCGCCTTGGCACTGGGTCTCCCACATGCTTGGAATGTACTCTCTCCTTACTTCCATCTCACAGAATCCCTTTCTGCCTAAAGATACATCACTCCTTTCAGCATGAAGATTTTCCTGATGCCTACAAGTCCTATTTTCCTAACATATATTTAGATATGTGCTTTTGAGTGTTCCATTAGAATTTAAGTTACACGTGACCAGAGACTGTTTCATTCTTTATACTCTAAGATAATATCAGGCACCTAAAAGACTCTTGATAAAAATGTGTTGATTGATAATAAGATTTCAAACTTGGGTTTCTACCTTTAACTTTCCAGTCTTCACTTTACTATTCTCCAGTAACACTGGTCTTTCCACACAGGATATCTCCCAGCTCCATGCCTTTTCACTTCCTATTCACCAGGTCTGGAACATTCTCCCTCCTCATTTATACTTTGCACTTTCCTATTGCAAAAAGCCTTTGTTGATCTCACCTATTGTTATTATGTTCCCTCTGAGAAATATGTGTGTATATATACACACATATAAATATTATACACATATGTATCTGCATGTACAAAGTCGTTTGTAAACCGCATTCCTCATTAAAACTGAGGTCCTTGAAGGTAGTAGTAAATGTGCTTTTGTCTTTCTTTGTATCTCTAGATCTTTTCACAGTGCATGGCACATAGGAAGCATTTAATAAATATTTGATAAAGATGATGTCAATAATGATGACGAGGGGCTGAGCTTGAGGTGGAAGATTGTGGGTTGTCTTCTGGACATGAGTTAGAGATATCTATAAGTCATCCTATTTGAAATGTCCAGTAACTTGGTGGTAATGGAGAATGGAGAGAAACTAGAAATGGTTAAATACATCAAGGAGTCATCAACATAAAGATGATAATAGAACCCATGAAAGTTCATGAGGTAACAAGGAGAGTGAATAGAGAAAGTAAAGTGAAGAGGTCCTAGGACAGAACTTCACTCAATTCAGTAAGATTGATACACCCACACATATGTACATATATGTGTGTACACATATGTGTGTGTAACTATCTTCCTTCTCTGTTCATTTTCATAGTCTATCCTCCTTACCTATGAAGGAAAGACATTGATCACCTGGAGAATAACCTAGAGGTCAATCAAAATGGAGAAATCAAATCCATGCCATACCTAATTTAGGTTTCATCTGATTTTCTAGTCTGTTAAGATCTATCTATCTATTTATCTATCTATCCCCTACTAATTATGGAATACATAAACCATCCCTCCTAGCTTTGAGGCACATGAAAATTTAATAAAGATACTTTCTATGCCTGTGTGCAATCCACTGATAAACATATTAAAAAGCACAGGGCCGAACATAGACCTTGAAGTTCCATAGCTAACTTCTGAGTATGCAATTGAAAAAGTAGATGATTTTAGAATCAAATAACCTGCTTTGGAATCCTGGCTTTGTCATTACTTCCCATGCAATCTTTGCCAAACCACTCCATCTCTTGGAACTTTAGTTTTACTCATCTGTAAAATAAAGGTTTTATATTTGGTGATTTTTAAGGTCCCTTTGAGGTCTAAATCTATTAGTCTGACCATTCAACCAAATCAACCTAATTTTACATTATCCCGCCCTTAAATTCACACCTTTTATACACAGGTAGCATAAGACACTTTGTCAGATATCATGATAAAATTTACATGAACTATAACTATTTTTTTCTCCTTATTTTTTTTTTCTGTTTAATAACAGATTAGAAAAAAATAAAGTTCATCTGGCATAACTTGTCTTTGATGTAGCCATGCTTGGTCTCTGTGATTGATAACTCTTTAAATATTCACTCAATCTGTCTTGTTGTTGTTCAGGTGTGTTTGATTCTTTGTGACCCCATGGACTACAGCATGCCAGGCCCTTCTACTATCCTCTACTATCTCTCGAAGTCTTTAGAAGTTCATGTTCACTGTTTCCATGATACTCTCTATCCATCTCATTCTCTACTGTCTTTTTCCCTTTGTCTTTCCCAACATTAGGGTCTTTTTCAAAGACTCCTGTCTTCTCATTATATGGCCAAAGTGCTTAAGCTTCAGCCTTAGTATTTGACTTTCCATTAAATAGCCTGAATTAATTTCTTTAAATATTGAGTGATTTAACATCCTTACTGAATCTCAAAAGTCTTAGGTAGCACCACAATTCCAAAGTGTCAATTTCAGCAGCACTCAGTTTTCCTTACAATCCAACTCTCACTGCCATACATTGCTACTGGAAAAACCATAGCTCTGGATTATATAGATCTTTGTCAGCAAGGTTATGTCTCTGCTTTTTAGTATGCTGTCCAGATTTGCCACCGCTTTCCTTCCAAGGAACAAGCATCTTCTTATTTCATGGCTGCAGTCTCTGTCTGCAGTGATCTTTGAGCCCAAGAATATAAAATCTGCTTCCATTTTTTCTCCCTCTATTTGCCAGAAAGCGATGGGACTGGTTGCCAAGATCTTAGGTTTGTTTTTTTCCCCTTAATGTTAAGCTTCAAGCCAGCTTTTACACTCTCCTCTTTTACCCTCATCAAGAGGCTTAATTCCTCTTCACTTCTTGTCATTAGAAAATCTGTCTACATCTTACAATTTTCTTGGGAATTAAAAGTCTTTAGTTAACAGATTCTCTTGTATGTTTGTTTTGGTTTGTTTTTGATTTTTTGGAGAAGTATTGTCTGCTCTCCAGTTGTACTACCTGTTTCAGAGATAACACACAGGAGGCAGTGGCGTTTTGGGACTCCACCCTCTAACAGGTTCAGGTTCACTCTTGTTCTGGTCAGACAGGAAGGACAGGAGGACAGTTTTGGAGGAGTTAAATAATAAGTTGTACTTTAGTCTACTCTTCTCAGAGTTGCTGATAATGGGAGCACTACCTCCTATAGCATTCTGTAACAATCCTCTCAGGGGCCAGTATGAAGGTGAGGCATCTACCCCTGCAACTCGATGGGGTCAATCGAGACAGGCACAGCATGTGCACTCCCCAAATTCCCTTAAGCCTCAATGGGGACTGGTTCAGGCAGGTTCATGCATTCCTCTATGCATTACCCAAATCCCAAATTCCCCTATGGATTCCCCACTCACTGTTAAGTGCTTACTTGCTCTATAGGGCAACAGACAAAAAAAAAATCTTGACAACATTAAGCTCACAGGCTAACTTTAACAATATTGTCATTCAGTGCATGAATAGTAAATATTACTTATGTCATCCCTATATCTTACTGTAGAGCCTCAGTAGGACTGCCTGTCACCATAATTCCAGGAATTACTATCTAGGATCCTTGAGGCTTTTTGGCTTTCTAACACTAAAACTAGATATTGCCATGGCCATGGATTCTTGAAACTAAACTTTAAAAGTATAACAAAATTCTCCTTACATATACTATCTTGTCCATCCTCCATGATTTTTCATTTATTACTTAAAATGGTTCAGCAATTACATCTACCAATTCAAGACTGTTGTTCTAGGCCAGGAGGTTTGATTTTATCAATGGTGGCTAAATGCTCTTTTTTTTCATTTATTTTTTTGCTTTTTGGAAGGCAATTGGGGTTAAGTGACTTGCCCAAGGTCACATGGCTAGTTTTTTTGTTTAAAGTGTCTGAGGCCAGATTTGAACTCAGGTCCTTCTGACTCCTGGGCTGGTGCTCTACTCACTGTGCCACCCAGCCGCCCAAGGCTAAAGGCTCCCTTGCTATATTGGTACTTCTCTCTGGTATCAACTTCCTAATTGTTCATTTATGTTCTTTCCTTTCAAGTCCAAAGAACTATTTTTTTAAACAGAAAAAAAACTGAACCAAAATAAGAATTAATCAGCCCGTCTTGTTTCTAAGTTATGAGCATCTTACTGGTCATAGGTAGAAGTTTCTTATTCCTACTTTGATCCTCTTCTTTCACATATATATATATATATATATGTATGTATGTATGTATATATATGTGTATTTTATATATAAATATAGATACATATATATGCATATATAATAAAATTTTAAACATTCTTTGGTTTGCTTATCAGCCTTAGGTCATTCTGAGCTTTAAAACTTCTGACAAAATTCTTGTGGTATCACATTGTGATTTATTTTATTTTGTAAATGTTATATATTTTGTATTTACTTTTCTGGCACTGTGGTAGGTGATGCAGCAGATGGAGTACCAGGTCCGGATTCAGGAACACTCATCCTCCTAATTTTAAGCCTGGCTTCAGACACTTACTAGCAGTGTGACCCTGCGCAAGTTACTTAACTCTGTTTGCTTAAGTTAATCTGTAAAATGAGCTGGAGAAAGAAATCGCAAACCACTTGGCAAAATCTCTGCCAAGAAAACCCCAAATGGGGTCACAAAAAGTTGGACACAACTAAAAACTATTCAACAACAATGTTCAGTTATCTGTGGACATGTTGTAATAGGAATACAAGTCCCTTGACAACAGAGCTTTTTATTTTTGGTCTATATCTCCAGGACCTAGCACAGTGCCTAACACATATTAGGCACTTAATAAATGCTTTCTGAATGGAGTCAAAATGAGTATTTGAATTTGTCTTAACCTCATTCAATACTACAGCTACAGGCTGTGTCGAACTTCATTTAAACCCTCAACTCTTTACCCGGCTCTAGTATACGGAAAATCTCATGGTTTAGCTACCTTATCCCTGTCAAAACTATTATGACTTAATTTAATTTGTTTTTACACTGCATAGGGTTTTTTTGAATGACTGTGCTGGTGTTCTCAGTCCTGTCTTTGTTGCTTAGAGCTCAAACCATTGCCTATCACTGGAAACTTAAGCACAGATTTTTACAAAATCCCCCAGCTCTATGTTGCCTAAAGAATGAATTTTCTTTGTGCTCTGACAGCTATATCCTCAGCTCAAGATTGTATATGAAGACTAGGGACAGGGAGGTAGAGAATGAAGAGCATATCACTTTTACTCTGTTGGAGGTGACCACTAGCTACTCAGATGAATGAAGCAGTCATTCAAAATGAGATAAAATGTGAATCTATCAACTAAAAAGGAACTCCTATATTCCCCACCTACCTAATCCTGTAAATGTTCAGTTTGTATGCTGGTTCTTTACTTTTTGAGTGTCTTCTTGAGTCCTATTCATGGGCCGGGAATCTCATTGTTGAAAAATCAATTTCTATTAAATTAGGATATGAAGATTTCCCTGCTGAAAACTGAAACCAATCAGCTGCATCTTCCTAGCTTTTAGCTTACAGGTCCCTTGCTAAATGGAATAGAACATTATATCATCACTATGAATAGAGCCCTGTGGCTGAAGAGTGAGGTTACTCTTGTACACAGTGTTGCTGGCAAGCTAAACAAATCCAGATCCAAATACACTCTTTATTAATGATGATAGATTGGGCTTCAATTTTTGATTTTAGCATTTTTTTATTTATTTTCTTCCTCTTCATGTCATCCTAGCCATTGATAGCACTAGAAAACAATCTACTGCCTAAAGAAACCACCAGAGGATTGGATGAAAACTGAGTGAATTCAGCTTGGCAAAGGACAGAAACCATGAACCATTTCTGTAGCATTGGTTTTGAAAAGATTAGGGCTTCCTGGCCACAGGTTATTCCCCTCAGGCCAATAATAATTATGCAATATTCTCAGTCCTTTTCCTGGAACAGTCTGGTTAGACTAAGCTCAAAATGGAAAAAAAAAAAAACAGTTCAGAAGCTCTTATCCCTACACTTTCATGACTTAAACTTAGTTAATTCTAACTTGGTTATGTGTGATTTATTCAGGGTTACACAGCTAAATTTTTGGTGGCAAAACCAGGAAATCAGCCAAGATATCTTGACTCAGTTCAAAGATTCTGCTTCTATACCTCTAACACTATCTGATAAGACTGTTAGTCATAATATTATACAATATTTAGAAAGTATGAAATGTTTTAAAATATTTCATAGTAAAACAGTCTGAATAATATCATTTAAAAAGGGATAATATTAAAAGTTATAAAATAATGAAGTGGATAGATAGGAAGAATTCAGAATTTTTCCCTTGAATTCTAGTGTAATAAAAATTAGGAGAATGCCTTAGATCTTTGAGGCACAAAAAAAAGTGTGGTGTTCCTTAGTGGGTAGCAATTCTGTAGTATTAAATATCAGAAGACAAGAGAACCCTAAAAAAAAAAAAACTTAGTTTTGTAAGTGGTTTAGACAAATTCTTCAATGGCATATCCATTATAGTTAGTTAAAGAACTCAAAGATGTTTGGATTTATGGATTATAATAATATCCACAGCATATGGATTATAATTATATCCATATTTTATGGATTATAATTATATCCATAACATATGGGTTATGTTCGTGCTATTTTGATGCTGACATCTAGAAGGACCATCGCAGCCTATCATAACAAGCCTATTTGATACCATTTAAACAAACAAAAAAGTCAATGGGGTTACCAAAGTTATTGTCCCAGGTAATATTAAGTCCTGATATCAGCAGCTTAATTACTTTTGCAAATGACAACATTTTTTATGTCATGAAAAAATATCATCCTGCTCATCAGTCCTATCACAGACATAGGAGAGAAAGGAAAATTGAGGGTAAAGAGAAAGGCACATTAAGTAGAAATGTAGCTCAAATGTTTGAAGGAATTAAGATAAAGAACTTAATTTGGCCACTGTTGCCCTCATCTGGCTCAAATGCCTATTGTGTGGTCTTGAGTAAAGATGTTTTAGTTTGTTCAATTATGGCTGAAATTCTAGGGAACATTAAAAATGAAGACTTAAAAAAAATAAACTCTGTACAAAAAAACTGTTGAGTCATTAAAAGGGCACAGAAAGAGCACTTGTATTGTGTTTCATTTAATTACTTTCTTTGTTAAATATTTTATAACAAAAACAATGGCTGAATACAGAAATATTATAGAATATTCTAAAACATTAGGTAAATGGAAACAAATGGGATTAAAGAAAAAGCCCTTTCTTTGAGGAGGCTCAAGTGGTCATTGGATTTATTAGACTAGTCACTCTCAGCCCTGCTGTAGAAAGTAGAGGAAGGAAAAATTATTTAATACTTTTCATCTTTAGAAGATCTTAGTAATCTTGGATCTCCAAGATCATGGTCAAAAAGGTATTCAGTATAAATTTTTTTTTAATTATGACTACATTTCCTCTGCCAAGATGGCAGAGTGAGGAAAGAACCCTCTAAGGCCCTCCTAAATTCCCCTCCAAACAACAATAAAACCACCTCAGAATATCTAGAACAGAGGTTCCCAAACGTATTTGGCCTATCACCCCCACCTTCCACAAAAAAATTACACCCCCTGGAAATCTACTTTCTTTAACCCTTTAATGCTTTTTAAAAAAATTTGTGTCATTTCAAAACAATAAAATACATTTGTAACGATACATCTTAAATTTAATAATTTATTTAAATCTTCTTGCATTGAAATTGTGATGATGCAATATTACATCATATTGTATAGTGTCATATTGTAAAAAAATCATTACCTGTACATATTCCTGCTGATGCATGCTGGACTTGCTGGCAATGTAAAACACACTGGCTTGCCAACACTTGCTTGTTAAGACCTGTCAGCAGCCTTGACCGTTGATTGTTTATAACTTGCATTTTGTGTGTGTTTATTTGGAAAATAATGTAAGCACTATGACTTTAACTCTGTTAACAACAGATAAAACATGTACAAACTATTTCAGAATTTTCTCATTTTCTCTTCTTTCCTTATGCTTCCACCTGCCCCTTATTTTTATTCAACACCTCCCAAATACACACAAGATTACTACAACCCCTCTAAATCATTCTAGTGCCCGCTAAGGGCACTGTGGCCTACTTTGAGAATCTAAATTCTAGAAGCAGGCAAGCAGCTTACCAGACTGGCAGGAAAGGTCTGTTTCACTAGGGTGGGGGCAGAAAAAGGTCCAAGAGCTGCAGCAGTATTTAGTCTCATAGTAGGTGGCCTACACCAAGGTTCTAAGCCTGGGGCAATTCAACAGCAAGGACCTGCTCTCCTGTAAGTCAGCACACCCCTAGGCAAGTGAGTAGTCTGTGAAGGGCAGCAAAGTCCCAACCCAGTGATCTCATCCCCAGCAAAAGCCACCAATGAGGTCTTGACCTCACTGGCTGAACAGTACTGAAGCCCCACCTCAGGGCTGGTCAACAGTGAGACCCTGCCCCTGAGGTCTACCAGCAGATACACCCCATTTCCATAGAAACCCAGTAGCAGGGCCCTACCACTCTGGCATATAAGCAACAAATTTGCTCCTCCAGGGTCTGCCAGCAGGGAGGCTAACAGAGTTGTGAACTGATTCAACCATTCTGGAAAGCTATTTGAAACTACAAAATTGTGCATATCCTTTGATCCAGCAATACCACTGCTAGGCCTATATCCTGGAGATATCCAAAAAAGGGAAAAGGACCTATTTGTTCAAAAATACTTATAGCAGCTTTTTTTCTGTGGCAGCTTAGAATTGGAAATTAAAGGGATGCCCATCAATTGGGCAATGGTCAAATAAGCTGTGGTATATGGTTTTAATGGCATACTATTGTTCTGTAAGAATGACAAACAGAATGGTTTCAGAAAAACCTGGAAAGACTTACATGAACTAATGCAAAGTGAAGTGAACAGAACCAGGAGGACATCATGCAAAGTAATAGCAATATTGTTAGATGAAGAATGTGAATGACTTGACTATTATCTGCAATACAATGATCTAAAATAATCCCAAAGGGCTAAAGATGAAGCATACTATCTGCCTCCAGAGAAAGAACTGATATTGACTGAATACAGACTGAAACATATTATTTTTCACTTTCTTTCATTTCTTTTTTTTGTTCTAGTCTTTTTGTACAAAATGACTGATGTGAAAATGTTTTATATAATTGCACATGTATAACCTGTATCTGATTGCTTATTATCTCAGGGAGAAAGGAAATAGAATTTAGAATGTAAAACTTTAAATAAAAATGCTTTAAAATTGTTTTAAAAAGAAAATTATGGATACATGTAAACAGAGCATCAAAAGGATACAGTTGCAGGACTGCAGAGCAAAGATCACTAACCCCATGCATCCTCCCACCCCTAGTGAAGCTCCAAGTTAAATTGAAGGACTTTTACAGTAGCTACCAGCAGAATATGATGGGAAATAAACAAATAAAAGAAACTAGCACATATACCTGGAACACCTGCTGAGGGGGAAATGAATGGAGAAGGGAGAAGAAGAAAGGGGAGGGAAAGGATGGGTGAAATGGGAGAGGGAAGGGAGTATAAGAGAGAATGGGAAAGCAGAAGTGAGAGGAAGGAAAAGATGATGGGCCCTCAGACTAAAGGGTTTTACTGTACTCTGTTGCCTTCTTTACATCTAAAAAATTATCACTTAGGGGCGGCCAGGTGGCTCAGCGAGTAAGAGTACCGGCTCCAGTGTCAGGATGACCTGGATCAATCCGGGCTCAGATACTCAGCACCACATCCAGAAATAACTGGCCGTGTAACCTTGAGCAAGTTACTTAACCCTGATTGCTTTAAAAAAAAAAAAGATCACTTAAAGGGCAAATATTTTGGAAAAATTCTCAAATACAAGAAACCTTAGTTTGTTTCTTTGGGTTTTTAAAATATTTTTCTCTATCCAACATGAAGAAAAGTGTGAAGAAGGTATAACTAACAAATGCAACTTGATATCTTTCCCACAACTCTAACTCTTATGGTTGCAGGATAAACACATGATAATATCATACTGTCATAGCATTTACTATCAGAGTTATTTTCAGGGGTTTAAAACTTGGTCTGAATTCACCAAACTAATTTGAAGGTAAAAATGCATTAATATCCAAGCCAATTTTATGGATTAGGGAAGGATTTGAATGTTTCCAGAAAAAAAAAACTGTGAGACTTTTGAGCACTGTGATTTCCTTAGGTCTCAGAAAGCTCTTGATTTCTCAGTCTCCAAGCACATTGAGGTTGGCTGTACAGGAATACTGGGTACCCTGTGCAATGCTGTCACAAAGAAAGACACTTTTAATGATTACGTATGTGGTGAATACATTAGGCAGCAAATGTAGATGCATAAAGTGACTGGGTATGTTTCTTGATTCTCTTTGAGTTCTTTTGTTATTTCCATTATAGCATACAGATAAACTTGCATTCCCTAAAGCTGTGACATCTGAGTGTAAGATAGAAAACTTTTAAGGATGGTAACAAACCATGTTACTGTTAAGCAAGAACCAATCTTGATTACTTCAACAAGATTATTTATCAAGCTGTTGGTCCCAGAGAGGTAAATTTTTTTTTCTTGCAACATGGCTAATATGGAAATGTTATATATTACTGCACGTGTATAATCCATATAAAATTGCTTGCCTTCTCAAGGAGGGGTTAGGGAAGAGAGGGGGTGAGAGAATTTGGAACTCAATTTTTTTTAATGAATGTTAAAATGTTTTGTTTATATGTAATTGAGAAAAAAAAACAAAAAAAATTAAATGTTAAAAAAGTCTGCATCTATTCATATAATGATACAATTTTTGTAATTAATGTGGTTAATTATGTTTACAGTTTTCCTGCATCTTTGAAATGGCTCAAGCTGGGGCCCTTCTCACTTTCAGTGCTCTCAAAGTTGTCCAGGAAAAAGTCTGATCATTGCTCTCCTGGTCTGAGTTCTGCATCTTCCTGGCCTTGATCTGTGTCTGAGCAATACACTTTGGTCTTATCCCTCAGTGGAGTTCACTACACTGGACCCAGTCACCATCAGCTGACTAGAAAGCTCGATACCTTCAGAATGACAGGAGTGCAGATTCCACTTTGATTTGAGATTTTTGCCTTCATTAACATACTTCAGACTTGTCTGGATGCTAAAATTGAGCCCATGCTTTGCATCTGAGGTCAGAGTCACACATCTCTTTGATTCTCAATCTTTCTTCTTGGTCAATACTCCACTTAGGGTTCATGACAGCTCCTCATTCTGGAACATCACCACTAAGTTCATATTCTCTCCTTAATCAACTCTCTGTATATCATCCAGAACTGAATGGTAACCAAGTGACCTGACAGTTGGAACCTGTTCCTTCATCCTGCACAAGGTTCAGCCCATTGTGTAGGTAAAGGATTTCTGCTAGCACTGATATACAGCCTAGGGTCTCTTTCACCTGATATGATAGAATTGTCATGTGACACTCTTACCTAAACTTTTTCCTGTGTCTGTAGACTCCTCTTTTTCTCTATGCTGACAAAGGCTGGAAAAATAAATCATTCACTGGGCTTTTTTTTGTTGGATTTCCTGTGCAAAATCTGGTGTGATGGATTTTCTAAATCTTTGTATAGGAGTTGTGGTGGGGAGCTATGCTCTTTTCTTCTGTTCTGTCATCTTGGCTCTGTCCTGATTCTTTTAAAGTAAGTTTGTTTAAATGATAAACTAATGCACAGTACTAGGTTTGATCTTTCCCCTTTGTGCAGATGACTGCCCTAAAAGCAAACAATCTCTCTCTCTCTCTCTCTCTCTCTCTCTCTCTCTCTCTCTCTCTGTCTCCACATACACACACATAATATCTCTTCTCTCTGTCCTTGTCTCTTTCTCTCTTAGTAGCCACCAAAAATGCTCTTTCAAGTAGTAGGAACTTCAAAAAGGGTAATTTGTTAAAAAAAATCCTAATTGGCCAAACAGACCCAAAGTATCACTGTGAGTCCAAAACAATTTCTCTCCACACATATGTATACATATGTGTGAATATACATGTATATACATGTGTGTATATACATGTATATACACTCACACATATATCAAATAAATTTAGATTTCTACATTTGGGTTCCAAAAATAAACTTCAGCAGTTCACTTGAGACAGAACCTGGGGTTTTACTGAACTGCAATTCAATATGAGTGAACAAAGTAATCTGTGGAACAAAAAAAAAATTTAATCTTAGGTTGTATTAAGTGAGTCAGAAAATCCTGCTGTGCCTTCTTAAGTCAAACAACAAATGTAACACTGTATTCACTTTTGGACACCAGGGTTTACAAAGGGAATTGATAAATTTGAGTTTCTAGAGGAAGACCAGGATGATGAATGGCCTGGAGGTCATAGCTTATGACAATCAACTGAAAGAACCAGGGTGTTTGTTTGTTTGCTTGTAATCAGGGACAAGAGAAGACTTTAAGGGTTTGTGATACCTGTCTATAAATGTTTAAAGGACTATCACTTGAAAGAAGGCCTAGATTTGTTCTCCTTGGTCAAAGACAGAACTAGATGACATGACTAAAAGTTTAAACTTTGAATTCGGAAGCCCTTCACAGTGCTTAGCATAAACACACACATACACACACACACACCTTCTCTCTCTCTCTCTCCCTCCCTCTCTCTCCCTCCTTCACTCTCTCTCTCTCTCTCTCTCTCTCTCTCTCTCTCTCTCTCTCTCTCTTTCTCTCTCTCTCTTTCTCTCTTTCTCTCCCTCCCCTTTCCCTCTCAATCTCTTTCTCGATCCATCTATCTATCTACCTATCTATATAACTAATAACTAAAAAAAAACTTCCTAATAAACACTTATGCAATTATGCAAAAATGGCACTGGCTGCTTTAAGAGGTCACAGGTTTCTCTTCACTAGAAGTATTCAAGAAATTCTGTATAAACAAACATATGAACAAATTCAGAAGATATGGAAGAGGTGATTCCTGGGTAAATGTTGGTAAACTCTGAGGTCCTTTCCATATATGGGAATCTTTGATTGTGACTCATCTGCTTAGACTAAATATTTAATCACAATAATACTCATGAATCCATGGTCAGAATAACACATACTTCTTTCAGAAAACTGAGGTATAAGCATAGTCATCAGAACAATTTTATGGGATGAATTTCCCACTAGTGACCATATTCTGCTTTTGAATGGTCTTGTGTTGGTTCTATACAGTAAATTCAATGAATTATAATTGTTAATGCTTCACTAACCCTTTTTATTAAACCATACTATCCCTTCTATTTTATGCTAACCAGTTGTCATACTAAAAGTATTCAGTTTTATTTCATTTTGAAAAATTTTCAGTTTAGGTTTTCCTCTACTCTATCATCTTTCCCATGTTCTTTCTATTGATTGTAGTTGTTGTTTTGTGTAGTCCTTTCCCATCCACTGAGCACTTACATCCTTCATATAAAGCTTTCAACAAAGCTGGTGGAAAGCAGACCCTGCACAAACTGTTGTAATCTTCAACCTTCTTAAAGCTTAAGTACAATGGTACTCAAAGTAAAAGTTGTATAGCAAATATATCTAGCCCTGCTTCTTCCAAGGGTTAAAATTATCTGTCTCCTAACTTATCTCTGTTGTTCCTTAGAGCAATAAAACAAGGTATAATCAAAATAACCACATATTTTAATGGGAAGAATAACCCCACAAGAAAATTTAGCCAAACAATTACTTGATCAGCCTTTTATTTTTCCTAGACAATTGTATATTTATTTCATTAAACCGAATTTTATTTTTCCCACAATCACATATCAAGGATTTTTTAGGGTTAATTTTTATAATATTTTGAGTCCATCCCGTCCCCTCTTCTGAAAATGGTAGACAGTTTGATATAGTTTATAATGTGCTATCATGTAACACATTTCCATATTCATCAAAGTTGTGGAAGAAAAAATGGATCAAAAGGGAGAAAAACATGAGAAAGAAAGTGAAAAAAATATGATTCAATCTGCATTCAGAGACTATAAGTTTGTGAGTCCTTTGTACTTCTCTTGGATCATTGTGTTTCTGAGAAAAACTGCGTCATTCACAGTTGATTCACAGTGAAAACACAATGTTTTCCTGGTTCTGCTCATTTCACTTCGCATCAGTTCATACAAGTCTTTCCAGGTTCTTCTAAAGTCTGACTGCTCATCATTTCTTATTACACAATAGTATTCCATTATATTCATCTACCACAGCTTGTTCAGCCACTCCCCAACTGATAGGCAACCCCTCAATTTCTAAAATTTTGCCACCACGAATAAAGTTGCTTATAAATATTTTTGATCATGTAGGCCCTTTCCCATTTTTTTATGAACTCTTTGGGGCACAGACCAAGTATTGGTTTGCCAGATCAAAAGGCATGCACAATTTGGTTGCCCTTTGGGCATAGTTCCAAACTGCTCTGCAGAATGGTTGGATCAGTTCACAACTCTACCAACATTGCATTAGTGTGTCTCAATTTTCCCATATCTTCTTCAACATTTATCCGTTTTTCTTTTTTTGTCATTTTAGCCAATCTCATTGGTGTGAGGTTATATTATATATAATAGAATAGAGGAAAACCAAAACTGAATTTTTTAAAAAATGAAATAAAACTGAATACTTTTAGTATGACAACTGCTTGTTACAAAATAGAAGGGATAGTATGGTTTAGAAAAAGGGTGAGTGAAGCATTAAAAATTAGAATTGAGTTGTTTTAATTTACATTTCTCTAATTAAAAGTGAGAGCACTTCTTCATATGCCTACAGAGAGCTTTATTTCTTCATCTGAAAACTGCCAATTCATATCCCTTGGCCATTTATCAACTGGGGAATGGCTGTCGGTCTCATAAATTTGACTCAGTTCTCTATATATTTTAGAAATGAGGCCTTTATCAGAGACACTTGCTATAAAGATTGTTTCTCAGATTTCTTCTTTCCTACTAATCTTAGTTGCAATTTTTTGCAACTCTCTCAGAGAGAGAGAAAGAGAGAGAGATCTGATTAAAGTAAGATTGTTAACCCCTCTTGAGTTGCTTTCCTTTAGAAAAGTACATCAAGGAACCCCTGCTAGTAGTCATCCTGGGCATCCTAGGGTGCTTGCTGTTAGACTGGGCTATGCTGAAGAGTGGTGAACCTGGTACTGGATGGGACATCTGTTCCGTTAGGCAAAGGTTTGGTATCTCCCTGTTAGCCCAGTTGGAGATCTGGAGATTGGAGGATCCCTTTTTGCCTGGGGCAGAGTCTACCAGTTTTCCTGGCTATGTTAAGGCATGTTAGGGGTCCTGGTATTGGCATTTGCCTGCTCCATCACACTGGGCTTCAGGATATCCCACTGGTTTGCTGAGGTGGGGCTTACTGGGATGCTTCCCATCCTGGACTATATTCCCCTTTCACCTCAGTGAGATGGACCTTTCTTGCCAATCCTCCAAGTTTTGGGGGCTAAAAGATTGTTTTACCCTTTCTTTTTGCTGATTCTGTTGTTCCTGGACTTGCTTTGAAGCTCTATTTTATAGTTGTTTGGAGGTGAGTATGGGAGACTTACAGGGATTTACTGCTTACTCCACCATCTTGGCTCCCAGAAGTCCTTTGATCAGTCTTGTGTTAATTTTACAATGATGCCAGAAATATTGGGTTTCAGTTATTTCCTCTGATACCTTCAGATTGTATAACCCTGGGCAGTTCACTTAACCTTTCAGTGAATTAAGCAAATCCATATGACTCTCAGTTGCTGAGAATTTGCTAATTTACACTGATAGAGTAAGTCTCTTTGGAGCAGCTAGGTGGTGCAGGGATAGAGCATTGGGCCTGGAGTTTGAGAGATCTGAGTTCAAATTTGACCTCAGACACTAGCTGTGTGACCATGCAGAAGTCACTTAACCCTTATTTGCCTCAGGTCCTCATGTGTAAGAAATGGAGACACACTGGAGAAGAAAATGGCAAACTACTCCAGTATCTCTGCCAAGAAAACTCCCTGGACAGCATGGTCTCTGGGGTCATGTTGAGTCAGACAAAACTTAACAACAAAAGTGAGTCTCCTTATTGAGGAATTCTTCAATTTCTCATTTAGAGTTCTCTATGATATCAGAATAACAAGTCTGTAACACACACACAGACAAATACACACACTTTTTGAATCTTATATGCATCACTTTTTAGCTTCTATTTTTCCTACTTTCCAAATTATTTTGCATCTCATTCCCTATCCAATGGGTTTATACTATTCTATTTCCCTATTCTCTTGCAATTTTATGACTTTGGTCTTCATCTGTCCATCCTCTTAATAACTCATAAATATATATTCCCTGTTATTCCCTCTGTTATTGCTTGTCATTGTGGTATAAAGGATGAATGGACACTGTCTATTTAGACCTGGAAAAGACTTCAGATGTCATCAGATCCATCAAATTTTACAAATGGGAAACTGAGGTACAGAAATGAGAAGTGACTTGATAATTCCTCAGAGATTAAGTTTCAGAGCTGAGATGAATCAACATCTTCATCATTTAGTGGCATATGAGTAGCAGGGCGCATCTTCAAGATTTCAAGTCATATCCTCTGATTTCAAATCCAGTGCTGTTTTTACTCCCCACCCCCCCACCCCACCATATTCTGCCTCTCACTTGGCCTCCCTTTTAACTTTACACTGGACATTTTCCATCTCTTCTGAAATGTTTTAATTGACCAAAGTAAATCCAAAGTCTAGTTTTAAGCTCAAAAAGATCAAGCAAAATATAAATAAATGTAAAATCTTATACTGGAATTCAAAAAGTAAATTTCAGAAGTATAAAAAGGTGTATAGAAGAGGGCCTAGCTAGCCAGTAATGCCATTGGAAAAGACCTTGGGGCTTTAGTGGGCTCTAAGTTCAATAAGAGTTCCCAGGTTCAGTATGATTTAAAGTTGATATTTTTTTTTACATTTGGAGAGGATTTATGGGCTATATAATTGTTGTTGTTGTTATTGCTTAAGGTGGGGAGATGAAAAGAATCAAGAAGGTTCTAGACTTTTGCCTTCATTGATATAGGGAATTCCTGGTTTAGAACCTGTTCTAGAAAGGTAATAACTCTTTCTAATTATTGTCTTTGAGAGTTATCTGAGACACCAAGTAGTTAAGTGACTTGCTATTATGTGTGAGGGGATATATGTGTATCAGAAGTATACTTCTGCACAGTCTGTAACTGCAAAGAACTTGAATGCAGACAGTTTTGTCTTCCAAGAGTGGAACTCAACTTACTGTGCCTTGTTGCTTTTCAAATCTCTTATGGGTCTACCCAACACCATAATTTTTTCACGCAAATATCATTATAGAGGTCACATTAGTATAATATATACAAGTCTATATACTCTTACATATTTCAACAATATTTCTCACTCTATTCTTTTCATGATATTAAAGTGAAAAATAAAACAAAAACCATAATGGTTCAACCAATGAGATTTTTCCCCTTCATCTAAATAAAGCAAATATACCTTTAATGTCTTTTCTTTAAGCATGTTCCATAATGACTTCTTTTAAATTGATCAGTGAGGTATTTTCCCTCCCTACACTTATATGACTGACCTTATTATATAATACTTACTATGTCTTACCAGCTTTACTTTTTATATTACTATGAAAATCATATAATAAGCATTTAGTTATGGCAGCAGCCTTCAATATCTAATGTTATCTTTTCCTTTTTTGTAGATTTCATCACTCACATTCATGTTTCACTCTGAAGACCTATATTTTTCTCTAAAACCAGAGAAAGGCAAAGGTTTATTCGACCAGATCTCTCTTTTTTTTTTTAAATCAGCATTGAGGTAATCAGACCCAGGAGCGCCTCCCATTTTTGACAAGCTGACAGTGTAGGATCTTCTTAACTCATTTTCTAGTAAGTTTTTTCCCCAACCTTTGCTTGTAACCCCATCATTGGACTGCATTATTTTCTCTCTATCTGTAACATTTCCAGCTCCTGAAACTGTCCTTATCTAGAAATAATTCATGCCTGTGCAAGAGAACTTTTTTTTGTCACTCACAGATGCTCTGTTCATGCCTTCTTCTTCAGTTCATTTTTATATATGAATTTTACTACAACCCTCATTTTTTGCATACTTTGACATATTTCTAGCTTATGAGTGTTTTTACTTATGCTTGCCCTACTTTTTTCTCCCAATTGCCTTGATCTTAGCTGTGTAAGCCACTCATTTGTTAATTAACATTTTGAAGGTTTTTCCCCTCCATTTTTTTTCTTTTTTAAAATCCATCCACTCCATTAATCACTTCTACAGATACACAGTTTGCATATTAAAGCTTTTTGACATTTTTACTTACTTGAGAACTTTCTTCATATCATTTTTAACAAGTCCCACCATTCTATCATCTAAAAAAAAGGATAGTTTATCTTAAGTGGCTCATTTGTTATATTTAATTTTTTTCTTGATCTAATAGGATTTGCTTATTTTCTCAAAGTAGAGCCTCTTTATAGTCATTGCTCAGATGCTTTTCTATTTCCTTTTCATTTCCCCCCCCTTTCTTTCTGTTCAAGTAGGAATTTGTTCACTCTACCAAATTTCCCAGATTTTGAAAAAAAAACTTCAGTTATTGTTACATCATCTGAAAAAATGTTTCACTTCATTATTTTTCTAGGGTCATAGAATTATAGTGTTAGACCTGGAAGGGAAATCAGAACACATCTACAGCAACTACCTTATTTTAGAGATGACTTGGGAGGTTAAGTGATTTAAATCATCATCACATTAGGCAGTAAGCTTTAGGGGCAGGATTTGAACCCAGATCCAGTGACTCCAAAGTCAGTGCTCTTTAAAGGTTCATTGATTAATTTTGCTCTTAAATAACATTAAATTCTTTATATGCCTCTCTATTCCCTTTCCTAATGCTCAAATTGGTCTGCTTTTGTAACAAAGGAAAAAGTTTAAAGTCCAAAAAGCTGACATATTAACCACGTATAACAATATACAAAACCTTTCACAAGCATGGCTTTCCCACCTCTCCAGAATAAGGATGAAAAAGTATTTCTTCTCCTGATGCAAGATTTGGTTATTTTAACTGCACAATGTCCCATTTTTATTTGTCTTTACATTGTTGTAGACATTGTGCTCTGGGCTCTTCTATTCTTGAATCACTTCATACAAGTACACCTATACACATACATTTATGTTTATATAAAAACATATATACAAATTCTTCATATTTGTTGTTTCTTACTGCACACTTTTTCATTACATTCATATACCACTACTTATACAGCCTTCCCCCAATTGGCATCTATTATTTTTATAATTGTTTTCCTCCTCAAAAAATACTATACATATACATATGTATGTGTATATATATGTGTCTGTGTGCTTGCATATATGAACAATTTATTCCACTATCCCTATTTTTTCCATCTTCAAGATGTTTTAGGGAGAAAAAAATCCAATTTTTTTCTGAAAAGTATTTATAGTAGTATTAATTTATAGTTCCACCAATAGTGTTTGAGTACATATGCCTCTTTCAGATTTCTCCAACAATGACATGCTTCATCTTTTGTCATCTAATAATTTTCTGTACGTTAAATGAAACCTCAATGTTATTTTAATTCGTGTCTTTCTCATATTTTTTATTTGGTAACAATCTTTCATGTGGTTAATAGTTTGCAATAATTAACTGTTGACTCATATACTTTGATCACCTACTTACTGGGGAATATCTCTTGGTTTTATGTAAGTAAGGATTATGCTTATGACTTCAGTGGGGAAAAGGCTAGGTAAGAAGGGACAGAAGAGAGAAGAACTTGATGACAAGAATGGATTTGGACCAGTAAAGTAAGTTAGGAACTGAATTTGAGGAGGAAAAAAATTGTGAAATTTGGGAGAATGTGAGGAAATTTTGAATGGAAACAATAGCCGGAACAATCCTGCCCCTTCAACAATTCAGGTTGAAATAGGACCAGGAATTTTTTTTTTTCATGCTGTTAACATTGAACATGATGAATGCAGAGAAGTCCATTAAAACTCTGGGTTCTTTATTTAACCTCCTATTCTGACAAGCAACTCTCAGGTTCCGAACAAGGCTATATGTGCCTCTCAGAGTTTGAGGGGTATCCCTAAGGAATCTGGGAAAGCTATCTAATGCCATTACATCTAATTCCTGCTTGATAATTATAAATTGAGAATAATCTTAGTAATAGAACTTTAAGTAACTTTTAGAACTGGATATTTACATGGTGGTAAGAACTGCTGATAGAAAACATAACCCCCAAAGTCTATGTCACACTCTTCCACCAGCACACATTATTATACAGAGTAAATCAGTCTCAAACTCAGAGACTATACATAGCAAAGGGCTAACCCCCAGTCCTGGTTGTTGGAAGTACTTTTCTTCCTTTGTCTGGGTGCTCAACAAGTTCACATTATGCCATAAATTTATGTAACAGTTTGTCTTTAGTTTCTAATGCAGATTCTGCTACCAGCTCTTCTGGGAACACTGCTAGGAAATCTATGGGAAAATGGAAGTCCTGCATCTTTGGGACCTTTTCAAGTCCCCAAGGGCCTCCTCTGACCAAAAACAGGAAAACAAAATCCATTTTGCTGAATTTTTTCCCTGCACCTTTTTCTCAACGTTCTGCAAAAACTCTATTATAAAGGATGGTTTCTATATCCTTGATTAAATGATTTTATTTGTTTCAATAACGCCTTTAAAAAAAAGTAAAGTTGTAAAAAGAGGCTAATACCAATCTGCAGAGGGCTTTGAATAAAAGTCAAAGGCATGTCACAGAAGGTAACATGGAATCATTGCAGTTTTCTGTATAGGAATGACATGGAATGGCATGTATAGTAAAAATTACACTAGTTTTGGCATTGGAGGAAGTAGAAATAATGGAGGGAGAAAGAACTTTTAAAAGGTATTACATTAGTTCAGATGGGCAGTGATGAGATCCTGGGAATGGAGAGGAGAGAAGAAGGCTTTTTAACTAATTGAACATGAGAGATGGAGAGAGATAGACCTAAATTTTCAAATACGGAATATGGAATGGTGGTATAGGGCTGGAAATTATAAAGACAGAAGGAGGAGTAGGTTGGGAATGATATTAAGTGGAATACTGCATACTGACTTTGAGCTATCTGTGGGATAGTCAGATGAAGAACTCTGTAAACATTGGAATTATTTTTGATTACTTCTTCCTCCTTCCCTATTCTTTCCAATGAGATCACGCTCCCTGACAATTCTCCCTTAACATCCCTACTTTAAATCTTCATTACTTTGCACTTAAATACTATGTAGGGCTATATTTTCTTAATGTATTTTAGCTTCCACTGTTTCTCCTTTCCAATTAATCCTGAATATTGCCACTGGGCTAATATTCCTAAATTCTTATTTTCATTACATTGCTCATATGCTCACAGACTTTCAAAGGTTTTTCACTGCTTACTACATAAGGTCCAGTCTCACTTAATGTCCAAGGACCTCTACTCTAAGGCTCCAATATAGCATGTTAGCTTTGTCTCACTGTTCACGTTCCCAAACTCTCTACTCTAGATACTTGTCAAGTTTCAGCTCCTCTGGATCTAATTTGAACTTTCTTGCCTTTCAGTTTTCTTGTGTTTTCATACCTACTAGATATATCCTCCTCCTTTCATTGTGCCTACTCCATATCTATCAATTTGTCAAAACCCGGATTATATTCCATCTCCAAATAAAATAATTTCTGATTACTCAAGCCTAGGTTTTCTTCCTCTTTTAAACTTTTATAGCAATTGTCCTAGAGTTCATCTGTCATTTCAATATGTCCTACCTTGGGATATCTTCAACTGCCATCATGAACCATCTTATTCCTACATAGCATTTCATAAATGTGTTTATCATTCTAACCTGACTGTAAATAATTATAATAATAATGACAATTATTGTTATAATTATTATTACTCAATAATTATTTAAGAGAAATAAAATCAAACATTTAGCAACATCAAAATTTGGTCAAATTGTCAACTTCTTCAAAAGTTCTCACAAAATAAATAAAATAGATTAAATGAAAAACTGAGCAAATGGGAAGAGGCCCATTTGTTTAATCAAATCTACACAAACATAAGATGAAGAAGGCATTAACAAACAACAATTGTTCTAAAAAGAACCTCAGGATTTTAGAGGATTCAATGTTCAATAAGAATCAGCAATGTATGGAACAAAGAAGCTAATGAAATCTTGGCCTGCAGCAGGAGGGGCATAGCTTCTAGCAACAAGGAACTGATAATCCTACTGTACTAAACACCTGCCATTCTCGTGTGAAGGATTATATTCAGATCTGGGTACTGAAGTTTATGAAGAACATTGAAAACTTTGAGAATTTATCTTCAAGCAGAGGGAATATTTTCTCCTTTACTTTTCCAGCACACCACCTAATTAAACTTTGGTCAAAATATTGACCTTTGTCCACTCACTGAAAGGACAAAATTTTCTTTTTTCTGGGTCATCTTTATTTTTGGCAATAATAGCTTATCAATACTTTTAAATGCATTTCTCTTCACGCATTTGTAGTTCAAACATGTCTCTTATTTGACAGTCTGACCTTGTAAGTTAGAAAAAAATTAGAATCCCTGTCCCTAGCATAGTCAGTAGTATATTATAATCAATCTCAAATTTAGCATTAAAAAAACCACCTTCAGCTTCTTAATGTTATTAAAGGTGGATACAAATATACAGTGTTTTCATGCATGTAAACCATTTTACATATATTATCTTTTGATCCTCACTCCAAACTTGTGATATGGGTACTATAGGTATATTATTCCCATTATTGCTTGTTCTTTCTTTTTGTGGAGGACCAGGGACATGGGTGATGTACTGACTTGCACATGAATCTGATTTAATTAAGGCAGAGTTACACAAAGCTGTCAGCCTCACTCTCTCTTCTAGAATCAGTGAAGTTCAGTGGCAAGACAAAAGTCAGGTCAGAGCAATAGCTCTGGATGTAATGCATGACCTTGGGATCTTCAATGTGTAACTAAGCTCTAAACACTCAACAGCACGTGTTGACCACCTTTGGCCACCTTCACAGCCATTGGAACAAATTGTATGCATCTGCCCATTACTCCAGGAAAAGTTTTCACATGCTTGAGATTAAAATCCCCCCCCCCCCCAGTCACCAACAGACCTGTCTGCTTTAGTTTTATCTGCCAAAACATTTTACTGGGATGTTGACACTACATAAGATAAAGTTTCTTGGAGTTACAGGCCAGAGTTAAGTCAATCAGGTGGAGACCAACGATGAGCAGCCTTGAAAAGGGCTCAGCAAGCCCTCAGCCCAGAGGGGCTGCCGTGGTTCCCCCATAATAAGACACTGTCTCATTAATTTTTTTGGAAAGAAAAACACCAGAGGGCTTATTTTCAGGGGAGGGCTTATGTTGTCCTGCCTCAGCTCTCCTCCGCGGCACTGCTCTCAATGGCGCCAGCAAGCAAATCACTGGGGAAGAACAGGATGACGCGCTGACTGCTGCAGCTCTGATTGGATGCTGGTGTGTTTCACCCAGGGGGGTGACGGTGCATACAGAGGGTACCGTAATGTAGCGTGTAGCGCAGGGGATCACATTCACTACAGTAGCAATCTCAATAGGGCTTATTTTCGGGGGAGGGCTTATTTTAGAGGAATCTTACACAGTAAGGGGAGGGCTTATTTTCGGGATAGGTCTTATCAATCAGGGAAACACGGTATTACTGAGCACCCCATACATCCCCAAAATATGTTTATTCCCAAGAAACACATAAGGAAACTGAGGTTCATAAACATTAAGTCATGGTCACAAAGACAGTTAAATGACAAAGGTGGGACTCAAACTCAGCTATTTCTGACATTAACACTAATTTCTTTGTATTGCACCACATTAACTATCTAATGGAAGACTACTGCCTTAAACCCATATGTAATTCCAATATTAATCAGGTCAGGTCTTACTCTATAATTTACTGATCAAGGTAAAAACAAATAGCATGGCATAGCATCAATAAACTGCAGAGAAAATCTAAAGATGATCTTCTTCCTCTCTTCATATATATATCCTCCCACCTCAGGAGCTCATAGAATGCAAAGAAACCTTGTGTAGAATTTCAGTGCATTTTAAACATTCATCTCAAGGAAAATAATCAAGCTTAAGAAGTGTTCTCGTTAATGAAAATGTAGTGTTAAAGATGGAAGGATAAATTCTAACTTCCAGGGCTCTTTTTCATTGAGTAGGCATAAATAACACAAAATCTAAAAATAATCCAGCAATTTCATCATGCTAACTTCCAGGGAAATTCAATCATAATTTTGAGTTAGGAAACACATCACTTGGGAGTTCAGTAGCTATTTCAAATATGCATGGACACTCAAGTCAAAAAGAATAATTTTAGAGCAAGTTGAAATAAAGCAGCCTGCCTTTTAGTACATAGACAACCTTAACAAAATAAAGGTATGGAAATGGAAAATAATATATTTATCCTGAAAAAAGTAAAGTTTAAAATATAATCAAGCTGAAATATTATGAAATGAGATCTTCTGCAACAATATTTTAGGGTAATAGCAGAGGTGCCACTTAAGCAGTTTGTGAATCATAAATTTTCTTGACTGTGTTTGCAAGATTACCTTGTGAATCATCAGGATCCACAACTCTAAAGGCTTTTGATTTACATTTGGCTCAGATGGAAAGGCAAGAGAGGACACTACAGATGAGAAAACAACTTGATCGAGTAGCTGCGATTTTTTTTAAAGGCTACTTCTTCCAGAATAGCTGCAGCCAACATTCTATGCTGATTTGCAACCTATCATCTCTGCAGATATACAGACCCTTTTCTTGATCACTTTGGAGAGAGTATTTTTACTGAGGTTTGTTCATGAATTTTACAACCAAAGTTGGGGGAAGGGAGGAATAAAACTGAGATGAGAGGAAACTTTGCCCAGAATTTTTATCAGTTTTCTTCCCCTTATCTTAGACTATCCTTTTTCTCCAAGTTCCCTAGTGTCCAAATTAAAATTAATTATCTTCACAGCTATCCATCCCTTTCAATGTGCCACAGTTGTTTTCAGATACTCCACAACAGGCAGGCAACACTTTGTTTCCAGTTCTTTGTTAGTCAAAAGAGTATTCCTATGAGCAGTTGGTCAGTGTAATACTTTTATTTCTGTTTTTTACCTCCTTGTGATATATACCCATTAGCAGAATGATTAGGTCAAAAGTCTATGTGCAGTTTGTTGACTTTTCTTACATAAATTAAAGGGATATCCAGAATGGTTACACCAATAAATACAGTCCTACCAACAATATCTAAAGGTGTCTGTCTTTCCACAGCCCCCCTAACCTTCACAGAGTCCTTCTGTTTTCTCATCTCTGCCAATTTTCAGGGCATGTGGCCAAACCTCAGAGCTGTTTTTATTTGTTTTCCTTTGCTACAGCATCCATATATGGAACACATTTCCAAAGGGCTACGGATAATTCACCTTTGTGCTTCTGAAAACTTACTTTTTTTACTTCTTGACTCTCCTCTTTAAGGAAGTATTCAGGACATAAAGAGTGTGCAGTCAATAAGATTTTTTTTCTCACTTATCTTACAGTTACAAACCATGTTTTCCAAGTATAAGTATATATGGATATGTATGTGCATGGATAAGTCTGTGCATGTGTATATATGTATATAAGTACAAGTGTATGTGTATATATTATGGATATGCATGGGTATGTATAAATGTGTATGTAGAGGTATGTGTAAGTGCATATTGTGGAATATGTGAACAAAACCTGTGCATATATGCGCATGTATACACACGTTTACCTGTATTACTGTGGAATTACTGCATGTATAAATGCATAAAGATGTGCACGAGTGTATGTAGATATGCATGTATATAGAAGTATATGTATGTATACACACATAAGTTGTTATGAATGCACAGGTATAAGTATCTATGTGGACATGGATATGTATAAACATGTATGTTTATGCATGTGTGCACATATGTATCACTGTATGTGTAAGTACATACATATGTATATGACACACACATATAGTGTGTACTGGAGGTAGCCAATGGCTCAGGAGGCAGATAGATGTTAGACGGAGTGTTGGGCCTACAGTCAGGAAAACCTGAGCTCAGACATGGCCTCAGACATTCACTTGATCTCTATTTGCCAATCTACTGGAGAAAGAAATGACAAAACACTCCAGTATCACTACCAAGAAAACCGCATGGGCAGTACTGGTGTGCTATGAACCATGGGGTCATGAAGAGTTCGGCATGACTCAATGAGTGAACAACAATTATGTGCATATGTAATATATACATACGCATACATGCACTATATATGATATTCCTCATTTCTTGTTTTTTCACTGAAATCATTAAGCATGAAAATATATATTGATTTAATTTAGAGAGTTTTTATAATGTTCTTCATAGAATTCTTCCCAAGTATTCATCCTCTATAATCAATGGTGATGAATAAAATACAATTATCTTTATGAATTTATTTTTTTCAAATGCTTACTGTGGTATGAAACAGCCAAAGTGCTCCATGAAATAATGGTTCTTAAATCCTTTGAATTTTCAATAAGAAAACACATGAGGCATTCTTTCATTTGGGGAAATTTCCACTTGTTTTCTGGTCATATTTATAGTAAGAATATCAAAGTTTATGAGTAAATACCTCAAGTAGTGTTTGCCCACTCACTAGTTATTAGAAAAGGAACTCACATCTAGAGTGCTAACAGCTTAACTTGACATTTATAAATAGTCTAATAATTGTGATTTTTATCATGCTCTGTTCTCACCTCCAAGCCTTTTCACTTACTAAACTACTGTCATTCAAGGAGTGAAAGGAAAATACACAGGACTGTGAATGATTCTGGACCTCGATTTGTTTCGTGGGATGACATGACCAAACAATTCATCACAAAGTAATCAGCCTATTGGTGATGAGCTTCTGTTCTCATCAAAGTTGGTCCTTATAATATAACATACTAGAAGACATTGCAGGATGCTAAAATCTGCCAGAACGTGTATGCTGCTGACATAACTTTAATATATCAAGGGTCAGCTCTACATCAGGATGAGTCATCAGAGTAGTGTTTTGTGGAAGGTAAATGACCACAAAAAGACATTTAAGAAGATATCAGTAGGTAGTGACCCGCATGACTATTGTATTCTTCAGCTATAAAATCTTTACTTCATGAAAAATAGAGGAAAGGAACAACTTTGCAGAAATCTTCCTCAGCAGACTGCTTCTTTGCAACTGACTTAGAAATGTGGCTAATAGGTAGAAACACAAACTTGGCATGGGCTCCAGCTCCAAAAAAATACAATACCTGTAAAAAAAGACTCTAAACAAATTTTAAAGCTCCAGAACCCACAAAGTGAGAGAGAAACAAACCTCCTGCTAAAGACAGCCAGCAGGCCAACAGAAAAGGTCTGTCATAGCATGCTGGGAGCTGAGCACAACCTGGCAGGAGCTGCGTGATTCCTGCCCCAGGGAGACCCCAACCAGCAATGGCCAGAGCAGACTTCAGGAGAGTGAATGACCAGCAGCTGTGGCAGCTTCCAGACTTGTCAACCCATAAATGCCAAAGACAAAGTAAAAGGCCAGTGTGGAACTTTGTTGGAACAGGGGGGGACTGAAGAGCACAGTCTGGCTGCTACCCCGACAGCAGCGGAGGTGCAGCAGACGCACTGCATGGCTGCCTCAGGAGCTCCTGGCCTGCGGATTATAGGGGAACCAAGAGAACATTCAGAGGATAATCACTCTTGCTTTAACCTCCTTGGATCTGGACTGTGGTTTTGGGTGGTGGTCCTGGAGCGTGTGACCAGTGAACCAGAGCTTGTGGGGGCTGTAGAGACGGCACCCTCCTAATAGCTCCAGCAGCTGCGAAAACCCCAGCAATTTGGGACAAAGCTCTCTCCATTCTGGAGGCAGAGTTCTGCCATGACAAGGAGCTCCAGGGTCAAATCATTGTCTGGCAATACGAGCACGCACAGGAAGATCAAACAGACGATAGAATCCTTTTTTGGGGGGACAAAAAGGATCAAGGCATGGAGCAGGAGGAGGACAGCAAAGTCAGAACTCCTGCATCAAAAGCCTTCAAGAAAAATATGAATTGGTTACAGGCATGGAGGAGTTCAAGAAGGATTTTGAAAATCAAGTAAGAGAAGTGGAGGTAAAACTGATAAGAGAAATGAGAATGATGCACGAAAATCATGAAAAGCGAGTCAAAAGCCTGCTAAAGGGGACCCAAAAATACACTGAAGAAAATAACACCTTAAAAAATACTGACTAAAAAGGCAAAAGAGGCCCAAAAAGCCAATGAGGAGAAGAATGACTTAAAAAGCCAAATTTACCAGGTGGAAAAGGAATTTCAAAAGTTCACTGAAGACAATAACTTCTTCAAAATTAGATTGGAGCAATTGGAAGCTAATGACTTTATGAGAAATCAAGCTACTATAAAACAGATCCAAACAAATGAAAAAATAGAAGGCAATGTTTAATATCTCATTGGAAAAACCAGTGACCTGGAAAACAGATCCAGGAGAGATAATTTAAAAACTATTGCACTACCTGAAAGCCATGATCAAAAAAACAACCTAGACACCATCTTTCAAGAAATTATCAGCAAAACTTCCCTGATATTCTAGAACCAGAAGGCAAAATAGAAATTGAAAGAATTCATCTATCATCTCTTGAAAAAGATCCCAAAAAGAAAACTCCTAGGAATATTGTAGCCAAATTTCAGAGTTCCCAGGTCAAGGAGAAAATACTGCAAGTAGTCAGGAAGAAAAAATTTGAGTATTATGGAAACATGATCAGGATAACACAAGACCTAGCAGCTTCTACATTAAAGGATCACAGGGCATGGCATATGATATTCTAGAGGTCAAAGGAGCTAGGACTAAAACAAAGAATCACCTACCCAGAACACCTGAGTATAATGCTTCAGGGGAAAATATGGTCATTCAATGAAATAAGAGGATTTTCAAGCATTCTTGATGAAAAAGCCAGAGTTGAACAGAAAATCTGACTTTCAAATACAAGAAGCAAGAGAATCGTGAGAAGGTAAACAGGAAAAAGAAATCATAAAGAACTTATTAAAGCTGAACTATTTACATTCCTTCATGGAAAAACAATAATTGTAACTCATAAGACTTTTCTCAGTATGAGGATAGCTGAAGGGAATATATGTGTGTATACATATATATATATACACATACATATATATGTATGTATAGGTGGGTTTATATAAATATAAATATATATGTGTGTAGGCATATAGGATGAGTTGAATATGAAGGGATGATATCTAAAAAATAAAATTAAGAGGTGAGAGAGTAATTTATTGGGAGGAAGGGAAAGGGAAAGATAGATTAAGGTAAATTATCTCATATAAAAGAGGGAAGGGAAAACTATTACAGTGGAGGGGAAGAGCAGGAAGGTGAAAGGGAATGGGACAACCTTACTCTCATTGAATTTGACTTAAGGAGGGAATAATACACACTCAATTGAATATCTTACCTTACAGGAAAATAGGGGTTATGGGGCCAGAGGGGGGACTATAAGAGGGAGGGCAGATTAGGGGTGAGGGTAGTTAGAAGCAAACATTTTTGAAAAGGGATAGGGTCAAAGGAGAAAACAGAATAAGTGGAAGGTGGGACAGGATGGAGGGAAATATAGTCTTTCACAATATAACAATTATGGAAATGATTTGGGTAACTACACATGTATAACCTATATTGAATTGCCTATCTTCCCAGTGGGGGCAGGTGAGGAGGGAAGAAGGGGAAAAATGGAACTCAACGTTTTAAAAACAATGTTTTAAAAAAATTGTTTTTTACATGCATCTGGGAAATAAGATATACAGGAACTGGGGTATAGAAATCCATCCTGAACTACTAGAAAGTTGGAGGGGTGTAGCAGCAAGCACCCCAGCGTCCCCAGGGTGTCTGCCAATACAGGTTCTTGGATCTGCTTTGATAAAGGCAAGCAACTCAAAATGGGTTAACAAGCTTACTTTAATCAGTCAGATATGTATCATTCACCTAGTTCAGGGGGAAAAGGTCAGCACCCTGAACTTCAAAATATACAGACAGAATTATCAAGACAAAAACAGATCAAATAGACAGATTTCCAAACTGTCCAACCATTACATCCATACCAAACAAC
>NW_027185799.1:19133959-19202286 GCF_028583685.1 Petaurus breviceps papuanus
GATCAAATCACAGAATACTTCTCAAAGTGAGCCTCAAAACAAAGCTACACATCAGGGCTTATGTAGCCTTCTCCTGGCTCCGAGAATGTAACAACCTTATTTTACTCACTGGCCAATCAAGAAGTATCTACTGAAAAACAAGCCTCCTACCCCAGACTCCAGGTGCACTTTAGCCTAGGGGCAGGGAAGATATTTAAATTTACATTCCCATTACAAGGGGTGATGCAGGAAATATAAGTGAGAACAGATTGGGGTAAGGGGCATTCAGTAGGCTTGCTATTTTTGGGTGGGGGTAGGGGAAAGACAGGGAGAAAAAAACTACTTACTCTATTTTCTCCTTTGACCCTATCCCTTTTCAAAAATGTTTGCTTCTAACTACCCTCACCCCTAATCTGCCCTCTCTCCTATCCTCACCCCTCTGGCCCCATAACCCCTATTTTCCTGTAGGGTAAAATTTTCAATTGAGTGTGTATTCAAAATTTTGTGGAAATGAATGTTGAAAACTAAAAATTAATTTTTAAAAAGAAAGAAATGTGGCTAATAAAAGTTATATCCCTGTTTATTGATGATGACAAAAGCATCTGCCCTGATAAAATTCAGCCTCAAAAGTTCTCTTCCAACCAAATGTCTATTATAGATACAAGATTATACAAGATTTTTGCTGGATCCTACCATATAGATAATTTCATTTAACAATCCTTTAATAATCAATATCAAGTGAACTGTAAACAGAAAGAAATAAGCTCACCAATAATATATGTTAGTGTCAAGGAGAATATCCTGAGATTAACAGTACAGATGAAAGAGGGATTTACAGACTGAATTTTCCAGTTGCTCCTGAACGCATTTGACATTATGCTGATTGTATGAAAGCCCAAAATATTAGACCTAGGAGACTAGGAAAAATCAAGGTAATGAAGAATGTTACTGTTCAGATTATGATATGAAGTAGGATAGGTAGTCCACAGAGTTATTCCATCAGTGCATAGATCTTGTTTGGGTATTGCAGTTGAACAATTAACTGGTCCCAGAAGTGAATAAGGACAGACACACAGGTTACATGGTATTTGGGAAACTGCACAGGTATTTAGTGACAGAAATCTGCTTCCTGACACAGAGACTCATCTTTTCATCATAAATATTCTCCTAGTGATATTATATAGATTTGAATCATTGAGTATGACAATTTTTGAAGAACCAAAATCATCAGTGACCCATCTGACAATGGGGAGATTCATGATGTGTGTTAGTAACTTGTAGCATATTATGAATGATGTCTTGCCAGAAATAATGTGGGAAACATTATTACATGATATGTACATGACCAAAATGTAGGCCAGCCAGCCATGAAGTAAAAATGAGGGAAAACAGAAGGATGGCAATGGATGGGTTACAGCCCAATCCATGAAATACTAAATGACTAGAGGAAAGTCTCCTATTCTGTTAGTTAGATGCCATTTTGGAGTTTTATGGAAGAATGTGGAAAAGAAATGCATAGGATGAAAAGGAATGAATGAACTGCTATCTATACTATTATACCAAAGACATTCCACATTCTTACAGATAACAAAACATAAATGTAACTCATTGTTCAAAGTTTTGAAAGTAGCAACTCATTAAGACACATGATCATATTTTCCTTTGGCATCATTGCTATTTCACATGATTTCGCTGACACACTGAAATGTTTTCTGTGTGTCCTAGTATCCTTATGCCTATTAGAGTCACGGGTTGCACAGAACACAAGGATCTGAATGAAGTGTCTTGGCAATTAAATGATGAAAGAATAAGAAATGGAAATAATTGATGAATGGATGTTAACCTTTCAGGTTCTGACACTTGCCTGATCACTTTTCTTTCAATGCATATTTTGGCAATTTCCCAGGCCTTATGCTACCAAAGACTGGCTGAGTGAAATCATTTACAATTTTCACTGCACAAACAGATGCCAGAGTTGCCAACTGCAAGGAGATGTGTTTTCTGCTCCACAAACTCTGCTTTTTCTGACTTGTGCTAAATCTCTAGGATGGTCAGGAAAATTAAGGCACATGTCTGACTTATAGGTCAGCTATTAGAGAAACAAATAATTAAAAGCACCTGAGCAGGTATGGCACCATCTGGAAGAGAGTCAAAGGACACATACCTGCAAATTACTAGGCAGTATCTGAGGAAGAATAGCCTAGGGAAAATGATCCCCTATGTGCATTCAGGGGGCTTACTGAAAGAGTAGCATGAAAAAAAAACAGCAGTGTATAGTCTCTTCATATTGGATTGAAAATGGGAGATGAATCTCACCAGGTAATAATTTTCATGTAAGGTAAATTAACACTGCTCCCCTTAATCTTCTGTTGAATGCATTTTTAAATAATGATATTAAGTAGAACACCCTAACCAGTACAATAATAGACGTTTACGGATAGACAGCCACATAGATAGAAAGATAGCATTAAAAGATCTATAACTGGAAGTGACCTTTGGAGGAAGAGATAAGCTATCTATTAAAAACTATCTAGTCTAACCCTGTCATTTTACAGTTAAGGAAACTATAACCCTGGAAGAGTAAATGATTTACTACAGTCACACAAGTAGCAAACATCAGATGTAGGATTGTAGGATTAGAACCTATATCCCTGACTCCAAATCCAGGGATGCACCTACTACATGTATGTTTTTGTCATTTTATCACTAACCTGGCTGTCTGTTTTGTATTAAAGAGGAAACCTGCCTTCAGTGCCAGCACACATTCTGCCATTCTCTGAGCCCATAGTAAGTGTTTACCTTTTGTGGGTTTACTTGTGGCCCTGATTCCACGCCTGAATACTTTCCCTAGCAGTTGGGTGGCTTTGTATACAATGCTTCCATCTTTCTTTTGCTCCAGAGTCATTGTGGCTATGTTCAGGCTCCAAGTTCCCCAAGCACTGCGATGAGAGTTACAAATTGTCTGGTATCTCTTAGAAACACTCAAAAAAGTGTTAAATTGGTGACATGACATTCAAACCTTATTGCTTTAGTAGAAGGATTAAGATATTTTTAACCAATCTTAGTTCCGTGGTGCTTTAGAAGAGGTGATATAAGCCTCCTGCTTTGCCTGCTTACTCCTTAAAGTGTTTGGACAGCTCTGGACAGCTTGTCTTTCCTTAAAGGTCTTTTTTAACCATGACTTAAACCCAGCTTTTTCTTTTTCATTTTTTTCTCATGCATTTTATGTACTGAAGTTTATGGAGGAATTTGTATTTTTTATTAAAATAATTTAAGAGTTATCACTTAGAGGGAAAAAGAACATTTCAAGTAGTCCAACAGGTTGAGTTTTCAATTTAATGTTCTTATGTTTCAATAACTTCATGAGCACTGAATCAAAAGAAACTTCTTGCCAACAATAAATCTGAAGTCAAACATGTATAATAACCAATGTCCATAACCATGGTTATCTTAAAACTAGTCTCTTGCCTAGGTAGTATTCTATTCTTCCTAATGGAAATACATGTGTTTATGAATATGTATATGTATATAATATACATATGTCTATATGTGCATTACATGTTTGTATGTATATACATGGTTATTTCTACATATGCATATGTTTAATTGCACATAAATAGGACAATAGGACTTATGGATTACTTCAGAGGACTACAGGATTTGGACTTTTTTTTTTTGCAACATCCAAGGATTATTACTGGAAGAACAACAGCTGAGGTATTCTCCGCATAGTGAACTATAACTGGACACAATGAGGAAAGGAAGATACAAGACTCTATAATGAGTCCAGCAGGAACAAATAAACCATACTTAAGAGAAACTTAATGAGTACTCCATGAAGGGGAGAATGCATCCTTATATAATAGATACATACATATACATGAATATATATGTTTTGTGTTAAATATAATTTCTATGGAAATTTAAGGCTTACAAAGAAACTTTACAAATATCTCATTTTACCTCTGAACAGCTCTGGGAAGTAGGTACTATTATTGTCTCCATTTACTGATGAGGAAACTGAGGCAGGCAGGGTTTAAGGGATTTATAGAGGGTCACATAGCTAAAAAATGGTTGAGGCTGGATTTGAGCTTTTTTCAGAACCCAAGTACACCACTATCTATTGTGTCCTCTAGTTATCTTGTCCCTTTATATAGGCATCTATCTATCTGTCTGTCTATCTATCCATCTATCTATCAGAATTTCAGGGAAAAGTTCTAATAGCTGGGAAGATCAGGAAAGGACTCAAAGAAAGCATTTGAGCTGATCTGTAAAGGAAACTAAGAATTTAGTCTGAGGTGAGGTGAAAGAGTGCATTCCAAGTACCGTAGATAGCCTGTTCAAAGGCAAAGGTGTAGGAGATGCAGTATGATGTTTGAGAAGCATCTAGAACATTTTGGCTAGATCATAAAGTCTATAAGAAAGTAACATATTAATAAGCTTATAAAGGTAGTTTGGATCTGGCTTGTAAAAGGTTTTTGAATGCTAAGCAGAAGTTTGTATTTGAACTTAAAACACGTCAAGACATCACCTGTGATGTCATTGGTTCTCTTTGAAAATGAAGGATGAGCAGCAACAATAGGGAGCAACTGAAGGTTATTGACTAGAGGAATGATATGATCAGACCCATGTTTTAGGAATTTTGGTAGCTGTGCAGACCCTAAAAGTTTATTTACATATTAATTCAACCTGGTGTTGTTATTGTTGTTGCTTAGTTGTTTCAGTCATGTTGGACTCTTTGTGACCTGACTTGGGGCTTTCTTGGTAAAGATACTAAAGTTGTTGGCCATTTCCTTCTCCAGTTCATTTTACAGATGAGGAAATTGAGACAAAATAACTTGCCCAGGCTCACACAGCAACTAAGTATCTGAGGCTATATTTGAACTCATGAAAAAAAATCTTCCTGACTAAGGTAGGATGCTCTATCCACCATGCAATCCAACTGGCCCAAACTGGTGCTAGCATCTACATATATGTGTGTGTTATGTAAACAGTAGTATTTAGAGTTTATATATAGTTCACGTTTATAAAAGCATTTATGATTTCATCAACTATTTCTCTTGTGACAACTGTATAAGGTTGATAATGACCATGTTATAATCCTCATTTTCAAGAGAAGGAAATCTTAAATTTGGTAGTTAAATGGCTTATATACCATCAGCCATTCAGCTAGCATTAAGTGCCTACCATGAGCCAAGTACTGTGTTTAAGAGCTGAGCATTTAAATAGAAAAGTCAGCCAGTCTTTGCCACTAGAGAGCTTTTAACCTACTATTAGTACAATATGTTGACAGATGAATAAATAAAACATATATAACATAAAGGCATAGAGTGGGGCTGTGGGGGAAAACAAAGCTAACAAACTGGGGAACAGAAATGGAGACTAGGAGACAGCACTTGAAATAAACCTTCACGCTTTTTTAGAAATTCCAAGAAGTGCAAGTCAGGAGAGAGAGTAGTACAGCCATGAGATCCAAAAGCATGTAGTCAGAAGTCAAAATGTCACATACAGAGAAAAACAAGTTAGCCAGTTTGGCTAGAGTGTAAAGGAGATGAAGGAGGAGAATGTGTAATATGTCTAGAACGAGAGACCAGAGCCAGTTTGGAAAGGCTTTAAATGTCAAAAAGAAGAACTTGGATTTTACACTAAAGTCAACAGGAAGCTCAGGAAGCTTCTTTAACAAGAGGGGCATAGTCAGACCTCCACTTTAGGAACTCTGATTTGGTAGCAGTCATGAGGATGAATCGGAGAAGCCAGAGAAGGCCCATGAACTGGAGTAGAGACGCAGGACAATAGTTTGAGGAAATGCTAAGGCTTATTAAGGGGAAAAACAGGGACCTCAACTCAAGTTGTCTGATTCAACGTTCATGGCTTTATTTTTATCATGCACAGATAGTCGTTCAAAATATATTTTTTGTAACTTACTTTCATGATATTCCTGGGAGAATGAAGGAATATTATTCCTATTTTGTTGACTAGGAAGTGATAACACAAAGACAAGGTCTTTTGTACAAGGTCACTTGAACAAGTGAATTGGAGGCAGGTATATCATACAAATTAATATGATGTCTATGGGCAGTATCTTTTCTTTGCTGTGGTCAAATAATAAGGGGAAAATTGTTAATCAATTCTACAAGAAAAGACTTATACACAGAATCACAAAATATCTAAGTAAATATGATTGATTTAGGAAAAGAATAAGAATTAATCTTATCCAACAATGAATGCACAGATCCATGATACTTACCTTTCACTTTGTTTTTAAGTCTAATATGAATGCCTAAAGCTAAAGCATGAAAAAGTTCCTACTAGAAATTTTATTACTAGCTTAAGTAGGTAAGAAATAGCAAATAGTACACTGGACTAATTTTCTAGTCAGCACATTGCTGGACTTGGAGTCAGAACGTCTTGCATTCTAATCTTTCTTCAGAGACATATTTAGTTGTGATTCTGGATAAATCACTTAAACTCTCAGACTGCTTCTTCATCTGTAAAATGGAGCTAATAGTAACACCTACTTCCCAGGATTTTTGTGAGGATCCAAATGAAGCACTTTGAAAACCTTACAGCAATATATAAATGTCAGCCACTAATATTTCCAAAATTAAAATAAAAGTAAGAGTATAATTATAGATAAATTTTTATATATAGCAAAGGATATCTTCATCATCATAAAGATAATAATAATATGTAGACAGGGCACTTTAAGTTTTGCAAAATGCCTTACAAATGTTATTTTATCTTCATAATTACTCTGAGAAGTAGGTGTTATTATTGTCCCCACTTTATAGATAAAGAAACTGACAGAAAGACGTTCAAGTGATTTTCCCAGGGTCACACAGTGGTAAAGGCTACACTTGAACTCAGGTCTTCCTGATTCCAAGTCTATTGCTCTATTCAGTCATCTGCCTGTCTCAATATGATGTCTTTAAACACTTTGAGGTCAGTCTTTTCCCCTCACTTTCATATTTGATTTTTAGTCTGCAAAACTAAACCTGTTTAATACTTGGAGGCAACTGGATTAGATGACCTCTAAAGTCCTTTCTAGATGTATTCCTAGACTCACAGCATTTTAAAAAGTAAACATGCCAGTGAGGAGCAAGGTTAGGAGGGGAGGGATGATTCTGTGTGATTTTTCTATATGGATTTGAGATGTTCTTACTGGAGAGACAAATTTTGAAACTCAAAGTATTCTGACTATGTGGGGAGGGGACAAAATTTAAAGACAAGGTAAAATCAGAAAAAGAAGGAAAAACATGCTATTAGGACAGCAATAGAAATACATCATGTCTTACTAGCTATTTATTTTCTCTATGTCTCCTCTGATGAAAACAAAACAAAATAAAACCTTGCACCTTTCTTTGGTCAGTGGTTTGTTAAAATAAGGAAATATACTATGTACCATTATGAGTGCTACCGTAATGGCTTTTGAATACATACACACATATATGTATATTAACTGTTTTCTGTTGCTTTGGGAATTGAAAAAAATTCACATTTAGTTTTATTGTATTCCCTTTCCCATTATAATGAGAACTGTTTTATTTACAACTGAGTTTTCCTTTGTTCCCTTTCAGGTATTTTTTTTTTAAGCAATCAGGGTTAAGTAACTTGCTCGAGGTTACATGGCCAGTTATTTCTGGGTGTGGTGCTGAGTATCTGAGCCCGGATATGATCCAGATCATCCAGACACTGGAGCCGGTGCTCTTACTCGCTGAGCCACCTGGCCGCCCCTAAGCAATTGGGGCTAAGTAACTTGCTCAAGGTTACACGGCCAGGTGTTTCTGGGTGGGTGCTAAGTGTCTGAGCCCGGGATTCAATCTCCAGGTCTTCTCAACTGGAGCCGGTGTTCTTACTCACTGTGCTACCTGGCTGCCCCCCCTTTCAGGTATTTAAACCAGGGGTTAACCTTTTTTTCCCATGTAATGGACTTCTTTGGCAGTCTGTTGAACTCTATAGGACCCCTCTTGAGGATTATGATTTTTTCAAATTCATAAAAGAATAAAGTGAATGATAAATTTGGGTTAGAGGTTAGTAAAAAGAAAGTTGTATTTTTTTTTCTTATTCAAGTTCATGAACCCTTTGAAATCTAATCTTAACCACAGTTTAAGAATGCTTGGCTTAAAATGATAATGTGAATTTCATCTTTTATTTCTACCTTCTTAGACATCCTGGTCAAATTTGTAGTAGGGTGAGTAGGTCCAAAAATACTATCAATAATGATTATGAGAAGTAATGTAAAATACTGTAAAATAAATGTAAATAAAATAATGTAAAATACACCAAAAGTACCCATATGACCAAAAAAAAGGGGTGGATGAGAATGGACAGAAGAGAGCCTCCATGTTGCACAAATCACATGTGTGTGTTTGTGTGTGTGTATACTAATTAAAACATACAAAGAAATATCTTCAACGCACTGTTTAGATATGGAAATGTTCTACAGTAACATAAATAAGAATTGCAGAGAGTAAAAATGGATGAAAAAATTCACAAAGATCATTTATTAAATTTATTAGTAGGTCAGGAATTATATCAGCAAAGGGAATATACATGCCACTGGCATTATGGTCAATCAGTCAACTAACATTTATTAAACATCTATTTTTTTCAGACAATTTGCTATTGCTGGGGGTGGAAAGAAAGGGGGAAAAACAGTCCCTATTCTTAAGAAGCTTACAGTATAATATTAGAGGTGACAACATGTAAAAAATTATGCAAAATGAATACATAAGAGATAAATTTAGGAAAGTGTCAGAAGGAAGGAAAGTTGTCTTGCAGAAGATGGCACTGAAGTGGAGATCTGAACAAATTCAGGGAAGCTAGGAGGCAGAGATGAGGCAAGAGAGAATTTCAGACATAGGAGAGAGTAGAGGAAAATGTATGGATATTGGAAATGGAGTGTTTTGTTTGAGGGATATCAAGAAGGCCAGTCCCACTAAACCATGGAGTCAATGGAGGAGAGTAATATGTAAGAACATTGGAAAGGTAGGAAAGGGCCAGGTTATGAAGGGCATTGAAAATCAGACTAGGAGGCAGAGCCAAGTTAGCAGGGCAGAGAAGCACTCAGCTGAGCTCTCCCAATTGCCCTCCAAACAATTCTGAAATAGCACCTTAATTCAAATTTGTCAGTAGCAGAAACAACAAAAGGTTCAAGTTAAAACTATTTTCTGACCTAAGATAACTTAGTAAGGCAGCAGCAAAGGTTTGTCTCATGGTGTGGGAGTGGACCCTAGGAGTTAAATTCAGGCCTTGCCTTTGGCGTGGTTGCATTAGCTGAAAACTCTCAGTCCATGACATGTCTCACAGTCCATGAAAACACTGTCAGTCCGTGACAGTGACGGGGGGATGGGGTATACAACTGGTCAAAGGAGATGCAGAGGACCCTTTGCTAGCACTTTGTTGCATTGCCTATACACAGTTCCAGGTCATATTCACAGGGCCAAAAGGAGCTACAGCACTTGTGACCACAGCAGAGCAGGGACCTAGGTTGTAGTGCCAGGGCTAAGAGGAATGGTCAGTCACAGGGGAAGAGGGACCCTGGCCTCAATTTCAAGACTGAGGGGAGAACTAGCAATTGAGGCTGCAGTTGAGTTGGGGACTCAGTCACAATCCCAAGGCCAGGATGATTGCTAGTACTGGTGGCTGTAGGGGAAGAAGGTCCTTTCTTAGGTAAAGACCAGAACAAAGACCAGGAGAGCAACAACCACAACTCTCTTTAGATCATATCACCTTGGAAGCACCAAAAACCTATAGACCCCCAGAGCTAGCTCTGAAAAAAAGAAGCAAGAAAGACCTGAAGCTTGGGAGCAGAGACTAACTTTAACATAAAGATAAATGTCGATAAATAGACTGAAAATTGAGCAAACAACAAAAACAGAATCTGACCATAACAAGTTACTATAGTGACAGGGAAAATCCAGACAATGATCAAAAAGAAGACAACAATGTCAAAACACCTACAAGCAAAGCCTCAGAGAAAAACCTGAAGTTGGTCACTGGCCCAAAAGAGAATCCCTGGAATAGCTCAAAAAGAATTTTAAAAATTAAATGAAAGAGCTAGAGAAGAAACTGGGAAAAGAATGAGAGTGATACAAGAAAATTACAAAAAGAGGATCAACAGCTTGGTAAAAGAAACACCAAAAAATACTAAAGAAAATAACACCTTAAAAAAAAACAAACAGAATTGGTCAAATGGTAAGAGGCACAAAAATTCTCTAAAGAGAATAACATCTTAAAAAGCAAAATTATCCAAATTTTAAAAAGAGGTACAAAAGATGACTGAAAAAAATAATTCCTTAAAAATTAGAATCTGGCAACTGGAAGTGAACGAGACACCACGAGACACCAAAAAACAATAAAACAAAATCAAAAGAATGAAAAAAATATATATAAACCATATCATTGGAAAGACAGACACATAAAGATAATTTAAGAATTATTAGACTACTTGAAACCCATGATAAAAAAAAGAGCTTAGATATAAGCTTCTAGAAGCAGAGGGTAAAATGGAATTTGAAAAAATTCACTGATCACCTCCTGAAAAAGATTCCAAAATGAAAACTCCCAGGAACATTATGGTCAAATTACAAAGTTCCCATGTCAAGGAGAAAATTTTGCCACCAGAAAGAAACAACTCAAATATTATAGAGCCATGGTCCAGACCACACATGATTTAACAGTTTCCATATTACAAGAATAAAGGTTTGGAATATGATATTCCAGAGGGCAAAGGAGCTAGAATTACAACTATGAACAATCTATCCAGCAAAACTAGGTATAATCCTTCAGGAGAAAAAGGATATATTTAATAAAACAGAGGATTTTTAAGTATTCTTGATGAAAAGAGCAGAGAAAATTTCACTTTGGAGAAGCATAAAAAGGTAAACATGAAGGAGAAATCTTAAGGGAATTAATATGGTGAAAATGTTTACATTGCCATATGGGAAGATGATCATTGTAATTCCTAAGAATTTTATCATTATTAGAGCAGTTAGAAGGAGTATTCATAGACAGAGGGTACAGGTGTGAGATGACTATGATGAGATGATTTTTAAAAAATAAAATTAAGGAGTTGAGAAAGAAAAATGAATTGGGATAAAGGGGAAGGGAAAGGGAGAATGGGGAAAATTACCCCACATAAAAGAGGCATGAAAGGAAGAACTTTTACAATGGAGGGGAAGATGGAAAGGGTGGGTGGTGGCAGGGAAAGCTTGAATCTTACTCTCACTGGAGCCCATTCCAATTGGCTCAAAGAGAGAATAACATACACATTCAGTTGAGTAGAGAAATCTATCTTACCCAATAGGGAAATAGGAGGGAAGGGTGGGAAAGCAACAAGAGAAAGGGAAGGGGAATGATAAAAGAAAGGTGGAATAATGGAAGCAATGGTTAAAAACAGACTTTTGTAGAGGGATAACAGATGGGGGAGGGAGGGAGGAAACTATGGACGGAGGGAGAGAGAGAGAGAAAAATAAACAGGAAAACAGGATGGAGGGAAATACACAGTTAATAATTATAACAATATGAATGAGATAAACTCATCCATAAAACAGAAAAAGAATGGACTAAAAAGCAGAATCCAATAATATGTTGTTTACAAGAAACACAGCTGAAACAGAGACACACACAGAACAAAAACAAGGGGCCAGAGCAGAAACTATTAGGCTTTAATTGAGGTAAAAAAAAATAGAAAGTCAAACAGAGGATTTTATATTTGATCTTGAAGGCAATAGGTAGCCACTGGAATTTAAAGAATAGGGAATGATATGGTCAGATCTGAGCATTAGGATAATCAATTCAACAGCTGAATAGAAGACATATGGGAGTGGGGTGAGACTTGAGGCTTGGAGACTTACCAGCAGGCTACTACAATAGTCCAGGTGTGAGATGATACAGATCTACACCAGGTTGGTCGCCATGTCAGAGGAGAAAAGGGAGCCCATACTAAAGATATTTTGAGGGTAGAAATGACTAGATGTGAAAACTGATTGGATATATGGGACGGTGAGAAAGAGAGGAGGGTGTTGAGGATGACACCTAGGTTGCATTGTTGGGTGAGTGGGAGGGAGAGAGAAAGGAATTAAATGTTTACATAAGTGCCTAATATGTGCCAGGTACTTTGCGAAGTGCTTTTAAAATATTGTCTAATTTGGTTCTCACAACAATCCTATGAAATAGGTGCTATTATTATCCCCCCAATTGAGGAAACTGAGGAAAACAGAGATTAAATTGTTTGCCCAAAATTACCCTGCTAGTAATTGCCTGAGGCTATATCTGAACTCGGGTCTTCCTGACTCAAAGTCCAGCACTCTATCCACTCTGCCACTATCCACCTTTAGCATCCTCCAGAAGGATGGTAATACCCTGTAATGTAATGCCAAAAGAAGGCAACTTCCCAGGTTCAAAATACCAGCATAGGTGCTCTCTATTTTATTCAGTGACCAACCAAGAACAGAGAAGATTAAAACATGACATCATTCAAAATACAGCATTTACTAAGTGTGATTAAATAATCTCCAAGTACTACCCCACCCCAGGACCTTCCAATCATTCAATCAATTACAAAGTCTCCGTTCTAAATACTTCTCCACCCCTAGGCTATACCTTAATTAAGTCCACCACAAAGCCCCTCTTCTCAAATGGAGATTAGTTTCCAAACATAAGGTCAAAAGTTCCCCACCCCTGGATCACAATTGAACCTACCCCAGAGTTACATCAAGTTTAAACACAGCACTTAATACCCAAATGGAGGTCTTTTCTTCATCTTGACAAGAGGCAAGTTCTCAGCAATCTTAGTTCCTGGGGAGACAAGGCTTAGCAAGGCCATAAGATACATTGCCAGTCCCTTCATGAATTTATCCTCTGTCTGTAGAACAGTCCTAGAACCCCTGAACACATTAGCAAAGCCCTCTCCCAGGATTTCTGTAAACATACAACAAGAAAATCCTTCTTCAGGGCTTCTGAACCAACAGAAAGGCTCCCAGACCCCTGCAACAACAGCACTGTCCTTCACCAGTGGACAGTATTCACTCTGTCTGCAGGACAGTCTCCAGACCCCTGCAACAACAGTACTGTCCCTCACCAGTGGACAGTATTCACTCTCTGTCTGCAGGACAGTCTCAGGGCTTCTTAGCGAACAGCCAGGTATCAGGACTTCTTCAACAAAAGGACTGTCTTTCACCAGTGGACAAATCTGGCAAAACAACATCAAAACAGACAGACAAAGTACCAGCAAAACAGCCATGTCTCCTCAGTCCTTGGCAGCTCAGGGGGCAGGTCTCAAAAGTCCAGGGCAATTCAAAGCGGCCACCAGCAATTCTCTTAGTCTCTCTCTCTCTCCATGAGGTGCTGCTTCCAAAAAAGATCTTCCGCCTCTCTCTAGTGTCTCTCCAAATCTACATCACCAGCTCCTCCCAGTTCAGGACTTTCTTTTCACATCAACAAGCCCATCCCACAGGTGGGATTAACAAACTCTGGGTTTTAACACAATCAATTTGAAAACCAAGCCAATACAGGGGAATCTTTAAATGCCATTACTATCACATACCCTTAACAGTTATGGGGAAAATAGGAAGAGTGGAGAGTCTGGGTGGAGAGAAGCTAAGGTGTTTAGTTTTGGACATGTCTAAGGAAATCTAGTTTAAGTTATGAAAAGTCAGTTGGAGTTGTGAGACTAGAGTCAGCAGAGATTAGTGATATGAGAAGCATAGCATAGGGATGATAACTTAACCTATGAAAGCTGATGAGATGATTAAGTGAAAGAATATGGAAGGGAGAAGAGAAAAGGAGCAAGGACCAAGCCTGAGTTATGTGGGGGTCGGAGAGGTGGGTTTGGATTTGGTGGTTATGATATGTATGAAGATCAAGCAAAGGAGATATATATATATAGCAGTTAGACATTTAGGAAAAGAATTAAGAGAGTGTAGTGTTCCAAAAATCTACTTAAGAGTACTAAGGTCAAAAGAGAAATCAACAATGTCAAATGCTGCAGAGCAGTCTAGAAGGATGAGGACTGAGACAAGAGCAACACATCTGGTAAGAGATTATTGGTAATTTTACTTTTTTTTTTTAAGCAATTGGGGTTAAGTAACTTGCTCAAGGTTACACGGTCAGGTGTTTCTGGGTGGGTGCTAAGTGTCTGAGCCCGGATTTGATCCCCAGGTCATCCCAACACTGGGGCCGGTACTCTTATTCGCTGTGCTACCTGGCCGCCCCTCATTGGTAATTTTAGAGAAAGCAGTTCCAACTGAATGATGAAGTCAGAAACCAAATTGCAAAGAGTTAATTAGAAAGTGAAAGGAAAGAAAAAGGAAGGCAATAACTGCAGGCCACTTTTTCAAAGATTTTTGCCACAAAAAAGATGAGAGATATAGAATGATAAACAGAGAGGATGGATAGATCAAGTGAGGATTTTCTGAGGTTAGTGATAAAGTAGGGATGATAAAGAGGACAGTTTATTGGAGAACACGGGATCATGTGTGCATGTAAAAGAAATACCTCTTTGTGTGAAACAGAGAAGACAATTGCAAAAGGTTGGGCATTTGATGTGAGATAAGGGGAAGTAAAGAAGAGGGAGCTCTTTGTGAATGACCTACTATTTTTCAGTGAAATATGAGGCAAGGTTCTCAGCTGAGAGGGAAAGGGTAGGGAATGCTATGGAAAGTTTAAGAACAGATGAAAAGGTTTGGAAAAGCTATTGTGGTAAGTGGCCTAGTGAATCAACTAGGCAGGCACAAAAGGATTGATTGCCTTGCCATAGTGAGGGCCCAGTTGAAATTAGATAATGTAAATTTGTAGTGGATCTAGTTATTACACTTAATTGATTTTTTTCTAGCTTTATTTGACAGTAAATTATTAAGAGTGAAGACCACAGATGATGGGAGTAATCTAAAGCTAGGATTTAGAAGGGTAAAATCTTCAGTAGGATAAATGGGCAAAGGACTTTAGAGAAAAGGAAAGTGTGGAGTTGAAGTGATTTACCCAGGAGTCAAAATGAGGAAGGGAAGATAGTGTAGCCACTGCAAGAGTAATAGCCTGGGAAAGAACTAAGGGGTTGAGAGATTCAGAGGTTATAATAAGAATGAAGAACAGGACTTGGAGTGGAAAAGTTGAAGGAGGAAGATATGGAATGACAATAGATTGTGATCTGAGAAAAGAATTTCAGAGCTGATAAGCACAAATGTTGAATACTAGTGGATGCCTGTAAGATCAAGAAAAGATAACCTTGTCTCTATCTCTATGAATAGTTGTGGAGGGAAGCCACAGAAAACAAGAAGTTGAAGAATTGGGAGGTTTGAGAATGTCAGAAGGGCAGCTAGGTCGTACAGTGGATGGAGAGCTGAGCCTGAAGTCAGGAAGACGCATCTTCCCGAATTCAAGTCTGGCCTGAGACACTTCCTAGTTGTGTGATGCTGGGCAAATCACTTTATCCTGTTTGCATCAGTTTCCTCCTCTATAAAATGAGCTAGAAAAGGAAATGACAGGCTGCCCCAGTATCTTTGCTAAGAAAACCCAAAATAAGATCACAGAGTCACAACAAATGTTGAAGTTCCCTAATAATTAGGGAGTAGTTAGGGATGAGACTGTGAGCTAGACACTGAACTGGTTGAGAAAATGAGAGTGGTCTGGAGCTCTTTAAACAATAATAATAAATATGAATTGAAAGAACCTTAAAGAAGATGTGACTATTAGTCGAAGAGGAAAAGTCTGAAAATTGCAAGAAATTTGCAAGAAAATTGCAAGAAAATTGCATTTTGTGACCTTAGATGAGTCACTTAACATTTTTGAGGCTTAGTTTTCTCATACAAAAATTACAGAATTGGACTAGGTCCCTTTTGGCTTCTATGCTCCTACTCAAATAAGTTGCCAAGTTTCTAAATATTAAAATAATGAGTTATTCAATATTTCAATGGATTTGTTATCTCATTATCATACACATTTTGCATATGTTCAACTAAAATATACCCAGTTCTCTGGCAATGCATTTCAAATTGCCTGTCTCTCTTTGGTCCTACTGACTAGGAAGATACCTTGTCTTTCACGACTCTGTGGACTTGATTCACATTCTTGTGTGTTTGCTTCTGTAAGTCTTTGGGCTGAGAGTGATTTTCTTGCTTCTAATAGCACCTTAGATGTGAAGCAAGAATAGATCATGGATCATCTTGACAAGTTTCTCCCTGCTGTAGAAAGTGCATGACTCCAGAGAAGCAGAGGAGTCAACAGGAAGATACAGAGTGCACTTTTTTTCTCCCTTTTTAGTCTGTAGTGGGAGCAGATATACTGTGCTAAATATATCATTAGAAAAGCCCTTTTCATGGTAATTCTGACCTGACCAGAACCAGCGACTGATATCTCATGAGAGAGTCGATGAGATTTTCAGCTGAAAATTACATTACACGGAGTCACTGAAGGTCAGCAATGAATGTATGTGTTGTTGCTGTTTTTATATAAACTGAAATTTTAAATACTTTGAGGTGTACCAATAGTCTATATCAAGGTTGAGGTCAAATCACTGACAGAAATGAGACTGTAGATTTGTGAATAGGATTTTTATGCCCTAGGCAAGTATCACAAACTGTATGCCCAGGACAAGCAGCATGAAGGACACCTGCAATTAGGAGGGAGGAATTGGGACACTTCCCCATGGTAGGGACTCCATGAGGACACTTAGCAATGTAGGAAGAGGAAGAGAACATTACACCCAAGGCCATCACCTGGTACCTTAATTTTTAACTAATTATTCTTGCTAACTCAGTGTTGTTCCATTTTTTCCTACAGTGCTAAAGGATTCCAAGGATTATTAGCCCTCTATAAATTATGTACCCTCTAAATTTGGCCTAATGCAGAACCCTGGGGAAGAGGCTCAATTGCCTTCCCCTAGTTACAGCTTGAATTAAAAATAATCCCCATGTGTTTGCTTAATGAACTCTTTTTCTCCTATCCCAATTTACCCATCTAGCAAAAAGACAACTTAACAAACATCAAGAAAAGCAATACATCTAGCAGCTCAGATATATAGGCCTAGAATAAGAAAGAATTTCAAGTCTTGATTGCACTGCTTTGCTGATTCTTGTGAAGATGCTTTTGTATCACACATTCACTCTGTAGTGTGCTTCAAGGACAGCACCTTTGCTTTCTTGAAGACCCAAATCACTCTTAAAGTTGAAAGAAAATTACTCCTTAAAAGTCCCATCTCTCTGTAACACTTGTGAAATTCGGGTCCTCCTTACTTTTCATCAGTCTTGATGACTCATGCACCTAGTACTATTTGTAACAATACAGTCACCATTTTATAACAGTGCCATCCGTTATGTGAAATCCTGTTTGATAAAAGAAATAAACCTGTTCAAGGAATAGATTTACTGTATACCAGGGCTATGAATTAAGAGTTTTCCAAACTCTCCAGCAAGTTCTATATTTTTTATCTATTTAGCTCACCTCTTAGTAATATAAAATATCACTTTACCACCACCATACCACCCCAGTCCCATATACATATATTGAGAGTAAATTCAAGGATCAAATCCATTTTTATACATGATGCATAAATTAAGGGAGATTTTAAAAGAAACATCTGTTTTCTATTTTTAATTTTCAGGATGAATATGATAATTTTCTAAAAGAAATCTAATATTTGTGAAGTAAATGGGAATTCTAGGACATGGAGTCATATTATAGAGGAAGATATTAAAAATTAAGATAGTTCTTAGGGATGAATGCTATTCTTTTATCCTTCATCAAATTTAAATATAACATTGAAATTTAGGGAAATTTTTAAAGATCCCATGTATGTATCTTTCTTCACCTTGAATCATGTGGAATGGGCTCTCCCCTAGGTATTGCAGGGCTATCCTTTACAGCTGGTGAGACTACATCTCTGTTTTAGCAAAGCATTTGACCCAATCTCTCTTGCTGCCTTTATGGACAAGATGGAGAGTTGTGGTCTGCATCAGTGGTGTCACACTTTAGTGTGTTTTAACAGGAATGGAGGTCACTAATCCATATGTAAGGATTCCTGTGGACTGCATATTGACTTAGTTTTAAAATTAATGTTATCTATATTTTATTGGGCTTTTATTTATTTTGATAAATATTTTCAATTATATTTTAATCTGATTTGGGTCACATAGGGAATGTTAGTGCCCACAGGCAGTATGTTTCACACCTCTGCTCTAGATGACAATATAGGGAGACAGATTCAGAACTAATTGAATAGAACAAAAGAATCAATCTTAAAAAGTCAATACCAATTTGGAAGAAGGTCACTAGTAAAATGTTCCCTAGATCTGTCCTGGGTTCTATGATATTTTTATGAAAACTTGGATGAATGTATAGATAAGTATATAAATCAAACATGTGAAGTAGGGAAGGATATCTAAATGTTGGATTAGGGTCAGGATCCATAAAGGTCCTTATAGCCTAGATAAAAATTTCTCTGAAGGTTAGATTCAATCAAAGGGCTGCACTTGAGAATCTAGAGAGCCACATGTGGAACTCCATGCAACAAGTTCCACAACCCACCCTGGTAGAACAATGTGCTAGATTCAAATAAGATGGAATTCAGCAGTAATAAGTGAAACATCTGACACTTGGGTGCAAAGAATCTGCTTCACAAAATTTTTTTCAGAGAGATATCAACAGGTAACAATTCTTGAAGACAACATCTGAGTTACAGGGAAACATAAATTCAACTCAAATACAATTGGCAGTTAAAGCAAGTAAATAATATCTATTAGACTTCTTTAAAAGAGTCATTGTATACATAATGAAAGGAATGAAAATCCCATTGTACTCCTTCCTTCAGACTATATCTAGAGAATTGGATTCAGTTTGGAGCATCACATTGTAGGAAAGACACATAATCTGGAATAAGTTCAGTGCTGAGTATCTAGGATCATGATGGCTCTGGAGACTACCCACACAAGGCTCCATGAAGTAGCTCCAGCTGATTTATTGAACATCCCATAGACATCTTCAATATGCTGAAAATTAACACATTAACTTTTCCCTCAAACCCTTTCCCTCTTCCAAATTTTCCTATTATTGTCAATAGCACCACCATTTTCCTAACTACAGGGGCTCACAAACTATCATCCTTGATTCCTCACTCCCTCTTCCACAATCCAGTGACCCTGGTTTCCTTGTTGCTCATTGCACAAGACGTTCCCCATCACCCAACAGGGCAGTTTCACTGGATGTCCCCCATTCCTAGAATGTTCTCCCTCCTTATCTTCTCGTCCTTGCTTCTCTTTCTTCTCTCAAGTCTCAGACAAAATTCCTTCTGCAAGAAGCCTTTTACCATTCCTTCCCTCTAAGATTCCCTCCAATTTACTCTGTATATATTTTGTTTGTACACATTGTAACAGCAAGCACCCTAGCACACCCAGGATGGCTGCTAGCAAAGGTTCTTTGATCTGCTTTGCTAAAGGAAAAACTTTTAAAGAGGTCAACAATCTTACTTTAATTACAGATAAGAGAAAATACAAACAGAGAAATTAGCACAGAGATTCAACAGACAGGTCTCATACTGCCTGAACAAAGTAATACAACTGTCTAAATAAACCATCAAACCAGGAGAGCACAAATCTCTGAGGGGGGGTGGGGGGAAAATCTTAACAAATAGCTACTCAGAGTGCTGTCCAAGGAATCAAAAGGTCCTTCTCATAAGCAAACCCCTAAAGTAAAATACCAACCTCCCAGTATATATAGTTTCTAATTAACAGGCTCAGAGCCAGAAGGCACCACAACCCTCATGACTTAGTGCCTAATTAGTTTAGTACTAAAAGGTGTGAAAGCTTTCCTACAAGCAAGCCTCCCTGTAAGCAAACTTCCACCTAAGCAAGCTCTTCCTTGGTCAAGTTCCTCCCCCAATGGGCTCTGTGTGACTCAGGATGTACCATGATGGGGCTGGAGCTCAAAGCAGTAAAGGCTTCTGTGAGTGAACACATGTGGTCACATAGACCTATTAATGGACAGTACAGATCTTCATATTCCATTAACATTACACACATCTGCTTACATCTTGTCTCCCCCTTTAGAATGTGCCTTTCTTTGCATTCCCAACACTTAGCAAAGTGACTGGCATAAAGTAAGTGTTTAGTAAATACTTATTCAATGGTACCTAATTGTCAAAGATAAAATGAAGGAACCGAATGTAAAAAAAAAAGATGTGATATGATAGCTCTTTTCATGAGTTTGATGTGCTGTTATATGGATGAATGATTAGATATGTTCTTGATTCAGAGGACCTATGAGAAAAATGGATAAAATATTTCAGGGGACAAAGTTTGGGCTTAATACAAAGGAAAAAAATTCTATCTAAAAGTAAAATGTGGTGCTTTATTAGGTCATGTGTACCTGTTATCTGGGATCTTCAACCTGAGTATAGGTTCAATTTGGTGAATGCTACAGAAAGTATTTTTTCAGGTTGGGGTTAGAGTCAATTGCCTCTAAAGTACCTTCCATCTCTGAGATTCTGTGAATCATTTCAAAGTTTAAATGTGCTTAACAATACTATATATTGTAACACTCTTCTATGATCTGGCTTCCAACATCAGTTGGAAACTTACTCAGTTAAAACTGTTCTCTCTAAAGTTAACACCAATCCCATCATTGCCAAATCGGATGGTCTTTTCTCAGTCCTCACCCTTCTTGACCTTTCTTCCATATTAGACATTGTTGATGATTTCCTCCTAGGTATGCTCTTCTTTCAGGGATTTTGTGTTACTTATTTCTCCTGGTTCTACTCCTACATGTCTGAATATTCCTTCTCAAATTTCCTCTGCTAACTCATCAGCCACATGAAACCTAAGCCTAGGTGTTCCTCAGAATATTCTTAGCTTTCTTCTGTTCTTTCTCTACACTGTTTCCCTTGGTGATCTCATTAGCTCCCATGGGTTTAATTATCACTTATGTTAAGACAGTAAGATGACCAGATGATGGTGTGTATGTGTGTGAGTGTAGGTATATACACATGTGTATTATACACACACACACACACACACACACACACACACACACACGTATTCTGGAAGAGTGCTGATGCCTATGACAGAACCTACCTCAACAACATGCCTCAAAGTTGACCCTTTTTCACTATCCACCAGTTCAGGTCCTCAAAATCTCTCAACTATTGTAATCTGTCTCCCTGCCTAAAGTTTTTTTTTTTTTCCTGACTCAAATACATTCTCATACAGCTGTCAAAGTGATTTTGCTTATGGGCCAATCTGATCATGTCACTTCCCTACTTAATAAATGTCAGTGGCTCTCTGTTGTCTCTATTATAAAATATAAACTTCTATGTTTGACATTTAAAACAATTCACACTCTGGCCCTAAATTTCTTACCTGTCTCATTATACATTACTCTCCTTCCTATAATCTATGGTCCAGCAAAACTTCCCTTTTTTCTGTTACACACATATACACACAGCACTCCATTTTTATTATTTTGCCTTTTCTTTGGTCATTCCCCATGTATAGAATACATTTCCTCTTCAACTCCACTTCATATTACTTCCTCCTTCAAGATAAATCCCCAAAACTATCTTTTACCTAAAATCACCCCCAAGCAATAGCACTTCTTTCCATAATTACTTACTTTTATTCTATATACCTTTTTTCTACTTATAATTATGTATGTGTTGTCTCTCCTGATAGAATATAAACTATTACTAAGAATAGGGATTCTATAGAGGAAGATTCTATAGTAGGGGAGACTTGGAGACAGGATATTCAAATGCTATCTCAGACACTAAAATATGCTTGACAGCTCTGTGCCTCAGTTTCCTCATTTGTCATCGGCAAAATGGGACGGCTGGACTCATATAAGTCTGAGGTTTCTCCTAGCTCTATGATCCTATGATTGCTTTACTTTTGTTTACTTAATCCTCAGAACCTAGCAAAAGCTTGATGCAACAAGAGCTTAATGCATGTTTGTTGATTGACTGATTGCTATCAAAAGTTGCTGAGATGGGTATAACCACTTGCTCCTGTCCTAGATTATCACATTGCTTCAAGTGTGTACATATAGTTGTTACTTTTTGTTTTTGTTTCCCCTCTCCTCTGCTATCATCTACCATTTCTGTAACTGTCAGTTTGTGAGACTTATTTAACACACAATTGTTCTTTTTTTTCTTTTTTCAGCAGAAGGGTTGAAGATGACTGTACCTCCCCTACAGAGTAAAGGGCATGAGCTCTGTGCTGCTAGGAGACTTTTGCTAATTTCCAGCCATGTGGCTACACTGCAGATGCTTAAGGGACACCTGGCACTGGACAAGTGGCTTATTCCTGTATAACAAGGCATGCAGCAGACAGAAAGGTGTCAGAATAAAAGGAATAATAACTGAACTAAGAGCCTTCACTGTGTCCTACGATACATCAAAAAAAAAAACATCACATCTTTTGTGACCCATTCCATCCTGTGTCTATTCTTTTCCTCTTACATCTTCTATCAAGATGAAGAATGTGCTATCATTTTAAGTTGAATATTGGAAAGACAGAGGGTTCAGTTATCCCATGCTAGATGCTGACTCCCATATGTTTGGATCTACATTGTTTTCCCTTCCCTCTGCTTTATTCTGAGAAGTAGTGGAATTCATGCTATATTGTCTTGGAAAAATTATACTATTTGGAGGTATCTTTGGTGGGGAGGCAGTTTAGCACAAAAGGCAGCATTGTCCAATGCATGGAGGTAAAGACTTGGGACCAATTCCTACCTTTGATACAACCTGTGTAACACTTGCTAAGTGTCACCTTCACCTTTCAGTACTACAGAGCACTCTTTAAACCTCTAAGGGGCCAAACAGGTACTGATATGCACTAGTAGAGGGGACTTTCTTCACTATAAGTTCCCTCAGCTCAAGAAATCTCAGAAGTGGTCCCAAATCCAAATATTTTGGCATAGCTTTACTTTCACAATTTGTTAGGAAATGAGTGCACCCATTCCATGAGTGACTTTCATTTATTTGAGTTGAAAAAATTACCTTTTTCATGCTGTATTAAACTTCTGCATGTATATGAGTTCTAACACTACACCCACATGCCGCTAAATGGCTGACTAACACCGTGTTTTATGCATTGGTTCTACCACACACTGGCACTGAATGCTAAGCAATGCATCCCTATTTCCGTAAAATATTTATTATTCATTTCTATTAGCAGTAAAAGCTAGGGAGAAAACACAGACAATAAACTACATGGAAAATAGATGTGGAGATGCAGAAAAGATATCTAGAAAATGATGTCTCTTCAGTTAAGAAAACTGCATCAGTTGTCAAAAAAGTTGGTGGAGTTTATAGGATCATAGTTTTAGAACTGGAAGGGACCTCAGAGATCATCTAGTACACCTTCTTCATTTTAAAGAAGACAAACTCAGGCCCAGAAAGTTGAAGTGACTTGCTCCAGGTCACATAAGTAAGAAGCAGAGATGGGAAACAAGTCCAAATTCAGCCCTCTCCCCATTGCACCACAGTACTGCCAATCTCCATAACTTTGTCCTGGCTATGCCCTGTATTTAGAATATTTTGTCAACTCTCCTCTCCTTCTTAGAACCCCTAAAATTCAACTCATGATACTTTCTGCATGGTCTTTCCTGTTATCTCCTTCTCTCTTTTTAGTTTCTAGTCTTCTCTAAGGCAATCTTCCATCTAATTTGTATGTATCCTATACATACCCATTTACTTACTATTTAACATCACCTATTTACTTACCATTTAACATCTGTCTACCTTGCATCTATCTCATATATACCTATTTATGCATTTGTCATATATAGCATTAGAAGGTAAACTGCTTGAAGTCATGGAGCAATTTCACCTTTTCTTTGTATTACCACGTAGTTAAATAAATGTTTGTTGATTTGCTCCCTAATATTTTTTTTTTTTGCTAAATTCGTGTTGCATGTTTGAGATTTCAGACTTCTAGAGGTCAGTAACTATTACAATCCAAATAATTCCCATGGTCCTTATAAGGTTGCCAAGAATAAATAAAACGCCTAAAGAATATTTTTGATCAGATGGTGATATGGGCTATTTCCACTTTTTTGACATCATTATATTTTTCCTACTCTAAGGAATATGGCATATTATATGTAGAATTTGTCTTCACACACCGAACAATTTCTTATTTTCTTTTTCTACTTTTCTTTGCTGTAATTTACTTGTGCCATAGCATTTGGGCAAGGTTAGACAAAGATAATAGCCTAATAATCATATCAAATTGATATTGATTTGGACAGATGGTCAAAATTCCTTTGATCTCTGAGTTTTTCCCAGCACTGTGATATAGGAGAAACACTACTGGACTTGGTGCCTATAAATCTGGAGTTTCTGATTCTTCTATTTAATCTGTGTGACTTTAGGCAAGACACTGGGCTGCTCTGAGGCTAAGTTTTCTCATATTTTTTCATTGACTGAATTTTTCTTAGCTGTCTCCATTTTTGTCTTTTTATCTCCAATGTCTTGCATATTATGTTTATTTAATTAAATTATTAAATTTATTAAAATTAAAATTATTTAAAATTTATTAAATTAAATCTATAAATTGGGGATAACAATACTTGCCCTGCCTATCTCAACAAGGTTGTAATAAGATTCTGTAGGTATAAGATAGTGAAAGGGTTTTGAAAATGATAAAAAGCATTATACAAATATATAGTACTCTTAGGCTTATGCAGAAATTGAGTGTGAATTGAGCACCAGAAAGAGTTAAGAGCATAGATGGCGGAGTAGAAGCACGACCTCCCAGTGGCTCCGGCTTCCACCTTCCCCAATCAATGTAAAAAGGGGACTCTAAACCAACTTTGGAGCTGCAGGACCCACAAAATGACACAGAGAAGCTAACCTCCCATTGAGGACAGCCTGGCAGGCTGGCAGCAAGCAGCCAGCGCAGTGCTCTGGGAGTGGAGACCAGGCCCCCCAGGAGGAGGTTTTAGCCCCAGGGCGGGTCTGGCCAGCCTCCAGCCTGAAGAACTCCAGATCAGCAGCAGCTGTGGCCGTTTCCAGAATTATCAAGACATAGGTGCGAAGGACAAAGTAAGAGGTCAGTGCAGACTTCGGCACACAGCAAGTGGGAGTGCTTAAAGCCACTGAGGCCGCCACCGCCACGTGGCAGCTTCAGCTCCTGGCCTGCAGAGTGTAGGGGGACCAAGCGACCAGTCTGAAGAGTAATCGCTCTTGCTTTAACCTTCTTGGACCTGGATTGCAGTCTAGGGTGGAGGTCCTGGGGTGTGTGTCCAGCTTGCCAGAGTATTTGGAGGCCTCAGACAGGGCACCCATCTAACACCTCCGGCAACTGAGAAAACCCCAGCGTTTGGGACAAAAGCTCCCCTGTCTGGTGGCAGAGTCCTACTATGGTAAAAAGCCCAGAGGTCAAGTGACTGAGGGGAGACATGACCAGGCAAAGGAAATAAAGCAGACAGATGATTCCAACATTAGACGCCTATTTTGGGGACAAAAAGGAGCAAAGCATGGAACAGGAGGAAGACAGTGAAGTCGGAACTCCTGCACCAAAAGCTTCAAAGGAAAATACAAGCTGGTTACAGGCCATAGAGGACCTTAAGAAGCAGATAAGAGAAGTGGAGGAAAAATTGGGAGGAGAAATGAGAATGATGCAAGAAAATTACGAAATGAGAGTCAACAGCCTAACTGAGGAAAATAATACCTTAAAAAATAGACTAACTCAAATGGCAAAAGAGGGTCAAAAAGGCAATGAGGAGAAGAATGCCTTAAAAAGTCGAATTTACCACATGGAAAAAGAATCTCAAAAGCTCACTAAGGAGAATCATTGCTTCAGAATTAGATTAGAGCAAATGGAAGCTAATGACTTCATGAGATATCAAGATGCTGTTAAACAGATCCAAACAAATGAAAGAATAGAAGGCAATGTGAAATATCTCATGGGGAAAACCACTGACCTGGAAAATAGATCCAGGAGAGATAATTTAAAAATTATTGGACTACCTGAGAGCCATGATCAAAGTAAGAACCTAGAAATCATCCTCCAGAAAGTTCTCAAAGAAAACTGCCCTGATGTTTTAGAACCAGAGGGCAAAATAGAGGTTGAAAGAATCCACTGATCACCTCCTGAAAAAGATCCCAAAAAGAAAACTCCTAGGAATATTATAGCCAGGTTCCAGAATTCCCAGATTAAGGAGAGAATATTACAAGCAGCCAGGAAGAAACAATTTGAATATTGTGGAAACACAATCAGAATAACCCAGGATCTGGCAGCTTCTACACTGAGGGATCAAAGGGCTTGGGATATGATAATCCAGAGGGCAAAGGAGCTGGGGTTAAAACCAAGAATCACCTACCCAGCAAAAGTGAGTATCATGTTTCAGGGGAAAATATGGTCATTCAGTGGAATAGAGGACTTTCAAGCATTCTTGATGAAAAAAAACCTGAGTTGAATAGAAAATATGACATTCAAATACAAGCCCCCTCTTGTCCCATCAACAAGTCTATCCCATTGTGAGGTTCAAATTCCATTACCATTATACTCCCCAAGAGAGCAGGCAATCCAATACAGGTTACACATGTACAATCATGTTGAACATATTTCCACATTAGTACTGTCATGAAAGAAGAATTGAAACAAAGGGTGAAAAAATCACAAGAAAGATAAGAAAAAAATCAACAAAAACAGTGAAAATAGTATGTGTCAATCTGAATTCAAGCGCCACAGTTCTTTTTTTGGATGTGGATAGCATGTCCCATCACAAGTCTTTTGGACTTGTCTTAGATCATTGTATTGCTGAAAAGGGCTAAGTCTACTGTAGCTGATCACTGCAAAATGGTGCTGTTACTCGGCACAATATTCTCCTAGTTCTACTCCCTTTTCTGAGCATCAGTTCATTAAAGTCTTTCCACGTTTTTCTGAAATCTGTCTGCTTATTATTTCTTTTTTTTTTCTTTTTTTGTTTTTTTTGGAGGGCAATTGGGGTTAAGTAACTTGCCCAAGGTCACACAGCTAGGTTTTGTGTGTGTGTGTGTGTTAAGTGTCTGAGGCCGGATCTGAACTCAGGTCCTCCTGACTCCGGGGCTGGCACTCTACTCACTGCGCCACCTAGCTGCCCCTCTGCTCATTATTTCTTATAAAAATAGTATTCCATTTCATTTATTTACCACAACTTGTTCAGACATTCTCCATTTGATGGGCATCCCCACAATTTCTAATTCTTTTTGATTTTTTTTTTTTATTTCTGGGAAATCTTGGTTATTGCAACTGCACAGCACTGTTTCATTTAATTATTCTTACAACTTTTGCTCTATCAACTTACCTTATTATAGTCAATGTGAACGTTTCCTTGGTTTTGCTTACTTCACTCTATCGGCTCCTAAAAAGTTTTCCCATGTTTCTCTGAATTTTTCATATTAATTATTTCTTATACTGCACTAATAATCCATTGCACTGACAATTTGTTTATTCATTCTCCAACTGATGGGCATCTATTTCATTTTTAATCCTTTGCTACTACAAGAAGTTATGCTATAATTATTTTTTGTGTATATGTGACCTTTCCTTCTGTCTTTAACCTCCTTGGACTTTATGTCTAGTAGTGGGATTTCTTAGAGTTAAAAGAGGACGGACTGGGGCGGCTAAGTGGTGCAGTGAATAGAGCACTGGCCCTGAAGTCAGGAGGACCTGAGTTCAAATCCAGCCTCAGCTGTATGACCTTGGGCAAGTTTCTTAACCCCAACTGCCCTCCAAAAAGGAAAAAACAAAACATACAACAACAAAAAAAAGGATGCACATCAGTCACTTTTCATAGTATAATTCTAAACTGTTTTGCACACCAGTTGAACCAATTCATAGCTCCATCAACAATATATTAGTGTGTCTTCCCACCGCTCCTCTAATGTAAAGAAAAAATTTATACACAGACATATAGGAATGAACGGACAAAACAAAAAGTTTACAGAGACCAAAGAGGGAGTAACTGATAAACTGTTGTGGATATTTTGTGTGTAAATAATTTAATTGGTTTTCTTTTGTTGTTTTCACTTTAATTTCATGTGAAGTAATTTATCAAACAAAATGAGTGGCAACCAGGTTTAGAAGAGAGAGAGTCAGCTTTGAATTTAAGAACACCTGGGTTTAAGTTCTTCCTCTTAAATATACTGGCTATGTGAGGTTGAGCAAATCACAAAACCTCTTAGTGCACCAGATAAATACTTAATACCATAGGTTATGGAGGACTTAGATGATCTGAATAAGTGAAGTAAATTTCCACCCTGACAGCTCCCTATAGCAAAAAAATCACAGATGCAGGCCAAAAGTAAAATAAAACAAGATGGAGACAGACAGATGGGAAATCAACATCAGTTCTTCCAGTACTCAGACCCCCTTGTTTGATGCTATAATTGAAGCAAAAGAAATATATTACAGAATATGAACTGTTGAAAGAATTATGAAATTGTTAGAATTATATAGCAACTAAAAGTTGTTTTTAAGAAAAAAAAAGTAGGGACAATTAGGTGGCGTGGTTAATAGAGCACGGGCCCTGGAGTCAGGACCTGAGTTCAGACCCAGACACAGACACTTACCACTTACTAGCCCTGTGACCTTGGAGTCACTTAACCCCAAATGCTCTGCCTTTCCCCCCTCCAAAAAGAAAAAAAGTAGCCAAACTATCTGTTAAAGTAATTTCTTTTCTTACAAAACTAGCCTCTAGGACTTTGTATCTGACTTTTTAAAATATATTCTTACTGTCATTAATTTGATGAACATCAACATATCAATATATAAAAAGGGACAGAAAGAAGACTGCAAATGATACTATGAACTATTATATTTTATTGTTATATTTATCACATTATTTTCATTTTTGAAATATATATACTGTACAAGATAGTAACAGAAGTTTCTGCTTGATTGGCCCCATCTGAACTTTCTTCTGTTCTACTCTGCATATTTCAATATGCTTATTTAATGGCATTTTCTTTCTTTTCTTTTTTTTTCTCCACTATCATTATCCAACAACCTTGCTCTGCTTGTAACACTCCCCTAAAGTATAGCCAAGCAATACAAATTCCACATTAGGGGAAGTCTGAAACTGTATATGGCACTGTGTAGCTCTAGGGAGTGCGTGACTTGCTTGCCAAGAAGTAGGAAGGAAGATATTATGCATCAAGTGAATCTGAAAAAAGTAGTGTTGTAATCATGTTATCAGACAATGGAAAAACAAGCATTCAAAGCATAAGAAAGGAATACACAAGAAAAACAAGATATGCTGAAAATAAGCACAGATTACAAAACAACATGAAAATATTCCAAACGCCCAAACATCTAAATCTATAAAGGAAAAATCAGCTGAGTTACAAGGGGTCATAGAAAGTAACACAATCATGACAGGAGCCTCCAATGTCTCTCAGTTTTGGCTAAGTCTAACAGAATGTTAAACAAAAATGAAAATATAGATCTAAACAAATTGCTGGAAGGTATTCCCTAAATGTAATTAGGAAAGAATATAGGTATTTCTAAGCACCTCCTGGAATTTTTAAAAAATGATCCTGCATTAGGATAGAAATAAATGTGTATGCGTATAGATAAATTTATATCTATATAAGACCAAAAGACCTCCAATAGACAAGTGGCCAAACAACATGAACACAAATCTCAAAAGAACTGACAACTATTAACGACCATATGAAAGAATGCTCCAAATCACTATTTTTTTTTAAGCAATTGGAGTTAAGTAACTTGCTCAAGGTTACACGGCCAATTATTTCTGGGTGTGGTGATTAGTATTTGATTTGATCCAGGTCATCCCGACACTGGAGCCGATCTTACTCACTGAGCCACCTGGCCGCCCCTAAGCAATTGGGGTTAAGTAACTTGCTCAAGGTTACACGGCCAGGTGTTTCTGGGTGGGTGCTAAGTGTCTGAGCCCGGGATTCGATCTCCAGATCTTCTCAACACTGGAGCCAGTGCTCTTACTCGCTATGCTACCTGGCTGCCCCCCCAAATCACTATTAATAAATGCAATTAAAGGGGCAGCCAGGTAGCACAGTGAGTAAGAGTACCGGCCCCAGAGTCCGGATGACCTGGGATTGAATCTGGCTCAGACACTTAGCACCCACCCAGAAACACCTGGCCTTGTAACCTTGAGCAAATTACTTAACTCCAATTGCTTTAAAAAAAATAAATGCAATTAAAAAAAAAAACTCCTGTTTTCACCTCACACTTAGCAAAAGATGTATGAACTAAGCATCCACAGATATGCGTGTAGCTGTAGAAAAGCACTTCATTCGAAGCCCAGAATCCATATTCAGAAAGTAGCTGCAAAGCCTGGGTCCCCGCCCTCTTACAGGATGACTCCTCCCAGATCCTGCATTTCAGGAGCGAGCCCAGCTCAGCCATTCCTGCATTTCCTTCTGTTTGTACCTCCAGGGATTAGCATGATCCTTGGCATATAATAAGAGCTTAATAAATGCTTGTTTTATGATTCCTTGAAAGGCACAATCTAGATGTCTGGGAACAAAAATTCCTACCCATTTATCCAGCCTCCAGGGCTCGGACTACGATTCAAGTTTCTGACTCTCCTTAAGGTGCAGGATCGCCAGCTTCGCAGATCATGGACTCAAAAGTGTCTCTTCCTCTCGCGAGTTCTCAGTACCAGAAGCCCCACTGAGTACTCAGGCTTTCAAGGTTATCCTGGGTTAATCTCGCGAGAAACTTTCTGCAAGAGGCTGTATGAAGGGTACCTATGGGAGTCTTGGGAGAACTCTGAATCTGCCCCTGGGTCACAGCCAGAGCAGCCTAACTTCCTTTTCTCTCAGGAGGCGGTGAGGGGAATTTGTCCCAGCCTTGACCACTAACCCTACTGACAACCACCGTGGGCTGTATGAGCGCTCTTCTCATCTCCCACCTCCACTGCCTTTCTGAGGTGTCCAATAGACTTACTTCATGAAGGCTGTGATGGGGGTGGGGTTACGGGTGGGGGAATAACTTTGACTTTATAATCACTCAGTAATTAGCTTTATTTGATTGTTTTCTTTCTCTTTTTGTTATTACTGCCTTAGGATATTTTTGTTTTGATTCAGCTTCACTCCTATCATAACTTATCACACTAGGTAAGAATAGCATAGCATTTATATGTTGCTTTAAGATAAAGCCGCAAAGCAGCTTTACAAATGCCTCATTTTATCCTCACCATAGTTCTGGGAGGTGGATGCATTTATTATTCCCATTTTGAGGATAAAGAAACTGATGGAGAGAGGAGTTAAATGGTTTGCCCAAGGTTATGCAATAAGTGAGGGAGGTTGGACTTGAATTCTGGTTTTCCAGACTCCAGGTCTACGACTGGACCAGAGAGATAAATGTAGATGTACCTGAATTCCTCATATTTGTTTTCCTCTTGGGGCAGTAATATTCTGTTGCATTCCTGTGCCACAGTTTGCTTAGCCATTTCCCAACTGATGTAAACCTACCTTGTTACCTTTTCCTTTCTACACTAAAAAGCAATTCTGCAAAAATATTAGTATAGAGACACCTTTCTCTGTCTTTAACGGCCATCACAGAAAACCTAGTCACAGTTACCAGAGAGGGAAGCACCAACATCTGGGTTTTCAAAGCCCGGGGCTTGATGGCTGCCCAGAGTCTCATCTGGTCAAATCACACAACACTTCTCAAAGTGAGCCCCAAAGCAAAGCCTCACATGAAGGTATATATAGCCTTCTCCTGACTCAGAGAATGTCACAACCCTCTTGACCCACTGGCCAATCACACAGCATTAAGGTGTGAGCATTCCTGAAAACCAAGCCTCATGCAACAGGCTCCAGATGTACTTAAGCCTATCAAAGGGTTTAGGGGCAGGGAAGATCTTAAATTCCCATTCCCATAACAGCATCCTATCCTGCCACCCACTTATTCTATACTCTACTTTGACCCTGGCCCTTTTCAAAAGTGTGTGCTTCTAACTACCCTCTCCCCCAACCTGCCCTCTCCTCTATCATCCAACCCTCTCATTCCTTTCCCCTCTACTCTCCTGTAGGGTGTGATATCCTCTTTGGTGTGTATGTCATTCCCTCCCTAAGCCAAATTCAATGAGAGTGAGGTTGACCCATTCTCTTTTGCCTTCCTGTACTTCCCCTCCATTGTAACAGTTTTCCCTTGCCTCTTCTATATGAGATAATATACCCCATTCTGTCTTTCCCTTCTCCTCTCATTATATTCCTCTCTCACCTCTCAATTTCACCTTTTAAGTATCATCCCTTCCTATTAAATTAGTCCTGTGCCCTCTGTCTATGTATACCTGTCCACATATATATATATATACACACACTCATATGTATTCATATACCCATATACCCTCCTATATAGACATACATATGTATGCATAATATGTATACATATATATATACACACATTATATTCTCTTCAATTGTGCTCATATTGAGAAAAGTTTCATAAGTTACAATTATTGTTTTTCCATGTAGGAATGTAAATAGTTCAACTTTGATAAGTTCCTTTTGATTTCTTTTCCCTGTTTACCTTCTCATGCTTCTCTTGCGGATGATTCAGTAGCCAGAGGACTTTAAACAGCAGCATGCTTTCAGCATACTGTACCAGAGTAGAAAAATGAGAAAATGCCTCAAAAATGACTATTTTTATTGTCTTGACTGAGTGACAAGTATTTAATAAATAATGCCATGCGTACATTTTTATCTGGCAAGCTTATAATATACTTTTCATCTGGCTGATTATATAAGAGCATAGCTTAAAAAGCATGAAAGGGGAAGAGGGAGGAAGAAGCATTTTGATGGTCAAGGAAAATGCTCAGAAACTGACTGATGGGGCTTTTCATTTTGTTTCCCCCAAAAAATGTATTGTGGAAAGAATGGCAGCATCTGAAGTTAGGCGAGACTCCTTTTTATCTATCTTAGCCAGATTGTTAAACAGAACTCAGTTACCTGTGAGTCTAGCTTCCTACAAAAGATCCATGATTATTCCCCACCTCTCCCCCACACCCAAATCAAACCCCTTCCCAAAGCATTGTATTTTCAAAACCCCTTCCTAATCCCTTTCCTCCAAAGGAATATTTCTTTCAAATGACTGATGAATGAAGGCATCCATCAGTTTCTACCTAAATGACAAGTGGACAGGGTAACAGAAGAAACACATAAAGCAGTATTATCTAAGAGCTCACCAATTCAGTACAGCTTTCAACACCAGTGATAATGAGATGTTACAGCTCAGTGGTGCACAGCATTGTTCATCTCCCAAAGGTGTTTCCCTGAGAAAACATATCCAGATGTGTATCTCCTGTGTTTCTAAAAGCCATTGTCCTCACTTATACTAGTGGAAAAGGAGTAAACATAAAAACAGGCTAGGTAAGACCAACTGAATTTTTAACTCTGCTGAAAAAGATACCATTCCTAGGTACATATGTATTCCAGTAGCAAGTTTTCTTTTGACATCAATTCACATTATTTTCAGTACTACAGAAGTACTCAGAAGTTTTGAAAGTCTTAGCTCGTCCCTCGTGGCTTAAAAAAATGATGCCTTTTTCATAAAAGTAGAATTTAAAGGAGTTCATCATTTAGTGGTTGCTAAGGTCAGTGAAGTGCAGAATATAGTGTAGACAGTGAGCACTGGGTCACGTCAACTGTTAGAATGTGGACGAGAGAACTGAGGTGCTGTTTGAGTCTATGTTTCTTCATTTGTAAAACATTTTTACGATATCTAACCTTACAGGGTTGCTATGAGAAAGCTGTACTGTGAGCCTTAATGTTACCGAACTGAGTTATTTGGTAAAACTCGCATACAAATTGTCCTCAGTAAGTTTCTATCCTGCTCTTCTTTACATTTAATGTTTGTGAACTGTTGCATAGGCAGATAAAATAACTGGTTTTTCTTTAATTGAAAGAAAAAGGTGTCAATATATAAGCTTATCTTCTGAAGGGCTATAGTGAGTCTGTTAGCATGCTTTCTTTCTGAGGTTTTTTTTTTTTAATTTTTATTTTTTTGGAGAATTATCTAGCATTGGAATCAATTCTTTAAAATTTTGATAGACTTCTGAAAACCTATTAGTCCCAATAAGTTCTTGTCCTTCTACTTCTCTTTGATAGTTCTTTTACAAGTAGTTCAATTTCTTTTTCCAAGTCAAGATTATTTAAGAATTTTATTCAGTCTTCAGTTAGTTAAGGTATTTGTTTGTTTGGAAGGTATTCATTCTATTTTATTCATGTTCTCAGTTTTGTTAGCAAATAACAGTGGGTTCTGATGATTCTATTTATTCTGATATTTTTGTGATTTTATCTTGTATGAACAAATGTTATTTTGTTGGTTTGTCTGCCTTTTATTAATCTGCTTTTAATCCTTTTTACCATTTCTATAGTATTTTTTGGTTATGAATTATCAATTTCTCCTATTATTCCCAAATATTTTCCTTTGTTCTTATTTTGTATTATTTGTATGAGGCAGCTAGGTGCTATAATGGTCTGGAGTCAGGAAGACTTAAGTTCATACGTGATATCAGACACTTAGTAGGTGAGACCTTGAGCAAGTCACTTAATCTCTGTTTACTTCATCTATAAAATGGGGGAAATAATAGTACCTACCTCCTAGGATTGTTGTGAGAATCAAATGAGATAATAATTGTAAAGTCTTTAGCACAGTGCCTTGGGCACATAATAAGCACTGTGTAGATGCTAACTATTATATAGTCAGTTAATTCTCTTTTGTTTTCTGTTTTTTTTGATGTATGTTTCTAGGTATACTTATTTTCCTGCAGGGTTCCTAGCTGTCTCTCAGAAATTTGGGCATGTTGTTTAACCATTATCATTGTCTTTCACATTATTTTTGATTGTTACTCTGATTTGTTCTTTGACCAATTCATTATTTAGGATTCCATTATAAAGTCTCCACTTGATTTCATATTTTGCTTACATTTGATGAATTGTTCACTGTTTTTGCTGTGTTATAGTTGGTACAGGATTTATTTTTTCTTCCTTTTAACATTTGTTTTCAATATAGCTATGTTCTGGTAGATGGTAATTTTTTTATAAAAGTTCTATATGATGTTGAGAAATAAGCATATTCTTTGGCAGTCTCATTTAGAAATATTCAATATGTGTTTGTTAGAATTATTAATTTGTTAGGGGGATGGCAATCAGGGTTAAGTGACTTGTCCAGGTTCACACAGCTGACATAGAGTGTCTGAGGCTGAGTTTGAACTCAGGTCCTTTTTACTTCAGGGCTAGTGCTTTATCCATTGCACCACCTAGCTGCCCCTTTGAATTAGTAAATGTATACACTATGTGCCTTGGGATTTGTATCATAGAACTTTAAAAAAAAATTATTGACACAGTCTATATCTTCTTTTTATTGATACCTGCCCTCCACCTCTATATTTAAGAGTTCTGAGTGTTTGTTTTTTAATTTCTTGCATTATTTTGTTCAGATTTTTTGGCTTGTCATGTTCTTCTAGAAAGTTTATTCCCTTCCTTGTTATTTTTCTGAAATTCTATACTTCAACACCATGCCTCACCTGCAGCCTTTTTATATAATATTTTGTTTTTTCTCAGTTACATGTAAAAATAATTTTAACATTCTTTTTTTCTTCAATTTTGAGTTTCAAATTCTTTCTCTCTTCCTCCCATCCCTCCCCCCTGAGATGATTATACATATATAAAGCCGATATGGATTATACATATCCAATAATGCATGACATAGTTCCATATTGGTCATGTTGTGAAAACACACACACACACACAAAAGTGAAAAATAGTTTGCTTCAATCATCATTTAGACTATCTGTTTTTTCTCTGGAGATGAATAGAATCTTTCATCATGAGTCCTTTGGAATTATCTTGGATCATTTTGTGACTAAGAAATGTTAAGTCATTCACAGTTGATCATCCTAAGATATTGCCATTACTGTGTACAGTGTTCTCCTGGTTCTTCTCACTTCACTTTGCATCTTTAGCTGCAGGCTTACCCTGGAATTCTGCTCAGCACCCAGTAATCTCTCTCATGCAACTACTATGCCACATCCCCTTTCTCTCTTTTATCAATGGTGACTTCCTTCTGAGCCCTCAATTTTTGGGAGGGTCCGAGGTCAACCAAATTTAATTTTCCTCTCAGCAATGTTTTTGGCTTTCTATCAAGTCCATGTGCTAGATATTTTAACTGTCCCAGTCTGTTCCCTACCCTCATGCGGCTTTTGACTTCCCTTTTATGCATTGTCTTCCTAAACTAAAATGTAATTTCCTTGAGGACTTTCTTTCTACTTGGATTTTTATACCCAGTATTTTACACAGTACCTAGTACCTATGAAGTGCTTTTTTTTTGCATTGCCTTGACTTTTTGATGATACCTTAATTCCCTCTATCCATCCTATCTGACATCAATGTGTTTTGTCTATATAGAGATGATGTATTATTTTCATGTTACTGCTTAGTCTTTTTCTTCTTCCAGATTGTCCTTCATTTCAGTAATGACTTGTTCTTTTTACTTCTTTGGGGAGACACCATTTTGCAATAAAGATTTTTGGGTATGTTTTTGTTTTCTTTTAATTTTATTAATTATTTATTCTGAGTAGGCCATAAATTCATCCCTTCGTTGTCTTTCAGCTTTTTTTCCCAAGATTCTAATCTTTCTCTTTAACCATTTGTAGCAGCAAGCACCCCAAGCGTCCTCAGGGTTTGCTGCCAACACTAGTTCTTGGATCTGCTTTCATAAAGGAAAGCAACTCAAAATGGGTTAACAAGCTTACTTTAATCAGTCAGACATATATCATTTACCTTGTTCAGGGGAAAAAGGTCAGCACCCCGAACTTCAAAGTATACAGGCAGAATTATCAAGACAGAAACAGATCAAATAGACAGCTTTCCAAACTGTCCAACCATTACATCCATACCAAATCAACATCTGGGTTTTTCAAAGCCGGGGGGCTCTGGACAACGGCTTCCCAGAATCCATATCAAATCACAGAACACTTCTCAAAGTGAGCCCCAAAACAAAGCTACACATCAGGGCTTATATAGCCTTCTCCTGGCTCAGAGAATGTAACAACCTTGTTGACTCACTGGCCAATCAAGAAGTATCTATTGAAAAACAAGCCTCCTACCCCAGGCTCCAGGTGCACTTTAGCCTAGGGGCAGGGAAGATCTTCAAAATTTACATTCCCATTACACCATTCAGGAGTATTCTGCTATAGTTTCATGCTTTTGGGGAAATCAATAGAGTCCATTTCATTCGGTTGGTTCATTTTCCTTTGTTTTGCCACATTTATTTAGAAACATTTGGAGTCATTTAAATGTCTTGGTAGCCATATTTTGGCCATATTTTCTCTTCTTTTTAAATGAAATTTTTGTTGATTTGTCTTTTCTCTAGGTTTTTAACTGAGTTTTCTTCATTTTGAGATTTGGGTAGTTTCAGATATTTTTTCTTGTTATTTCCCTGTAGGTTACTTTCTAATTTTTTCTGTTTTGATGGTGAATTTCCCAGGGGCTACAGTTCAAAGATGTATCAATCTTCTCCAACTTTTAGGAATTCACTTTTCCCTGACCTCATTCCCTACCGTAGGAGGCTTCAGAGAAAAGAGAATTGGTCCCATTGTTCCCAACTAGATTCCAGTTCCCTTTTCTTAAATCCTGGTATATCCTGACACACAATATGTGCTGGTTGTTGTTGTTTAGTTATGTGTGATTTTTCCTTCTTCAGCTCATTTTAAAGATGAGAAAACTGAAGCAAACAAGGTTAACTGACTTGCCCAGGGTCACACAGCTAATAAGTGTCAAGTAGTAAGTGTCTGAGGTCAAATTTGAACTGGAGATCTTCCTGATTCCAGGCCTAGAACTATTGCCATTGACTACCTAGTTGCCCCATACCTACTGCTACCCTTCCACATTTCCTATTGTTATTAGTTTTCTGACTAAAAGCCCTCACTTTAGGCAAAGCACATGCTGCTTTTTTCCTACAACTTCCTATCCTCTGCAAGTGGTTGGGCAAAGTTGAAGACTACTTGTCAGTCAGACTAAAGACCTTCAGGTCACTTCTCTTTCTTCCTCAGCGAGTTCAATATCTAGTTTATAATTTTTCTTTTGCAATATCCTGTCTTTATACTAGAGGACTTCAACATATATATTGACTCTCCCTCAAACACCTTAATTTAGTTTCTCTACCAACTCAATCCTCATGACCTACTACTGTATACGATCTACTCCTCAGCCATATACAAAGATGGTTATAATTGTGATCAGGTCATGACCCACAAATCTGCCAGTGCCATGTTCAAGAATTCCAAAATCTCCTTATCTGAGGATAATCTATTGGTTTTCTACCTTTTTGTCTCCTTTCCCTTACCAAACCCTATTCTTCATCTACACTATGAATTCTAATCCCTTAATTCCTCATTTCTCTCTCAGGCCATCCCTCCTGAATTAGTCACTCTTTCATCTTTTTTTCTGCATTTTGACCTTTTTGTAAGCCAGTTCAGCTCTACAGTGTCCTCTTCTTTTGAGTCTCTGGCCTCCTTATCATATCACTGATTGTGCCCTGCTAAGGCTCAGCCTTGGATCACTGCTGTCTTTGCTGTTACACATGTGCTGGAACAAAGGAGGAAAAAATCACGTAACCATCCTGACTGAGTACACTACAAATATATGTTACAAAACATCTGGACCTTCATTGCCACCAGGAAATCTTTCTACCCTTCCTTTGTCAGCTTACTATTCCACTCTCCATTGGGACTCTTCCAAACCTTTTCATCACTCCTCAAAGCTCTTGGGCCCCTCCTTACTCCCAACCTCTCAACTGAGAACCTTGATTCACATTTTACACAAAAAAAATTGAGGCCATATATTGTGATCTCCCTCTTCTCCCCCATTTCTCATCTCATATCACTCATATGCCTTCTGTTACTATCTCCTCCACCCCTGTCTTACACAAAGAGATGGCCTAACTTTTTACCAAGGACAACCCTTTTACTTACATAACCAATTTCATTCCATCACATCTTCTTCAAAAGAGGAGTTCCATCTAAAATCCCTAGATCATCTCCACTCTCTCACTTATCTTCAAAGTTTCCCTGTCCCCTGGTTCCTTCCTTGCTGCCTACAAATATACCTATGTCTCTTGCAGCCTCAAAAAACCTTCACTTGATCCTTCCATTCTTGCTCACTATTTTCATATATCTCTTCTGCTTTTTGTGCCTAAACTCCTCTATACAGTGATCTTCAATAAGTTCTTCCACTTTTACTCTTTTTAACCCCTTAGAATTAAGCTTCCACCCTCATCATTCCAAGTTACCAATTGTCCCTTAATTGTCATATCTAATAGTCTTTTCTAAATCTTCAGTTTTCATAACCTTACTATAGCCTTTGATCCAGTTAATCACCCTCTTTTCCACAATATTCTCCCCTCTCTAGATTTTAGAAACTTTGCTCACTTTGAGTTCTCTTATCATTCAGACTATTCACAATCTCTAACCACAGGTCTCCCATAAGGCTTTGTCCTGTGCCCTCTTCTCTTCTACCTTTACACTACTTTACTTGATGATCCCATCAACTCCCATGGATTTAATTATCATCTCTGTAATGATGGTTCTCACATCTAAATAGCCTCCCCTAACTTCTCTTCCAACCTTCAGTCAAACTGGATGTCTAATAAACATCTTAAACTCAATACATCCAAAAGTGAACTCATTATCTTTCCCCCCAAATTCTCCCCTACCCTCAAAATTTCCCTATTACTGTTAAGGATATGAAGCATCAATGCAATATCTACAGCGCCTATGATCACAATAAAGTCTGTGACTATAAATATTGCATGATATTTGTTCACAAAATATACCAAACTCTCTATATAGAGAACAGAACTGAAGCATTTATTTAGACACCAGAAACCTGAATCCCAAAATCATTAAGTCAATTCCATCATAGTACCAAAAATATTAAGAAGCCATAATAATACTGAGAACCACAGCATCCTTCAGCCTTCCCACAAACCAATACAAGACAAATATTTACTCACAAACCTCTCTCTGTCCTTGCCTGAGAACTTCACTCTCCCACCGTCTCTCTGGCTCTGACTCCCAGCTTCCTGTGGGCTCTGCTTCCCTTCAGCAAACTCCTCCCACCACAGGCTCCATGTAATTACTCAGCCTATTAGGGGGCAAAGTTTACTTTCAAAGCAGCGGAGATCTTCAAACTCCCCTAGGTCTATTAAAGGGCAGGGAAGATTTTCAAATTACCATTCCCATTACAGGACATTACCATTCTCTCAATCCCCCAGACTCCCAACTTATATGTCATTTTCAATTTCTCATTCTCTCTTTCACCTCACAGCCAATCTGTTGCCAAAGCCTGTTTAAAACATCACTCAAGCATGCTGTCTTCTCTTCTCTGAAATTGCCACCACCATGATACAGGCCCTTTCTACCTTGTGCCTGGATTATTGAACAATAGCGTGCTAGTTCATCTCCCTGCCTCTGGCTTTCCACACTCTAGTCTATCTTCCATTCATTTGCCAGTGACTTCCTAAAGTGCAGTTTAGAATATGACATACACACACACTCAATAAACTCTAGTGACTTCCTATCACCACCTGAATCAAATACAAAATCCTGTGTCCTACACACACACCCTTTAGAGTCTTGTTATTCTCTACCACATACTCTTCAAACTAGAGACACTCTTTTCCTTGCTGTTCCATGAACAAAACTCATTCTCTCAGCTCCAGCCATTTTCTCTGTCTACCATGGCTAAAATGCTTTCCTTCTTCATGTCTACTTGTCAGCTTTCCTGGCTTCCTTGAAGTTCCAACTAAGGTCCCATCTTCTACAAAAAGTCTTTCCTAATCCCTCTTAAATCAAATGTGTCCCTTCTATTGATTATTTCATATTTATCCTGTATATAGTTTGTTCATATTTGTTTGCTTGATGTCTTCCCCGTTAGGTGGTGAGCTCCTTGAGGGCAGGGATTGTCTTTTGCCTCTTTTTATATCCACAGGGTATAGCACAGTGCCTGCCACATCAGAGGAACTTAATAAATGCTTAATTAGCTTAATTACTAACTGATTGACAACTGAAAATTTATACATAGCACTTTGCATAGCATTTTTAATATTAATACATTATATGTGTGTGTAAATATAAAACACATCTGATATTTTTATGGCCCTGATCAAATAAATGGAAGCTTTCATATAAAGATACTTCAATCTGAATATTTTATTGATGAGGTAGTAAATTCTCAATCATACCCCCTAAAATTTGGGGTCACATTACACAGAAGAGAATTTAATATGATTCCTAATTTAATTTCCCCTAAGTTGCTTAAAAAGCAAAGTTTTCATATTTCCAGTTTAAGCCAGGGTTTAGTGACTATAGGAAAGTGTTAAACCTTAGGAGTCAAGAACCCAACAAGGTGGAGGACTAGAAATATTTTCTAGCACTCATTAACTCTCAAAAACACCCCTAGAAACAGAATTATGAGCCAGAAGAAAAGCAATTACACATGTTTCTATAAGCCAAGACCAAAAAAAAAAGATGTGTAACAAGGTAAACAGCATTGTGAATTAATGATAAAGGCTAATTCCCAGCTTGATCAACAAGTACTCCTCCCCATCAGCCTTCATACTCCGTAGAGTGCACAATCTGACACATTAGCTTGTATTTTGGGATCAACTCAGCAATTTTCCTGCTGTTCTTTTACTTTCTACCAGAACATCCTTGACCTGTCCTTGCTCTAGCATTCTATAGTAAGAACTTGACTTCAACTCTGCTCACCTACTTGCAGAGGATGTGGAGCTATAGGAAGGAAGCAGCATATACTATGCTCAAGTAAGAGGTTTTAGTCAGAGGGTTAAGTGTACACTTATGAAAATTTTAGCGGTCCTATTTCTATTTGAGCTTTAAGCCAATGATTTGCATGTTGTTTCTCCCATTAGAATATAAAAGATAAAAAGAAAAAATAACTCATGCCTTCAGAGTTGCATTCTTCTTAGAGAAAGAAGAGTGCCACCTCAAAAAGAGAGTCTTGTATAGGAATATTTGAGAAGGGAGAGTTATAGCGACTATGGAGTATCAGGAAAGACTTGCTCTAGGAAGTAGTAAATTTACAAATGAAGAAAGAGGTTCAGAAAAAGTAAGTCTATGGTCAGACTACTAATAAATGTCAGAAGCAGAATTAAATTCCAGGTCTATTCTTCCTCTAATTCCAGAGCTCTTTCCCCTACACCATTCTGTCTCTCACCATCCTTGGTTAGCCGCTGATCTTTGTTTTGTTTTGTTTTTTAAGTTTTAATTTCTAAGATTTATAAAAAATTATGAATTAAATTATCCAGTTTTGTTTCATCCTGCCTTAGATTCACTTGACAGCAAGAGTGTTATGATTTGTTTTGTCTTACCTTGTTTGCTGATTGATCTAATTCTATAACGAGGGCAATTTCCCCTGAATCTATTATTGGGTTAATACCTTGTGCTAACCTTTTTCTCACCATCAGCATATGTTGAGCAATGAAGCACAAACTTTGCAAATGGTTCCTTAATTTCAATTCACAAATGAATCATGCTTTCCTCTTTTATTTATTGTCATTTTTTTCCACCAAAGAGTATTGGATCATTTTTTTTCTCTAATTGAGAGATGAATTAAAGAAAAAAAAAACCCTAAAGAGTTCTACCTCGAATAATGATTTTCCATTACCAGCTACTCTTGAATAATAAGAACTATGAGTTAAACCAGGCAGAAATAAGATTTCTGTTGGGAATTCTTAACAATAGAGGTAGGATTTTTCCTAGAATAATTAAGCTAAATGGTAGGATTTTTTTTCCTTCCTTTTTTTAAAGGCCCAAAAGGAAAATATGTATATTGAAGGTATAATGAGTTTTTTAAGAGCTTGTTACAGGTTTGGGACTTCATCAGTTATTCCATCAATGGGATAATACACTGCCCAAGTAGACAAGGTCTTTAAAGCAATTATATAAGGTTAATTGTATAAAATTAGCATACCTAATATGATATCAGTTCTACTAAGTATGGTGAATAATGAATACTATCTAAGGGCATGTATTAATTCATTTACCTGGCCATCTACTCTTAAAAGCAATAATCAAATGATGGGTAAAAAATGAAGAAATTATCTCTGATAGATTTTAATTTTTTTAAAAAATCTGTACCTTTTTTTAAAAAAAAAATGAGAATTACATGAATTTATTAATATATTATCTTCATTTGTGATCATCTATATTCCAGTAATGTGCTTATAGATTGTGGTCACTTCAGATAAATACTAAGGAAAAATATGAACCTCCTCCATATATCATAAAGATGCACTGAGTAAGCATTAAGATATGAGCAACTAAAGTTATTAATCTGCAGTGTTTCCATTAACATATGCTTGTGATGTCTATCAAAAGATTTAACCAAACATATTGGAGCACCATAAAATAATCTTTGTTGGTTATTCCTAAGAAAACTTTCTAGATTTAAAATAAAAACCAACTGGTTTACTTCAATTCACCAAACATTTATTAAATATTTATTACATTCAAGGAACCATGATGGGCATATAAAGATTCCATGATGCAACTCCTGCACACCAAGAATGTACAGTTCAGTTAGAAGGAGTCAGGAGCAAACGATATAAATACTAATGCATATGATAAAAGATAGAATATAATAAGGGCAAAGAAGAGATCGAAACAAAATGCTCAGGAAAATTCAATAATGGATAATTCATATTCAACTGAGAGGACCATGTAGAATTTAATGAAGCTGGACAAGTCTGAATTTCATTTTGAAGGAAGAATTACAGAAGATACAGATAAGGCAGCAGAGCATTCCAGATATCTGGGAAGCCTGTTTTAATTCACAATGGAAATAAGTAAAGTGGAATCATCTATAATTGTTCAGTTTGGCTAAAATTGAGAGTGTATGAAATAAGACTGGGAATAGTAAAGAGAAACCAAACTGTAGAGATTGCTCAATGCTAAGCTCTATAGTCTATACATTTTTTTATCAGACATTAGATATAATTAGGCCCATGCCTTAGGAAGATAATTTCCAAATCTGCATAAGGATAATTTGTGAGACATTGGAAGATAGGAGAGTTGTTTAGAAAAATGATACAGTAATATCTGAATGATACATTCAGAAATGAGGAAGACCTGAATTAAAGGTGAGGCAATGTAAATGAAGAGGAGAGAGGAAAATAAATGTTAGTACTATGATGGAAATGGAATCAATTGGATTTGACAAGTAGATTAAGGAGAGGATGAGATAGAGAAAAGGAAAAAATAACCCTCGGGTCTGTTTAAATCCCTGGTGACCAAAAAAGGACATAACTAAGATCAATTATGATCCAGGCATTTCTTTCAGAAGTATGCAGTTCCTGGGCCTAATACAATGTCTACAGTCAGAAAGTAAAGCTGGAAGAATAATCAAACCAACATATATACAAAGAATCAAATCACAAAGAGATATTGTGGTGATAGGGAATGTTTTAGGCATGAACCCATAAGGAGAGAAAGATTGTAAATTATCTATAAGCAAAACCCCAAAGAAAAACATAACTTGAGAACAATTTTGCCTAGAATTCATAGAAAGAATGAAATACAAGTTTTAAAAAATGTTTAAATGATGTTATAAATAACATGAGAGCGATGAGGGAAAGAATTAGAAGACAAGTGAGAGTTATGAAAGAAAGAATTGAAAAGGGAATTAATGGCACAGGAGGTATAAAACTTTGCCCAAACAACAAACTCCCTGAAAAGAAGAATGGACCAAATAGAAGCTAATGCCTCTATAAGACAACAAGAATTATTAAAACAAAGTCAATGTCTGCAAAATATAAGAACAATAAGGTATCCCATATTAAAAACAACTAAACTGAGTATCAGATCAAAGACTAACAACTTAAGATAATTGGACTACCTTATAGTCATAACAAAAAAGAAGACTTTAACTTATTTCAAAAAAAAAAAAAAAATGAAACTATCCAGATTTATTAGATCCAAAAGGCAAAGTAAAAATAGAAAGAATCTACTCATGACCTCCTAAAAGAAGCTTCAAGGGGATGGAGTCAAGATGGCAGAGTAAAAGCAGGAACTTACTTGAGCTCGTTCCCCAATCACCCCCAATACCTATAAAAAATTACTCTAAACAAATTTTAGAACTACAGATCCCACAAAGTGAAAGAGTGAAATACATTTCCAGATGAAGACAGTCTGGCAAGCCAAAAGGAAGGATCTATTGCACTGGACTAGGAACAGAGCACAGGCCCATGTGGGTTGTACTGGCACAGACCAGGGCGGAGCTAAACTCAGGAGACTGAATCACTGGTAGCTGTGCTGGTTTCCAGACTTCTCCACCCACAAATGCCAAAGACAAAAAGGTCAGTGGGGAAACTCTGTTGGACTTGGGTGAGAGAAGAGCGTGGTCCAGCCCTGGTGCAGCGGCTGCAGTGACAGCAATAGCAGAGGCAGCAGCAGCAGCTGATTCCAGAGGTCCAGGCCCACAGATGATGGGATTACCAAGCAGCTGATCAGAGGGCAATTGTAGAAATCTCTTTGCTGGCACTGAGGCAGGATTGTCTTGTTTTGCCCTCCTTAGATCTGGGTCACAGTCTTGTGTGTCAGTCCTGGTGTGAGGAAGAGCATTGGTGTGGCAGAGCTTGTGGCAGCTGTGGAGAGGGAGTCCTCCTCACAGTACTGAGGCAAGTACCTAGAAGTAGCTCTGACAATAGCTGCACAAAACCCCAGAAATTTGGGACAGACTACTCTCCCCTCTGGAAGCACAGTTCTACCATGGTAAAGATCTCAAAATTCAAATAACTGGCTGAGAAAATGACCAAACAGAGGGAAAAAAAAAACATACTATAGAATATTTCTTTGGTGACAAAGAAGACAAAAATAAAGAACCAGAGGAAGACAACAAAGTCAAAACTACTGCACCAAAAACCTACAAGAAAAATATGAATTGGTTGTAGGCCATGGAAGAGCTAAAAATTTGATTTTGAAAATCAAGTAAGAGAATTAGAGGAAAAATTGGGAAGAGAAATGAGAGTGATGCAAGAAAATCCTGAAAAATGAGTCAACAACTTGCTAAAGGAGATCCCAAAGAAAATACCACCTTAAAAATAGATTAAAAGAGCTTCAAAATAAAAACTTTCAGGAACATTGTAAACAAAACCCAGCACTTCTAGTTCAAAGAAGGAAAATGTGTATATGTATTTGTATATTTATATGTGGAGAGATAGAGAGAGAGAGAGATGCCAGAAAGAAATAATTGAAGTCACAGAAGTCACAGTCAGTATCACATGTGATATAGCAGTCACATGTGATAGCAGAGTAAAGAACTATAGTTGCTTTACTCTACAGCAGAGTAAAGAACTTGGAATACACTATTTCAGAAGGCAAAAATAGGCTTATACAGCTCTTTTTGTGATGGCTAAGAATTGGACATTGAAGGAATGCCCATCATTCATGGTATGGATAAACAAGCTGTGGTATAGTTAAAATCTTATGCTTATGTAAATAGGGATAATAATAATGAATTCAAAGAAACAGCAAAAATGAACTTAATTAAAAAATTATTAGAGGTAAAGGCAAGATGGTGGACTATGGCAGGAACTTACTTGAACCCTCCTAAATTGTACTCTAAATTTTACTTTTTTTTTAAATGCCTCAAATTGAATTGTAGAGTAGAAGAACCAACAAAACATCAAGGTAAAACAATTTTCCAGCCCAAGGTATTTTAGGTGGTGTGCAGGAAAGGTCTGTCTCACAAGGGTGGTAGTCCTGCCTAGAGTGCAAAGCAGTACAGTCATCATACTGACAAGACAGCTCTAGGCTTTGGGGCCAGCTGCAGTAGCAAAAGCATGATAACAGATTCTGCTTTAATCCTTTATTTTAACTCTGGATGTCTCTCTGTTTCAAGTGTGTCTCTTGTAGACAACATATTTCTGGATTCTGGTTTCTATTTGTCATAGGAATGTAAATTTTTAAGATCTTCCCTGCGCCTAGGTTAAGTGCACCTGGAGCCTGTGGTTGGAGAATTGTTTTTCAGAAACACAATCAGACCATAGATTCCTTTTCTGGGAACAAAAAGAATCAAAGTATGGAATGGTAGGGAGACAATGAAGTCAGAACTCCTGCATCAAAAACTTCCAAGAAAAATATGAATTGGGTAGAGGCCATGGAGTGTTGGGGTCCCGGTCCCAACTCCAGTCTTATCTTACCTTATACCTGGTCTTCGGACGTCTCTGGCTTCTTGTCTCCAAGAAGAACTTACCCCCACAGAACACCCAGGACACGGAAAGTGTGATGCAAAGCTGTTTATGCCGTTACATATTAACAGCACCACAAGCAAGCACAGGAACAGGCACAGGAACTAACTCACTTCCAGGCGGAACTGGAACTAAGCAGGAACTAAGTGAACTCCCTCATTTCCTCTCTCTCCCCAATTTATAAACCTTGCGGGGGCACACCTTGGGGGCCAATCATGTTCTTTCCTGAGTACATTGTAAGAGACCAAGGAGCAACGTCCTTCCTGGAAGTCCTTTACGCACTGCCACGCAGAGTATCACTCTCGTGTCACTGCGCCCAAAACTCCCTTGTCCCTGGCTGGTTAACCCCCAGGCAAAGCTGTCCCAACAATGTCCCTCAGAAAGCCATGTGCACCCCCTCTGGCTGCCCCCTTGTCACCTGTCATGTGGGAGCCAATCGTGCACTCTCCAGAGTGCAGGGCAAAGGAGTATGTGTTAAGAGGAGTCCATGTTTATGGGGCACGCTCAGTGCCACGTTGGCCTTTCCCAACCCAGCAGAGTTGGCCCCCATGACCCTGCGCTCAATGCCATGTCTGCCTTTATGGCCTGGCAGAGTCGGCCTCCATATCTCCAAGCCCCTGCCCCTCAGAGGTCATATGCACTCCCTCTGACATCTTGTGACTGCCTCAGTGTCTCTCACACTCGCGGCCCTAACAATGGAGGAGCTCAAGAAGGATTTTGAAAATCAAGTAATAAAGTGGAGGAAAAATTGGAAAGAGAAATGAGAATGATGCAAGAAAATCATGAAAATTGAGTCAACAGCCTGCTAAAGGAGACTCTAAAAAAGTACTGAAGGCAATAACACCTTAAAAAATAGACTAACTCAAATGACAAAAGAGGTCCAAAAAGCCAATGAGAAGAATGCCTTAAAAAGCCAAATTTGCCAGATTGAAAAAGTATTTCAATAACTCACTGAAGAGAATAATTCCTTCAAAATTAGATTGGAGCAAATGGAAGCTAATGACTTTATAAGACACCAAAATAATATAAAACAGATCCAAACAAATGAAAAAAATAGAAGGCAATGTGAAATATCTCATTGGAAAAACCACTAACCTGGAAAATAGATCCAGGAGAGATAATTTAAAAATTATTGGACTACCTGAAAGACATGATCAAAAAGGGCCTAGACACCATCTTTCAAGAAATAATGAGCAAAATTGTCCTGATGTTCTAAGAACTAGAGGACAAAATAGAGGTTGAAAGAATTCACCAATCACCTCTTGAAAAAGATCCCAAAAAGGAAACTCTTAGGAATATTATAGCCAAATTCCAGAGTTCCCAGTTCAAGGAGAAAATACAACAAGCAGCCAGGAAGAAACAATTTAAATATTGTGGAAACACAATCAGGATAACACAGGATCTGGCAGCTTCTATATTGAGGGATCAAAGGGCTTGGTATAGGATATTCCAGAGGTCAGAGGAGCTAGAATTAAAAAAAAGAATCACATACCCAGAAAAACTGAGTCTAATGCTTCAGGGGAAATTATGGTAATTCAATGAAATAGAGGATTTTCAAGCATTCTTGATGAAAAAACCAGAGTTGAACAGAAAATTTGATTTTCAAATACAAAAAGCAAGAGAAGCATGAGAATGTAAACAGGAAAAAGAAATCACAAGGAATTTATTAAAGTCAAACTATTTACATTCCTACATGGTAAAATGATCATTGTAACTCATAAGACCTTTCCCAATATGATGATAGTTGAAAGGAATACATATGTATATATGTATAAATACACATATATGTATGTATAGGTGGGTGCATGTGTGTATAAACATATATGTATGTATGTGAATATGTATGTACATGTATACATAGAGGACACAGGATGAGTTGAATATAAAGGGATGATTTCTAAAAACTAAAATTAAGAGGTGAGAGGAATTTATTGGGAGAAGGAGAAAGGGAGAGGTAGCTTAGGGTAAATTATCTCATATAAAAGAGGCAAGAAAAAACTGTTACAATGGAGGAAAATGGCAGTAAAGTGAAAAAGAATGGAACAACCTTATTCTTGTTGAATTTGGCTTAAGGAGGGAATAACATACACACTTAATTGGGCATTTTATTGTATAGGAAAAAAAGGGTGGAAGGGGATAAAAGGGGTGATGATAGAAGGGAGGGCAGTTTTGGGGAGAGTAGTTAGAAGCAAACACTTTTGAAAATGGACAGGGTCAAAGGAGAAAATAGAGTAAGTGGGGGGTGGGATAGGATGGAGGAAATATAATTAGTCTTTTACAATATAACTACTTTGGAAATGTTTTGTATAACTACACATGTATAACCTATATTGAATTGCTTATCTTCCCAGTGGGGGTGGGTAAGGAGGGAAGAAGGGAAAAAATCTGGAACTCAAAATTTTAAAAACAAACATTAAAAAAAATGTTTTCTTACATGCAACTTGGAAATAAGATATACAACTTGGGGTATAGAAATCCAGCTTACCCTATTAGAAAGTTGGGGGAGGGGAGTAGGGGGGAGTATAACAGAGAACAAATTGGGGGAAGAGGTACTCAGTAGGCTCACTATTTTGGTGTGGGGTAGGGGAAAATGGGTAGAAAAATTTATAACTCAAAATCTTGTGGAAATGAATGCTGAAAACTAAAAATAAATAAATATGTTGAAAAAAAATGCAGTGAAGGAATAATATGAAACGTCTTTTATGGAGCACAATGTAATAAAAATTATGTTCAATAAAGGGCCACTGAAGAAATTATTAAAAATTAATTGGGCACTAAATAACAATCATAAACAATAGGGAGGGGTGCCCAAAAGAAAGAGAAACAATGTTTTCATTATAGATAATGATCACTAGGAGACAACATACCAACATTTTTGGAGTGTAGCCAAAGATATCCTTAGGGAACAATTCTATATTTCTACACAGTTTCATCAATAAAATCAATGAAGCAGAACAACAACATCAACAACAACAAAAGATCAAGGGCCGTTAAACCAAACAACAAAATGAACTGGTGGAAAACCAAAAAAATATAAAAACTCTTATTAGGCACTAAAATAGAAATCCTGAAAATAAAAGATGAAAACATTGAAAACAACAACAGTAATAGGAATTTTAAAAATGAAATAAAAATATAAAAATAAATGATATAATGCTCAATTGGTCAAAAGAAGAAGAAAAGCAAATTACTAGTGTCAAGTATAAAGAGATGAACTTACCACAAGAAAAGAAAATTATTGGAATCTGTTTTGCCCAATTATATGCCTATAATAGCAATCTACATAAAATGGATATATGTTTACAAAAATATAAAATGCTCACATTTAAAAAACAAAAAAATTTGGAGTCAAATAATCCAGTTCCAGGGAAAAAAAATTCACAAATGATGTCACAAAAAATACAGACTAGACACTTTAAAATTTTATATACTGATGAAAAAAATAGGATGAGGACTGAAATTAAGTTTTTACATATGGCCATTTCCACAGGAAAATTTCCACTTTTTTTTTTTTTTTGCTCTTTGGATGGGCGACGGCAGGGCAATTGGAGTTAAATGACTTGCCCAAGGTCGCATGGCTTCTAAGTGTTAAGTGTCTGAGGTCAAATTTGAACTCAGGTCCTCCTGACTCTAGGGCTGGTGCTGTATTCACTGTGCCACCTAGTCATCCCCCACCTTATTACGTCTTCCTGTATCCTCAACCTCAGGTGGTCCAAGTCCTTCCTTCTACTTACCAATCCCTTTTCACTTGAATCTTCTCTTTCGATTTTGCATTCTGGAACCACAAGTTCATTCTTTGTATCCTCCTCCAACCTATCTACCTCCATGTTATGTGCTTTTATGTCAAACTCTGAGCAATAGTTTTACTTACCAAGTCAAGTACTCTGCTTATGAACTTTAGGTTATCCTCTCTTATCCCTCTTCTCCCTCCCCAAGGAGATTACTTGTCTCTGTCTTGGTGTCTTGGCTTTCTTGGTCTTCCTACCTACTTTTCTTCAATCCTTCAACATTCCCTTGTTTCCTGATATTTTCCCCATTGCTACAGACATAATTAGGTGTAACAGGTACAGGCATGCACATACACACACACACACACACACACACCTCACTTGGCCCATTTATCTACTAAAGTTTTGCATCTGCAAGGGAAGTTTCTCTCCTCTCTAATATAGTCATGCCATTTACTTCTTTTCTCCCTCCCATTTGTGAGGAATCTCAAACTCCCAGATAGAATCATCTGTACTTGTTTCTTCTATTTCTTTCATGTCTATTCTCATGCAGCATCTTACTGTCTGCTTTCTAAGCCCAAAATGCTACTGAAATTATTTTCTTCAAGATCATCAATAATCACTTAACTTCTAAATCCAGTCTTTCCTCAACTTGAAAAATATTTTGATACTGTTGTCTACCTTTTACACCTGAATACTTTCTCTTCTCTATGTTACTATTTCTCTCTAATATGTTTGCACCTCACTTTTCTGTATCAGCTTTTATTTTCTTCCCCTTATTAGGGGTATCCCTAAGAGTTTTATCCTGTCTTCCCCCCCCTCTCTCTGTCTCTCTCTTTCAGCAGCTCTTATGGGTTGATTGTCCTTATATAGGTACTTTACAAATGAATACATGCATATATTTATTCATATATACATATATAAATAGTACACATAAACATGTATACACATGTACATATGTATATGTATATATCAGTCCTAATCTCTATTGAGTTCTAGTCACAAATCCTCAGTTGCTTGTTATTTTTCTCTTATATCACTTCCTTGTTGTTCCATCAATATCTTATACTCAATATGCTAATATTATCTTCTATAACACACCTATTCTCCCTCCAAACTTCCTTATTTCTGATTTCTGTTGAGGGAAGCAAGATGCTTCAGTCACCCAGAGTAACAATCTTGGAGTCATCTTTGAATCTATTATTTTCTTCACCCCCTCCCAACATTTAATATATTGTCAAATTTGTAATATTCACTTCAATCAGATATCATCTTTATGCAGCCCATATCATCGCTCAACCAGAATAATGTAATAGCCTATCAACTGGTCCTTCCTCCAGTTACTTTTTTTCTCCAAATCATCCTCCATATATCTATCAAAATAGCTTCTTGAGATACAGATCTAACCATCATTCTCACCTACACAAACACTTTAACTGACTTGTCACTAAGATAAAAAAATAAACTCTTTAGCCTGGTCATTTATTACTTTCTATAATTAATTCCCACATACATTTCCTACATACATGCATTATATATTACAGGAAAAATGGATTACCAGCTATCTTCAAATCTATATTCCAATATTTCCCTTCCATTTGTACATACCATCTTTCCATGCCTGGAATGCACTTCATCTTAGAATCCTTATGTTCTATGTATCTATCTTATGTATCTATTCCTAGTTTTTATTTTTTAATCTGGCCTTTTCTAACACCCTAAATTATTAGACTTTCTCTTTCCTTTATTTTCCTCCTAAGAGATAGAATGTATATTCCTTGAAGGTAGGAACTGTTAATATTTTATTATTTTTTTTCTTTTTCCCTATCACCCTAGCAAAATACTTTGCACAAAGCAGACACTTGGTGTTTGGTTAATAGGAAATGCTAATTAAGAAGTCATGGGTCAGTTTGAATAGACTGATGGGGACTTAATCAGCATTCTGGGCATTATGTAATGTATGAATGCTGAAAAAGTGGAAACCATGAACAAATATAAGCAGTTCTAGAAGTTTATCAATGAAAAGGAGCAGATATTTAACATTATAACTTGAGAAGATGACAGTATCAAGGAAAGATATTCTTACCTATAGGAGGCCATAATTAGGCTGAAATTAATAAAAAGGAACAAGGAATTAATGGAGCAAAAATTAGAAATGATATAGGAATTGATGGAATGTACACAAGTGCAAAGGCTAAAATACCATCTCATCCTTTAAAGTTAGAGGGTTAGGAAAATAAGGTTAAGGAACTAAAATATTTTGAGCTGTAGATGAGAAAAGATAATACTTCATAGTGAACAGGTTCAATATTTTCAATCAAGTAAACTGAAAGAGGGGAGATTTGTAGAGTTTTTTTAAGTAAAAAAAATACAAGTCACTTTTTTTGCAGAAGAAAAGAACTTTGTAGGACTATGGTAGAAATAGGTAATATTATATTCCCACAATGGAAGCTGAGTTAACTTCAAAAGTTTGGGAGGGAAGAAGAAAAAAAGGGCATCAAGTTGTACTTTCTGTCAAAGTGAGTATGGAAGAACCCCAAGAGGGAAGGGAGAGAGTGTTTATCTTTAGTTCAAAGAGAAGAAGCCAAATCACTGGTAGCAATGGGAGAAAAAGAGCCAGTTGGGGTGAGGTCAGGTGCAAAAGAGTACAAATGATCTAGAAGTTCAGTTGATAAAGATAGAAATAAAGACCACAAATAAGATGGCTAGAGCTGAAACAAGATCAAAAGACAGAAAAAAGAGTAACAAAAAATGAAAGAATGCACATATAAGCAAAATTTGAATTTATAGTTGGAACAAAATGACAAAGCTATAGTACATTTTATCAAAAATTAAGTTTCTATCTTAAGGAAAACCTTTTTACTGGCTAGGCTTTTTGTTCTATCATAATGCCAAGAACCTGAAAATATGAATGGTAGCTTAAAGGGGTCAGTGTACATTAAAAATAAAAGGTCATGATATTAATGTTGTCCTCATCTCTCAAAATATTCATCATCTAAATGTTTCCACCTTCCTTTGGACTATAAATACCAAAGTAAACATCAGGTGACTATTATGTATAAAGTATCACGGAGGATTTTTAAGAAATAAAGAATGCCTTATTGTCCAGGATGAAGTTGAGATAATAGTTCTATTGTACACTACCCTAGTTTGCATACATCAGGAGCACTGTGTTCAGTTCTGAGAGATCTCATTGTAGGATTTATATTTCAGATTAGAACACATTTGCAAAAGAATAACTGAAATACTAAAAGCATTGACAAATATATCATATAAAAATTAAATGAAGGAACTATAGATCCTGAAGAAAAGTAGACTTCAGGAGAGACCATGATGGCTGCCTTTAAGGAATTGAAGGGCAATTATGTAGAAGAGGGATTAAGTTTCTTGAATTTATTTCAAGAATAAAACACTAGAAACAATAGTTGGAAGTTGCAGAGAGGCAGATTTTTACTCAATATAGAAAAGGAAAAAAAGAACCCATAACAATTAGAACAAACAAAGGGGGTGAACTCATGATGGCAAATGAGAGCTGGCAACTTTGCCCCAGTTCTTCAAAGCATCATCTACAACATCCTAGAAAATGCACCAAATTCATCTCTGAATTGAAAAGCCAAGAAAAAAATCACATTGAGTCAAATTTTTTTTCCCTCAATCCAGGCAGCATAGGAAGGTGGAGAAGTCTACAGACACTGCAGTGAGGGTTGTCCAGAAGTATAACACACAGCAGCAGTAGCAGCCTTGGGCTATGGCATTGGCAGCAGTGGCAGGGAATAGCACAGTGCCTAGGATTAGTAAATGGACTAAATCCTTTGGCAGAAAGTGATCCTGGGAACTTCTCTATTAGTACTAGGAGCAGAAATGGATGCCATCCAGCAACTCTCACCAATTACCCAGCTCTGGTCAAAGTTCAAGAATGGATAGGAATGCTCACAATCACAAGGGAGTAGGGGCTCTATATGTCTAAGAAGCAGAGAACATACTGTGAGGGTAATGGACAGACTCCTTCCCAGATTTCACCACATTTGAAACACTGAAAACTTACAGATACCTAGCCTAGAGTCATCAATGAAAGCAGAAAAAGAAAGGACATAAAAGAAAGTAGTTCAGGCCACTTATCACTACCCAAAGGTGAGAAGAATCCAACTCTGATATAATGTTCAAAGTCAAAAAACAGATTGGTATAAATGAGCAAACCAAAAAATAATACCCTAACCATAAAAATCCATTATGATAACAGAGAAGCTGAAGATACAACCCAAAAGAAGATGATGACTTGAAAACATCTAAAAGCAAAGCCTCAAAGAATAAATGCAACCTGTACATAAGCCCAACATAATTCCTAGAAAAGCTAAAGAAAGAGATTACAAATAACAAATACACACACACATTTTAAAATTCATTTAAGATTTATAGAGGTAAAATTGGGAAAATAAATGAGAGGGATGCATGAAATTTATGAAAATAGAATTAGCAGCATGGTAAAAGAAACAACAATACTGATGCAAATAACTTCTTAAAAATCAGAATTGGACAAAAAAGTAAAAAGGATACAAAATTCACTGAAGAATATAACTTCTTAAAAATCAGAATTGGTGAAGTGGAAGCTAATGACACATAAGACATCAAAAAACAATAAAGACTGAAAAAATGGAATAAAATGTGAAATATTTCCTGGATGAAACAACTAATCAGCAAAATAGATTGAAGAGAGATCATTTGAAAATCATTGAATTATTTGAAATCCATGAACCAAAAAAAGAGCTTAGAAACCTTATTTCAAAACATTATAAAAGGAAAACTTCTCAGATATACTAGAATCAGAGAACTAAGTAAAAATTGAATGAATCTACTGATCACCTCCTGGAAGAAACCTCAAAATGAAAACTCTTAAGAATATTATAGCCAAATCTTAGAGTTCCCAGGTCAAGTAGAAAATGGTGCCAGTAGCTAGCCAGAAAGAAATAATTCAAATACCATGAAGTCACAACCAGGAACATACATGCACACACACACACACACACACACACACACATTCAAATATAAGACTCAACAGAAGCATGGAAAGGTAAACCTGAGTAATAATTTATGACTAAAAATTGTTATTCTGTTTATATTCCTATATTAGAAGTTGATATATTATATCAGCAATGCCATATTCACAATGCCTATGGAAATTACAAATATGCTGATATAATTATCCATCACAAAATACATCATACTTGTCATATGGGGGAATAAGCTAGAAAATTTATTAAAATACCAAAAGACTGAGTCCCAAAACCAGAAAGTGAAAGCCATCAAAGTAGTTATGAAATTGGCACAGGTAGATAAAGTAGAAAGCACCCACATTCTCAAGCCTTTAAAACAGAACAGGCTACCTCAGGCAAAGGTCCTCCTCTCCCCACTCACAGCAACCACCCAGCGTCCAGGAAGCACACTCCCAGCAGCTCCGGCCCCTGGCAGTCCTCAGCAGGAGTCCTTAGCAGAAATTCTGGCTGACTCAAAAAGGGCTTCGCGCTGCCGCTGCCTCTGCTGCTGCTGCCACGCCCTCGCAGCCACTGCTAGCCACCGCAGGAACTCTAGCTTGGCTTCTGCTTCCTCTTGCTCCGCCCCTTCCTGCTACGTCAGCAAGTCCAATGGGGCATTGAAGATCTTTAAATCCCATAACCCTTATATATATGTAACCCCTAGGAATTTTATCATCACTAGAAGACTTAGAGGGAGAGGTGAGAAAGAGTTATAAACTGGGAGAAGGGATGTTTTCCCTTAAGATATCTCACATAAGGAAAGTGCACAATAAAGTGTTTACACACTGGAGGGGAGATTGGAAGAAGGAATGAGCAACTCTTTTTTTTTTTCCTTCCCCCCTGCAATGGTATTTTTTCTAATTATATGTAAAGATAGATTTCAACATTCATTTTCATAAAATTTAGAGTTTCAAATTTTTCTTCCTTTTCCCTTCCTTTCCCCCTCCCCAAGATACCAAGTAATTTAATATAGGTTATACTTTTACAATCATGTTAAACATATTTCCACATTAGTCATATTGTGAAAGAAAGAAGAATCAGAAAAGTGAAAAACCATGAGAAAGAAAAAGCAAAATAAGTAAAAATAGTATGCTTCAGTCTACATTCAGACTCCATAGTTCTTTCTCTGGATATGGATTTTCTATCATGAGTCTTTTTGAATTGTCTTGGATCATTGTATTACTGAGAATATCTGAGTCTATCACAGTTAATCATCACACAATGTTGCTATTTCTGTGTACAATGTTCTCTTGTTTCTGGTCACTTCACTTAACATCAGTTCATGTAAATCTTTACAGGTTTTTCTGAAATAATGCCTGCTCCTCTTGTCTTATAGCACAATAGTATTCCACTACATTCATACACTTGTTCAACCATTCCCCAATTGATGGGCAAATGTCCTCAATTGCAAATTCTTTGCTGCCACCAAAAGAGCTGCTATAAATATTTTTGTACCTGTGAGTCCTTTCCCCATTTTTTATGATATCTTTGGGATGCAGAACTAGTAGTGGTATTGCTAGTTCAAAGGGTATGCACAATTTGTCTGCATTTTGGGCATAGTTTCAAATTGCTCTACAGAATGGTTGGATTAGTTTGCAACTCCACCAAAAATGCATTAGTGTTCCAATTTTCCCACATTTTCTCCCACATTTATTATTTTCCTTTTCTGTAATATTAGTCAATCAAATAGGTGTGAGGTGGTACCTCAGAGTTATTCTAATTTGCATTTCTCTGATCAATAGTGATTTTGAGCATTTTTTTCATATGACCCTACATAGCTTTTATTTCTTCATGTGAAAATTGCCTGTTCATATCCTTTGACCATTTATTAATTGGGGAATCACTCATATTCTTATAAATTTGACTCATTTCTCTATATATTTTAGAAATAAAGCTTTTTGTCAGAAACACTATTTATAAAAATTATTCCCTAGCTTTCTATTTTCCTTCTAATCTTGGTTGCATTGGTAAACCCTTTTTAATTTAATATAATCAAAATTGTGCATTTTTCATTTCATAATGCTCACTATCTCTTGTTTGGTCACAAATTCTAGGAATGAGCAACTCTTTAATCTCATTCTCATATGAATTGGTTTAAGAAGAGAAGAATATATGTATATAATGCTGAGTACAGAAATCCATCCTACCCAACAGGTAAGTAGGAGAGAAAGGGACTAAAAGAAAGGGGTAGGGGAATAAGAAGGAGAGTAGATTGAGGGAAGCAAAGGTAGATTGAGGGAAGCAAAGCTTAAAAGCAAAACAGACTCTATTTTTTTGAAGAGCAATTGGGGTTAAGTGACTTGCCCAAAGTCACATGGCTAGTAAGTATGTCAAGTGTCTGAGGCCGGATTTGAACTCAGGTCCTCCTGATGCCAGGGCCAGTGCTCTATTCACTGAGCCACCTATTCACCCCAAGCAAAACAAACTCTTATGGAAGAGACAGTGTAAAAAGGAAAAGGATAAGTATAAGATAAAAGGATGGAGGGAAATACATAGCAGTAATGACCGTGAATTAAAATGGAAGAAGATAGCACAATGGATTAAAACCTAAAATTCAACAATATATTATTTATGAAAAAAAACAAAGAAAATAAACAAAAAACCCCAAAATATTTGAAACAGAAAGATATACAGAGAATTAAAATAAGGGAATGCAGCAGAATCTATTATGCTTTAGCAGAAGTTAAAAAGAAAAAGTGGAGATAACATTCATGTACTAATACAAGGCAAAAAAACACCCAATTAAGAGATAAACAGGGAAACTACATTTTGCTAAAAGATTTCATAAATGGTGAATTAATATCAATACTAAACATACATTTAGCAAATGGCATAGCAGCCTAATTCTTAAAGGAAAAGTTAAATGAGTTTCAGGAAGAAATAGAACACAAAATTATAATATTGCTAGACAATTACTCCTCTCAAACCTAAAGAACTCTGCCTCTACAATAAACAAGAAAGAAGTTAAGGAGATGTAAAGCCAAGCATGAGCAGCTTTCTAGAGGACTGCTGCTGTGAGCAACTTTAAGGTTCTGATCACATAGTACAGTAAACTCTCTATTCAGCAATAAATTAAAGCAAAACATTCACAGAAACCAAAGTACAGAATTCACAATGTTATAACATAACAATTTATCACTAAAGTGGACACATAGTTTTAAACAAAAAATTTCATTCAGTAACTCCTTAACTCAATCACCCTTAAGGAGCAAGCCTCATTAAGGGACAAAAAGTACAAAGGTCAAAGTTCTCCACCCCAGGTCATATTGCCTTACTCTCCCAGTCAAAAGTCTTTCTTCTTAATTGGAGATTAGTTTCTAATCATCCTTAACTCAATCATCCTTAATAGGTACAAGGTACAGAGTACAAAGTGCTCCCACCCCTAGGCTATAATAAATCATGATCTTCTTAGTCAGCATTAAGTAACCAAGGAGAGGTCTTTTCATCTTGACTTGAGTCTGGCTCCCAGATTCCATAGTTGCTCCTCTATAGGTCCAGCTCCTGCCAGAATCTACCCAATTGTTACCTGAATTCACAGGTAGGCAGCTCTCTCAGCTCCTCATCCAGCTCCTCATCCAGTTCCTCAATCAGTTCCCATTCCATATTGAAGCTCACAGTGTCCAGTCCTCCTCAGGTCCTTCACAGTTTCTGTTTCCAAAAAGACAAATATTAACAGAGCCACAATAACATTCACACGCATTGCCGGCACTATCATCACTTCACTATCTGCCTGTGAAATCAACACAGACCTACAAACAAGGTCCAAGAGATCAATACAAATCATCAGTAAAGTCCCAGGACCTCCAAAACCCTCTTCCAGGACTTTTGTGAACAGACAACCAGACAATCCTCTTTCAGGGCTTTCAGTAAGGTCCCATGGCTTACATACAAAGTATCACAAACAAGTATCAACACAGACAGAACAGAGAACCAGAGAGTGCCAGGATACCACAAGTTATCTCCTTCTCCACCACAAGACCTCCCTTCTCAGTTCTCCTCTCTCCAGCCAGGACCTCTCCTTATATATGGTCATCCCCTTCCTGTTGCAGGAGTTCACAATTTCTAGATCTTAATACTTGATATAGTCATGAACTGACATTCGGTGTTAACTACTTCTGTGTTAATTAAATAGCAGAAACAAGGTGTTAATTCAACAACTGAAACAAGGTGTTAACTACTTCTTTGCTTGTCAAAAGAATATTATATTATCTATAATAGATGATCAGATCAGAAAAGGATAGATGCTGGAGGGCATAAGGAAAATCAGTACACTAATGCATTGTTGATGAACCTGTGAACTACTACAATTATTTTGGAGAACAATTTGAAACTATACCTAAAGGGCCATAAAGTGTACATACCCTTTTATCTAGCAATATCACTACTAGGTCTATATTCCAAAGAGATCAAAGGAGAATGAAAAGGAACCATATGTATACAAATATTTATAGTATGTTGTTCTGGTCATAGAGATTTGGAAACTGAGGTGGGGGATATAAATGTGATTGAATGCTATTGTGCTATATGAAATTATAAAGAAATAATTAAAAAATGAAATAAATATTGTGCTATATGAAAAAATAATAAATAATGAAAAATAAAGTAGCATTTCAAAAATCTCAGAAAATTTATATAAATTGATGCAAAGTGATGTAAACAGAACCAAGAGAACAGTTTGTATGACAAAATAATATTATAAAAATGATCAACTCTGAAAGACTAAGTCACCGAATTTCAAAGGACATATGATGAAAAATACTATCCACTTCCACATAGAGAATTGAATGAATCATCATTAAATAATTTTTTCTCCTTTTCCTTTCTTTTTGGTGGGGTTGGGGGAAACTTGGCAAATGCATAATTATGTTTTGCATGACTTCATATGTGTAATGGGTTTTGTACTTCTTGCCCTCTAATTGGGTGGGGAAGATGTGGAAGAAGAGAGAGAACTTGGAGCTTAAAATAAAATTGAATAAATATTAGAACAATACAAAAAATAAAATGGATAATTCTGAGAGCTAATGGGTTCTCCTACCTTAGTGGTCATGCAGATGTTGATGACCACTATTTGTGAGGTTATAAAGAAGATGCTTATTCAGATACAAGTAGAAAGAGTGTTATAGAGCACTTAACAGTTGTGACTTACTCATATGGGTAGAAAATGTCCAAAGTAGCACTTGAACTCAGTTCTTCCTGACTTCATAGTCATGACTCTAAACTAGGCTGCCTTTCATCACTTGATATCACAAAAGGGGGCATCACTGTCATTAAGGAACACAAACACACACACATACAAACACACACTTTTTTCCCCTTAGCTAATTGTCCAGAACTATTTTGTTGATGATAACTCATAGCTAAAGATCTGTCAGCAGAAATAGTGTCAGTTCCTAATTATAACATAATATTTAATTTTTAATTACCATCATCTCCATTTTTCCAGGTGTTCATATCAACCCTGAACTGTCAATCTAAGTAGAGCTCTATAAAATTTCTCCCAAGATTTCAATGAAATTAAAATACAATGATGGAGTAATAATACTAAATATCTGTATCCTTTAGTCTTTTGTTTAGCTTTTATTTAAAATAATATTTTATTTTCCCCAATTACATGATAAAACAATTTTAAACAATTATGCTATTTTTAAGTTTTGAGTTTCAAATTATATCTCTCCTTCCACCCCTCCCTCCCCTCTCCCCTAACTGAAATAGCAAGCAATCTGATATAGGTTATATATGTGCAATCATGTAAAACATTTACATATTATTAATTTTGTACAAAAAAAACCTATAAGGAAAAAAAAGAAAGAAAGTTTGTATTCAGCTTGTATTCAGACAACATCAGTTCTTTTCCTTGAGGCAGATAACATTTTTTATCATGAATTCTTTGGGATTGTCTTAGGTCATAGTATTGTGGAGAAGAGCTAAGTCATTCACAGTTCTTTATCATAGAATATTGCTGTTACTGTGTACAACATTTTTCAGATTCTGCTCAATTCATTTTGCATCAGTTCATGTATGTCTTTCCATTTTTTTCTGAAATCATCCTCCTTGTCACTTCTTGCAGCACAATAATATTGCATCACAATCATATACCCCAACTTATGCAGTCATTCCCCAATTGATGGTCATTCTAGCAAATTTCCAATTCCTTGCTACCACAAAAGAGCTGTTATAAATATTTTTGTACATGTAGGTCCTTTTCCATTTTCTTTGATTTCTTTGGGTCACAGAACGAGGAAGGGGATTAGTGGGTCAAAGGGTATGAGCAGTTTCATAGCCCTTTGGGTGTAATTCCAAACTGATCTCCAGAATAGTTGGATCAGTTTACAACTCCACCAACAGTGAATGCCTTAGTGTCCCAGTTTTTTCCTGCATTCTTTCCAACATTTATCATTCCCTTTCTTCTTATATTAGACAATTTGATAGGTGTGAGGTGGTACCTCAGTTGTTTTATTTGCATTTCTCTAATCAACTGTAATTTAGAGCATTTTTATATGATTATAGATAGCTTTGATTTCTTTGTCTGAAAATTTCCTGATCATATCCTTTGATAATTTTTCAGTGGGGAATGACTTGTATTCTTACAAATTTGATTTAGTTCTCTATATATTCGAGAAATGAGGCCTTCATCAGTGATACTTGTTGCAATTTCCCACCCCCACTCCCACTCCAGTTTTCTGCTTTCCTTTTTTTTTTGGTTGCATTGGTTTTTTTGTGCAAAATCTTTTAAAATTTTATATAATGAGAATGGTCAACTTTGCATTTCACAATACTTTCTATATCTTGTTTGGTCCTGAATTCTTCCCTTATCCATAGATCTGACAAGCGAACTATTCCATGCTCTCCTAATTTGCTTATGGTATCACTCTTTATACGTAAATCATATACCCAGTTTAACCTTCTTTTGGTATATCATGGGAGTGTTGATTTACATCTTATTACTATCATACTGTTTTCCAGTTTTCCCAGCATTTTTTCTGTCAAATAATGGGGGATTTATCCCCAAAACTTGGATTTTGAGGTTTATCAAACACTAAATTACTATAGTCACTTAATTACAAGGTATTATATGTATAATCTATTACATTGATCCACCACTCTATTTCTTAGCCAGTACCAAATTGTTTCAATAATTATCACTTTATAATACAAATTTTAAGATATGGTATTGATAGATCACCCTACTTAACATGTTTTTCATTGATTCCCTTAATATTCTTGCCAGCAGCAGGGAACTTGTGACATCGAGGCCACATGTGGCCTTCTAGGTCCTTTGGTGCAGTCTTTTCATTCAAAGGACTGCACTTGAGGACCTAGCAGGCCACATGTGACTTTAAGGCCACAGGCTCCCCACCCCTGTATCCTGATCTATTTTTTTTTTGGATGAATTTTTTAACGATTTTTTTAAGCTCTATAAAATTGTTTTTGTAGTTGGATAAGTATATCACTGTATAAGTAGATTAATTTAGGAAGAATTGTCATTTTTATCATATTGGCTTAGTCTATACATGAGCAATTAATATTTTCCCAATTGCTTAGACCTGAATTTACGTGAAAAGTGTTTTATAATTGTGTTCATATAGTTCCTGGGTTTGTCTTTCATTTTCTATTTTACCCTCTGATTGTAGAATGTCAGGGTAGTTTTTGATGATAATTTCTTGAAAAAATTATGTCTAGGCTCTTTTTTTTTTATCATGACTTTTAGGCAGCCCAATAATTCTTAAATTATCTCTCCTGGATCCATTTTCTAGGTCAGTTGTTTTTTCCAAGGAGAAATTTCACATCTTTTTTTTTATTCTTTTCATTTTCTTTTATTGTATCTTCACGTCTCATGGAGTCATTAGCTTCCACTTGCCCAGTTATAATTTTTAAGAAATTATTTTCTCCAGCGAGCTTTTGTACCTCCTTTTCCATTTGTCCAATTCTATTTTTTGAGGAGTTGTTTTCTTTGGTGAAGTTTTATTTATCTCTTTCCTTTTTTTAACCAACTTGCTGAATTTTTTTTTGATTCTCTTATGTTACTCTCATTTCATTTTCCAATGTTTCTTTATACTTCATCAATTTTCTTTTAAAAATATTTTTACCTGGGGGTGGAGCCAAGATGGCAGCATAGAAGTAGGAAAACTCTGTGTGATCCCCCCACAACCACCTCAAATACCTATAAAATATGACTCTAAACAAACTTTAGAGCTACAGAAACCACAAAGTGACAGAGAGAAACAAATCTCCCACTGAAGGCAGCCTGGAAGGCAGACAGAAAGGGTCCATTGCAGAATGGTGAGAACAGAGCCCAGCCCTGTGAGCCTGCAGTTTTACCCCCAGGGTGACCCCAACGAGCCACCGGCTGGAGGAACTTTGTGAGAGTGTATCTCCAGCAGCTGTGGAGGTTTCCAGAATTATCAAACCATAAATGCCAAAGACAAAGTGAGAAGTCAGTGTAGACTTTGGGAACAGGGGTTTCAGGAGTGTGGTTCCGCCTCTGTGCCCAAAGGGAGAAGCAGCTGAAGCATGGTGGCTGCCACTCCATGGCTACATCAGAGCTCCTGGCCTGCGGATTGTAGGGGGACCAAGTGACCATTTGGAGGGGGTAATTGCTCTTGCTTTAACCTGCTTGGATCTGGATTGCTGTCTAGAGTGGAGGTCCTGGGGTGTGTAAGCAGGTGCCAGAGCCTGTGGAGGCTTCAGAGAGGGCAGCCAACTTATAGCTCAATTCAGCTGTGAAAACCCCATTCATTTGGGACAAAGCTCTACTCTCCAGAAGCAGAGTTCTGCTCTGTCAAAAAGCTCAAAAGTCAAGTAATTGAGTGGCAACATGAGCAAGCAAAGGAAGGAAAGCAAGTACAGCAAGCCAACTTTAGATTCCTATTTGGTGGACAAAAAGGATCAAAGCATAGAACAGGAGGAAGACAATGAAGTCAGAACTCCTGCACCAAAAGCTTCCAAGAAAAATATGAATTGGTTACAGGCCATAGAAGAGCTTAAGAAAGATACTGAAAACCAAATAAGAGAAGTGGAGGAAAAATTGGGAAGAGAAATTAGAATGATGCAAAAAAATCATGAAAAGAGAGTCAACAACCTGACTGAAGAAAATAACACCTTAAAAATAGACTAACTCAAATGGCAAAATAGGCTCAAAAAAACAATGAGGAGAAGAATGCCTTAAAAAGCTGAATTTTTGAGATGGAAAAAAAAAGAATCTCAAAAGCTCACTCAGAGAATCATTACTTCAGAATTAGATTGGAGCAAATGGAAGCTGGTGACCTTATGAGAAATCAAGATAGTATTAAACGGATACAAACAAATGAAAAAATAGAAGCAAATGTGATATATCTCATTGGAAAAACCACTGACCTGGAAAATAAATACAGGAGAGATAATTTAAAAATTATTGGACTTCCTGAAAGCCGTGATCAGAAAAAGAACCTAGAAATCATCATTCAAGAAATTCTCAAGGAAAATTGCCCTGATGTTTTAGAAACAGAAGGCAAAAGAGAGGTTGAAAGAATTCAGCAATCACTTCTTGAAACAGATCCCAAAAAGAGAACTCTCAGGAATATCATACCCAGGTTCTGGAGTTCCAAGGTCAAGGAGGAAATTTTACAATCAGGCAAGAAGAAACAATTTGAATATTGTGGAAACAATAGGATAACACAGGATCTGGCAACCTCTACACTGAAGGATCGAAGGGCTTGGAATATGATATTCCGGAGGGCAAAGGAACTGGGATTAAAACCAATAATCACCTACCCAGAAAAACTGAGTATAATGTTTCAGGGGAAAATATGGTCATTCAGTGGAATAGAGGACTTTGAAGTATTCTTGATGAAAAAACCAGAGCTGAATAGAAAATTTGACATTCAGATACAAGAAGCAAGAGAAGCACAAGAAGGTAAACAGGGGGGAAAAATCATAAGAAACCTATCAAAGTTGAACTATTTACATTCCCACATGGAAAACCGATAATTGTAACTTATGAAACTTTTCTCCATATGAGAATAGTTGAAGGGAATAAAAATGTGTGTGTGTGTGTATGTGTGTGTGTGTGTGTGTGTGTGTGTGTGTGTATATATATATATATATATGTATATATATATATACATACTTATATGTCTATATAGGAGGTATATGGGTGTATGAATACGTATGTGAGTGTTTGTGTATACGGTTACAGGTATACATAGACAAAGGACATGGGACTGTTTGAATAGGAAGGGATGATACTTAAAAGATTAAATTGAGAGTTGAGAGAAGAACATAATGAGAGGAGATGGGGAGAGACGGAATGGGGTCAATTATCTCATATAGAAGAGGCAAGGGAAAACTGTTACAATGGAGGGGAAGAACAGGAAGGCAAAAGGGAATGGGTCAACGTTACTCTTGTTGAATTTGGCTTAGGAAATGACATACACACTAAATAGGGTATCTCACACTACATTAGAGTAGGGGGGAAGGGGATTAAAGGGGGATGATGGAGGGAAGGGCAGGTTGGGGGGAGGGAAGTTAGAAGCACCCACTTTTGGAAAGGGACAGGATCAAATTATAGAATAGAACAAGTGGAGGTGGGATAGGATAGAGGGAAATATAGTCAGTCTGTCACAATATATCAACTATGGAAATGTTTTACATAGCTACACATGTACAACCTATATTGAATTGCTTATCTTCCTCATTTTGTGGGTCATGAGAGAGGAAGGGAAAGAATCTGGAATTCAAAGTATTAAAATCAAATGCTTAAAAAATATATTATTATTATTTATATGCAACTGGAAAATAAGATATACAGGAAATTGGGTGTAGAGATCTATCTTGCCCTACTGGAAAGTCAGAGAAGGGATGGGGGAGGATATAGGAGAGAGCAGATTGGGGGAGGGGGTATACAGTGGAATTGCTGTTTTAGGGTGGTGGGTAGGGGAAAGATGGGAAGAAAATTTGTAACTCAGAACCTTGTGGAAATGAATGATATAAACTAAAAATAAACATAAAATTTAATTAAAAAAAGAAAACTAAAATAATGAAAAAATTAAAACAAAAGAAGTTAAAAAAATTTAAAAATCTTTTAAAACCTTTTCCAGGAGTTCTTTTTATTCCTGAGACCAATCTACATTTTTTTAGGCTTCGAACATAGCCATTTTGTCACTGTTGTTCTCTTCTAAGTTTTATCTTGATCTCTCTTGTCACCATAGCAACCTTATATAGTCAAATTCTTTTTAATTTTTTTCTGCATATTTTGTCACTTGGTACTTTTATGTAAAAGATGGATTCTGTTTCTACACTGTTCTAAACTTCTTGTGCAGGGACTTGGGGCCTTGTTGCTAACTCTCATTGGGCCTTAGGGCCTACAAGCTGGCTTGCACTGGATGGGGCCTCCCTAGTGGCTCTTATTGGATGTGAGGTTTAGCTGCTTGTCTGCCTCATGGGCAGGACATTGTTGTTGACTTGCTCTGGAGGTGGGATCTTTCTGGGGTCCAGCCCCAGGGGTATGGTCTTACTCCTATAAGTTTATTGTAAATTGTTCCTATTTATAAACAAATTTTCTTATGTATTTTGGTCAAATATCCTGATTACCCCACTATTGACTATGACACATACTGATCTTCACTCTTTGTGGTAAGATCATGGTTCTGAAGGTTTTCCTCTTGTTTAAGCCAGACATAGAGGTTCTTTATTTCTTGTGAGGAAAGGAGAGAGGTTGGGAGGGGGTGAGGGAGGGAAGGAAAGAAAGGAGGAAGAAAGAAAGGGAAGAAGAAAGGAGGAAATGAGGGAAGAGGCAGGTGAGGAAGGAAACAAGTATGTGTTAAATACCTACTATGGGGCAGGCCATCTAGCTGCTATTTCGAGAAAGTGTACTCTTTCAGAGTTCTTTTTCTGCATCTATATTTGGTGACGATCATACATTTTTTGAAACTGCCCGTCATCACTTTGATTTGAATTTATTATACTCCTCTCCAAAATTACATTTAAGCTCCTTGAGAGTAAGAACTGTTTTATTTTTCATCTTTGTAACTCTAGAAATAAAGATTTAGTGTGAATAAGTGAGGGGAATTCATGTAATGCACTATGATGGATATTGGGCTAGCAAAGGTTTTCTAGGCTTCTTTCCTTTTATATTTTGATATTGGGTGAGGTCTTATCCAAAAGCTGAAAAGTTCTGTAGTATATCTAAAGTCAAGAAGTTAAATCATATGCATTAGTTCTTACTGCCAAACAAGTCTCTTTTTGGCCCGCTGCGGGCAGTCCTTTTCAAAATAAACAGAGTCTCTAAGAGAAATAATATCACCACCATCATAATGCCATTTTCCTAATTACCCAAGGTGTGTGTGTGTGTGTGTGTGTGTGTGTGTGTGTGTGTATGT
>NW_027185799.1:19202686-19206173 GCF_028583685.1 Petaurus breviceps papuanus
TGTGTGTGTGTGTGTGTGTGTGTGTGTGTGTGTGTGTGTGTGTGTATGTGTGTGTGTGTGTTTGTGTGAGTGTACCTAGGACTAGTTCAATAATCAAATAATAACTTCTTAATGCATAGAGGTCTGATCAAATCACTCCTCAGATCAAAACATTTCAGTGGTTCCCTGTTACCAAGATTATCAAATCTAAGAATCTTTGGCTAGTATACAAGGTCCTGCAAAAACTGACTCAAAAATGAAGGAAAAAGCAAAAGAACCTATATGTTCTAAAATGTTTATGTCATCTCTCTTTGTGGTGGCAAAGAACTGGAAATTTCAGGGATGCCCATCAATTGGGAAATGGCCGAACAAGTTGTGGTAGATGACTGTGATGGAATACCATTGTGGTATAAGAAATGATGAACTCGGTGAATTTATAAAAAAATGAAAAGACTTGCATGAAATAATGGAAAGTGAAATGAGCAGAACAAAGAGAACACTGTATACATTAATGGCAATATTGAGTACAACTTTGAGCAAATAAGTTACTTTGACTATTATAAACACCCAAATGAACTATAAAGGACATATGAAGAATGACCTTATCTGCATCCAGAGAAAAGAACTGATAAACTGAAGTATATGTAGAATAATTGTATATATATATATGGGTACCTATTCGTGTCTAATGGTAGCCATCTCTAGGACAGGGGTATGGAGGAGGGAAGAAAAAAAAAGAAATTTACTTGCTAATTTTGTTGTATATTTGAAAGGAATAGAAAGTTATGCACAGATTTGCGGTTTCATGTATAGTCATCTTTTTATTCTACCATGTCATAAAAATGCTTTTTTTATTTCATAAATTAAAAATAAAATTAAAAAATCTTTTCAAATATATTTTATACAAATACTTTTCACACATTCCATACTTCATGCAAACTGCATTAATAGCTATTTTGTAATCTCAAATTATCTTTTTTTCAATCCTATATACATTTGCACTAGTCATTCCTTCCCTATATTTGCTATGTACTGTTTTACTCATCTCCACCTATTTAAATAACTTTTTTCCTTCAAGGCTTAGCTCTAAATCCACCTGATCCATGAAGATTTCCCCAGCTGAAAGTAGTGTGTTCTTAAGGTTTCCTAAAATACTTTGTTTCTCCTCTTCTCTCGATTTCATACCATGTATTTGTTTGTTTGTTTTATTCAATTATTTGTGTCTGTGCATAATCTCTTTATTATTGTACATTCTCTAAGTTTAGGGAATGTATTTCCTTTCATCTTTGTATCTCTAACTCCAAGCACATTGTAAACACTTAATAAATGTTGATTAAGTTGGTAAATTATTGTGGGGCACTTAGGTAGCCTAGTGGAAAAAATGCTGGACTTCCTGGCATCAGGAAATCCTTAGTTTATAGCTTGCCTCTATGTGATTTTAGGCAAGTCCCTTTATACCTTTTAGCCTCAGTTTTCTTATTTGTAAAATGGGGATAATAATACATATTTCACAAGATTGCTATGAGGGTGAAATAAGATAATATATGTAAAGCTCTTAGAAACCTTAAAACTCTACATAGAAGTTAGCTATTAATACAGTTTTCTACATAAGTACTCCTATATGCATCATGCTAATAGTATTTGGAATCTATTTTGAATACTACCTATTTTTTTTTATTTCCAAAAGGCCTAGCACAGTACACACATAATGGATGAATTGAATGCATGAAACTAACCTAGCATTATCTCTGTTGTTTTATTTTTCAAGTATATGTGAATTCTGTAAAATGGTGATAGTAATAAGAACACTACCTACCTTGGAGGGATGTTTATGAGAAAAGAACTATTAAAAATGTGCACTATTCTTATGAGAGAGTAAAACTGAGTATTACAAAATTCAACCTTCTATCTGCCGCAACCTAGAATTCTTTCACATGAATTCTAACTATCACTTGAATTGTTAATGTTTGCTTTGAGAAAGAAAATTAATTTATGCATTGCAAGCTCCTGAAAATACAAGATGTTGCCGCAGGTTCTCAATTACACAGTAAGATATCTAATTTCACCACTTATAGTATGATCAGAATGTTATAATTAGTGATCATCACTGTGAATTGAAGCCAGACAATGTACCCATATCCTCAGAGGAATTAATTGTTTTAAGCGTAGCTACTGTTTGAGGATTCTAATAACCAGAATTTATTGACTGTGGTTTTGTATGCTTCTTAAAGAAAGCAACCATAAGTCTTTTCCATTTTCTTGTGGCCTTGGGCATCCTATCTCTGTTTTAGTTTCTGACATTCAAACGGAAAGCCTAGGAGACACTGTAGTGTAGTTATAGCACTGTACAGGATTCACTCTTTTTTTTTTCTTCCTATCAGATGGTTGATAGAAACACACAATGCACAATCAGCAGAGATTCTTTAACATATTTTATTTTAAGTATCAAGCTGCAACCTACTTTTCACTAGTATAGTTATAAACATATGGCTGCTTCTGTTTTTGATGTCAATTTGGTTGGGTGGGTAATACTTAAGCACAACATACGATATTCTTATTGATTCTTAAAAGGTCTTTATTCACACTTGAGCTAAAGCAGCTGGTAGAGGGTTAGAGAGCACTCAAGTCACCCAAATCTCTGGATATTACTTTCTGCTGCACCATCTGTGCCCCGTTAAATATTCCTCATTTTTGCCAAGTTTGGGCCAATTTATATGTTAAATCAGTTACTGAAATCAGGTTCCAAGAAGCTTCAGGAAAAAAAAATGTATTAAGCTGCACAACTCTTATACATTAATCATTGGTCTTGGAATGTGAAGTTAAAGGACTGTCACTCAAATGATTTTAGTGAGAAATGAGGCTTTCTACATCTTGGTTGGACAGTGAATGTGAATTTATTTTTCTGGAGAATTTGTCCCTGAATAAGATACTTATAGGACTTATAGTCTTATAGGACGCTGAGCAAACTCCACTTGCTAGGCTACAGAACAACTTCAGAGACAACCCTGATCATAAATGCTTTTTAATCTTATATGCACTGTAGCATAGTGAGTCAGACTAATGTACTGGTTAATTACAGTGGTAGCCTAACACTTTCACTGCCTTGCGCCTGACTACACCTTCAAGTAACTCTGATTAGCCAGTGTGCTCTAAAGTGATAACATTCTTCCACTGCGATATTTCTCACCAGTACTTATATTATGAAGTCTACAATCCAACTTTTAAAATACTGACATGTAACTATAGAACATGAAGTCTAGTACAGATAGTCACAGCTCATTGTTCTCTGTTTTAAGAGCGAGGGCTATGAGCAGAAAAGTCAGAACTGTGTCACATCTTTTCTTCTGATGCACCAGATGAATTTGGAAAGGCTAAAAAAATGTAAAATTATCTCTGGTTTATCCCTGCCCCTCTAGAATCTAGAAAGGACATTTTTCTGAAAGGGCTGTTGACAACCTTAATCCTCCTTCCTTCCTTCCTTCCTTCCTTCCTTCCTTCCTTCCTTCCT
>NW_027185799.1:19206273-19300502 GCF_028583685.1 Petaurus breviceps papuanus
CCCCCCCCCCCCCAGCCTATGGTGGCATGCAATCAAGTATTGGATCTGCAAATACTTTCACATTAGACATTACTCAGGTTGTAAAGAAGGATTGTATTGGATGGAATGAACAATGGGTAAGAGGAAACAAAACCAAACAAGAAAAAGAAAGAGAGCAGGTAGTTTGTTTCAGTCTGCATTCAAACTCTGTTCTTTCTAGTTCTTTCTCTGAATGTAGACCTCTCCTTCCATCATGAGTCTTTTGGAGTTATCTTATAACCGTGCATTGCTGAGAAGAGTCCAGTCTATCAAAATTGGTCGTCACACATATGTTGTGTCTGTAATTGTGTACAAATTTCTCCTGGTTCTGCTCTTATAATTCTGCATCAGTTTGTATAAGTCTCTCCAGGTAAATATGAAGTCCATCTGCTCCTCATTTCTTATAGCACAAGAGTATTCCATTACATTCACATACCATAACTTATTTAGCCATTCCCCAGTTGATGGGCATCCCCTTAATTTCCAATTCTTTGCCACCACAAAAAGAGCTGCAATAAATATTTTTGTACATACGAATCTTCCTCTCAGTTCTATGATCTCTTTGGGATACAATCCTAGAAGGGGTATATTACTGGGTCATGGGTATGCAATAATTTATAGCCTTTTGGGCATAGTTCCAGAATGCTCTCCAGAATGGTTGAATAAGTTCACAACTCCACCAACAATGCATTATTGTTCCGATTTTCCTACATTCTCTTCATCATTTGTCATTTCCTGTTTTGTCATCTTAGCCAATCTGACTGGTGAGATGTGGTACCTCAGAAGTGTTTTGATTTGCATTTCTCTAATCAATAGTGATTTAGAGCATTTTTTCATATGCTTATAGATATCTTTAATTTCTGCCTCTGAAAATTGCCTGTTCGTATCCTTTGATCAATTGGAGAATGATTTGTATTCCTGTAGATTTGACTCAATTCTCTGTATATTTTAGAAATGAGGCCTTTGTTAGAGACATAGGTTGTAAAAATTCTTTCCCAATTTCCCACTTTCCTCTTAATCTTGGTTACATTGGATTTGTTTGTACAGAAACTTTTCAATTTAATGTAATCAAGATTATCCATTTTGCATTTTATAATGCTCTCTAACTCTTGTTTGGTCATAACTTCTTCTCTTCTCCATAAACCTGACAGGTAAACTATTCTTTGTTTTCCCAGATTCCTTATAGTATCTGCCTTTATAACTAGATCATCCACCCATTTAGACTTGATTTTGGTATATGGTGTTAGATAATGGTCTATGCCCAGTTTCTGCCATACTATAGTCCAGTTTTCCCAGCAGTATTTTACAAATAGTGGTCTTATCCCCAAAACTGGAGTCTTTGGGTTTATCAAAGAGTAGATTACTATAGTCATTGACTACTGAGACTCATGTACCCAATCTATTCCAATGATCCACTACTCTATTCTTCAGCTAGTACCAAGTAGTTGTAAAGACTGCTGCTTTGTAATACAGATTAAAATCTGGTAGTCTAGGTCACCTTCCCTTGCATTTCTTTTCATAAATTCCCTTGATATTCTGGATCTTTTGTTCTTGCAAATGAATTTTGTTGCTATTTTTTCTAGCTCTAAAAAGTAATTTTTTGGTGGATTGATTGTTATAGCACTAAATATGTAATTTAATTTAGGTAAAATTGTAATTTTTATTATATTAGGTCGACCCAGCCATGAGCAATTGATGTTTTTCCAATTAGTTAGATCTGACTTATTTGTGTGAAAAGTGTTTTGTAGTTGTCTTCATATAGGTCCTGGGTTTGTTTTGGCAGGTAGATTCCCAAATATTTTATAATGCCTACAATAACTTTAAATGGGATTTGTCTTTCTATCTTTTACTATTGGATTTCATTAGAAATGTATAGGAATGCTGAGGATTCATGTGGGTTTATTTTATATCCTGTAACTTTACTAAATTTGTTTATTGTCTCAAGTAGTTTTTACTTGATTCTCTAGGATTCTCTAAGTATATCATCATATCATCTACAAAGAGTGATAGGTTGGTCTTTTCTTTGCCTAATGTGATTCTTTCAATTTCTTTTTGTTCTCTAATTGCTACTGCTAGCATTTCTAGTACCAGAATGAATAAGAGGGGTGATAGCGGAATCCTTGTTTCACCCCTGATCTTATTGGAAATGCTTCTAGCTTCTCCCCATTACATATAATACTTGCTGATGGCTTTAAATAGATGGTACCTATTATTTTAAGGAAAAACTCCATTTATTCCTATACTTTCTAGTGTTTTTAATAGAAATTGATGTTTTATTTTTGTCAAAATCCTTTTCCGCATCTACTGAGATAATCATATGGTGTCTACTCATTTTGTTGTTGATATGACTAATTATACTAATAGTTTTCTTATTATTGAAACATCCTTGAATACCTGGAATAAATCCTACCTGATCAAAGTGTATTATTCTTGTGATAAGTTCATGCAGTCTTTTTACTAACATTTTATTTTAAATTTTTGCATCTAGATTCATGAGGGAAATTGGTCTATAATTTCCTTTCTCCACTTTGTCTATTTCTGATTTAGGTACCAGTACCATATTTCTGTCATAAAAAGAACTTGGTTGGACTCCTTTTCCACCAATTTTCCCCTATAGTTTGTAGAGTATTGGAATCAATTGTTCTTTAAATGTTTGATAGAATTTGCTAGTAAATCCATCTAGCCCATGCAATTTTTTCCTAGTGAGTTCACTTATGGCTTGTTTGATTTCTTTTTCAGAGATGGGGTTATTTAAATAATTTACTTCCTCTTCAGTTAATTTGGGCAACTTATATTTTTGTAAATATTCATCCATTTTACCAAGATGGTCAAATTTATGTGCATACAATTTGGCAAAATAATTCCTAGTTATTGTTTTAATTTACTTTTCATTGGAGGTAGATACACCCTTTTCATTTTTGATACTGGTAATTTGGTTTTCTTATTCATTTTTTTTATCATATTGACTAACGGTCCATCAATTTTATGTTTTGTTTTCATAAAACCAGCTTTTAGTTTTATTTAATAATACAATAGTTTTCTTAGTTTAAAATTTGTTAATCTCTCCTTTGGTTTTCATTATTTCTAATTTAGTATTTAATTGGGGATTTTCTATTTGTTCTTTTTCTAACTTTTTCAATTGCATGCCCAATTCATTGATCTCCATTTTCTCTAATTTATTCATGCATGCATTCAGGGATATAAAACTTCCCCTAAGAAGTGCTTTTGCTGCATCCCACAAGTTTTGGTATGCTGTCTCATTATTGTCATTCTTTTGAATGAAGTTACTGATAGTTTCTATCATTTCTTGTTTGACCCACTGATTCTTTAGGATTAAATTATTTAGTTTCCAATTAGTTTTTAGTCTACCTTTCCGTGGACTTTAATTACATATAATTTTTTATTGCATCATGCTCTGAGAAGGATGCATTTAATATTTCTGCCTTTCTGCACTGAATTGTGAAGTTTTTATGCCCTATTATATGATCAAATTTTGTGTATGTGCCATGTACCATGGAGAAGAAGATATATTCCTTTTTATCCCCATTCATTTTTCTCTAGAGATCTATCATGTCTGGTCTCTCTAAAATTCTATTCGCCTCCTTAACTTCTTTCTTGTTTATTTTGATGTTAGATTTATCAAGTTCAGAGAGGGGGAGATTGAGGTCCCCCACTAGTACAGTTTTGCTATCTATTTCTTCCTCTAATCCCCTTAACTTCTCCTGTAGGAATTTGGAGACTATACCACTTGGTGCATATATGTTAAGTAATTATATTGCTTCATTCTCGATTGCCTTTTAGTAGGATATAGCTTCCTTCCTTCTCTCTTTTAATTAGATATATTTTTGCTCTTGCTTCATCTGAGATAAGGATTGCTACCCTTGCTTTTTTTTTTACTTTAGCTGAAGCATAATATATTAAACTCCAGCCTTTTTCCTTTACTCTTTGCTTAACCCCTTGTTTCCAGACAGCATATTGTAGGATTGTGGTTTTTAATCCATTCTGCTATTTGCCTCTGTTTTATGGGAGAGTTCATCCCATTTACATTCACAGTTATGATTACTATTTGTGTCTTTCCCTCCATCCTATTCCCTCCCCTGTTCATGTTTTTGTATCTTCCTTTTTCCCTTCCCCTCCTTAAGAGTTTTCCTTTTGACCACTGTCTCCCTCATTATTCCCTCCTTGTGACCCACCTCTTTACCTACCCTTTCTCCTTACTTCTATTTCCCTCCTTTCAACCCCCCCCCCTTTTTTTACCCTCCCATTACCCCTCCTACTGCCTGTAAGGCACTATGTATTTTTATACTTAATGGAGTATGTTATTCCCTTCTTGAACCCAACCCAATGGAAGTAAATTTTATACAATACTCCTCTCCCTCTCTCCTTTCCATCTATTTTAATGAGTTTTTGTGTCTTCATGTTAGAATCCTAAACTGATTATGTTGACGTCTCTTTGAACCAGAACCAATGAGAATAAAGTTCATATGATGTTCATCTCCCTCTCTCTTTCCCCTCTACTATAGTTTCTTTTTATGCCTCTTTGTGTGGGATGGTATAACTTTTTCTGCCTCATTCTTTCCTTTTCTCCTATTACAATCCCTTTGTAATCCTTAATAAGTTTTTTTTATCTTTAGATAAGTTAATTTATACCCACACACTCTATCTATGTATATCCCTTTAAAATCTCATGATAATTATATAAATTTCAATATTGACAGGTGTCTACTTCTCATATGGGGATGTAAACATTTGCTCTTATTGAATCCCAAGTTATGTGTGTGTGTGTGTGTGTGTTTTCCTTGTTTACCTTTTTATGTCTTTCTTGAGTCTTGTAATTGGCAATCAAATTTTCCATTGAGCTCTAGGTTTTTCATCAGGAAAGTCTGGAAGTCCTTTATTTCATTAAATGACCATCTCCTTGTCTGAAAGATTATGCCCTGTTTTGCCAGGTATTTGATCTTTGGTGGCAGTCCTAGCTTGTTTGCCTTATGAAATATCAAATTCCAATCCCTCTGGTCTTTTAATGTAGAAGCTGCTAGGTCCTGTGTAATCCTGACTGTAGTCCCATGATATATGAATTGTTTCTTTGTATTTTCTCCTTGACCTTGTAATTCTGGAATTTGACTACTATATTTCTTGAAGTTTTCAATTTGGAATCTCTTTCAGGAGGAGTCCTGTGAATTCTTTTGATAACTATTTTGCCCTCTGATTCTAGGACCTCAGGACAGTTTTCTTTGACAATCTCTTGGAGGATGTTGTCCAGGCTGCTTTTTCCATCATGGCTTTCCAGTAGACCAATAACTCTTAGGTTCTCTCTCCTGGATCCATTCTCCAGGTCAGCAATTTTCCAGTGAGATATGTTACTCTTTCTTCTAATTTTTCAATCTTTATGTTTTGTTTGACTGACTTGATGCATCATAGAGTCCTTAGCTTCAATTTGACTGATTCTAATTTTTAGTGAATTATTTTCCTCAGTGAGTTTTTGAAGCTCCTTTTACTTATGTTCAGTTTTTGTTTTTAGAGAGGTATTTTCTCCAGTTAGATTTTGAACCTCCTGTTCCAGTTCAACAATTTTACCTTTTAAGGTCTTCTTCAGTGAGATTTTTTTTTTTCAATTTCGTTCTCTGTAGATTTAAATTTATCTTTTATGTCTCTAATTTGGCTTTTAGAATCTTTCTTGAGCTCCTCCAAGGATACTTTTTGGTCTTGAGACCAGTTCACATTTCCTTTTGTTTTCTCAGGTGTGAGTATAGAGTCCATCTTGTCTTCTGAATTTGGTTGTTCTTGCTCACTATGATAGGATTGTATCCTTCTTGATTTGACAGATTCCTTCTTACCCATTGTGATTGCCTATATCCTGAATTTTTAGAGTGGATATCTGCTCCTCTGTGCCTCTGGGTTACAGCTCAGGCAGGATCAGCAGCTGGTGGCTGGCAGCGCTGGTGTCTGCAGATTCCCCTGGTGGTGCTAAGGAGCACTTGGGCTTGTGTTATTAGGGTTGGCTGGCTCCACCCCCCTTGGCTTTGGGAACTTCTGCAGGTCAACTGAAGTGGGGCTTGGTGGGACACCTCTGTCCTTTCACTCCAGACTCCATATTGCTTCAGTTACGCCTTTCCTAAATGTCTCCCAAGCCTGAGGCTATTTCGACTAATTCAGGATTTTACTCTGGGTGGGACATTTATCTCTGGGTTTTATGGGTCAGGTAGGGGGAATCAGAGCAGTTAGTATTTACTCCACCATCTTGGCTCCTGGAAAATCAGGTAGGTGATTTTTAAACATCCACGCCATGGTCTGGTAGCCCCAGGAGAATTTGCTGTTGCTGCTGTGGGCCCTGTGCCTTCTTTTACCCAGCTCCGACCCATCCTCAGTCCCTTGGTGAGATACTGTGAACCACCCTTAGGGTGGGTGAGTCTGCTGTCTAGGGCTCCTTCTCACTCTGCTATAGTCTGCTCTCAGGTCCTTGCTGGTGCCAGCCCCTGCATGCTCGGTGCTCCCCCTGCCCAGACCTATGTGGGCACTTTCCTGGGTTGGGAATCTGCCACACTCCATCTCCCCATGGGTTCTGTCACTCTAAAATCCATTTAGATTCACTTCTTAAAGTTTAGTGACAGAATTCATGGGAGAGCTTAGAAATGTTCCTGCTTCCTTTCTGCCTTCTTGGATCCTCCTCAACAACCTTGTTTCATTTCTCTTGCATCTTCTTACATAGTTTTAGTTACTACTTTTATATGTATACCTCATCTTTTTATATCTTTCATCTGAACTGATAGAAAGTTATCAAGTTAATGAAGCCTCTACTAGGCATACTCTGATCAGAGTTTGGGGATTAAAAAAAATAAATCTTTACTTTCCTTAACATTTATACAGTCTACATTCTTATCATAACTTAGAAACTTTGCAAGAGACCTTTCTTGATTTTCCCTAGTTATTAGCATTTCTTCCCTTTGAAATTATTTCATTTCGTGTATGTTGCATTACCTCCAACACTCCTTAAAGAGGAAAGTAAATTCTTTGGGGTCAGGGAATGGTTGATTTTGTCTTTGAATCTCTACCTTAGTAAGTGATTAATATATGTTTGGTGAATTAAATTGAACTCATTTGCTCAATGGGGATCATAGATCTAGAGTAGAAAGGTATGTAAGAGGGCATTTTGATCAAATCCCCCATTTAAAAAATGAGGAAACTGAAGTTAGAGGTATAAAATGACTTGCCCAAGGTCACAAAGGAAATAAGGATGAGGATTTGAAACTAGGTCCCCTGAACTTCAGAGTCTATTATATTTACACTGAACCATACCAGAAACTAAACACTTAAAATTCCAGTATCAGATGTGGATAGCAATACTGGCTTCTTGGGGTTATTAGGAAGATCATCTGAAAAAAAAAAAAGTATTGTATATCACTTTTAACATCTTTTATTTATTTAAAAGAAAGAGCTATTTCAATTTTTTTTTTGCTTTTTTTAAAGAGGGGAGGCAGGGCAATTGTGGTTAAGTGACTTGTCCAAGGTCAAACAGCTAGTAAGTGTTAAGTGTCTGTGTCCATATTTGAACTCAGGTTCTCCTGACTCCAGGGTCAGGTTGGTGCCTTATTCACTGCATCCCTAGCCACCCCTAGCCATTTCAATTTTAATAAAATGTGTCAAAGTCATTCAATCATTTAGCAGGTTTACTGAATACCTACTACCTTCAAATTATTGCCTGTGTGGCACAGTCGATAAAGCCCAGAACATAAAATCAGGAAGATCTGAGTTCAGATACTGGGTCTGCCATTTACTACCTGTGTGACCCTAGGCAAGTCACTTAAGCTCTATCTAACTGAGTTTCCTCACCTGTAAAATGGGGATTATAACAGCAGCTACCTTCTAGGGCTGTTGTGAGGATAAAATGAAATAATATTTGTAAAATACTTTTTTAACCTTAAAGTGTTATAAGAATATTAGCTACAATTATGTAATAATTATTATTATAAGAAAATCTCTACCATTTCTCATCTTTATTACATCTCTTTTGATATTACTCCCACGATCTTCATATTGATATAGACCCTAAGCTCAAACTAAAGTATGACTTAGTCCACCCCGATTCTGACTTTACATGAAGATTATTGCAACTGAACCTTTAGTCAGTCATCTTGACTCTTGCTCCAATGCCCATAATTCCAATGTAGCTAAATCTATCTTACACTGAAGAGAAAAAAAATATAATCAAAAACCATTTTGATCATTTCATTCCCTGATTTGTAACTTTTAAACAAGGTAAATATAGTCTTTTGTGGTAGGTCAACCTTTTCTACCTGGTTCCTTCACCTGTTTTTTTCCAAGCACAGCTTTCTTTTATAGAAAAGCATTGGACTGGGAATCAGAATGTTGATGGTATAATAATAAAAATAATAAGTCATATTAACTCTTAGTTTTATTGTAATTTCCTAAAAATATAATTGCATGTTACTATAGATCCTGAATCCCAACAAAAAATGCTCATAGCTCATTTTTCTCTGATTTCAGGACAAAATCTGTTTGAAGAAAAGTTGATATATATCACATCTGTGCTTTTGATGAACCAAATGAATTGGGAAATATGAGAAAGCTCTCTGGGATCTATTGCAGCCCTGGAAAGGGCATTTTTTGGACTAGACTACACCCACACATTTCTAAATCACAGTTAAGATGGTCTTAAGAAAGCTATGATTTGGAATTTTTATCTTTTTCAAGGGTCACTATAAACTCTGAGCAGAGAAGTGAAATGATCAAAATGATATTAGAAAATATTTTCTTGTGTGAGAAATATCAGGAAATAGAAGATAAAATTCTAGACTAGTGTTACTGAAGACTGGATTCATTCTGTCATATATTAGCTATAAAGTCCTGAACTAGGCACTAAATATCTCACAGATCTTAACAACTCTTTAAGATTGTTGGTTGCAGAAAAGAGACTGACTTTCAACGGTAGAAGCCATTTCCTTATTTGAGAATTCCTATGCCAATAAAAATCACAGGTCCAGTTCCTTATACAAACAACTTTGCAAGACATTATACCAGTTTTACAGATGATGTTACTGAGATGCACAAAAGCGATGCCATAGTCTTAATTCATGTTAAGAAGTTATGAGTCTAAAGCTCCTTATTTTGCAGTAAGTACAGAAGTCATATAGTGACATAGAATCATATTCCAGACAGCAGACTATGGAAACACACTAAAGGTCCAAAAACTATGTAGAACAGCTTTGTAGGAAGGTAAAGGACCATATGTGGATCTGTAAAAGGGAGGGAGTAAGGATGTTTAGCCTGTGAAAGAGGAAAGAGTAGAATGAGAGTTGTCTTGAAGTATTTGGAAGACCATAATATGGAAGAAGGATTAGAACTAGTAACAGTGGGTAAAGGTTGCAGGAACAGATTAACAGCTTGATGTAAAGAAACAGTTCCCAGCAATAAGAGTTACCCCAAAGTGTAATAGTTTGGCCAGAGGTAATAGGTTTCTCCTCATTTGATATTTTTAAGCAAAAACTTGAAGATCACTTGTCAAGTATATCACAGAAGGGATTTTTTGCAAACATGTGGTAGGCTGGCAGGTTTCTGAAGTGTGTTCAAACTCTGAAATTTTAATTTAGAGCTACAAGGATCACTACCTTAGTGATTCTCTAGTCCAACTCTCTTATTTTATAGATGAGGAATCAAAGGGAGATGGAGAAACTTCCCTAAAGTCACCCAGGAAGTAAAAAAAAAATCTAATTTGGACCTATATCTCCTGAATACATGTCTTGTGATTTTTTTCCCCAAAAACAATACACTTCTGGGACTTCCACTTACTACTGATTATTGAAAATAAACTTAGAGAATGGATTTTATCTCTCTGGACTTCAGTTTTCTTTTTCATAAGACTAGGTGGTACCATTCTAGGGCAACCTGAACAGGGAACAGCATTGTTGTTGTTTTTATGTGTATTTGAACTTTCATTGAGGGAAAACACTATCTTGCTATAGGAAACAAAAATAGCCTTTAAAAATACAGGATGAGTCCAAATTCTCTGGGTTCCTATTTCAAGACATTTTTAGTAGAGGTACACAGAGACTTTGGGCTAAGCCTGTATAATTGCTCCAGGGTAGAATAATGAAATACAATGAAAAAACAATTTCAAAGCAGCATTTCTCAGTGAGCAACTCCAGACTTTTCAATAGGACTCCAGATGATTTGGAGGGAGACCCAAGTGAGCTGAATGAGTAGTCTAAAATAGTAAGACAAGAGCTGAATTGCTCAAATTGTCTTGTAAGAGGCAAACCCACACTTCTACCAATTCTTTCTGTCAAGGTGAATAGCAAAACTTAATAATGAGAACACTATTTCATCACAGAGATCTAACCACCTAAATAAAATTGTGTTACAATGAGGGCAGTCTTGTTATTTTTTGCTGAACAAAACTTCTTTGATATTTATTGAAAATTTATAAGGACCAGATATGACACCTCTAAAAATTATACCATTGTTTCTAGTCTCATATATTTTTGTTGTGTGAATTTCTATTATTGAGACATTCATTTATGGTTAATGGTAAGACTATTTTCCAATGGTCAGATGAATACAGAAACAATTTTAGGTTTTATTTTCACATCAGTAATTCAGTTGAATATAAAAAAGATATAATATGAGAAAACTATTAACATCATATAATTATCTGGTATTCTGTGTTTTAGGTATAAAGCTACACATAAGTAATACATATTCCTTCAAAGTAGATCCTAATTTCTAAGCTCTAACATACATACGTAGATATAGATATGTATATAAATATAATTCTCTCATATTACTTATAGTCTTTGAATTGAAAAGGAATAAAAAGAAGTAATAAAATAAAAACCAAACTCTTAATTCTCCTTCATCCTCACCTCTATTCCCTGTCTGTTTTTCTTCTTATCCTTTAACTCCTAATTTTCATCTCCCACCTCTTTTTGCTGTCTGATGACTTATACCTTCTATCTTCAAATGGGAAGAACCATTCTCTAGCCTTCTATAAATACTTTGATGCTTTAATGGATCTCTAATCTCACTGGTGTGACATAGAAGTCCTTTATTGATACATATCGTGACCCATAGACACTTTCCAATGCTTTGAGACTATTGTCCAGCTCTTCCTGTCAGTCCTCCTCTGTAGGGGTTGACTGAATGTGCTGGTGGCTTTCACTTAATTCTTTTGACATGGCACAAAAGCAATGAAGTATATGGAATGTCTGTTCCTCAATTTTGCTTCCCTAAATACTTTACTAAAATTAATACTCAAAACCAATAAACCTTTATAGAGTAAGTCTTGTGTGCAGAGCACTACTCCATGTTCTAGGGAAGAAACAAACTATAGATAAGACTCATTCCCTTACCCAATTGGTGAATAAACTCTGATAAAATAGAGTAGAATTTTCAGTAGGATTAGAATGAAGGGCATAAGAATAAAATATAACCTTGGACTTCTATTTATAAGTCCATTTCAATTAAAACACAAAAATTCTATTTGAATTTTTAAATATTCCATCTCCCCCTTTAAGTCAATGAATGTGTTTTTATTATTCTAAAATATATTTAAATATATTTGAAATAAGATTTTAAAAATTGTGTGGTTCTCTAAATACCAAGATGAATATCTGGTCTTAGTTGAAGCAAAATAAAGATAAATGCCTGAAAAAACTTTTTCCTTTGCATGGATCTCAAGAAAACAAAAGCAATACAGTCCTTTGATTTGTATAGGATCTTGAAACATCTTGTCCTGTGACCAGCATAGTAATTTTCTACAGTTTGAGAAGGATGGCTTTTTTGTATATTTCAGAAAAAAAATAATCCAACTCTATGGTTGTATGACATCTAAGAAGTTTTCTTCTTTTTTCTTTCCTTTGTTAATGAGAATAATTGAGCACAACAAATTGTAGAAATAGGATACTGCCAATAGCATATAAAGAATACATAAATCCCCCAAAATGATCAGAGATTAAAAAATTATAGTTCCCATAGCAATGTTGTCCTGGTCACTTTGACTCCAAGGGGCATCTTGATAGAGATTCAGAATTATACCATGCATTTACCATCACAAATGTTCTATATTATATGGCATTATTTCCCAAAGAGGTAAAGATGTTGCTTTATGTGAAAAAGACTGAAATAACAAAAAATAAACCTGCAATTTCACTTAGGGCACAGAGATCAAGGTTGAAGGGGAATATGATGCATGTAGTCAATGAGAACTTCAATGGATAAAACAACAATAATCTTACCTTGAAACCTTGTACTACAGGTAATATTCTTTTTTCTTTTTTAAAGCAATTGGGGTTAAGTAACTTGCTCAAGGTTACACGGCCAGTTGTTTCTGAGTGGATGCTAAGTGTCTGAGCCTGGATTCGATCCCCCAGGTCATCCCGACCCTGGGGCCAGTGCTCTTATTCGCTGTGCTACCTGGCTGCCCCAATATCATTCTCTAATAACAAAGTAGATGTATACAACATGCCAGCAAAATCCCAAGATTCTGATCTTCCTAAGTACATGCTCTTTAGATGAAAGGAAAATAGCAAATATAATAGTTTAAGAATATGGAATACTGTTCTAGCTTCTGACATTAATTTTCCTTCTAATTTCAGAAATAAAATATACATGATTATCACTAGACCTTGTTTAAAAATAACTAGTATAAAATATAAAAGGAGTCTCACTTTAAAATAATGTCCTTATTCCTGACTAAATGTATAGACATAATTTAGCTGAATTAACTTATAAAAATGTTGCTTAATGATAATTTATCATATCCTAGTTAGTAGAATCTCTATTTTATCAGTTTAATTTCAGATGATAAAAGACACTTGAGGACTTTCTGGAAATTATCTTGTGGGTATTCAAAAATACCATTACTATTCTACAAAAATAAGAAATGTGTGAAACATTAGAATTCTCATTAATGCATAGAGTTTATATTATATAATGCAGTTGTTTGGAAGATGGAACTAATTTAGATGGGAGAAAGGTGACCACTCTTACCAAAGCTGGAGAGAGAGAGGCAGGGGAAAGAATGGGACACACCAGTGGCTTTGGAAACCCAAGTTGAATCAGATATATGATCAACCCTACTTAGTGTGTATAGAGAAAGTACACATAACTGAAACAAATCATGAAGGGATACAATTAAGAATTTTTGTGACTGGGAAAGCATAATGAAAATTATTTCATGTAAATTTCATGAATGAGGCCTTCAGTTGTGGAGGAAGACAACAGGATCTTGCTCCTCATGATAGAGACCCCAGAACAACATGAGACCAAGACATTGCTGCCCCTGGAGGGAAATCAGACCTCCTAATAGCTCCCATTTTAACTAGCTATTCTTGATAACTAGGTACTAAAGTCAGTTATTTCATCACAGTAAGCATCCTTGGATACAGGAAGATCTGTTTTCATCTCCTACCAGTGGCAAATACAAGCTACCGTGTTTTCCCGATAATAAGACCTATCCCGAAAATAAGCCCTCCCCCGAAAATAAGCCCTATTGAGATTACTACTGTAGTGAAGGTGATCCCCTGCGCTACACGCTACATTATGGTACCCTCTGTATGCCCCCCCCCCCCCCCCCATGAAACGCACGCCGCGCACCAAGCTGCATCCAATCAGAGCTGCAGCAGTGAGCGTGTCATCCTGTTCTTCCCCAGTGATTTGCTTATTGAATAAAGGTACATTTTTTTGTTCACATTTACCTGTTTATTAAAATTGCTGTCAATGTTCATTAAAATAAGCCCTCCCCTGAAAATAAGCCCTCTGGTGTTTTTCTGTCCAAAAAATTTAATAAGTCAGTGTCTTATTGTCGGGGAAACATGGTAGTGACAAAGTCAAGTCACTTAACCTCTCAGTGAACTGGGCAACTGAAAGAGAAAATTCCTGCAACCAATGCAGGTTAACAATTCTTTTGCAACTTATAGTCTTAAGAAGCTTCCTAGAACATTAAGAATTTAAATACCTTTCCCAGGGTTATACAACCACTCTGTGTTGGGGGTGGGACTTGAAATTAGGAAGGCTAGCTCTCAATTGAATCTTTGTCATGCTGTCTTTACACATATAAATACTTCTAAAAAGTAGGTGTGTGTGTATCTTTGCATGTGTGTGTACTCATCCATGAATATGGATCAATGTACATATATATCTTTAAAACAATCTGTACATAGCAGAAGTTGAATTTATTATGCAATAATCTTGTTTGTTGAAATATATGTTTGTTGATGATTATTAATTTCACAATAAATAAATGGGGAAAATTGTCATGAGAAAGAGAAGAGATCTTGGCCATCAGCTAGTCTAAGTTCTTCCTTTTACATAAGAGAAGAATGATTCAAAAAGGGGAAGTAACAAGCCCAAGGTATTCTTGAACTCTTATTATACTTGAGATTGATCAGCAAAGAACCTTTAGAGAATATTTCTAACCTTCTCACTTTATTTTATTTTTTTCTGAACTTAAGAAATATAATAAATATTTCCATAACATAGCAGAATAGAAAAAAAATGATTGCATATGAAACTGAAAATCTGTTGTGTAAAACTTGCTATTTCTTTGAAATGCATAATAAAGTTGTCATGTAACTTTCTTCTTTCCCCCACCCCTGCTCTAGATAGAGATGGCTACCATTAGACAGAAATATGTATTTGTACACTCACTTGTTGTAATACCATTCCATACATATTTCTATTTTTCATTTCTTTCTCTGGATGCAGTTAGCATCTGCCTTCTTATGTTCTTTGTAGTTAATTTGGGTGTTTATTATAGTCAAAAATGACATTCACTCAAAGTTTTTCTGAAAACAGTATTGCTGTTGCTGTATAAAACTCTGCTGGTTTTGCTCATTTCACTCTTTATTACTTTGTGCAAATCTACCCATGTTTTTTCTAAGATGATTGAGCTCATTATTTCTTATGGCATAATAGTATTCCATCACAATCACATACCACAACTTGCTCAGCCATTCCTCAATTGATGGGCATCCCTGTAATTTCTAGCTCTTTGTCACCACAAAGAGAGTTGCTATAAATATTTTACAATATAAAGGTTCTTTTCATTTTCCACTAATCATCTTGGGAAACAGACTGGATTGAAGGTTATAGGCAGTTTAAATAAATCTAAATAAAATAAATAAACATAAAAATAAATCTTTGGGCACAATTCCAGATTACTGTCTAAAATGAAAGTAACAGAGTCCCAGTTACAGAATATACTGTCTGCCATTCATTTATTCCTCTCCCAGGCAATTGTGCTTTCAGTCAAGTTGCTAAAATTTGACCTTATGCGATATAGTCAAGTTATATTATAGGCATACATCATTCCCAAGCAATATTTCCTAAACTCATGCCTTAGGATAAGCAGCTGATTGGGAAGAGATACTTCTTGGTCCTTTTCAGGAGCCTTTCTGTTTCAAACCCCTCCATCTATCAGGGGAGATCAGTACAACAGTCTCCTCCAGGAGGAAGAGGGCATGTGTTTCTGGAATGCGGGCTGCAAAAAGTATACATCCCCCCTCCCTTATCAAATCTCTACATCCTATGACACCAGAGCCCAACGTCAATTTTATTAGAACTAAAAAGGCCAGCTCCCAGGATAGGACTGGAGTTGGATCATTCTTTCAAACACTAGGCTTTTCTTCTCAGGTTCTCTCAGTTGCATCCTTCAGCTTCTCTCTGACAGTCATCCAGAGTGCCCTGATAATCAGATCTGGAGTCAGGGTGGAGCTGTTTTCCCCAGAAATCTTTTCCTATTGTACTCCTTTGAAGTACAGGAGGTATATGAACTCTTTCTATTTCCTAACGTGTAAAATTCTCACTCTCATCCCCAAACAATGACCTAGTTTTTCCAGTTGTTCTGGTCCAATTCTTTTCTTGCCCTTTGACACAAATGGAGGAGACACATCTGACATCTGCTCATTCAATCCACTGTGAGTGAACCAGAGTCCTACTTTCTTGAGGAGTAGGATTATCAAAATAAAATGAGTGCTTTCTACCTGATACTAGAATCTTCCAGTTTTTATGGCATCACAGAATTTTAAAGCTAGATTGGTCTTTATAGATCCCCTTGTCTGATCCTCCAAATTTAGAAATAAGAAAATTAATGGATAATTTATTTAAAAGTCTTATCTAAGGTCACATAACTGGTTGCTGTCAGATTTAGAATCAAATGTCACAAGGTTCCCTGAAGCCAAATCTACTGTCGTTTCTATTATAAAATGATCTCTCCTAAATGTTGATTTATCCCTTAGTCTTCCTTACCAATTTATATCTGACTGTCTATAGATAGGTTATTCCTTCCCTCTTTCAAATTCTATGTGTCAGGTATTCTTTTACTTGAAGCTCATCATAGTCACAAATATTGCTGCCCAGTGAATCCTCCTATTTTAGCTTCAGAAACAAGGTTTAAAGACCAAAAGTTAAATCCATCCCATAAGAACTATCTTACTTAGATTCATTTTTTTTAAATAAATGACCCTATAAGGACAACATACTCTAAATTGTTAAGGATTTTCAATTTGTTTTCAACTTCACTAAGATAAAATTCCCAAATGCCTCACTCAGCTGGGTCAGGACTCAACAATACTAAATCATAAACATGAAATTGCTGTTATTTAGGCCTTTGACTCAGACCTCACATTTTTCCTGATTCTTCAGTGTTACAATATGCTATCTGCTCCCAAAATGAGTTATAGGAATCAGTAAGAAAACTCCAGAAGTCATATCTATAAAGAAAATCTACCAATGTCTGATGAAACCTCTACTGTGTAGCAGTCATAAAATTCATCTGATGATAGATTCAACTCTTCAAAACTCAGATGGAAAATAGTTCCTTTAATTGAAGAAAATAGAGGAATTGAGTACACTAGAGTAGCTTCAACACAAAGTTTAAAACTTTAAAAGAGATATAGAAGGAGATGATCTACAAATTAAAAAAATAAACTGAACTAGTACTTCTTTTGTTTCTGTTTTTGGAATTTTTATTTTTTTTAAAGAGTAGTACAAGGGGTATAACTAAACTACATAATATCATCAATGATAAGTTGGACTCAGGTATGACTGGAAAGAAGGTAGGTATTGAGAGTAATTCATTGAGAGTTACTACATTCTCAAGTCATTAAATTGAAAGTTGCTTAAGAACAGATGCTCAAGAACTGCACTGATATTCCCAAAATTTTAAGAGAATCAAAGGACAGTCTTCCTGGTACTGGGAGTCCTCCTATCTCAGATTTATAGAAAGAAATACATGAAAATATCACAAGATAAAAAAGTTTAAAGCATCTGCTATCTAGACTAGTGGAAGAAGTATCACTACCAATAAGATCGTACACAAAGTATTTAAATATCAAAGTAGCCACATGCAGAAAATCAGACAAAAATTACTTTTAGGAAAAAGAATATGTGATAGCTACATTTAAATACAATTAAAATGTCATTCATAAATAATGCTTGAGAAGAAAAGATAAATAATAATATAGGCAAACCTGATTTTATTGTGTTTCACTTTATTGTATTTTGCAGATGTGTTTCTGTTTCATTTTGTTTTTATAAATCAAAGTGTTTATGGCTATCTTGCTTTGAGCAAGTCTGTTGGTGCCATTTTTCCAGCAGCATGTGCTTATATCATTCTTCTGGATCACATTTTGGTAATTCTCATAATATTTCAAGCTTTTTCATTATTATTATATTCATTATAGTAATCAGTGATCTTTGATGTTACTGTTGTACAGTTATTCCTTCTAGATCATGGGGGTTAGGGGCTGAACGCCCCCATGATCTGGAAAATTCATTGGAAAATTTTGGCCCTGCCTTTGACCAAAGAAGAAGTCTGATTTTTTTCTTTTTCTTTTTTTGTGTGTTTACAGTACTTTATTGCAAAATTTGGTTAAGTATTTTTCATTGTCATCTGATGGCTTTCCCATGTTGTATATGGCTTCTACAAAACTCCACCCAAATTTTTACTTCATTTCTTATGCCAACCTGCAATGCATCGAATTGTGATGGGGAAAGTCACAATGTGGTAGTGGTAAAAGTAGCTGTTTTCCTATATGACACCATGAACCACACCCACATAAGATGGTGAACTCAATGAATAAATATACGTGCTCTGACTGCTCCACCAACATGCTATTCGCCTATCTCTTTCCCTCTCCTCAGGCCTCCCTATTCCCAATATAAACAACATTGAAGAATATTACATAAACTCAGTTGATAAAGTAGCAGCAGAGTTTGAGATGATTGACTCCAATTTTGAAGGCTGTTCTGCTGAGGGCAAAGTGCTATCAAATAGCACTGCATGATGCAGAGAAATCTTTTGTGAAAATATGAGTCAATAAATGCATTAAACTTTATTGTTGTGTTATTTTAAGAAATTGCCACTGGGGCGGCTAGGTGGCACAGTGAGTAAAGCACCGGCCCCAGAGTCAGGAGGACCTGGGTTTGTATCTGGCCTCAGACACTTAACACACACACACACACACACACACACACACACACTCAACCTAGCTGTGTAATCTTGGGCAAGTTACTTAACCCCAATTGTCCTCCAAAAGGCAAAAAAAAAATTGCCACAACTACCCCAACCATTAATACTCATCACCCTGATAAATCAGCAGTCATTGGCATCGAGACAAGACTCTTCACCAGCAAAAAAGATTATGACTTACTGAAGTCTTGGATGATAGCTAGCTTTTTTTTTTATATAAAGCATTTTAGTTACTCTATATACATTGGTTTTTTAAACACATAATACTATTATACACTTAATAGATCACAGTATAGTATAAACAAAACTTTTATGTGCATTAGGAAACCAAAAAACTTGAATGACTCACTTTATTATGATATTCACTTTTTTGCAGTGGTCTGGAACCAAATTCATGATGCCTCCAAGGTATGACTGTAGAAAGAATTAATATGACAATGATCATAGTTATGGAATCACAGAATCACATATTTAAGACTTAAAGATCCTTGATTTAACACCTTCACTTTACAGATGAGGAAATTGACATCCAGAGAGGTAAAATCGTCTCCCCAAGGTCACATAGGCAGAAGCTAGATTCAAACCCAAGTCTTTGATTTCCAAAGCATTGTTTTTGCTACTATGTCTTATTGTACTCTTAATTATGCTGATATGTACAGGTTGGCAGGGGGAGGAGAAGACAGAAAGGAGAAAGGAAATGGAGGAAAGGATCAAAATTAAAAATAAGAAAAACATAAATGAACAATGACAAAGGATGGTACAGAAGTGCATGGATATTTTTTTGTTGTTGTGTTTTTTCTGCCGTGAACTTAGAACTAATTCACCTGCTGCTAAATACTGTTTTTATGAGTAATTTTAAAAAAGCAATCAAGTTATTTGAGGTAAAAGAATGTAAATATGAGCAAAAAAGCTTGAAAAGATTATGAATGTTTTAATTTTTCTTTTTCCTTTTGAGTTTTTATGATTTATGGGTTAGAATATCAATTAAGGCAATATTAAAATGTTTTTTTAAAGAGGCCAATGGTCTTGGTACAATAAAACAAAATTGTTTAAAACACACGTACACTTCAGTACAAATCTTGGAACTTCTCCAACAATGCTTGGCATAACAAAGTATATCAATTTTTAAACTGCTTTTACTCTGCTAGAATGCTAGTCATTTATACTTAACTTTTTCTCTAATATACTTTATAGTCTTTGGATTACAACAAGAATCATAAAAATATGAAGCATTTTATTTTCTCCCTCTAGTCAAGAAAAGCATTCACAAAACAGCTACTGTAATTGCATGTTAGGTGCTCATAGATATGAGACATTTCCCTTTGGATGAATAATAGTGGGTCAGATCCTGCCGACTGAATAAGGTGTATTTTGGATACAAGTTAAATGCATCAATTCTTCTGGGCAATATTTTGGCACTTTAATACATTGTGGGGGAAAACTTACTTTTACTAAGAGGCAATTGAAAGGTCTGGAGAGTAGCTTACTAAAAAAAAATTCAACCAATATTTCCATTTTATACATTTGGTATAAAGGAAAATCATAGGCTTGCAATTGTTTGATTTCCCCAAAGTCAAGTGACCAGTTTATAGAACAATCTAGAGCAGAACCAAGATTCTGTATTCCCAGCTATTTACAAACCATGATGCCTGCATTTGTACGATCTTTTTCAACATTCTTATCCCTGTTCCATCCACTGTAATGGTAATATAATTTCAATTTGAAGATCCCTTTTTGTTGTCAAAGGTAGCAGGTACTTAGCCCTTAGTAGCTGATCAAGCCTCTGTTAGGGAGACAGAAGGTATGAACTCCTGTCTTCTGTTACTCATGTAACAGGAAGGGGTTGGCTGAAACAGGAAGCTAATGCTGTGTGTATATAAGGAAAAGCCCCAAAGAGGCACAGTCAGAAATTCTTGGAACCAGCATCTGGTGGCAGAGCAGCTACAGAAGAATGGAGAACTGAGCCAGAATTTCCTGAGAACTTGTCATGGTGGAGCTTCTTCTGAACAGAAGTCCAGGAGCCCTGCCCTGAGCCCTAAGCAAGGAGCCCTGAGCCAGGAGCCCAGGAACCCAGAGCCAGGAGCCCAGATGACTGAGGAAGCATGACCAGGATGCTGAGACTCTGTTTGTGGCTTGGTTGAGCCTTGAATTCCCTGGAGCAGAAATGGTGAAGGATCTGACATGGACCAGACCCTGTGAACTTCAGTGTGGAGCAGGACCTACCCAGAGAACTGGACAAGGAACTGGGAGCTGTCTGCCATTGAACCCAGGTGACAGTCTGGTGAATCCAGGTAGAACCTGGGACCATGGAAGAGGATCCAGGGAATCTGAGAACAGGCTGCAAGTCAAGATGAAAAGACCTGGGTACTGAGTAAAGATGAAATTGTAGTTTACTAGTGACCTAGGGGTGGAGGGTTTTGTGTATGATACTTAGTAATTGATTGACAAACAAATGACTGATTGAGTTAATCAAGACTTTGCCTCAAGAGTGGAAGACTTTGCTGAATAAGTGCCTGATTGAGTTAACTTAAGAGTGCCCTATGAGTGAAAGACTTTGACTATTGTACTTTGAGACTATATTGTGATCTTACTATATTGAGATTTTCTATGATACTTTGCCTCAGAATGGAAGACTTCAAGTATCGTACTTTGAGAAGTTGTAATATTGTGAATGCTGTACCTTGATTTTCTGTGAAAGTTTTGCTTTGATTTGTTATGGAATAAATAGAGTGTTCACTATATACACATGAACCTTAAAAGCTGTTCACAGTAGCATTCTTTTGGAAAGCTGCTTGTGCGTGGCATTACACAGACTCACCTCTATACCCTAATCTGGCTCTGATAGGTGAGTTTTTCATTTTATTTTTCCTGTAACAAGGCCTCCATATTGCTCCTTGCTATTTCCAAACCATGTTGCTACTTCACATTTATGTTTTCTTCACTCTTTAAAACATAAGATCCTCGAGATCCATGGGTTGTCTTCTTGTTTAAGATTATATACCCAGCACTTAGCATGTTGTCTGGAATACAATAGGAGATTAATATTTTTCCCATTCATTTATGTATCCAGTGTTCAACAATCATAGTAAAATAAGATATTTAGTACATGGCATTATCAAAAGTGGATACCCATTGTAAATTATCTTCAGTTAACATTATACATGAAAAGGAAATGAGACAAAATCTTGATGTTATTGTTTTAACTTGAATACACCAATCATTGTTCTCTCTCTCAAAAATTACCCTACTGTCCTCTTGCTCAAAGTCTTACAGCTTTGCAACAAGTAGATTAATTTTCTGTCACCAACTGGGTAAGGTAATGTTTTGCACTCCAGTCTAGGGCCCCTCACAAGCTAGAATCCTTGACTAGAGCCTTATAATTCTGGCTACTGATTAAGAATATCATCAAAGACATTCTTGCTATGTCACTGAAGTATGCCAAGAGGATAATCAATAGTCAGAACTATCCGATAGACTTGTTAAAGAGCTATTTTGGGTGGGGGCCAGGGTATGGGTATGGCAGGTTACTTTTGGTTATGTTTTTAACATACAGTCTTTATATTACTTAGGTTACATAACATTTTCCTAGCTATTTAAAATGGAAATTTGTCTTACACCAGAGGGCCATAATGTAGCCTTTTTATTTTCTTAATTTTTAGTGGAGGAGGTTGATCAAAAGAGCCTATATAACTTGAAAATAAAAAGATGAGTGCATTGCTTGTGATTTGTGATTATGCCTTCTAGATAGGTGGGATTATCCCTATGGAATGAATGAGGGAAGGACATATCTCCCTGAGATATTTGATATCTGATATTTGAGGACATTTCCTTTATGGGTCTCAAGTTTATCCATTATTGTTGTGGTAGTGTTTCATTGTTTGTTTTATCAATTTATACCTCATCATCCTATAAGATCTTCTCTACCTTGGTAGTTTACCTCATCACTACCATCTGCTTCTCTTGGTCGGAGGATATGACCATGAACCCCACATTTCCATTTAAGGAAAAATCTCAACTCAGACATCTCCTTATTTACCATCTGACTATACTAATTTAAGACTTCTCTGACTAATTCTCCACCATGCTCCCAAATTGAATATTTCCTCATGACCCATCCCACCACTGCTTTGCTACTTCCTTTTGTATATTGTTGACCCTGTTTGACTGTAAACTGCTTGAGCAGGAACAGGAATTAGCAGGAATTCCTTGAGGAGGAATTAGGTTTCTTTTACATATTTGTACCCCCAGAGCTAAGCCCAAAGGTTGAAAAAGGTTGGAGCTTAATAAATTTTTTACTGATTGAATGAGCAGTAATCATCACAACAATCTGATATTGGCTAAGAAATATAGTGGTGGATCAGTGGAATAGATTAGGTATACAATACTTTGTTATTGAATGACCTGGGATATATTATTGGACAAAAAAATGCTGGGAAAACAGTATGGCAGAACTAGGTATAGACCAACATTTCACAATGTATATCAAGATAAAGTCAAAATGAGTGCATGATTTAGATGTAAAGAATGGTACCGTAAGCAAATTAGAAGAGCATGAAATAGCTTACCTGTCAGACACATGGATAAGGGAAGAATTTAGGAACAAGCAAGATATACAAAATGCAAAATTACATAATTTTGATTATGTAAAATTAAAAAGTTTTTGCACAAATGAAACCAAATGCAACTAAAATTAGAAGGAAAGAAGGAAAGTAGGAAACAATTTTTATAGCGTTTCTTTGATAAAGGTCTCATTTCTCAATGTAGAGTTCTGAGTCAAATTAATAAGAATACAAGTCATTCCCTAATTGATAAATGCTCAAATGATATGAACAGGCAATTTTCAAAGAAACCAAAGCTATCGGTAGTCATATGAAAAAATGATCTAACTCAGAATTGATTAGAGAAATGCAAGTTAAAATAACTCTAAGGTACCACCTTATACTCAGATTGGCTAATATGACAGAAACAGATAATGATAAATATTGTCAAGATAGTGGAAAATATGGGAGACTAATACACTGTTGGTGGTGTTGTAAACTGATATAACCATTCTGGGGAGCAATTTGGAACAACTATACTCAAAGGCCAATAAAACTGTGCATACCCTTTAATCCACTAATACCACTACTAGGTCTATGACACAAAGAGATTAAAAAAAAAAGTACCAATCCATACAAAAATATTCATAGCAGCTCTTTTTGTAGTGGTAAAGAATAGGAAATTGAGGGGATGCCCCTCAATTGAGAAATTGTTGGACAAGTTGTGATATATGATTGTAATGAAATATTGTCATAAAAATAATAAACAGGACAATTTCAAAAAATGTGGAAAGACATGAACTGATGCAAAGTAAAGTGAGAAGATCAAGGAGAATATTGTACACAGTAACAGAAATATTTTACAATGATCAACTGTAAATTACATGTGTTATTAGCAATATATTGATCTGAAGAACTCATTATGCAAAATCCTGTCTTTTTCCAGAGAAAGAGTTGTTGGTATCTGAATACAGACTGAAGTATACTATTCTTCACTTTCCGTATTGCTTTTTTGTTTGCTATGAGTTTTCCACAAAATTACTAATATTGTAATGTTTTACATGATTGCACATGAATAGCCTATCTCAGGGTTTTATTGCTTACCATCTCAGGGAAGGAGGAGAAGATGAAGGTGGGGAGGAGAAGGAAAGGACAGAATTTGGAAATAAAAAATTATTTTTAATCAATAAATGTCAAAAAATATTTTCTATGTAATTGGAGAAAATAAAATATTATTTTAAAAAATTGAGGCTCCTCCGTAAAAATCTATAGCTTGGATTGCTGGGCCAATGGTTATTTTAACCACAGAGAATTAGACGCTGTGGCAGGATGAAATGACTGAGGAAACAAAAGTTCAATTTATCTAATTCTGATTATGACTATAAGAAAAACCTCATAGATGTGACTTACAGATAAGTCATCCATGGGCAGAGTTAGTTGAGGACTCCTCCATAATACAAAAGGGGGGAAATTGAGGGAATTGAGGGGATTAGAACAGTCAACTCGTTAATTTTGGGAATTGAGTGAACCACACTGACTCCATCTTGTGGCTCATTTCTGAAGCTACTCACTTCCTTTTCTATTCAATCATAAGTCTAATCCAATTTCTGTGTTGCCAAAAAAAACAAAAACAAAACTTAATTCAATTGTGGGAATTGGGAGAAAAACCTCATTGCATTATTTGAACTTAGCCCTCCATGTCTGGGAGGTGGACCACCCTTACTTGCTGTTGAGACAACCTTAACTAATTACCTAAGTTATGCTGAAACTATGTCATTGCTGAAAACTATGCTGAAATCCAGTCACGTCCAAAGATTGATGCAAGGAATTCTCACAATTATACAAATTATTATACTCAAGCAACTCATATATCTTATCTGAAAGCTGGTCCCATACTGATCAGTTATTGTTTCTGCATTCCTTTGTTTACAGACACTTTGGGTGGTGAGATACCTTCTTTTCTAATTCAGGGAATTACACCTGTTTACACCCTACACCCCCAACTTATAAAATCCCCAATCTTTTCACTAATTAGAAATCAGACCATCTAATGTTTTATTTTGGTTAATTGTTTCCTTTTAATTAATTGGCCTTATTTGATTAATTTTTCAAATGTATAAAAGTCTGTCTCTCCCTGTATTTGAGATCCAGACCTAAGCTAGGAGGTCTGGTCTTGCTTTGTTTGGCATTTGGCATGCATTGTTTAATAAATTAACATGCTTACAAAATTGAATCTTTGTTTCCTCAGTCATTTCATCTTTTACCCACCACAATGCAAAACATATCAGGTGTTTGGGGATGAACCAGACAGAACTGATCCTGGACAGATCTTTCATCCCCTTGCTCTGTAGTAAAAGCTTGTTTTTTTCCTAGTAAGCAAATCAGATTCAGGAAATATCAAGGAAACTTGGAATTTGTTTCCCTTTCAGATTATAGACTTACATTAAGAAACAACACAATGATTAGAACATGTCTTTCAAACATTGCTTGCCAGCAAATGTTGGCCCCTGTTTTGAAATGTTAGTATTCCTCTATAGCATGTTCCCAGAATGATCAATTGCCAGGGAGCCAAGTTAAACCAGTGAGAAGCATAGATGGAATGGGAGGTAGCACATCCTCATCTAGCAACTGCTGTATCCCAAAATAACTGTATCATACCTCCCAAAAGTGAATTGAAGTTAATAAAAAAATGTCCTCTGGCAGCAGCCTATCATTAGCTACTGCAGCTCTCAAACTTTTAAAAGATGAAAATCTCCCTTTCTCTTTTTTTTCCCTCCCAGTACCGAAGCCTCTAAGTACAATATTTCTTAGCCAAAAAAAGAAAAGTTAATTTCTTGCACGCCTTTTATGATGTAGTTATTGGTAACTCCATTTTGAAATTTTTATCTTCTGTAAATTTGTATGTTTCTCCTACTATGCATTCTACATAGGAGTTACCCTATATTATATGGGCAGAGGGAAAGAGAGAGACAGAGAGATAGAGAGAGAGACAGAGAGACAGAGACAGGGAGACAGAGAGAGACAGAGACAGAGACAGAGAGACAGACAACACATATTCTTCCCCTTTTTTCAGTTTAAATAGTATATATTTGCAAGGGAGTTAGTTTCAATAATTCCTAACTCTACAGATCTCCATTCATTTTATTTTATTCATTAGTAACTTGTTATGTGCTTCTTTTGCCCTCTGATTTTATCCATTTTAAGTTATATAGTGGCCTGACATCCAGTTGTTTGACCATATTTAAAAATGTTATTCATTTTCAAAGTCTTTTGGAATTTGTATAAAGGTTTAGGGTCTGGGAATTAGATTTAACATCTTATAAATATTGGTTTCACCCAGAAAATTTATTCATTTTAAGCACATGAATCTTTCAAAAAGTCTGTAATTATGATTGGATAACCTTCTTCCTTCCAAGATTGCATAGAATTAAAATCAAAAGGAGGAAAAACAAAATAAAACAAACCATAGATTTAGACTTTCATGGGAAATGATAGTCTCTTATTTATTTCATAAGCCCTAACACATCAATAATAGGATCATGAGCTAAGTAAAATAAGGCCTTTCCTTTCTCACCCTACAATCTCAGGAATCCATCTGTATGAACTTCTGCCATTCTTGTGAGACCCAGCGCTGAGAAAGCGTTTGTACCCAGGGCCCATCTCCAAATTGACTGGCAAACTCATAGCATGAGAAGAATAGGCATTAGAGTGCCAGAATTCAATTCTTATTGTATTCAGAGCGAGACAATTTAAAGCAGCAAAACTATGATCCTGGCCATGCTTTAACTCATCAGTCTCACCTTCAATACAATAAATATTGTGAATTTAGCCAAGTAAATAGTATTTATAACTGAGATGTATAATTTGCGCATAATTCAGATTCCTTGTTTGACACTCACTTTCCTACTAAGACTTATCAACACCTATATAACAGCTGAAAATCAAGATAAAAGAAAATGGAAATCAAATTAATCAACCTGACTCTGTTAGTATATCTAATCATGACTTCCTAAGAATAGGAGATTTGAAACTTTTGACTAAAAATCATGTTTTTCAGTTACCTATAGATTTAGATTTTCTGTGGTACCATAGGTTCTCTTCTAAAGTTTTTCTTGTTGCCTCATTGTGGTATAGGGTTGATCCTGAGTCCATCTTCCAAGGCTATGCAAATAGAGCACATTTTTCTTTATCATACAAATTGGAAAGGCTTTGAGTAGGGGCCCAGTAATAGATCCTCTTAGTGTCACTCTGGTTTAATTTGAGTAGGCTCATTATTAAAGAGCTGGCCATTCAATGATGAAGTGTGCCTCTGTGTGTGTGTGTGTGTGTGTGTGTGTGTGTGTGTGTTCTATTCATAGTAATTCATTAAGCTATCTTTGAAAGGAAGTGATTGAGGTCTATATTAGTGGAGGTTACATATAGATGAAATAATGGATCTTTGATGTGTTGATGCATTATAATGGTTATAGAAATGATGGCTCAAATTGTAAGAATCAATTTTTAAGAGCCTATGATTACAGGTCTATTTTCAATTTCTGCACTAAAAATGCCTTTATATAAATTACAATCATTATGCAAAATTTTATTTCATTTAAATGCTAAAATATTAACTTGGTTCCTTTTCAATGTGGCATGTTTTTTTGAAAGTATTATATCTCATAGTTACTTAATATAAATTTAATAATAAAACAAAAAAGGAAAAAATCAAGATCATTATTTCTACTGGGATCTGTGTAATTTTAACTCAGATAAAACTGATTTAAAACTGTTGACAAAAGGATAATATGTAACGTGAACTACATAGCATTATCACTTCTTAGTTGACTAAGAAGCATAAATAACTAATTTTCAGCATTCAGAATGGAAATTGTCAATGATGCCCATTAACTTTGTGCAGTGGGAATGTGAAAGGCTGACAGCTAGTTTGAAGGGAGTGGAAGGCATTGTATCTTCAAATAATAACTGGCTTAATAGATATTCACAATAGCTATTCAGGAAAAGTACTCCTCATTTGATATAATGTCTGTCAGATATGTCAGTCATGTAAAATGTTTAACTTGCACAGAAAAGTAAAAGATGTTGAAAAGAAAACAATATACTTTGGACCCAAATAGAACATGCTTTTGCATTACTTTGCATGAATACATTAGACAAATTTCTTCCCTCACAACGGTCTTTGGCAAATATTGTTAGCAAATTGTATCCCACTTTACTACCCTTCTAAGTTGTGGTGATATGACCTAAGAAAGGAATATTTCCTCTAATATTCTACTTGATCTCAGCATAGTCTTTGTCCAGAATTCCCTGGTGCTCTGTTCCTGAATCACTCTTCTCTGCATAGGTAGATTCAAAAGACCTGAGTCCTAGATGTGACCACAATTACTTTTGGGACAGAGAACAAGGCATTTCACATCTTGGAGATTTGTCTTTATCTTTAAATTTTGCATACCCATATTTTCTATACCTATTTCATAATATTGTGAGGAAAGCTAACATCATATTAATATAAACTATTGCTATTACCCTCAACTGTGTTATAAACCCTATCAACATAATAATATAATTTCTTACTCCATAGAAGCCTCTGCTCTTGATATTCTCTTTATTTTGAGATTGTCTCAATGTCAATGTCAGTCTTACTCATAGTTCCCTCTTCCCTTGACTCATTTTCTCACAGTCTCAATTCTGTCTTTATTATTAAGTCTCTAAGTGTCCGACCTGACCACCACTTCTCCTGTTTTTTCCTCCTGAGATTCACATTGATGCTGTAGTACCATTTTTTTTCTTTTTTAAGTATTCATTTTATTAGTTTTTTTAACCCCATAATATTTACTCATTATTTTGGATTGCTCCTGCTTTTTTAAACTTTTCTATGAAGTGAGGTTTTTTCTTTGCTATTCTTTTATCTTCTGTGGTCTTTTGTTGATATTTTTGAAGTAAAGAAGGGGAAATATATTCAATTGTAACTTCATTCTGTCATCTTGCCGGAAGTCAGTTTCTATTTTACTAGCTATGCATAGGGTTGGAGTTTTGTGTGTGAAAGTAGTCATATGGTATCTACTTGTTTAGAGTCTCCTATCTATTTTCCATATGAAGGAGAGAAAAAATAAAAGTGCCTGTTTGTTGTCATTATTATGGTTTGCTATTGGTGATTTTGTTTGTTTGTTTTTATTTTGTTTTTTTAAGGCTAGAAGTGGGAAGAAGAGAGAAAGTAGAGGAAGATGGTAGGAGGCTGCGAAAAAGCCAACATGGACTAAGTAAGGGCTGATTACTTTCCTCCTTCCCTGTCCCTTCCCCTTGGTAATCCAAATAAAATAAAAGAAAAACAATCATATTTGTATTTTTATCTTCCAAGTTTGTTGTGGGAACAGTATTTTGGAACATAAAAAACTGCAAAAACATTAGTTTTTCTTAACATACAATAATAGAAATAAATAATATTATTTACATTTTGATGACCCCAAATACTAATTTGATATCTACAACCTTAGATGTCTATAATGCAACAGTATACATAAGAAGAAAGTTTTTCCACTGTTACACATTTCTTATAGCTAAAATAGTCAGATTACATTTCCATTAAGCTGCTCAGAAATATTGGCAAGGTCAGTCATCAAAAAATGAACAAGTTTATTGTAACTTCAGTGAAGTTGGGAAGCATTTCTTATAAATAAAGCAAATGTGACCCAATCAGTCTTTAAAGTAATAAGGTGAAAGCAACTCATGACAAAAATCAATGAGGGCAAAAAGGCCATATTCAAATCATATTCTAGTCTGACCTAAACATCCTACTTTATTTCCATAAAACTATATCCCTTTTCCTTCTAATCTTTTAGTGGATTGCATCCAGAGTCATCTAATTTATGTCCATATGATGTGACCACATCATGCCATTCTGATGACATCCTTACAAAGGGATGGCTGACTATTTTAGGAGACTTCAAAAAACCTGCTGTTCTTCAAAATTGTTTTGGAACTACATATCTGGTATCAGAAAATTCGTCATGGGAACATCACTTTATTTTATTTTTTTTACTTAAAGTATAACTTTTTTAGTTTTTAAAAAATGTAATCCTTTATTCATTGCCTTCTGAAATATCATATACCCAGAACTGAGTAGTAAGAAACAAAGCTACCCCTTGACACCTACTTTTTCATCATGCAGTAGGTTGTGATGTCCAAATATAGGCTCTTGGACTCTTTTTTCTTGACTTTTTTTTGGATTTCCCTATAAGGATTTGGTCTGGTGCTTTTTCTAGATCTGTTTGAATATTTTTGGTTAGGGGAGTGGAAAGGGGAGGCGGGGAAAACTTACTATACTTCTTCATGATACTCTATGCTATTGTTTCTGTTTGTTCTTTATGTTCCATGTGGAGTATTTCTCCATGCTTTTCTGTATTCATCATGTTTATATCTTATAGCATTATAATATTTTATGGCATTCATCTATTTTTTCTTTCCCCAAGCCCCAAATTATAGAAATAAAAAATTCCCCATTTTTGCTACTGCTCCAAAGTGCTGCTATTAATATTTTGGTGAAAATGGAAGGTTTTTTGTTAATAGCCTCTTTAGTTATTGACAATTCCTATGGCTAGAAGTGGAATCTCTGGGTCAAAGCATTATGGGCATTTCAGTCACATCATTTTCATAATTTCAAATTGTTTTTCCTAGTGGTTCTATCAGTTCTCAACTTCAACAATAATGAATTTGTACAACCTATCTTTTCACTACCACTCTGATAGTTATTATTCCCATATGTAATTATATTTGCCTATGCAGGAGTTTCTATGATGTGCTATTGAAACAACCTGGTTGTATAGTTATGTAATTTTCTCTAGAAGTATTTACCAACTTGGGAATAGAGAGGGAAAAAAAGCATATGGCAGAGTATACTTACAATTAGGAATAATGTGAGTTGGGGGTAGTGTTGGAGCTAGGGCCTTCTACTGGAGTTAGTTAAAAAAAAGGAAGGAGGTACAGGAGGGGAGCATCAAATTGCAATTAAAGTGTTGCAAGGGGATGCACATTCAAGGAAAATATAAACAATAATGAAGACTAATAGATGAATCAATATTGTAAAAGTTGTATTGGATATGAATAAAATTGTTATAGATATGGAGGAATATATGAGAAGAGATACAAGAGGGTGGCTTACAGAGAAAGAAGTAATTATATATTATCAGGATAGAAAGGTTGTAGGAGGCAGGGGATTCAGAAGTAGCCTCAACAACCATGCTTTTAATCAGAAGAGTTGAATAGGGTGATTTTTAGGTATGTATAGAATACGTGCATCCCAAATTTTCAAATGGGATTTTGTTATGGAAGACTGAAGGAAGCATTTATGCCAATCCAGGCTTATATCATACTGTACGACTCCATATCCCTCATTCCACTCCTATCCTTTCCCATCTCTATACCTTAGCACAACCAGTCTCTCATGACTATAATAAATTTCTTTTAACTACATTTATTTCAGTTATTCTCTTTCCTCCAGGCATAGATGCCATCTATTTCATGAAGCATTCAAGGACTCACACAGGTGAAAATGGTGCCACTTTCAAATTCCCTAAAATATATTTACCTAGACCTCTTACCTGGCCTATAACAATAGGTTTTTACTAGATTTCCTACTTTAGTTTCTCCCCATTTTAATACATCCTCCACATAGATTTTAAGTTTATTTTGCTAACTTTCAATTTTCATCATCTTAATTACTCACTCAATAAACTCCAGTGATGTCTTCTTTCTTCCCAGGATCATATGTAAACTCTTCTATTTGGTGTTTCAATATCTTCACAACTTCACCCCTCCCTACGTTTACAGTCCTCTTACACTTTACTCTCCTCTTTGTGCTCAACAAATCAGCCCCACTGGACTTCTTAATATTCTGCACACATGACACTCCATCTATCTTCTGTTTTTGCACTGACTCTTGTTCCTCTTGGTAGGATTGTACTTTTTCTTCACCTCGTCATAGAATATTTGTTTTCTTCTAGATTTAGCTCTACGTCCACTTTTTATGGTTCTCCCAGCTACTAGTAAACCTCTTGCCTGAAATACTTTGGATTAATTTTGTATCTAGTTTGCATATAGTTGTACATGTACATATTGTCTCCATCATTAAAATATAAGTTCTCCTAAGGCAAGGAGCTGTTTATTTTTGCCTGTGTGTCCTGTGTAAAATATGCAATAGACTGACCACTTTTTGCATATTTCACATTCTCCTACATCATAGTTATTTGTATGTGGGTACTTCCCCTTATTAAATTTATTAAACATGATAAATATTTATTATCTTTAATTTTCTTGAGAATAGAAGTTTGTAAAACCTGTTTTTATCACCAGGGCCTAGTACAGTGCATTTACATGACAAGTGCTTAATAAATGATGAATTGAATTGGATTGAACCAAATGATGTCCTTCTAGGAAAGGAATTTGGCAATCAAAAGATGCAGGCCTAAAATACTTGGCTAAAATATTTGTACTCAAAGTGATGGGTTATCTGAGTAATTGGATAGTCTGGATGAATGACAGCAAGGAGTTAATCATAATCATATGTTTTATTGAATTAATCTAATATTTCACAAAACGGAGAAATTTTAAGACTTCATGTTTTGTTATCTAATTTAAGTGATCTTTAGGAAAAGTGGATAATTGTTGTTTTGTATCCAGTTAACTTTTATCAAGTGATTAAAAAAGGAGTGATTTGGTTGTTTACCAGAGGCAACGGGTAAGAGATAGACAAAGTGTTACATTGGTAGACATGAAATGTAAAAAAAAATACCTAAAGGAAGGCCTCCAACATATCAGGGAGAACCTTTTTTGAGTAGCTATAGGAGAATACAGACAAGCATTTCACAGGATGAGAAAGTATAGATCATAGCTTTTTGCACTCATAGAAATAATTACCCATTTTAATTCAATCACAGATACATTGAAATATTGACCACTCTTATTATTTTACTATCTATAATCTCCTAAAAACCACCCAGCTTCCAGCATCTATTTTAATTAATCCTATAAAAAACACCAAAAAGGAGAAAAGTCAATACTTCTTCATTGTCTGTAATTTAAAGTCCTTATTCTAGAATTCAGTGACTTTCATAATATGTTTCTAACTTATTTTAACATAAAACGAATGAGGCACTATTACCCAAACTCATCTTATGCTTTCTGATTTTTGATTTTGTTATTTTCCCTCCCCAAAATGACTACTTCTTTTTCTCTAATTTCCAAAACCATAACAATTTTTTAAAGACTCAGATGAAATTCTTTCTCCTCTGAAGGAAATTCTGTCACCCTTATAGAGTGAACTGATCTCGCCTTTCCCTGAAGAGCACTAAATTCCTGCACCATTTATTGTCTTCTACTGATAGGTATATTTTTGTGTTTGCATATTATCTCCCAACTGCCTTTTAAGCTTCTTGAAAGTAGGGATTATGTTGTATACTTTTTATTTATTTCATTTAAACACTCAGAATACTACCTTGCAACATAAATACTGATTTGTTGATTAATGTTTTGAAGTATAGAAACTGATATTAATTTTTTAGAACAAGTCATAAATTGTACAAAAATTATTTTGATTATATGATTTGTGGTTTGAGTGATATTCGTGCCTCATGTGAGGCTTCAACCTACTGCTGTGTTAAACATTTTAACTAATCATGAAGAAGTTCATGAGATAACAATGGAATAGTAAAGCAGAACTACCTCTGAATGGTTATAGGTCTGTCACGATAAAAATCTGGTATAAAGAGAAACCTAAGGACAAAATTTTGCGTATGTTCAATTTATTTGTATGTAGCAAATTAGTCTAGCAAATACAAATAAACTGATTACAAGACCTCTCAGTAGTCAAGAATTCATTTAACAGAGCAGTTATTTTATGTAGTTGAATAGAGATCAGATTACATAGGGTAAAAAATAATCCAATTATGCAAATTACATCTGTGACTATGATTTATTTGACCCAGAGCTGGAAGGTGATCTCCACTTGGCTTGACTCAGAGGGGAAATTTCTATAATCCTTCTACAACCCAAGGCAACAGAGAAAAAAAGCGTTGACACACTTTTTCTGTAGTGGGCAAACATCTTATTAGCATATTAACTCACATTCCCTCAAAAGTGTCTTGGTGGACAAACATCCTATGACCAGGTTGACTCATCTCCCACCATGGTCATCAAAAGCTTGCAGATTTAAGTTTGTGGTTGGACTTTAGCTCATAGGAATATGAAAGTTAAACTCTTACAAATTTTACTAATGGAGTCTATACAATCAAGTCTGAATTTGATGAACAAATATTGATTCTGATTAGACAGACTGATTAGATACAATTCTCAATCAAAAATTAATCATGGAATATCACTTTTCGAACTCCACAATAGGTAACTGAAGTTATACAGTATAAGGGAGCTCAAACTTACATAATCAGGGGGGCAACCAATACAAAGAGGCTTGATCATTATTACATAATAAATTTAAAATAATACAAGATGAAGTGGGATATCAACTTTCAACTTGACAGATCTCAAGAGATCCTTGTGCAACACCACACAGTAGGGGCTGATTAGATATGGTTCATACTCCCACTACTCATGAATGCTCAACACAATCTAAAAATTCCCATGTATATCTAGCAGTAATGAGATCTGTCTTCTTCCTCTTCTGTTCCCCACCCCTGTCCACTGGAACAAATTGAGATAAAGTCATAAAGACATCTGAGAAAATGGTAAGTTTTCAAGTCTTATTTAATCTTCACTGTTTAAGCAGTAGAGACATTCAGGTCTTAAACTAATTTGTTGCCATTTTATCCCACAAGAATAGGGGGTTTTAACCTATAGTCTATGAACTTTTGCTGTTGTTTTTTAAAAAAATAATTGTATATCAATATAAGTGGTTTTCTTTCAAATCTTATGTGTTCTATTTTACACATTTAAAGACATTATTCAAAGAATGGGACCATAGGAATCACCATACTGGCACAGGTTATCCATGACACACAAAAAAGGTCAATAATCTTTGCCCTAGAAAAATCAGCTCCCTCATAATACAATTTTAAGTACAAAAGATGATATCAAATGAAAGAGTGGTGATTTCAAGGAATGATCTGTAGAGTTAAAGTGGAAGATTTCATTGACAACTAAAGTTTTCTATTGTAAAAGTGTCATTTAAAAATCATTAATAATTCTCATATATTTTAATATTTATCACAACTGCATCTCACGTAGGTTATTGTAATAGCCACCTAACTAGTCTCCCTGCCCAGTCTCTTGGTGAATCCTCCACAAAGCCTCTAAAATTCCTAATGCACAAATCTGACTTTATAACTCCCCTGAAAAATCTTATCTTAATGTGGGCCTATCTAAGACCTTCCATAGTCTGTTTCTTACCTACCTTTCCAGGGTTTATATCATTTTACCCCCTTTTTTACAATTTTTATCTCCACCAAGCTAGAATAACTGTTTCTAGATGTTGATCAAAATTCTTCCATATCTTTTCATTCTAACAGGTTAACCCCATGCCTGGAATGTATTATTTTTCTCTTTATCTGTGTGGTACACTGAGGGAAAAATAGGAGGCAGAATATGCCCAGTAGGTCAAAGCAATAGCCCCATCTTGACCATCGTTTCCCTCAATCCCTGAAGGAAACAGTTCAGGGTCATTATCCTAAGAACCTTGAAAATAGGAGTATTTGTCAAATCACCAATTCTACTTCCAACATCCCCTCTTTTTCCTCCACTTTCCCATAGCCACAATTGTAGGGAGAAATCATTGAAGTAAAAAGAATCCTTATTCCTTGTAACCATCACCATCAACTGCTGACCAACTACCACCAAAAGGAAGATGAGCAAAAAGCCCCGGAAACACTAGCATTACCACCTCTCCCCCATACCTTAAACTACACAACCTGCTTCCAGCTTAGACTTTATAGTCTTTTTAGGGAAACAAGTTCTGTGGAAAGGGACCAGCCATCCATAGCAATGGCCAACCAACTCCTACACACAAAGGCAGACAGACTCACCTGGATGCAATAGTGGGGCACAATGAAGAGAGTATGAGTTTCCTGTCTTCAGTGAGGCATACTGAAGAGACAGAAGACACTATGTGCCAGGAAAATTGAACCAATACTGCCACCTTGACCACCATCTCTTTTCAGAACCTGAATGAAGATAACTCAGGACCCTGTATCCCTGATCCTTTGGAGCAGTGTTTCCAGTTAAGTGCCTGAAACCACCATATGGGAAGCAAGTTCTATAGAGATGCAGCCTAGTAACTCTTCCTGTAGGCACTACTGCCATATCTATGGAAAACCTAGACAAGAAAGTTCTTGTCACTGAAGTCCTTGGCATTATCAACTGATTCAACACCAGAATGTGATAAAACAATTAATTGAGCTGATCACCAGAAATAACATTAAAGAAGAAGCATTACCATCTGCTTTGCTCTTAGACTCTAAGGAATGCACCTTGCATCTAAGGAACTTTCTCTCTGACTTGCCATTTAAGGACTCCCATATATGTTGTCTCTCCCATTAAAATGTGAACTCCTTGAGAGCAGAGACTGTCTCAATTTTCTATTTGTGTCACCATTGGTTAACAAGGTAATTTGCATATAGTAAATCCTTACTAAATGATTCATTCATTCTCTTCATGCTGAAATATTTTCACATTATTATATTTTGTCTCTACTGCTCCCTTACCAAATTCTACCCGAAATCATACATTTTCTGCATTCATATTGTTAGACTGAAGCCTCCTTAAGCAGAGAGACAATGTCATTTTTCATTTTTCTACTCACAACACCTAAAACAACATCTTGCACATAGCTGTCACTTAATGTATTATTATTTGAATTAAAAATGTTGATAATTAGGAATTGAGTTTTGGAAAATAAAAGTTAAATATTCAGATCTTCTGAATTCAGAAGTCAGTGTCTAAGTCAAAATTAATTTAGAAGCTGATTTGTTTTTCCTTTTGTTTCTTGATTTTTTTTTTTCCCTTTACATTTCTCTGGGTTATCGCAATAGATTAAATGGGCCAGTATGAGAATCAAAGTGAATTTATTTCACTGTGTTTTCAGTAACAATGATGCAAACATTGAAATGATATCATTTTTATAGGCTGGAAAAATTAGTTGAATCTGATAAGACATCATTAAGAAAGATAATAATGATAATAGTAGACATTTATAAAGTACTTTAAAATTCACAATGTCAAACTTAAAAGTGAAGTCATTTAGTCTAGTTGAGGCATTTAAATACACAAAGGCAGACTAAGAGAGATGTGAGTAGACAACAGTCCACATGAAAAACACTTGCAGGGTTTAGAATATTTTTTGAAACTCAGTATGGGTCATGTTTGGGAGAGGGCAGTATAACAAACTAATAATAGTAGTCGATATTTATATAACTCTCAGGTTTGTAAAGTCCTTGAAGATACTATCTCAACTGAAGCTCACATGGACCCCTGTGAGGTCAATACTAGTGCTATTACTCTCATCCCCATTTTATAGTTGAATAAACTGAGGTTCATAGAGGATAAGTGTTCACATCCCCAACTACTAAGGTTTTGAAGTGTGATTCTAATCTTCATATCTCCAAGTTCCCTTCCCTGGCCATTAAGGTAACACTTTCTCTCATAAACATTATCTTAGACTGCATTAAAAGAAAAGTAGTGTTAAGCAATAGTTTTGTTTTATTTTGCTTTGTTCAAACTACATGTGTAATGCTATGTTTATTTCTCAGTGCTACATTTTAGTAAGGGCCTGATAAACTGAATGGTATCCAGAAGAAAACAGTGATGTCTTTAGCTGAAAGAAATGGGAATTTTTAGCTTGGAGAAAAGAAGGCTTAGGGGCAACATTATCTAAGTCTTGGAGTGTTTAAAAAGCTATGATATGGAACAGTTATTGGAATCACTCTGAATGGCCCCAGATGAAAGAAATAAGATCAATGAGTATAGGCTCAGTTCTTGGTTTGGTTACTTACTACCTATGTCAAGTCTCTTCATCTCTCTGAGCCTCAATTTCTTCGTTATAAAATGATAGCAAATGTCTGGGGTGATCACTTTTAGGACCTTTTCAGATCTAAATCCTATGATCTTATTTCCAGAGGCAATTTTCTTCTTCACAAAAGGAAAACCTTCCTAACAATTAGAACTGGGAAATAGGCTGCCTCAAGAGGTAATATATTTCCCATTTCTGGAGGTTTTTGAGTCAGAGGTGGAAGAACACTTGTTAGGACATTGCAAAGATGATTCCTCCATAGTTTGGCTTCAACTCTGGTATACCTTCTAAATATGAGATTTTTATGTTTCATCGATTTTATTCAAAGTCGTAAGTAAACATCATTTTTGTTTCAAGTAGCCATACTTAAGTACATATTACCAACAGATAATTAATATTTTAAGCATTTAAAAGTTATGTGTGTAAATCACTAAATTATTTAAAATAAAGTTCTTTTTTGTTGTTTAGAAAAAAAAAACATATTTACTATAGACACGGAGTGACAAATCCCAAGTAAAAGTATAGTCCTGAGGGGGCAGAGAACAAAGACAGAAGAAATTTCAAGTGTGACAAGTCTAATTGTGGGGAACTTAATTTACTATAGATATTGCTACCCTGTAGGAAAAGCCATATGATGAGAGACAGAATGGCACAGTGGAAAAAGAGATGACCTTTCCTCTGAGGGAACTGAAGGGATTAGGAGAGTATTTCATCAAAATCATACACCACAGCTTGTACAGCCATGCATCAATTGATCCCTGGAATTTCCAGTTCTTTGCCACCAAAAAGAGATCCAACTCTTGGAGGGATGAGTGGGATGGGGAATAGAATGGGGTGGGGAGAAGATAAAGTAACAGGAATTGGGTAAAAAGGATGAGAAAGAAAATAGTGGGTAAAAATAAGATGGAGGGAAATTCACAAATAGTAACTATGACTATGACAGTCATTTAATCTTTCCCCAGTCACAATTCAGAGACAAAGAGATCTGGATTCAAGTCTGGCCTTTGAAACATATTGGCTGTGGGATCCTGGGAAAATCACAACTTCTCAGTACTCTAGGCAACATTCTAATATTGTAAGTTAAAAAGAAGTTGCCTATATGAATTATTTGAGGGAGTTTCCTTACCAGGGCATTCCTTATGCCATTGAAAATTCTGTTCCAATCCCAATCCTGTAGGAAAAGTTTTTCAATTTGGACATTAAGATGAATCAGTGGTCATTTGGAAAGGGAATATAATATCCCTTTCCAAAGTCTGTCTTTAGACATTTATATGGAGACTTCCATCCTGGTAGTTGTAAAAAAAAATTTATAACACTCAAGTAATTTAGAAGCATAATTTGTATACATATTAGCCACTTAGTGGTCATGTGATTTTAGATAAATGACAAACTCTCAGGGCCAATGTTTAGCCATCTGTAGAATGGTGGAAGAAGTGACCTAGAGGACCTCTAAGGTCCTTTCCAACTCAAAATCTATGATACTATCATCCCATGAAGACTTCCTATGATAGCCTTCTGTTATGAATAAGATACATATATCTTCTACACTATCCACATTTTGAAGGTACCAATGAGTAGCCTCAGGTGATTATTTAAATGTAGTGAGTGTCTAATGTCACTCTAATATCTAAATATGGAGTAGATATTTAAAAGACAATCACTTTATTTCATGAGAGGAACATCAGAGACATAGAGAAAAAAAGATAGTAAATGACTGTATGCTGACTTAGGGAGAATAGGCATGGTGGCAGTGCTGAAGTCAAAGACAGCAATTATATCTGACCTAGGAACCACCAGTGACAAGCCAACAAAAGTATCAAATTATAGGTTTGCCAGGCAGTCAGTCAGCAAGGTAATGCTAGCCTTACAGATTACTATCCTTACAAAATGACTACCACTGGACTTACGTCCAGTAAGGTATTGTAGACAGGGTAGTAGGGGGACAATTGACCCTTTTCCCCCATCTCATAATTTTGGGTCCATGCACTAGTTACTATAGAACTCTTTGGCATGTGTTTATTGCAATGACAATAGCTAGAGACAGGAGACATTTTGTGGGGTTTGTCATAATCTGATGCTTATATTTTAGCAATCAAGATCCCTGAAGCACAGAGTTCAAGTTTCTACTTAACTGAAAAAGAGTCAAGTATGAGGACCAGGGTAGCTAAATTTAGAGAGGCTCATCATTAGATTTGTCTAAGGGCAATTTTTCAGTAGCATAACAATTCACAAAGAAGAATTGATAGCTCACAGTGGAGTTTCTTTCTATGTTAGTTGAGGGATTTTGAAGCTATGTTGCTTATTCAATAAGTATACATTATTTAAAAGTTCTTATATTTCTACAGCATTTCATGAATTTTCAAGATGTTTTCCCATAAATTATCTCCTTTACTATTCACAAAAATTGAGGGAGGCATTATCTCCATTTTACTGATAAAAAAGCTAAAACCCATATGGAAAAACAGGTTCAATAATATTTGGTTGAGGCTATTATTAATTGGAACCATTATGGAAAGTAATTTGCAATTATGGTAAGAGTGTCTAAATCGTTTTGACCCAGAGCTTCCATTGTTGTTGTTGAGTTGGGTTTTTTTTCTGACCCTTTTTGGGGTTTTCTTGGCAAAGATACTAGAGTGATTTGCCATTTCCTTCTCCAGTTCATTTTACAGATGGGGTAAATGAATCAGAGTTAAGTGACTTGCCAAGAGTCACACAATTATTAAGTGTCTGAGGCCAGATTTGAACACAGGAAGATGAGGCTTGCTGACTCTAGACCTGGCACTCAATCTACTGTAACATCTAGCTTCTTGATAGGTCAGTATATATCCCAGAGATTTTAATGACAAAGAGAAAAGGCCCATATATACTAAAAATATTTATAGATAGCAGCACTTTTTTTTCTGTAGTAAAAAGAACTGAAGCTAAGTTAGATGCCCACTGATCAGGAAATAGCCAAACAAAATATGATATGTGAATGAAATGAAATATCTCCCATGCTGAAAAAATAATGAATATATTGAACACAGAGAAGCATGGAAAGACATATACACAGAGGGAAAGTGAATTAAACAATATACACATTGACTATAATAACATAAATAGAAAGAATGATGTCAAAATAATCAAAACTGCACGATACAAAATTATAACCAACAGGCATAGCCCAAAAGAGATATGAGAAAGAAGTTTTCCCTACTTCTTCCCAGAGTGTGGAACAGTGTAAATAATTGCAGAATATTTTTATATGTCAATTAGTTTTGCTGAACTCTTTTGATTTTCTTCTTTTACAATCTTTATTATAAGGAATGGCTCTCTGGGAATAGGAGGAAAGTTAGAATCACTGGGAAATGTAATCAATTTTAAAACAATAGGTACCAACCAATTTTTTTTAAGAGGCTAAGACACAGAGAAGTTAATTTACTGAAAGAGATATATCTAGTAAAGAAATAACAATGCCTTTGCAGTACTAGAACACAGATCATTTGATCCCTAATCCACTGGGGTTCCCCCCCAACTTTTCTTTTTTCATTCCAAACCAATTTTTATTTAATCTTTTTTTTATTCCTTTAAGCTTGTTTGGAAGTCCTATCAGCATACAGAATTGAGTTTATTTGATCTTCTTGTAATCATATATATTTTTTTACAGTTTTAACATTTTCTTACTGTTACATATATGCCACTAGAGTCAAATAAGCCCATGTCCAAATAAGCATTTGTGTATGTGTGAGCATTTCCATTAATTTTGTCATTTTCAGTACTGTTTGAGTTTTAGAAATAGATGATAATGCTTAGATGCAACCCATTAGGCACAACTAATTGAATTATTGACATTGTAGTTCTATGGAGAATATTTGAATATTTACATTTAAGAACTTGCAGGGCAACTGTAGACAAAATAGCCACTAGAGGGCACTGCAGTGTTCCTAGTAGAAAGTACACCACACCTGGTTAGAATAGCCAACTATATCCATTACGAAGTTGACCAGTCTCTGGATAGGTCACCTTAAGGCATATTGTAAGACTCTTTGAGGGGCTGTGTAAAATTGCTGCCTGAATATAAGATTTTTTTTTGTAATTAATCTTCAATTTTTTTTTATTTTTAGTTTTCAACATTCATTTCCACAAGATTTTGAGTTACAAGTTTTCTCCCTGTCTTTCCCCTATCCCCACCCCAAAATAGCAAGACTACTGAATACCCCTTGCCCAAATCTACTCCCCTTTATATCTTCCCCCATCCTCCCTCTAGCCTTCTAGTAGGGCAAGATGGATTTTTATACCCCAATGCCTGTATATCTTATTTCCCAGTTGCACGTAAAAAACATTTTTTTATCATTTGTTTTTAAAACTTTTATTTCCAGATTCTTACCTTTCTTCCCTATTCACCCACCCCCACTGGGAGGACATGCAATTCAATATAGGTTGTACATGTGTAGTTATGCAAAATATTTACATAGTAGTTATATTGTGAAAGACTAACTGTATTTCTCTCCATCCTATCCTGCCCCCACTTATTCCATTTTCTACGGTGACCCTGTCCCTTTTCAAAAATGTTTGCTTCTAAGTATCCTCTCCCCCAACCTGCCCTCCCTTCTATTAATCCCCTTCTTATCTCATTCCCCCCTACTTTCCTGTAGGATAAGATACCCAATTGAGTGTGTACACTATTGAATTTAAGATTTTGATAGAAATGACAAACATAATAGTGCTAGACTCTAAGAGAAATAAGGGTAGCAAAGATTAGGTCCCTATTGTCATGGTGTTAATAGTCCAGTTAGAAATACATTTATTATATATGGTAACTGTATATATTGAATGTCAATATGCTGCTTTCAAATTCTACTGCTGTAACCCATGTCTCAAATCACTTAAGACAACCATCTTCTATGGGAAACCTTGAAAGAATTTTTTTTGGATGGGTTATACTTGTAATGTTGATGTATTTAACAGTGAAGCAAAAATTATATCTACTGTTTTAGAGTCAATGTCTTCGTAGTGCTTTCCCTTACTGTGGGCTTTCCCCTTGTCTTATTATTTATTCCCAGCAAAAACTTCACTTTTTTCATTAATCTATACTTATAATTGTATAAGAAGTAGAACTAAGTAAGCAGAACCAAGAGAAAATCTTATATAATAACCACATTAATGAAAGGTAAACGATGTTGAAAGATATCCAAATCAGTCAGGGCAAAGAAATATCTTTTCTCTGAAGGATCAGTGGCAATATATTCCTCTGTCTCCTCCAAAGAAAGATAGTGTATTCTAGTTGTAGAATGAGACATATGTTGTAATGCATGAATATGGTATTGGGTTGTCTAATTTAATTCTACTTTTCTCTTACAATGAAGAGTTATTTGTGGAGGGGGAGTATCACAAGAAATGCAAATGTAACAAGAAAGCATTAATAAAACATTTATTTTCACTTTATTCTTCTCTGTTCCTGAACTCCCAAATCTCTTCATCCAGTAGTACTATAATTTTCTAGTATCAGTCTCGCAAACTAGGTTCCTATTAATCATCATCAAGATGGTAGTAATGTATTGTAAACCTCAGGTCATTCTCTAAGAGCAGTGATCTTTGTTGGTTTCTATCTTTGCCTCATTTCACTTGCAACAATTCTTCACAGTTTCTACTCTTTTGAGGGAAAGGAAAGAACTGGATATGGATTACACCATAAGCTTATTCTCTCTGACCTTAACAGTTAGGTTAAAACCACATATAAAAAGAGTACATAAGAACAAATGATAAAAGTACATAAGAATAATGATAGATGGAAAACCCTGCGGTCTAAACCTGCCAGGAGTTTTCTAAGTCCCATGTGACCTGCTTACTGGATTCCCAGAAGCTAAACCAAATATGGTTACTGAGGCAGAAAATCCATTTCCCCTTGAGGGAGGAAGGAAGCAGAGCAGACTAATTTTTTATAAAGATAATAATAATAATAAATTACAATAATTGAAGCCCAAGATACTAATCTAGTAAATGTGTTTCTTTATGCCAGTTAGTAATTTAAAAACTATATACACATACATTTGCCAACACAATTCACTAGTTATCTGCCCTGTTAGCTTATCACAGAATAATAAGAGAGCTTTCTAGGTACTTCATAGACTGTCTCTGGTTCTATATCTACAGAAAAGAAATAGAATAATAACTGTCCCCCATTTCTTCAATGTTCAAATAGCATTTTCCTCAAAGATGCCTTTAAAATAGCTTGTGCAAGTATTATTATCTACATTTGGAACCTGAGACAACTGAAATTCAGAGAGTTAAATGAACATCTCCCCAGTGCCACAGCTAGTAATACTCAGGGTCAAGTTTTGAACCTTGGTTTACTTTACACCAAGTTGCTCTGTTTCTTATACTGAATCATACAATGCTTCAGTTAGAAAGAACATTTGGATCCCACTAGTCTAAATATCTCTACTAGGAGAAAGGAAAAGGATACACTACAAACTGAAACTGACTTACCAAAGGACACACAGTTGCAGATCTAGGATTAGAATTCCTGTTGTCCTAATTCTCCACTTCTGTGCTTTTTTTTTTTTGTTACATCATGTTTAAGTCATACTTCAGTCTAGTTATTTAGAGATGATCCTAGAAGTAGGCAAAATAAAAATAGAATTTTACTATAATCTCATGTACAGAAACAGCATCCATAATCTATACAGATAGATAAATTGATCATAAATCATATGAAATAAATTATGCAAAGTGCTTTGTAAAATTTCCATCATCATCATCACCATCATCATTAATGATAGTAATAGTAAGTTCTTAGAACTAAAAGCACACTTGATAATACTCTGAAAGAGGACAAAGTTTTCTAGTAAATCTAAGGACATTTTAACTATGGGTGAAAGTAACTCCCTCTCAATGCATATTTTCAAATGCTCCTCCTTGTTAATGACAAGTAGACAAGATTTTGCTACAACTGAGTTGCTTTTACCCACCCACAGCTATCAAGCTTCTTGAAAATGTTTTCCCATATCCTGTTATTAATTAGAACAGTAATGAAAGGCTTTATTGTGTCCCACCCACTTTGTGCACATTTAATTGGGAGAAAGACGAATAATTTAGTGTCAGTGCAAGAGAGGATTTTTTTTGCTTTTTTTTTTAAATGGCTTTTTAAACACCCTGTTGATAGAGTTAATACCTTTCTCCTTCTTCCCTGTTGATTAGGAAATAAATTATTGTCTTCGGTTGATCAGGTTAGCCAAAATTTGGTAGCTAATCAATATTTGACCTTTAAATTTCTACATAGTCACTATTACTTTCAGACAAGAATTTAATTGGAAATTAAGGCTTACCATATGCATGCATGCATGTGTGTGTATGTGTTTCAGCTTGTACACTGTATTATAAAGAAATACTATCTATCAAAATGTGAGATAGTTACCCTGCTTGAAACCAAGATCTTATTTTTCTCCATTTTCACCTTTCATTCATCAAACATATAGTGAACACTTTCAAAGGCTTTGTTTGTAATTTTTCACTCTTTAGGATACTAAAAACATATCAATCAATTAACAAGAATTATTTATATTTTTTCTACAAAGACATAAGTGAGGTTAATCCCTGTTCTCAAGGAGTTTGTATTCTATTAGGGAAGCGAAGTGGAGGGAGGGAGGGGAAGAGAGAGGAGGAAGGAGAAAAAGGGGGGGAAAGAGATATATCTAAGGAGGGAGGCAGAGGGAGAGAGAGAAGGGGGGGGAGAGAATGTACACATGATTTCCTTGATAAAAGGAATTCTCTAGTGAAGAAACTCCCTTGACTAGTTCTGGACAGCACTTTCTCTGCAATCAATAGTCTTAAAGAGGTTATAGAACACTGAAAGGTTAAAGAGACTTGCCCAGGGTCAGAGTATATATCTGAAGAGGAGCTTTGGCCCAGTTCTTGGCTTTTTGGTCAGCTTACTACACACTATGATGCTACCTGCCTGCCTTTGCAAGTCTCCCTAAATAGATAGATAAATGATAGATAGATGGATGGATGGATGGATGGATAGATAGATAGATAGATAGATAGATAGATACATACATACATACATACATACATACATACACACACATACACACATACATACATACATACATACTGTCACTTGCTGACTTGTGACCTTGGCTAAATCACCTTACTTTCCTCTCCTTTCTTTATAAAGGGAAGGTGCTGGAATAGAAGATCTCCAAGTACACATCAAATTCTAATGTAAATTCTGTGATTTTTGACTAAAGTGACACATTTTAGAAAAGGGAACATATTTAGAAGCACATCATTAAAATGTTTTCTAAACTTCAAATGATTAAGTTTATTCTAAGACATCCACTTCAAATGTTCTAAAGAAGGAATAACACGGGTCAGCCAGGTGGCACAGTAAGAGCACCGGCCCCAGAGTCAGGAGATTTGGGTTCGGTTGAGTAAGAGCACCGGCCCCAGAATTGGGAGACTTGGGTTCAGTTCCAACTCAGATACTTAACACCCACACAAAATAACTGGCTATATAACCTTGAGCAAGTTACTTAACCTCAATTGCTTAGGGGTGGCCAGGTGGCACAGTGAGTAAGAGTACTAGCCCCAGAGTCGGGAGACCTGGGATCGCTTCCAGCCTCCGATACTCGGCACCCACATAAAAATAATAATAACTGGCTGTGTAACCTTGAGCAAGTTACTTAACCCCAATTGCTTTTTTAAAAAAAAAGAAGGAATAACACAACACACATTTATGGTATATTATAAAATAACTACTCTATTGAACTTTATATTCAGTTTAAATCTACTTAAACCTCCAACAAAACTCTCAATTAGATTCTATTTTCCAATTTAATTTATCCATATATTACAGCTTTTAGATTCTTTTAAACATAATTACATACCCATCAATCATTTGTGTTCCAATTAAAAAAATAGGTGTTATCAATGAGACAATAATGGGGTTACATCTTGTAAAGTTATCCCTTATTCTTAAAATCCTTCATTTCACTCTGCCATTCCCTCAATCTATTTTGCTTCTTCCATTTCCAGGTAAATCTTGTTTATACGTCTTGATGTCTTTACCTTTGCTCCTATTTCTCTAAAACCTTACTTCCAAAGATGTAGCATAGCATGCTGGATAGAGAGAATCACTTGCAGGAACAGAAAGACAGGTTCAAATATGAAACATATCAACTCTGTGATTCTGAGCAAATCACTAAACTTCTCAATAACCCTGAATGGCAAGACTGGTAGAGTCAATTTTGTGGGTTTTTATTCCAGGGATAACCTCTACTGATAAGATATTAAGTATAGACAAAAATAGAGGCCATAATTAGAGGGCAAAATTAAAATTCTTACATTACCTATGCACAAAGCTGTTGTGAGGAAAGCACTTTATTAACTAAAAAGTAACTGATGAACATAATTGTAAGTTATTATCTTTAGCCTTTTTTCAGTTGTGACAATCCAGTCATTACTGACAGCATGTAGGCTCATTGAGTGATCTTAAGTATATTTTATCATCCTAATCTGTTTTTAACAAGTTTAGAGTTAGTTATTAATGTTCTTCAAATGGACATAATAACAATTATTCGAGTAATTTCAAATATTACACCATTTTTATTTGTCATTATTATTTGAGGTAACAATAATAGCTCACATTCATATAGCAGTTAATAGTTATAAAAATATCTATATCTCTCATCTCACTTAGTTGTATCAATGTTTAATGTTTATTTTGCCAGTATTTTTTATTATGACCATTATATCTAACTCTTAAGGGTCCATGATTGTTTGTTTTAGAATTATAAACTAAACAGTTTTAGCATCTATTTTGGCCATCTCTAAACAGAGATTATCATTATGAGACTCATTGGACAGTAAAAGAAACTGATGCACAATGAGATAAAGCAAAATTTGAGAAAGTCAGTAACAGACCAATATCGTCAAAGAGGTTTAATAATTTAAACCATAAAGATTAAACATTGAAAGATCTGGATTAAAATCATGGGAAAATATGAAGAAGGCTGGCCTTGGATTCAAGAGAAATTTGAATTCAAATATTGACCCTGACACTTGTCAGTGTGCAAATCTCTAAAGATCTCTGAGCTTCAATTTATTCAACTGTAAACTGCGATAATAATATTCAAAGTATGTATTTAACAGAATTTTTGTGAGGATCAAGTGAGGTTATGTACATAAAGTGTTTTGTAAACCCTAATGTGCTGTATAAGTTCTTATAATCCTTTTGCCAATTACTTTTTTTTAATTGAAGATGTCTTCTTACCCTTCCAAATCTTCCCTTTCCATTGAAAGCAAGAAAAAACAAAATCTCCTATTAGAAACATACATAATCAAGAAACCTTGGACACCTTGACCAAATCCAAAAACAATATACCTCAATCTGTGCTTTGAAGCCATCCCTCCTCTATTAGGAGAGTAGCTTGTTTCATCATGAGTCATGGCTGGAATCATGGCTGGTCACTGTGTTGATCAGAGTACTTAAGCTCATTCATTCTTAAATTCATTCAGAGTTTAACATCTTTATAGTATTGTCATTATGTAAAGTAAGGCAAATTGTTCTCTCAGTTCTCATTTTACCCTTCATCAGTTGATAGATGTCTTCTTAGGTTTCTATGAAACCACTTCCTTCATCATTTCTTATAGTAAAAGAATATTCCATCATATCCATATACCATAATCTGTTTAGCTATTCCCCAAATTATAGATAATCCCGCAGTTTCTAATTCTTATCACCCCCAAAAAAACCTGCTAGAAATATTTTTGTAGATTTGGGTTATTTTCTTCTTTCTTTGATCTCTTTTGGGCATAAGTAAGTTATGATATGACTAGATCAAAGGGTAAACAGAATTTAATAGTTTTGGAGACATGCTTCCAGATTGTTTTCCAGAATGGCTAGACCAGCTCATAGCTCTAAAATAGTACATTAACGTACCTGTCCAATGCATTAATGTACACAGCCTGTCCAGCATTTGTAACTTTATTGGTTTTCTTTTGTCAACTTTGCCAATGTGAGGGTTGTGAGGTAGAATACCAAACATTTTAAAATTTGCATTTCTCTGATTTTTTAAGTTATTTGGAGCAATTTTTCACATGGCTACTCATAGCTTGAATTTTTCCCGCTGAAAATTTCCTTTTCATATAATTTGACCATTTCTCAAATAGGGGATAGTTCATTCTTATAAACTTGAAATCATTATATATATAGATTAGAAATGGGTACTTGGTTAGAGAAACTTGTTGCAAAGAATTGCTTTTCCTATTTACCTGTTTTTCTCTTAATTTCTCTTAATTTTAGTTATGTTGGTTTTGTTTATGTAAAATCCTTTAAATTTTTTCTATTAAAAATTATCCATTCAACATTCTATGATCCTCTCTCTCTATTTCCTATTTTTTCATGAAGCTCTGGATTTTGGTTAAAATATTCCTGGGAGTTTTCATTTTGGGGTTTCTTTCAGGACATGAACATTAGATTATTTGTATTTCTACTTTTCCCTCTGGTTCTAAGAGATCTAGATCATTTCTTAAAATGTGATATCTAGGGTCCTTTCTTGGTTATGTCTTTCAGACATCCAGTGATTCTTCAGTTTTCTCTCCTCAATCTGTTTTCCTGGTCAGTTATTTTGGCTACAATATATCTTACATTTTCAGTCTTTCAACTTTCTTTTGATATTTCTTTTTATCTTATGGTGTCAGTTTTTAATTGAGTCAGTTCTAATTTTCAGAGAATTTTCCTTCCAACCACTCTACCTTGAATAATATTTTGTACCTCTTGTTTTTCCCATTGTTCTCCTTTCTTTTCCCATTCCTACCCGCCCCCCCCCACCCCCACCCCAACAACCCTGGTATTCTAATTTGGCTTTAAAATATTAACTGTTTTTTTTTAACTCATCTTTTCAAAGAATTCTGGTTGGATGTATACTTAAACTGTATCTTCTTTTGAGGCTCTGTTTGTAGATGTTTTGCATTATTCTCTTCTTCTTGGTTTATATCCTGAGTATCCCTGTCCCAATAATAAATTTTTGTAGCCAGACTCTTTTGTTTTATCATTCTTCCAGTCTAATTTGGTAATTTTGGATTTGATGTTAGAGGGATGCTCTGTGCATATCTGGAGAAAATGTCTGGGCTGAGCTTTTGTTCTCTGTCTTGCTTTTTTCTGTTCTTTTTTGTCATTCTGGCATCCTCTATGAGGTTGGGTTCTGCCTGTATTGATCTGGGATCTCTTCTTGCCTTAAATATGTATGTGTATATATACATATGTATGTATGTATGTATGTATGTATACGGCCTTTGTCTTCTTTTGGTACTTGTGTTTTTTTTTTTAAAAGCAATCAGGGTTAAGTAACTTGCTCAAGGTTACACGGCCAGTTATTTCTGGGTGTGGTGCTGAGTATCTGAGCCCGGATTTGATCCAGGTCATCCCGACACTGGAACCGGTGCTCTTACTCGCTGAGCCACCTGGCCGCCCCTAAGCAATTGGGGTTAAGTAACTTGCTCAAGGTTACACGGCCAGGTGTTTCTGGATGGGTGCTAAGTGTCTGAGCCCGGGATTCGATCTCCAGGTCTTCTCAACACTGGAGCCAGTGCTCTTACTCACTGTGCTACCTGGCCGCCCAGGTACTTGTGTTTTTAAATGCCTTATGCTGCATGCCCCTGGTCATACTCTGATCCCATTGTCCTTAAACATCTGTCCCTATGTGAATGTAGAGCTGGAAATAGGATTTACTATTATTTGGGGGGAGGAAGGAGGATTTAAAATCAATCTTCTTGGAGCCACAGGCTAGAGTTAAGTGGCAGGTAGAGAGCAAAGGTAGAAGTGTAGCCCAGAAAAGGGCTCAGCAAGCCTTGACACCACAGGTGCTAGTCTTCCCTGAATACATCATACTCCCCATATTCAAATAATACATAATTCAAATGTCATTGTTAATGTAGCCCCATGTTGTTTCAGGAGGACCTTCAACATGTAAGAGATTCATGGGGCTAGATTGTTTGCATTTAGGAGAGGCCACTTCATTTCAGGGTTCCCATTGCCTTGGGACTTTCACACAAGCTTTGGATCACTGTACAGGGATGTGAAGAGGTGAGTGGGTATATGAGAAGATGTGATCAGGAAGTGAAAGAGAGAAAACAGGAGTGAAGCAGGTATAGATTGGAGCTAAGACCAGTTTAAATCAAAAATTATGATAGGTAGTGGGAATCTATAACTTCTTTTTTTCCCCTAGAGCAGAGTTAGAGGAATCTCTTCCAGAGTTAAAATTTTCTTTTCTTTTCTTGATCAACACTCACTGTGGTGAGAAGTCAGAGGAGGAATTTAGTGGTAAATTTCTTCCCTGGCCGTCCATAATATATTCAAATGGTTATGAATTTATGAAGAAAAAGCTGTGTTTTTCTCTAAATCTGCAATCTCAAAATACCATAGCACCTCTCCTCCCCCAAAGTTAAAGCGTTAATCCCTGTTAAATAATTTTATCATAACTATAATAAGAAATTGAACGATCTACTTCTACAGTCTACAACTTTTATTTTTTTCTTCAGAGTAGTAGATAGTGAGTATTTGATAAGTCTTAAGTGAATGTATTTTCTATTGGGGTAAAGGGAAAGAGAGTTGGACCGTGGAATTGCACAGAAATAGCAATTTTCATTCTATTATTTCTTAGGGAGAAAACTGCCTGTCAGTTGTTTCCAAAGCAAAGTATCATGTATTTGGATGAATTTAAGAAAACACAAAAAGTCACAAATTTTAAATTTTTCTACAATCATTTATTATGTATTTAGGTCAGAAGCATATATTAAAACTGAAATTTTGAAATTGTTTAAAATCCAAAGTGTTAAACATCCCTTAGTGTGGTAGGAAAGAGTCTGAATTCGCCAAGAAGAGTCTTCTTTTTGAAAATCCTTGTAACTTTACACACCTGTAGTCCTAATAACTGGGGTTCCATAGAGAGTAAATCGAAACAAGGAATCGATAGCAACAGATGTTTCAGTATCCTTTGATGGGAGGTGACATGAGATGTTGTTGACATGGCAGTACAACTTGGTCGAGGTAAATGAAACCTGCTACTCTGGATACAACTGGTCCCTAAAGAGAAGGTTCTGTCTTAGAATTGGAAAGAAATGTGATGTAGTGGAAAGCATGCTCTATTCCGATTTTGAAAACCTGGCATCAATCTCCAATTTGCCTCTTTCTAGATGGGAAACCCTGGGCAAGCTACTTCAATATTCTGGGCCTCTGTTTTTGCTTCTATAAAATATAACATTGGATTATATGATTTTGAAAGATGCTATAGCATTTTGTGAACTTTTTCTAATTCTCTAGAAATTTTCCTATGTTGAGGACATTGCAGAGATTTGTATTGTAACAATTTATGTTCAATGTACATTATAAGACAGATTTTGTGACCTCTTAGTGGTCTTTTATTCAATGTTTAAGACTATTCAGTTTTACTTCTATTTTAACAAATTCAGATTCTAAAATATGCTTCTTAATTCATGTGCAAAGAAGCTGTAAAGTCAAACAAATCAGTTTGGTAATCAATGAAATAAGAGGACAAACATGGAAAAAGAAGATAAGGAAATATGACTTTTGGGGTAGCTTCTAATTTCAGTGATTTTAATGCATTAGATTTTTGTTAAATCTTTGAATATTATGATCTTTTTATATACATGTTTGTACATATTAACTGATTAATCTGAATGAGGTTTGCCTAGCTTCATTTATGGTAGAATGCAAGCTCCTTGAAGTTAGGAGGTTTAATTTTATTTTTATCTGTGTATCCCCAGTGCCTACCACAATGTCTAGCAAGTAGTAGATAATCAAAAACATTAATAAATGCTTTTAGAATTGAATTGAATATCCATCAGACCTTTTTAGTATATTCACTAGATATGTTAGTAATGTATCAAGCCTGGTTTAGATGTGGATGTCAATGCTTAAGTTATTTGTCTAGGCTTCTTTCCTTTACCAAAGTTAAGCCCCACTATTTGAATTGGTTTTGATGAGGAAACCAGGTTCACTGTATTTCTAGCCTCTTCTTGTGGGATGAAATTTGATGCTTAGTAGCAACAGGTGTTCACCAAGGAAAACTAATGCATAAATCTACTGTCTCCAAGTCTGCTATCTCCATCTCCAATTACATATCTTGTTTTGTTCATCCCATTTTCTAGTATTTACAAAATTCCTTTCCCTCCTCTATGACTATATAAAATCTATCCATCCCACTGTAGTTAGATCAAGCCCCACTTTCAAGATCCCTTAGAGGATGATGATTACGTTCCCTGAACTCCTATAGCATATAGTGTCAGGGGCACATGTGTTCAGTATTTACAATTAGCCCTCTTGTAATTTTCACTAAACCTCTTTGATAGTTCCATTCTTTTTCCTTAACGTCTGCTTCCCCATCGAGACTAAAAGCTCATTGATATTAGCTTGGGATATGCATTGCAGAATAGCATGCTGCTTGATAATTATTAACAACAATAATGTAGTATAGCTGACTGATAAAGGCAGGAAGTAAATAGCTTCTGCCAACAATTCAACTGAGAGCAATCAACATTTTTGCCACTTTGAGGCTTCATCAAGGTCATAGATTAAAGCAGGGAGACCTAAACTCTCTGGAATGGTGTTTCTTATGGGCTGGTCCATTATATGGTGATCACAGAGATAAATATCTGGAAAGGAGGGCAAGAGTGTTAGCCAGAAGAGACCTCTTTTTATTATACATGGATAAATTCAGTGGTGTGTTTTTCCTTGGTAAATTTCTCCATATGTCTGTTACTTTGTGTTATGAATATCACTAGAGATCTCTCCTTTGATAGGTTGACCTGGGAATTGTACAAGAACTTGGGCACAGAAAAAAAAAAAAGAAGCCACGGGTACAATGACTATTTCACGAGATTGGCAACAGATGTATTCTTGGCAACAACTTATAAGTCTTTTCTTAATCTTTCTGTTCATGGCTGTGTCAGAGGATATAGGACCCTGATATTTGAAAGCAGATACTGTATCTTTCATCTCTTAATCTTCCACAGGTCCTAGAGATTCATTTCACATTTTCTGGGATTATTATGTAAAAAGACATGGTGCTTAGGAGCTGGGTGTGTACATGTGCAGGTTTATACAAACATATGTACACATGATGTATGAATATGTATAGGGTTTATAATTTTCTACACATAGTAAGTGTTAAATAAATGTCTATTGATTGGTTCAATCATGTGTGGGAGTAGCCACTGTCTCAGGATTTCTGTCTATCAAGACTTTGGGAGACTTCTACCTTCACCGAAGCATTTAGTTGAAATAGTAACTTAAACTACACTTTTCAAAATATTTTAGTTGAGCACGTAACACAAATTATTTGATTAATGTGTTGTAGCCTTCATCTGTTGAACAGATAATCATTTGGGACCTTTTTCAGCAGAAGATGCTTGCTAGGTGAACATCTGCATAATATAGAATTTTTTGAGATGGACTTTTATACTTCTTCTATCACCCCTTTGTGATTTTTTTTTTACTTAAAAAAAGCTGTCATTGTTATTTACTTCTGCCACACAGACCATGCATTGATATAACACTTAATACTTACAATATATTTTCGCATACATTATCTCAATGGGGTGGGGAAGTGTAAAATACTCATTCTTGAAAGACAAAAATAGGAACATAAAAATGGGGAGAAGTTAACACCAGCATGATAGAGGTCTTTCATTTGGCTGTCTTTAAAGTCTACAATTCCAAACTGATGGTTTTGTGAATGATATCCATGGTAAATGGGTGGTTTTGAATATTTCCTAGTTAAATCAAAGTGGCAGAGCTATCCTAGAAAAGAATTAGAACATCCTGAACCAGAAGTCCTGACATATAGCTCCCAATTTCCAAATCTAATAGATTTTTTCCTGATTTTTATCTTTCTTAACTGCTCTGCAGCATTTGACTCTGAAGAATTTTAAATGACAAATACATGAGTTTATATTTGATCCTGGGGATAATAGGGAGTCACTGGAGTTTATGAAGTAGAGCAGACACATGATCAGACCTGTGCTTTAAGGAAATTACTTTCACAATTGGGTGATGGATTGGAGTGGGGAGAGGCTTAAAGCAAGAAGACCAAATAGGAGGTTACTGGATCCTCTTGAATCTATCTTCCCTCTTTTTTATTTTCACCTCCCTGATATTGTTGTCTCTTGGTATTTTTTCTATTGTCTGACCACTCTTTTACAAAACCTTTTCCTGCATCATTATCTATGTCATGCCTACTAAGTGGTTTTATCCAACTCCATCTTTGATCTTTTTCTCCTCTCTATTTGTTTGGTGACCTCATCAGCTCCCATGTTGTAATGAGAATGTAAATTTTAAAGATCTTCCCTGCCCCTAGGCTAAACTGCACCTGGAGCCTGGGGTGAGAGGCTTGTTTTTCAGTTGATACTTTTTGATTGGCCAGTGGGTCCAAAAGGTCGTTACATTCTCTGAGCCAGGAGAAGGCTATATAAGCCCTGATGTGTAGCTTTGTTTTGGGGCTCACTTTGAGAAGTGTTCTGTGATTTGATATGGATTATGGGAAGCCATTGTCCAGATCCCCCCGGCTTTGAAAAACCCAGATGTTGAAACCCAGATGTTGATCGGCAGATCCAAGAACCTGTGTGAGCAGGACACCGGGGTGCTTGCTGCTACACATGTTTACAATTATCATCTCTGAACAGATGACTCAAGGATCTCTCTATTCATCCCTAGTTTCTTTATTGTGCTCCAGAACAATAAAACCAACTAACCAAAGAACATTTTTAACAGGATGGCCTGTAGTGATCTCAAATCGAACTTTTACAAAAGAAAACTCATTATTTTCTCTTTCTTCTAATCCTCTTCAAAAGTTTTTATTATTGTTAAGGTCATCACTATGATTTTGTTCATCCCTTAATAACCTCAATGTCATCTTTGATGCCTCAATATCACCTGGTATATACAAGCAATTGTTAAATCTCCACAAGATCTCTTAATTATATCCCATAATTTCCACTCTAAATAGCCACCACCTTAGTTCAGACCCTCATGGCCTCTTATCTAGACTATTGCAATAGAATTCCTATTTGGTTTTCCCATATCATCTCTTTCTACTTTAATCTAGCACTCTCACAGCTACCAAATTGATTTTCCTAAAGCACAGAACTGACCATATCACTGTTTTACTCATTAAATTCCAGTGGCTCCCTATTGCCTTTCCAATCCATAAAAATTCCTCTATTAATGAAACTTTCCACAATGTGATACCTCCCTCTGCCTTTTCAGTTTTCTTATATTCAATACTTCTTCTGCCTTATACATGATGCTCTATGTCCCATGTCCACATTTTTGCAAGAGCTTTCTCCCATGGATGGAATGTTTTGTCTCCTCACTGTGACATTATTAGTCTTAGTTTATTTCAAGATACACATCAAGTAAAACCTTCTCCAGGAGTCCTTTTCTATTTCTTCCAAATATTAGGGACCTTCCTTCAAGATTACTTTGTATCTGCTTTACATGCATCTCATATGCACACATATGCATATATATATGTGTGTACATATGTATATACTCACAAATATATATATACATTGATTTATAAATATATACATATGCATATGCATCTGTGTGTATAGCTAGATACACACGTACTGCCCTCAGTGTTATAATTTAAACTCCATAAGAATAATTTTTGCTTCTGTCCTACATCTCTAGCACTTAACACAGTGTCTGACACACAGTAGGTATTTAATAAATATAGGTTGATTGAGTCGGTGATGATAAATCTTCCATAAGTATTTTTGAGTGATTGAAAGAATAAATGAAACAGAATCCCAAATTCAATCCCAGAAGTGGTAAAGATTTTGGAGATATCTTCTTTCATTCAAATGTGTATATCATAGTTAGACTGTGAATTTCCTTTTCCTTTCTATTATTGTGTATGTGTGAGTGTGTATGTGTTGTGTGTGTGCACACATGTGTGGTTAGTGCTGGAATACATTTTTAAATGCTTAAAAAATCAGTAATCTATATTTAAGTGGGACTTTTTTTAAGTGTTCTCAACACATATGAAAAACCAGTTTCAGACTTGCAACATCCAAATGAAGGAAGGAAATATAAATAACAGTTTTTCTGTGTCTCCTATTTCCCCTCCACTCTCCTTTAAGAGAAAGAATCAGGTTCAGGGAAATTTAAAGATTTGGCAAAAAGAAAATTCATGGCAGAGATATTCTGGGAAATATTCAAGGTGTCATTCACTAGTGGTGTGGTCTAGGAAATCTCCACCCCAAATTAAGGAAAACCCTCTTCTCAGCATGTATACAAATTGTTCATTCTAGATCTCAAATACATAGTTAGGTATGGTACATACATGATAAATCAATTTGATTTTTCCTAGAAATGATTTGGTTAAGAAGTTAGAATGGAAATTGCTTTGTGTAGAAATGAGAAATATATTTCAAACTATTAAAAATCCAAGATCCAATGTATTAAGATTGTGGTTTTTTTGTACCTTATTCTACAGAGAATCCAAGTAATAGATTTAACAAATCATAAATAATACCAATATAGATCATAATAGATTTAGACCCATGGAGCAAGAGCAAGTAAATGAGTCTAAAATTCCCAATGAAAAGGAAGAAGATTAATAAGAAGTGTTGCTTGGTCTGTGTTCAAACCACAAAGTTAGATTTAAAAAAAAAAGTCTTGGGTACCAGTAATGAGATTCTTTGTTTGAAGTAAAAAGTGAGATTGTTCCTGTTTTGCTGCATTTGAATAGAACAGATTGCTCATCTTTCCAAACACCACACAATGGATGACAGGCTTTAAATCAAAATTGTTTACCTTTGTATTTACAGGAACCTTGCCAGTATTTTAGAGATGAACTCATTGGTATGGGTTGCTGTTTACAATATTATACCTGTAGTATATTTTACTTTAAGGCTTTTTGTTTTTCAAGGAACATTGATTCCTTCAATATTTTGCCATATTTGTAAGAATTCTTTTTCCTTACATCAGCTTTAAGGTTCTCTCTCACCTCCCAGCTTATACTCCTGCTACTGGGTTGGAAAGTTCCTGTTTCAACAGGTAGCTCAAACACCGATGATTGTAGGCCACATTTCTGTGGCCATACCATCTATACTCTTAAAATCAGGTGATATAATTAATCTAACTAGAGCAAAGCCTACCTGGACCTTTTCTCCAGAATATGGTCTACAACATTTTTGGAGCCATATGATAGAATTGGCAAAACCATTTCACCTGGCTACTTTTCATATGTAGTTTAGGGTTTTACTCAATTTGAGCAAAGTCCATTCTTTATAGTAAATTCATTTATCTTTCTCTGACAACTTAGGGAAATTTAAGGAGTGGCACATTTGAAGAAGCTTAATTAATAAAGAATTGTTATTTTTTTCCATTTTTCAAATGTTTTATTAACTTTTGATTTACATAATTCATTTCTGCCAGATTTTGAGTTACACATTTTCTCCCCGTTTTTCCCCTACCCAACGCCCCGAAATAGCAGTTCCACAGGATATCCCCTCCTCCAATCTGCTCTCTCCCATATCTTCTCTCATACTTTCTTTGACTTTTCCAGTAGGGCATGGTGGATCTCTATGACCCAGTGCCTGTATTTCTCAATTACATGTAAAATAGTATTATTAACAGTATATATATTTAAACATTTGATTTTAAAACTTTGAATTCCAGATTCATTCCCTTCCTCCCTTGTTACCTCCCCTTACTGGAAAGATAAGCAGTTCAGTATAGGTTGTACATGTGTAGCTTATTAAAACATTAACATAGTTGATATATTGTAAAAGACTGACTATATTTCCCTCCCTCCTATCCCACCTTCTACTTGATCTATTCTCTACTTTGATCCCATCCCTTTTTAGAAGTGGGTGCTTTCAGCTTCCCTCCCCCTCAGCCTTCCCTCCATTATATCATTCCCCCCCATCCCGTTCCCCCCTACTATACTGTAGGGTGAGATACCCTATGTAGTGTGAATTTCATTCCCTCCCCGAGCAAAATTCAATGAGAATAAGGTTGACCCCTTTCCTTTTGACTTCCTATTCCTCCCCTCCAATTTTCCCTTGCCTCTTCTATATGAGATAGTTTCCCCATTCTGTCTCTCCCCATCTTCTCTCATTATATTCCTCTCTCACCTCTTAATTTCACCTTTTAAGTACCATCCCTTCCTATTAAATTGGTCCTGTGCCCTCTATCTATATCTACCTGTAAACATACATACACACATTCACATATGTATTCATATGCCCGTATACCCTCTGATATATATATTCCCTTCAACTATTTTCATACTGAGAAAAATTTCATCAGTTATAATTTTCATTTTTCCATGTAGGAATGTTAATAGTTCCACTTTGATAAGTTCCTTATGGTTGCTTTTCCCTGTTTACCTTCTCATGTTTCTCTTGCTTCTTGTATCTGAGTGTCAAATTTTCTATTCAACTGTTTTTTTCATCAAGAATGCTTGAAAGTGTTCTATTCCACTGAATGACCATATTTTCCCCTGAAACATGATACTTAGTTTTGCTGGATAGGTGACTCTTGGTTTCAATCCCAGCTCCTTTGCCCTCCAGAATATCATATTCCAAGCCCTTTGATCCCTCAGTGTAGAAGCTGCCAGATCTTGGGTTATCCTGATTGTGTTTCCACAATATTCAAATTGTTTCTTCCTGGCTGCTTGTAATATTCTCTCCTTGATCTGGGAATTCTGGAACCTGGCTATAATATTCCTCAGAGTTTTCTTTTTGGGATCTTTTCCAGGAGGTGATTGGTGGATTCTTTCAAGCTCTATTTTGCCCTCTGGTTCTAAAACATCAAGACAGTTTTCCTTGAGAATTTTCTTGAAGTATGATTTCTAGGTTTTTCTTTGATCATGGCTTTCAGGTACTCTAAATAATTTTTAAATTATCTCTCCTGGATCTATTATCCAGGTTAGTGGTTTTTCCCATGAGATACTTCACATCGCCTTCTATTCTTTCATTTGTTTGGATCTGTTTAATAACATCTTGATTGCTCATAAAGTCATTAGCTTCCATTTGCTCCAATCTAATTCTGAAGCAGATTCTCCTCATTGAGCTTTTGAGATTCTTTTTTCATTTGGCAAATTTGGCTTTTGAAGGCATTGTTCTCATCATTGCCTTTTTGAGCCTCTTTTGCCATTTGAGTTAGTCTATTTTTTAAGGTGTTATTTTTCTCAGTCAGGCTGTTGACCCTCATTTTGTAATTTTCTTGCATTGTTCTCATTTCTCTTCCCAATTTTTCCTCCACTTCTCTAATTTGCTTCTTAAGGTCCTCTATGGCATGTAACCAGCTCATATTTTCCTTTGATGTTTTTGGTGCAGGAGTTCTGACTTCATTGTATTTCTCCTGTTCCATGCTTTGATCCTTTTTGTCCCCCAAATAGGAGTCTAATATTGGGTTCTTCTGTTTGCTTTGTTTCCTTTGCCTGGCCATGTTGCCACTCAATTACTTGACTTTTGGGCTTTTTGCCACGGTAGGATTCTGCTACCAAACAGGGGAGCTTTGGTCCCAAATACTGGGGTTTTCTCAGCTGCCAGAGGTATTAGTTGGGAGCCCTTGCTAAGCTTCCACATGCTCTGGCAAGCTGGTCACATACCCCAGGACCTCCACCCTAGCATGCAATCCAGATCCAAGCAGGTTAAAGCAAGAGCGATTACCCCTCAGACTGGTTGCTTGGTTCCACTACACCACTCTGCAGGTCAGGAGCTGAAGCTGCCACTTGACAGTGGTGGCTACACTGCAGGCCTCAGTGGCTTTGCCAAGGCACTCCCAACTACTGGGTCCCAAAGTCCATACTTCACTGACCTCTCACTTTGTCCTTCTCATCTATGTGTTGATAAATCTGGAAATTTCCACAGCTGCATGTGATCTGGAGTCCCTCTGGCTGGGGCTGGTCAGGCCCACCCTGGGGCTAAAATCTTGGTGTGGAGCTGGGCTTGGTTGCCAGAGTACTTCACTGGCCCATTCCTGCCAGCCTGCCAGGCTGTCCTCAGTGGGAGGTTAGCTTCTCTGTGTCATTTTGTGGGTTCTGTAGCTTCAAAGTTTGTTTAGAGTCCCCTTTTACACGAATTGGGGAAGGTGAAAGCCTAAGAATTATTATTTTTTATGTTTTTAATTTGTTATAGAAAACGAACTTTGCTTATTCATTCATTCATTTTGTAGCATGTAAGGTTCTCAAAAATCACTATAGGAACATGGGGAAGAATTTGAGAGAGATTTTAATTCTTCTGGATAGTTTTAAATTCAATTGTATTATTCCTTCTGCTTAAATACTCAAAGCAAGTAAGATCCCCACAAAACCAGAATTATTCAGTCACTCATTTCAACATTCTTCTGTCTCATAGCTCCAGTAGTTTGCTTTGGCTATCATACTAACATTATTCTACATCATCACATATAAAAATATTTTTATAAAAAAAGGCCCTGCCATATGATTAGTCTAAATCAAATGGCTTCCTCTAATTCCATAATTAAATATTAATTCTTTTGAATTGAAAATACCTAGACTTGGAGTCAGAAGATCCAAATGAAAATCCTGACTCTGCCACATATAACCTATGTTACCTTAGTCAAGTTACTTCCCTTTTTTGGTCTTCAGCATCTTTATTTATAAGATGACCATATTGTGGGGTGGCCAGGTAGCACAGTGAGTAAGATCACCGGCCTCAGAGTTGGGATGACCTGGGATCGAATCCGGGCTCTGATACTCAGCACCACACCCAGAAATAACTAGCCATGTAACCTTGAGCAAGTTACTTAACTCCAATTGCTTTAAAAAAAAATGACCATATTGAATTAGATAGTTTCTAAAGTCATTTTGCACTTTAATTCTATGATCAGAAAACAGTTTCACTGTTTTTCCCTTGGGAAAAGAGGGAGAAATAGAATGCAATATTGTAGACCATATACATACCAGCAGTCTAGTTGAGATATGATAAGACCCTGAATTAGGGTGGTAGCTATGTCAAGTGAGGAAGAAATGAATGTTAGAGATGTTTTGGAGAAAGAAAGGACAAAATTTGACTGCTGTGAGTATGACAGATGTCATAAGCTTATGAAAAAATTATGGTATCTTTGGTAATTATAGAGAAGTTCGGAGGAGAGGTAGGTTTCAGGAGAAAAGATTAGTTTTAGACTGTGAAATTTGACCTCCCTATAGGGAAGTCAGATTGAAATGTGGAAGAGGCAATTTGTGATGCAGGACTTTAGAAAAGGAGAGACTAGAGATGAACATGGAAATCTAGGAGTCATTGGCATAGAGATTGTTATTAAACCCATGGATGCTAATGAGGTCAAGAAGGGTGTAGATTGGGGTGGCCAGGTAGCACAGCGAGTAAGAGCACCGGCCCCAGTGTTGGGATGACCTGGGGATTGAATCTGGGCTCAGACACTTAGCACCCACCCAGAAACACCTGGCTGTGTAACTTTGAGCAAGTTATTCAACCCCAACTGCTTAGGGGCAGCCAGGTGGCTCAGCAAGTAAGAGCACTGGCAGAGTCAGGATGACCTGGGGATCGAATCCGGGGTCAGATACTTAGTACCACACCCAGAAATAACTGGCCGTGTAACTTTAAGCAAGTTACTTAACCCCAATTGCTTAAAAAAAAAAAAAAGATTGTAGATTGAAAAAAGGCATAAGACAAAAAAAAATTATTTGGAATGAATTCAAACTTTTTAAACAGTCATTTTCTATATGTTGAAACATAATCAGCTTCTTCCTTTTTCATGTTTCCTTTGGTGCTAAGTTAAAATAACAATCATAACAGTCCAGCCAACTTATGGTGAGCTTCTCCATCCAATTCTTCTTTGGGAAATGACATTGCTATTACTGGGCATCAAATATCTCTAATGTTTCTGATGCCCAAAATATATAAGGGAATGAACTCAGAAGTATAAGCCTAAGAATCACTTCCCAAAAGATAATTGGCAACAGGATAGAAATACATTTCAAAAGATGAATTGCCAATATATAAAAGAAACTCTAAATCACTAATAATAAGAGAAATGCATATAAAAGCAAGTCATAGGTTTTTATCTTACAATTTTAAACTGGCAAAGATGACAAATCATAGTTGATGATAGAGGGGCTACGGAAAGACAAGCACACTAATACACTGTCAAAAGTGCAGTGAATTGGTCCAACTGTTCCGGAAAACAATTTTTAATTATGTGAAAAGAGCCACTAAACTGAAAATACACTTCCTTAATTAAAATGCTGGGCTTATGTCACAAGGAGGTCGAAGACAGAAAAAGTTCCAAATATCTGCCAAATTAGTTATAGCAGAAGTTTTATTTGTTAGCAAACTAAAAAGAAAACATGTGCATATCAAATGAAGAATTACTAAAGTTTAGTCACTAAACAAATTATGACATATTTGTATAACAGAATCGTTATTGTGACATAAGAAATGACAAAAAATATATTAGGAATTCAGAAAAATCATGGAAAGATTTACTTGAACCAATGTAGGGAGGTTGAGGTCAAGGAACAACCAAGAAAAATACAGACATAAGGGCTAAAATCATGCAAGCAAAAACACTGAAAGGCAGTTGAGCTCAGATCAATTGCTCTGACATATCTTGTTTCCAGAAGACAGAAGCTAATACTCTTACACCAGTAGAGATGTAGGAGACTACACACATGGAATCTTGACTATACTAAGCTAGTCAGTTTTGATCAAGTGATTTTCTTTTTTATAGTGGAGAATTCTGTAGAAGGAATATATTAGGATATATTAGGAAATAATCATGGTACAAAAGTGAAAGGTTTCATTAAATATTTAAAAAGAAATAAAGAGTAAGGCTAAGAATAGAGGTAATAGACTTCCACAAAAACATGAATGTGTGGATAAGGTAAACACCGATTTGTTCAACAAATCTCAAAATAATTGAAGGTCACACTACAATGCTTGCAGCTAAAGTTGGAAATGAAGTTTTAGAATAATAATATTGTTGTTGCTGTTCAATCCTTTCAGTCATGTCTGACTCTTTGATCCCATTTAAGGTTTTCTTGACAAAGACACTGAATTGATTTGCCACTTTTTTTCCTCAGCTCATTTTACAGATTTGCATACCGAGGCAGAGTTAAGTGACTTTCCCAGGGTCACAAAACTAGTATGTATCTGAGGTCAGATTTGGACTCAGATCTTCCTGACTCTAGGTCTGGCACTCTATCCACTGCAACACCATTAACAACAATAGTATTTTCTTGTTAGAAGGGCCATCTGACATCATCCAATTCATAATAATTGACGCTGGACAAAGCATAATCTTATGACCTTGTGCTGTTTGTTTAGAAGCAACTAGAACCCCATCACAAGGCTGTAGCATATTCTGGGCCCCACTTGAAAGAGGCAGACTTTCAGATGATCTGGTAAATCAAGATATTCAGATGCGGAAGGTAGGCAAAACCTGAAGGGTCCATATAAGTCTCTGATTTCCTTCTTGGATTGTGGGAAAGCAAGTGTTAGCAGTTTATTTTAGACTGTTTCTGGAATTCTCTGGGTTTTCCCATGTACTGTATTTCCCAAAGCTTGACCCTGACTGGACCCTGGATATCTTAAGGTTGATTTCCCACCCCTTGCTCCTAATATGGGCAATGCTTTGATTCAGGGTTTCTCCCAACAAGGCTTTATCTGTCCTGGTCAACATTATGTCATTAATATGATGGTATATATCAGTGCCCTCAGAAAAGGAGACCTTTTTCCAAACTGGCAGTATAAGGGAGAGTTCAGATAGCCCTGGGGAAGGACATTGAAGGTCTATTGGATTCTTTCTCAGGTAAAAGCAAATGACTCCTGACTAGTGTTAGCCACAGAAATGGGGAAAGAACTATTAGTGGGATTAAAAATTCCAAACCACTTACTCTGGGCCTGGACTTGGTGGTATATAACATTGATAAGGTCAGAAATAATAGTAGTAATACCCATGGACATTTGTTTAACTCTGTAGCCTAATGTAAGCTTCCAGGTGTCATCTACCTTCCTCACAGATGACACAAGATTGTTCTAAGAAGGACTGATACAATGAAGTAGTTTTATTTCCTTCACCACTAGAGAAGAAATATCTTTCACCTGCTATGACCCCTAGGGACCTACTATTGTATGCTTTTTAACCATAAAGAAAAATGTCAGTAACTGTATATTTGGTCCTATCCCCAGTAAAAGGACTAGAGGTTGCTAAAATTTTTACCAGTTGTTCAGTCACATTTAAATACTTGTAGAGGTGAGGGGGAGGGGAGATCCATAGGTGAAGTTTAACGTCATTCTGGTGGGACTCCACCCAGAAAGTGAGAACTAATTGTCCCCAGAAGGCTGGTGGTCATAGAATGTGGCAAGGAGATGTACAAATACAATTTGTTGAATTCATTCCCTTTAGAAAGAACTCTTCTCCCACTCTCCCTTTCAAATGTCCATCTGGCAGCTGACTATGACAGCAAGAAATTCCCATCTCAGTCACCTAAAAAGTAATAAAGAGTTCCACATCTGGATGTTCTAATGAATTTGGCTGTCTGTCAAATTAAAAGCTCAGAGAGTTTCCTCAGTCTATGGAATTCAGCTACAGAGAGTTTCAGCATTAGTGCCATTAGATCATAACCTTAGGATACATTGTTCCAGTGACTCATTAGGTTGCTCTCTGAACTACAACTATCCCAGTTCTTAGGTTAAGAAGTTGTACCTACTCTCTGCTCCCTGAGGGTAGGGAATCACCTTTCTCCCTAAAACCACAAAGAGATAAATCTGGAGCTTTGTTATTACTGTAGGAAGTTTACAAGTCTCTACCTCATATCCTCTCTCTCATTCTCATGGGTCATGGCTCCTATATGAGAGGGAAACAAAATATCTGAATTGAAGATTATAAGGCAGGTTTCTTTTTTTAATTTCTATTTTTTAAAGTTTAATAGCATTTTATATTTCTGCAGTTACACATCAAGAAAATTTTTAGCATTCATTTTTACATGATTTTGAATTCCAAATTTTTCTCCCTCTCTCCCCTCCCCTCCTCTGAAAATGGTAGGCAGTTTGATATAGTTTATACATGTGCTGTCATGTAAAAACTATTTCCACGTTATTCACAGCTATGAAAGAAGAAACAGACCAAAAAGGAAAAAAAAAAACATAAGAAAGAATAAAGTGAAAAAAAATATGCTTCGATCTCCATTCAGAGTCCATCAGTTCTCTAACTGGATATGGATAGCATTTTCCTTCATGAATTCTTTGTATTTGTCTTAGATCATTGTGTTTCTGAGAAGAGCTGAATCATTCATAGTTGATCATGATACAATGTTGCCGATACTGTGTACAATGTTTTCCTTGTTCTGCATTTCATTTTGCATCAATTCATATAAGTCTTTCCAGGTTTTTCTGAAATTTGCCTGTTCATCATTTCTTATTGCACAAAAGTATTCCATTACATTCATATACCACAGCTTGTTCATCCATTCCATGATTTATGGGCATCCTCTAAATTTCTAATATTCTGCCACCATGAAAAGAGATGCTATAAATATTTTTGCACATACAGGTTCTTCTCTCTGCCTTTTAAAAATCTCTTTGGGATACAGACCTAGTAGTGGTATTGCTGGATCAAAGAGTATGCACAAATTGATTGCCTGTTGGACATAGTTCCAAATTGCTCTCCAGAATGGTTGGATCACATAAGGTGGGTTTCTGACTGCATTTTTTCAGTCCCACCCCTTCAGGAGAGACCTCTTCACTTATGAAACCACCAATTCCATTACATATCCATTGGCTTTCATTGCATTGAACTTGAAAACCAAGAGAGTTGCTGAATGTGCTGAACTAGTTAACCTTTATTCTTGTTGTGCTGACAGTCCAACAATGAAGGGATGTTGTACTTGGTGCTTTCTTTATGCTCCCAGAAAGTTTTCTCCAGCACCTCACTGAACTAATCATTTTAAGTAGGATGCTGCTCCCTGCTCTATATAGTGGGCTTCTCATAAATGATATGGAAAACATGTATGACCAGGTACCATGCGGTGTCACAGCAACTGATCACCCCATTCTCCATATTTGTACTGTTCTGTCTCAACTAAGCCATGATGTGATATATAAGACCATTGCATCTCATACCAAATACTGATTATGTTAAGTATTAGGAACATGTCTAATAATAACACCCTATTAATTCAAATTTAATGTTGGGATGAAATGAGAAAACTCACAAGTCATCGGATAGTTAACTAAAGAATACAGTTTTAACTGGGTTATAGTGAACCCTACCTTCTTTGGTAACAGCGCTTTCTTTTCTCCCTATGGTAACTCATTTGCTTAATAGGGTAGGCTACGGTGACTTATTTGGTCTTCAGAAATCCACCAAGTCTAAAGAATCCCAACTCCATTTGAGTGGGACTTTTTATGCCCTTAGGAAATTGCTATAAGGGAGACAGGAAACAATCAAGTCCCAGAATAGTTTTGTTGCCTTTTAGGAAAGACGAATACTTATTGCAAAGAAACTGAGAATCCTGTTCTTTTGACATATGTAATGTGTTGTGATTACACATGCAAAAATTAAGACAATCCTTGTCCTCAAGGAACTTAATTATAATGAGGGAAAAACACATAATGGGTTCTTTAGTTCAGAAGTTACTGGGATGATGAATGTGGATTTAGGGGAGAGAGGAGAGATTAACTCACCCCAACCAGGGACCATGGCAGAATTAATGAGGGTTAGTGGGGATGAGGAGAAAAGAGAGTGGGGAAAAGAATATGCATGCATGGGAGCAAGGTAGTTAGTGAGGCTGTGCAGAATACAGAGAAAACCTTATTTAGTGAAGCATGATGCTTGCAGTTTTCCTGAATAACTGCTCAGGTAGCCACCATTAGCCCACTAATAGAAGGTGTACCTGTTCCTTCTATACTCAATCACTGCCCTGAAATCTAGTCCTGTATTAAAAATCTCCATCTGGATGCCCCCAAAGCATTATAAATTCAATGTGGAAAAAAAAGAAACTCATTTTATGTTCTCCCAAACCCATTTGTCCTCCCAACTTTTCTATTTCTATTCAAGACCTAACTATACTCCCAGGCACTTAAATTTGCAACTTCAGAATCATTCTTGATTTTTCCCTTTCTTTATTACTAAGCCTCTAGCTCCATTACAACTAAGTAGTTGCCAAGTCTTGTTAATTCTATTTGAGTTAAAGACAATACCTACATTCCCTTATCTCCCTTCACACAGCCACTATTCTAGTTCTAGCCCTTATCATCACTCACCTAAATTATGGCTGTGTCCTCCCTACTTCCAGTCTCTCCCTTCTCTATTTTATTGCTTACATAGCTGCCTAATTTATATTCCATCTATGATTACTGAAACATAGCTACCCCACAAGGCACAACTTCCCTGGCCACCTTTTCCAGAACTGGCTATACCTTCATTAATTATCCTTGGCCCACTGGTTTAGGAGGAAGGGTTGGAAAATTCCTTCTTCCTCATCACCATTTCTATCCACCTACCTCCATCAATCAGTATCCTCTCTTCCTTTGAGGTTCTAGTTATACATATCCCACTCCCCAGTCAAAATCCTGGTAGCTGCTATCTACAGACCCTCCACGTCATTCCCCTTCTTTTCTCAGAGTTCAGTAACTGGCTTACAATTTCCTTTCCTCCCTAACTTTTGTCATCATACTAGAAGACTCCGACATACATACTGACCCTTCCTCAAATGCCCTAATAATTCAATTTCTATACTTGCTCACTTCCCATGAGCTATACCTTAGTCCACCTCAAGCACACATGAAGATGTTCATATCCTTGAACTTCCCATCACCCCCAAATGTACCACTTCTTTGTTCAAGAATTCCAAAATCCTCCTCTCTGACCAAATTACATTGGCTTTTCATTTCTCCCTCTTCTCTTTTAGAACTCAATTCTTCATCTTCACCATGACCTCTAATCTTAACTGCTCATTTCTCTTCTAGGTCCTCTACCCTACGCTAGCCATCCTCTCTTCTTTTCTGCATTTTGTCCTGTTGGTGAACTGATTCAAATTTACACTGTCCTCTTCTCTTAAATCTCTAGCTCCCTTATCATATTGCCAATTCTACCCACCTAAGTCTCCTTCTTGGATGACATTCATCATCTGCCTCATTAGTTCCTACACACATGTGCTACTGAAAAAAAAGATGGAGAAAATAGCACAACAGTTCTGACTAGGTCTACTACAAATTTATGTTACACAATCTCAACTGGTCCTTTACTGCTGCTATGCAATCCTACACATGTCCGTTATCAACTCACTATCCCACTCCCCAAAGTGACTCTTTAAAACCTTTTCTTTCCCCTTCAAACCTTTCCATGCCTCCCCCTGGCCTCACTCTTTCAACTGAGAATCTTGTCTCATATTTTACAGAAAAAAATTGAAACCATTCACCATGAACTGCATCTTTCCCCCTCTTTTATCACTCATATGCCTTCTACCATTGTCTTATCCTTCACCCCTATAGCTTTGTTCTTTACCAAGACTAATTCTTCTACTTTCTTGATTGGATGTTAACTATTTATAGAATGAATCTCAAAGAAGAGGTGACTGAAAGATGGTGGTAGAGGGATATCCTAGAAATGATAATGATGAGCAAAGGATAATCCAACTCCATTATGAGCAGTGAGCCTGGGTGAAACTATTGCTAGAACAGGTAATCAGGGAAGCTGTATCAAAGAGGGATCTAGATTTCAGTGCAATATGGTGGGAATGAGAAAGGAAATGGATTAAGATAAAATCTGATTTATTACCTATGTCATTCTAAGGAGCACAGTGGAAAGGCTGGGCAGGTATAGAATGGGAAGTTAGGAAGTTTAGGTTGAAGAGGGTGGGAATAAAGGAGCATTAAAGAGAAAATAGAGAATGGGGTTTGAACAATGGCAGCCAGGTATTCAAAATCAACAGGAATTGGTGGGTATGATGGAGTAGACTAGTGTTAGTCTTTTAAGAATGAGTCCTGGTAGGTTTTCTGTGCCCAAAAGGGTTCATCATTGAGTAGAGTTGTCCCATAGCTGGAAATTGAAGGAGGGGTAATATGCAGAGGGTATCTAAAGTCAGACAATGAGGAAGTATAGAGTGCCACAAGTGATATAAGTGGCTATAGACAGTGCTTTCTTGGAGTCTGATGGAAGGGTAAGGCAGGTTCTCAGACATGTGCCTTAGGCAACTAATTTGGATTTCTCCACTAAGTAGAAGATGAGTTTTAATGTATTATTTCATGTATATTAGTGAAGGAATTTTTTTTTTAATTTTTGTATGTTAGGAAACACATTTAGATGTCACAAAAATGTATGAAGACAAAGCAGAGGGGTTTACCTGAACCTCCAGTTAGTTATTCAACACTACTCCTATTTATTTGACTCCTTGGTGTTCCACTTTATTTTTCCTTTGTAGTTCAGGTTTGAGCTAATCCCAGTCATTTTTTGACACCCATAATTTTCTTACTATGATTTTTATTTTAAAGAGTTAGACCCCTTACTAGAAGTAGTTTCTCATTTCAATGATGATAAACTTTTCCCATTCAGTACCTATAGTTATAATGAATGTTTTTTTTAATTAAAAAAGAAATATTTAAACCCAAAAGAATTAGACACATTTGTCTAGGGAGAAAGAAAAGGAACTTTTAAGGTAATTTAGTTTGGCCTGTAAAAGTTTCTTAATTTCACAATATATGGCCACATGTAGTTCATTTTTCATGTATAATGGTGGTGCTTTTTCTTGACCTATTTACTTGCAATTTTCTTTTTTCACACCCCAGGTTTTATTCCCCCTTATAGTTGTTTATGGAAGCAAAGAATTTTGTCTCAGGCAGGATCATATAACAAGAACAGGGTGCCAAAAAGGGAAACAGGAACTAGGTCAAACAGCAGATAGAGTGCTGAACCTGGAAACAAGGAGACTTATCTTCCTAAGTTCAAATCTTGCCACAAGCACTTACTAGCTGTGTGACACTGGGCAAATCCATCAACCCTGTTTGTCACAATGTTTTCATCTACAAAATGGGAAATCACTTAATCTCTATTTGCCTTAATTTTCTGGAGGATGAAATGGCAAACCACTTCAGTATCTTTGCCAAGAAACCCCACATGGGCCAGGAAGTGTCAGACATAACTGCACAACAATAAAGGAACTACTGCAGAAATCTCTAGCTCCTAAATTTCCACTTAATCCTTTTGTTCTTGCCCAAGATTGATTTGCATGGCAATGAGGGACATTATGGGGATTGAAAAAAAAACCTTTTTCACCCCAGCTTTGTATGACTTCTTAACAATTTTGATATGGAATGACTTGAAGAAAAATAGACTAATAACCCATAGTATGACAGCTACTGAAAGGAATTATTTTTTTTAAGCACTCGGGGTTAAGTAACTTGCTCAAGGTTACATGGCCAGTTGAAAGGAATTTTCTAATAACACATGAGAGATTTGGAGCTCCATAAGATAAGGAATTCAAAGGACTGACAATTTAAAACCTAAGAGAACCTTCCAGTTTCTGTTGGCTTTTGTTGACTGCTCAGGTGGATGTAGCTACAAAACTCTGGCTATGACTAAAACTGCCTACCAAGTCTTTCTGTAGGAAGTAATTACTTGACAGCTGGACTACAGTATCTTCACTCTAGGAGATCTGAAGAAAAAACAACTCAACAGAACAAAAGTATCCAGTAACAGCACAGAAGAAGAACAAAGCAGTATAAATTACAATTTCATCTAAAGAAACTTCACTCAATGATGTTACAAAAGATGAGATCAACCATAGGACACATAGGTTTGCAGCAGAAGAGGCAGGAGATGCTCCACTCATGGGTATACCCTGACCATATGTACTCTATGATCACATGTGTTTCCTACACATTTTTTGTACCATGAATTTTCCCTACCTAAGAGTGACTTTGGTTGACTTTTTTTGTAAGCAGAAGTGGCAAGGAGGGCTAGAGATTAGTTAGAAATATTGCTAATTAAAACCTTCCCAGCCTGTTCAGAGACTGGGAAATGACAATATTAAGTTCCTTAAGTCTCCACTGTTAGCCTTCCCCCAACCTCTGGGTTGAGGTCTTTGCCTTATGCTTTATACACACACACACACACAATTGAGGACATTCTCTGATAATTCTTTTCTCCTCCCCTCTTCAATTCTTGTCACTTAGATGTATTTCTCCAATGTCTCTGACCTTACCTCTCTCTCACAAAAAGGTAGCCATTCTCCATACCAAACCTCTATATTCACCTTGATCCCATCCAATTTTCTCCCTCTACAACCTCTACTATCTTACTTATCTTCAATTTTTTCCCTATCTACTGGTTGCTTTTCTATTGCCTACATGCACCAGTATCTCTCTCAGAAAGTCCAACAAAATTCTTGATACATCCATCCTTGCTAGCTATAGTTCTATTACTTCTCCATTTTGTAACTAAATTCCTTTGGGGGGGGAACCACGTCATCAGTGCCTTCCCTTTATTTCCTCACTTTCTTCTAAATACAATGCTATATAGTTTCTGACTTTATTATCCAATTGAAATTTCTTTCTTTCTCTCCAAAATTACCAATCATTTCTTAATGGTGAAATCTAATGTTTTCTCATTCTTCTCATTCTTCTCGACCTCTTTTCAGTTTTTGACATTGTAAATTACCTTCTTGGCCAGGACTCTTTCCTTTCTAATTTATTTTGCTTTCTGTGTGTGTGTGTGTGTGTGTGTGAAAAAGAGAGAGAGTTCTCTCCTATTTATCCTTTTACCTGTAAAACTATTCTTTCTTAGGTTTCTTTGATGTTTCTTCATCACTCAACAAATATGAAGGGCCCTAAGTCTCTCTTCTTCTCTTCTCTAAACCATTTTGCTTGTTAATCTCATCATCTCCCATAAATTCAATTAGCATCTCTATGTAAATAATAGCTTATTTTATTAGTTATCCGATCCTACTTTCCTTCTGACCTCCAATTTCACATCACCGACTACCTTTTGAATGTTTTGAATTGGATATGTCTAAAACAGATTTCATAAACTTTACCCCAAGCCTTCCCCTCTTCTTAATTTCAATATTACATTTGAGGTTACTACCTCTCTTCTCTCTGTCTCCCAGACTTGCAGCTTTAATGCAAATCTCATTTCCTCACTCACATTTACATCATATAGCCAATCTTTTGTCAAATCATGTTATTTCTATCTTCATAATATTTCTTATATAAATCTTCTTCTCTATCCTCACAGTCTCCACCTGGTGCCAGTCATTACCTGAAGCCTAGATTATTGTTCCTTGATGGTTGGTGTTTCTGCCTCAAATCTCATCTGGTCAAGTTCATCTTTCATCTACTTTCCAAAGTAACTCTCCTAAAGTCCCATTCTGACTGTTTTATCCCTACTAAATAAACTCTAGTGGTTCCCTATTACCTCCAAGATCAAACATTTGACTTTTAAAGCTCTTCATAGTTTGGTCCTTTTCCACCTCTCATACTTTATTCCCTTCCATATATATTATGATTCAGGTGACATTGGCCTCTTTGCTGTTCCTAGCACATGACATTATCACCTTACTCTGTTTCCTTTCACTAACTGTACTCTATTTCTGGTGTGCTCTCTGGCTTTCATGGCTTCCTTGAAGCCTCAAGTCAAATTACAAGTTGTAAGATATCTTTTCTGGTCTCTATCCACTGCTACTGCTTTTCCTCTCAGATTCCATTCCATTTTACATTGCATATATCTTGTGTGTACAGTCAGTTATTTGCAAGTTGTCTCCCCCACTAGGATATGAGTTTCTTTAGAGCAGGAGCTGTTTTATTGCATTTCTTTGTATTCCTAATATTTAGCATTTTCTTAGCATAAGCCTGGGGCATATTAAGCACTTTATAAAACCTAGTTGATCTACTGATTGACTTCATGGCCAAGGTAGCTAGACCAAATATTTTGGTCTAGTTTGAAGAGGGTTGCTTCCATAGTGGCAGTAGGAATTGCCAGAGACAGATTTATAAAATAGTAATTATAGAAGAATGAAGAGAAAGAAGAAGCAAACATATGAATGTCCACTGTATGTGTCCAGAAATTGTTACTAATCACAGCAGACTATCCTTAGAGCCAGTCTCCACTTTAGGAATAAAGAATTCAAAGAGAACTGATCAGGTGATATACTTATTAAGAAAAGTTGAAGCACCCAAAGTTACCCTCTTTTCCACTTCCCCTTCCAAATTACTGTTCATTACCAGGTATGGTTATATTGTTATTTTTTCCTTATTAGTTTCTCAAGTTGTTTCTTTAGCCTGATTTGTTCTGTCTTTACATGAATCACAACTGATCATGAATGCTTGTACTGCCTGTATTTACTTTGGGAAAAGGGAAATCATAACAGGCAATGATTAGCTAGACATAAAAACAAAACAAAATTTTAAAGAGGTCAATGGATTAATCCTGTCTTAGCAACAAGATTTCTGACTTGGGGGCTTTGAACATTTGTGATTTTAATAACTTGTATCAATAAACTCTATATTAGCAAAGAAAGAAATCAATATTAATGTGAGGACCATTGCCTCTAGGCTGAAACCAAACATTCTTGGTTTATAACTAGGCAGACTCACTTTAAATGCTAGTCAATTCCACTCAGATGAGTATGGACAAGAGGGTAATGAACAAAATCAAAGTTTATGAGCCAAGCTAAATTCTGGAGCAAGAGACAAGGTTGATCAGCAAGGAATCCAATCCCCCACCCCTTTCTAGAAGAGTGGAGAGAAAGTTCTCAGTCCTAATTTACCCTACATAGTGGTACTTGCTGGTCAAATTTGTTCACACTTTTCTCTCAGGATTAAACCCAGAGTGATCATTTTTTTCATCACTACTAGCTTTAGGGAAGATGGGGAGAATGTATGGGCAAAAGAAGAAAGCTTCTTTCTCACTAAGGAAAGGAGTTTAGTTGGTCTTATGTATGAATAGTCCTACAAATAGTCTTTAAATATCTACTGTATGCAAATATTAGAAAATAGATTCCTTAACATATAGAAATATCCCTTAACATTCTTAGGAAGACTACATAACAGTTGTTGTCTGTCCTTCATTCTTGAAGAGGACCGATGACATCACTTCAACTCCAGACTCATTGAAGTTCAGTGGCAAGAGCAGAAGTCAAGACAACTGATGATGGCCTGAGATATGGTAGATGACCTCAGCCTTTCTAAATTAAGGTCTTTCTCAGACCTCAGTTTGTCTGAGTCAATGTCCTTTCAATGACTAAGGGCTAGGGAAGAACTGAGACAAAAAATCACCATCACAAAAGTATCACAAAAATATCATTCTGAGAGGGGAAAACATTCAAAGTTTATGTCTAGAAAAGGATAACAGTGCCCTTTCTATGAAATGCTACCTGTGTGTGTCAGTATGACATGAATGCTACCTGTCAGTATGACTACTAACAATGTATAAGTAGTAGTCTTTCCCTCTACAATATATGTGACATTAATAACATACCTGCTGTACAATTTTGCCTTTCTTAATAGTTCTTATATAGAATAACATTCTCAGTTAGATGACTTTTCCTAAGGCTCCTTTGGTAATTTCTTAGTCACGGCCAAATAGGAAAGTAGACCTGAGCTTCTATTTGCATTCTAACTTGCTCACTATCATAGAGCCCGGCTCCTTGTTACAACCCAAATTTGACCTATATAAAATAGCACTAACTGCTTCTCATATGTCTTGCACATTTTGTCAAAGAGAAATTGACACAGCTGTTAAGTGTTTGAATTGACGAATTCAAAATTCTTTTTATCAAAATGAAAAACTCAATTGAAGATAGATCTTGCATGAATCTACTTAAAATAATTTATTCTTAATATAATTAAAGTTTCTCTCCCCAAACTCAAATTCTACTTTGGGTATTCTAGAATTAGAAAATTATGCTGAGAAAAGGAAATGGCTTTTGTTGGCAATTGTTAAAGATCTAAAGAATGTATTGAGTGGGCTTTAAAGCTCAAAATCTATTATATATTATAAAAGCAAATGAAAAATAATCATTTTTTTTTAGATTTTTCTTTATGCTTTTTGGAGGGAGGAAGGTATGGCAATTGGGGTTAAGGGTCACACGGCGATTTTTGTGTTAATTGTCTGAGGCTAGATTTGAACTCAGGTCTTCCTGACTTTAGGCCAGTGCTCTATTCACCTAGCTGCCCCAAAATTTCAAAGACACTTCTTAATAAAATATTAAAAAAACTAATAAAACAATAACATTTACAAAAATAATCTTATCTTCCTTTTCATTTTGCTATGACTTCTCCTTATTATTGCCATATTCTTTTCAATTCAACATTTACTGAGTGCCTACTATGTACAAGGCACTATGCTAGGGTGCTAGTGATACAAAGGGAAAAAAAACAAATAAACAAGCATGGTTTATGGAAAAGAGCACTAAACTTGATGGGATGGAACCTAAGCTTGAATCCCTGCTCTGCTATTTGCTATGTATGTGACCTTGGGCAAGTCATTAGCTCTAAATCTATGAACTTAGAATCATTCTACCATGGAGAAACAAAGCCTACATTAAACTGTAAGTTTCAGGTTGAAATCAGGCTTTGCCTGATTTCAACCATCCATAGAAGGCACTTAGCTAAATGCTTATGGAATTATGTAAAATTATCATGGTCACAAAACTTACATAGCACTTTCAGGGTCTTGTGCACATCCATAGCCCTTTATATAGATTACCTAATTTCAGCTTTGTAACAACTTTATGGGAAAAGAAAGGTATAAATTTTTGTTTCTATTTTATAGATGAGAAACTGAAGCAGAGACATTATGTGAGATATCTTGGGTCACATAGCTGCAAATTGGCAGGTCTAGGACCTGAACTTGAATCTTTTAAACCCATCTTTACTCACCACCAATCTAATTCCACATACATATGTCTACAGGTCTCAAGCTCAAGATATTCTTTTAAGCAATGTATTGAAGGGGGATTTTCTACAACTATATCAATATCTTCCCACCTGATGCAAAATGTAATTTTGTGGTAAATGAATATTTTCAGTTTACTCAGTGCAGACACTATATGGGATTTCACTAAGTCCTTCCCCTTTGCTATATTTAGTTCTAGGTTGACTAAGAAACTGAAGATTGTCAAATGATTCTGCCACAGTCACTAAACAAGTCAACAACTTGGCTTAGATTTTACACCTGGGATCTGTGCTCCTGTTATTTTTTTCTTTCCACCTCTTGTCGTTGTGAAGGAGTAGATAAAATTCACTATAATTTCCTCTGAGTTCTGTTACAGTTCAGGTGCCAACATGTCAGGTTTTTAATAACATCTGCTTTAATGGCACTTAATATTCCTATCTGGTTATTGTCTTTTCTTTAAAAAAAAGTCACCTATAAAATATGTCTCTTATTGTGAGGTGGATTTTTTTTGCTCTCTTACTTCTTCTTACCTTCCTTTAAAAAAAAAAGTAGAAAGATAGAAATTATTGTTTCTGTGATCTTTTTAAATGTTTGATCTTCTTTGGAATTTTCTCTGTTGTTCAATGTATTACAGACCATTTTCATAAAAATTTATATTGATGGGAAAGTAGGCATAATGGCCCAATGATAGGTACAATGGCTCTCTCCTAGTCATTTATTAGTATTATTATTAGTAGTAGTACTAGTAATTATCAGGTCTGATATTTTTTCTACATATTAAGGTATTTTCTGCTCCTTCACATACCTTGAGACCAATTCATGTACTCAAAATTGCATTGCTACCCAGTAAGGACTTCCTCTGCATATACCAGTTCTAGTCCAGTTGATTTTTCTTTCTCTGTACCATTTCTACTTTTTAAGAAGCTTATTGAGGAGTGTGAAAGTAGCATTTCTCTTCCTACTATATCCTTGATGGTGAAAAAGGTTCAAAGAAAAAAAAATATTTTTTTCCAGCTTAGTTTGTTGATTATTATAGTAACTGGAATTAAACTGCTTTGCATAAATCCAATTTATAATAATAGATGTCTTATATCCTTTAAGTGTATGTTATGTGCAAGACTGGGTTCTGGAGCTATAACAAAAATAAAACAATCCTTAAGCTCAGTAATATTGCATAGAACAAAATATTGTCAATTTATGGAATGTATTTTTTAGACTTCAAAGGAATGTTAGAAATTAACTAGCCTTATCCCTTAATTTTATGATTGAGGACACTAAGGCCCAGAGAGGTTATGACCTACCCAGGATCATGCAGCTGGTAAGTAACAGAGTCTAGATTCCAACCCATGTTTCTGAACTAAATCAAGTATTCTTTTAATTATGTTATTTTTATTGTTTCATTCCTTTAATTTTTTCAATTTATTAAGGATCTACAGTGTAAGAGTATTGTATTAGGTGCTGGGAAAGGTAGAATATTTAGATAAGATACAATCTCTTCCCTAGAAGGGAAAATATACAACCTAACAAAAATATAAAGCACATACACAGATAGTCATACAAAATTAGATGATATGTGCATTAGAGTTAAATAACCAAATCAAGCTTTCCAGGATATAAACACTCATTACTGATAAACAAACCACCATTGTTTAAAGTTAGTTATAAAATGGATCTTACTCTTAGGAGCTTAGTTTCATATGAATAATGCAAAGTTATAAGTACTCAGGTAGGTTCCTACATAACATAAGAAATGAATTTAAGTATTAAGAAATAGGTTCACCCACTTCTGTGCATATTTTCATAATATTCCTTCCAAATAGAAAATTTATTGTTTTCTAAAAGCTCTGAGATAAACAGTAATCAAAGTGGCATCAGATTATAAAAGAACACAAATTGGTTTTGAATTTAAAAGAGGTAGAGGTGTTTATTGAATTCTGAAGATTGAGCTTGTTGTTTTCAAGCTTACATGGAGACATCTCAATTATCACCCATATCCAAGTTTTAATTTTTAATTGACAGCACACAAAATCACAATTTATTCTTCTATTTTGTGGCAGCAGCACTAAGAAGAAAGTGAATTGTCAAAATGGAGAGAAACTATTGTTTAAAGGTCAGTCATTCCTCAGTGAAATATAGAATCATAGGCTTTTAAACTAGAAAGCATCTTAGGGATTATTTAGTACAAACCCATCATTTCATAGGTGAGACAAATAAGGATGAGAGTGTAAATTACTTGCCCACATTTACTTAACTGTTCAGTGACAGAGTCAGACCTAGAGCTCTGGTTTCCATATGCTCAGCCTTGTTCTTTCTGCTATTCTATACAGCTTCCTGATATAATATTGGTGTAACGTGAGCTAGCCTGATAAGCAGATGACCTATATGGTCCCTTATGATGAGCTCAGAAGAGCTCTTAGTACAAAGCCAAAACAAACAAACAAACAATCCCAACTATAATGAAAACCTCCCCCATCCCAGAGTCACAAATCCACCATAAATACATGATTACAGATGCATAATGGATCTCTAATTCATTTTTGAGCAAAAGTACTTTGGAGAGACGAACTTTAAAATAACTGACTCACTTTAGTTCTTTGGCAGGTTGGTTTTCCCCATGATGATAGAGACTTAATCTAGTATAATGGGATTTATATTGAAAATGGAACTAATTACATATCAACTAGTTTATTTCCTTCATTTTACATGTTTATAGATCAAATAGTTCTCAGAAGTAACATGACTTATCAAAGGTCACAAAAGAGCAGAGTCATGATTCAAACTCAGGTTGGGGCTGGTAATCACTGCTCTTTATGTTACACCATGCTGTCTTATAAAAGAAACCACCTGTAAGCCTGAGAAATCATAAAGCCATGGGACTGAGAACTACTATGGGCTCATGGGCTTTATTATAAAGCCCATTTTATAGATGACAAAGCTACAAACCAGAGAAATGAATTTAACTGTCCAAGGCCTTATGACTATAGAGCTATTCTATTTTGAGAATCACTCTATTTTTTGTTCACACATATATATCTACACTCTTCTATTAATGCTGGTAATGCAAGTAACCCCAAAACAGGATATTGTAGGATACAACAGTATCTTATTCTGAGAAACAGTCTAGCACCCACATCCTGTTATGCTCTATTCTGGCAGGAACCCCTAATTCCCAAATTAGATAAAACATTATTATGCTAGATAATCCTGGAGCCCCCAAAACAAAGGCCTTGATGAATCAAATTTTCCCTCTCTGAAACCTATGTAAACTCTATGTACTGTTTATTCAGAGATTTTTTTTCTCTCTTTGGGCAAAACTCCCCTGCCGGTGACCTCCATAAACCATAGTTGGTCTAAATTCTGTTTCTCAATCAATCTGTTGTTTCTTAGCATTGAGTCTCATAGAAGGTAAATATCAGATTAAAGACTTAGAAGGGTTTGAAATATGATATTCCAGAGGTCAAAGGAGCTGGGATTAAAACCTAGAATGACCTACCCAGCAAAACTGAGTATCATGTTTCAGGGGAAAATATGGTAATTCAGTGAAATAGAGGATTTTCAAGCATTCTTGCTGAAAAAACCAGAGTTGAATAGAAAATTTGACATTCAGATACAAGAAGCAAGAGAAGCATGAGAAGGTAAACAGGAAAAATAAATCATAAGGAACTTCTCAAAGTTGAGCTATTAACATTCCTACATGGAAAAACAATAATTGTAACTTATGAAACTTTTCTCAGTAGTTGAAGGGAATATATATATGAGGGTATATGGGCATATAAATACATGTGTGAATTGTGTATATATGTTTACAGGTATACATAGTTAGAGGGCACAGGGCCAATTTAACAGGAAGGGATGATACTTAAAATGTGAAATTAAGAGGTGAGAGGAATATAATGAGAGGAGATGGGGAGAGACAGAATGGGGTAAACTATCTCACATAGAAGAGGCAAGGGAAAATGGTTACAATGGAGAAACTGAGGCCAGGTGAGGTCAAGTGATTTGTCTAAGGTCACCCAGGCTATATGCCCTTATTATTTAAATAGTAACATAAGTTTATTTCAGAGATATATCTCATTGTTGATAGCATCACTGTATATCAGCAAGACCTAGAATACCATTGACACTAAAGATCTTAAGATAAGTGGAATACAGAGGGGAATGAAAAAATGCATAGTGAGTGTGAGCAGGCTATATTATAGAGCCAATGAGGAGTTCTAAAGAAGAATCAAGAGTAAAAATATGTTATTAAAGAATTGTATTTTTCCAAAGAGAAAATGGTCTGGTTATATGGTATGAGCTAGGAAAGACAAGATACATAGTCAAAGTGCTCAACTCATAAATTTGCAATGTTGGGAGAAAGAAAGGTAGACCTCCAGCTATTGAGTGGATATCCTATGATTAAACTTTAGGAGGACATGAAAGATGTCCTCCCAGGATAGGCAGGTATGATTATGTTCTTCCTTATGTATCTTCATTACTGAAAGGAGTACCCAAATTGATGAAGGGAGTGAAGGAAAAAGAATAAAAATGTACATAGCACCTATTATGTGCCAGTCACCCTGCTAAATGATTTAGAAATATTATAATATTTGATGAAATCATAGATGGACTTGAAAATTTTTATGGTAGGATACATCTGGCTCATATATAATCTGGTATCTAAGGTTCAAGATCAGAATGAAATGAGAAACTCATAGTACACTTGACAAAAAGGGAGCTTTAGTTAGGCATAATGGGGAAGAGCACTGACACCAAGGAAATGATGTTTCTTGAATCTTGAATTGTCTTTAATTTAGCCAACAACAAATCTCTCACGTTCCTGTGGATCCTGCTGCTGGTCTGCTACCAATAGCCTGAGGGAAGAATGAAAGCCTCTTGTTCCCAGGACATTTTTATACTCAGATAACTAAGAAACTATGCTAATGACCTGAACATTATTTCCCTAAACCAATTCAACATCCAGGATAATTTCAGTACAATTTTTAAGAAAAACTAACCTAAACTTCATGAGGTGGCGTCTTAGAATTTTGCTACTGCAAAATGAGCTACTTTAGCAATGGAAGAAAATCCATTTTAAAAAAAAGCAGAAATTTTTCAAAAGCATGAAAGGAGATGGTATAAGTGAAGGGAGAGATAGTTACCATATAACTGCTGTTACCTAGTGTTGTATTTCCAACTGATTACTGGACATATCAAACTGGATATCTCATTGAACTCATTGTCTTCCATCCCATCAAATCCTAACCTATTCCTAACTTCTCTATTATGTTCCAGGGTATCAATATACTCCCAGTCATAAAATAGGTCCTATCCTCATCTCCTCAGTCTCATACCTCATATATAATCTATGGCTAAGTTCTGTGGGCATCTAGGTGGTGCAGCAAGGTGCCAGGCTTGGAGTCAGGAACACTCGTCCTTCTGAGTTCAAATCTTGACTCAGACACTAGCTGTGTGACCCTGGACAAGTCACTTAATCGTGTTCTCCTCAGTTCCTCATCTGTAAAATGAACCAGAGAAGAAAATGGCAAACCAGTTCAGTATTTTTGCCAAATAAACCCCAAATGGAGTTACAGAGAATTGAACATGTCTGAAAATGACTGAAGAACAATGAAGCCAAAGTCTATTAATTTTGCCTTTATAACATCTCTCATATGTACACCCTTCTCTCCTCTAATACTGTCACCATTGTGGTCCAGACTTCATTACTTCATGCCTGAACTATAGCTTATAGCCTGCTGGTTGGTTTCCCTGCCACAAGCCTCTCCCCACTCCAGGCCATCTTCTACTCAACAATCAAAGAGATCTTCCTAAAGCACTCATTTGACCACTTAACCCATGTTCAATGAACTTTAGTATCTCCCTCTTACTTCCAGGATCAAATATAAAATTCTATATTTGGCTTTCAAAGGTTTTCATACCCTGGCTTACCTTTCTAGTCTTCTCATATATTCATCCCAGCAGCACAAACTCTGTGACCCAGTGACATTGGTCTTCTTGCTATTCCTTTCCTACTACTACATCGATGAAATCTGAAGCATTTTCACTAACTCTCCTCTACACCTGGACTTTGCTCCCTTCTTATTTCTATATATGCGTATATGTAGGTATATCTGTTTACATATATATGTGTTTATATATGTATATATGTATATACACATATGTCTTGTTTGTATAATTGTTTACATGTCGTTTTCCTTATTAGATTGTGGGATCCTTGTGAGCAGGGACTACCTTTTACCTTTCTTGTATCGCAGCCCTTTACACAGAATCTGTCATAGGTAATTAATAAATATTTATTGGCTGACAATATAGACTCACCAGGGGTCATAAAAATGAAATTTGTGTCTTTCTGTACAGTTGTAACCACTTGACGTAATGAAGAGGAAGGTGGTTGTCATTTAGTTTAGAAGTAGTAATGTTGGTTTATTTGGTCTTTAAAATCACTATTCTCACATTTTAAAATATCCACTTCTTGGTGTTGTTCTTCAAAACTTAAAATTCTGAAACCATGCAAGGGTACACATCTCAACAAATAATAATGAATGCCAGAATTCATCCAGGAAATTTTCTAGGAGGCTCCAGTTGGCTTACTGAATTAATAGGCATGTAATAGATCTTCTAACTGAACTTTACAAAAGAATAGTAATGACACACCTCCCTTTCAATAGAAAAAAATGATTATTTTAAAAAGTAATAGAAATAATCTAATATCAATAGTTTCACAAGATTGAAGCTAAAAGTATGTAGAAATAATTATAGAGAGGGTATGGAGTGTTGTAGAAAGAAAGACTTTGACATCAGAACATATCAATAGTGAGTGGTACAGCAATTAATCAATAAACATTTATTAAATGCCTACTATGTGTCAGTCACTACACTAAGCAATTAATAGCTGTGTCACTCTGAGCAAGTTACCTTACCTCTCTGGCTCAGTTTTATCATCTGCAAAATGGAGTAATGATCCGCATTTGATCATGACATTTCAAGGAACAAGTGACATAATACATATAAAATACTTTGTAAACCCTAAAGCTACTGAAATGCCATCTCTTAATAGCAATTTTGATTTACCATCACTCTCTTTTTATTCCTCCAAAAGGCTTATTTTTTATATTGTTGCTGATTTGGGGGATTTTGATGGCAGAGGTGCTAAGGTTATTGGTGTTCAATGTACAGTACCATTGTGATCACTGCAATGAATTTTAAACTTAGTCTTTAAATAGGCTAGTCATTACCAGTACTGAAACTGTCTCTCCACTTTTCCCTAAATAATATAAAGTATTCAGATCAATGGATAATAGATTTGGATCATGTTGTTTAAATACCTCCCTAATCTGGCTCCCACCTGCCTTTTTAGTTTTATTTTATATTAATCTCCTTCACTCACTCTTTATTCCAAGCAAACTGCACCCACCCCACAGCCCTACCCAGCTGTTCCCTGTACACAGCATGCTATATTTGGCATTAGTACCTTAGCAAAAGTGGTGCCCCATGTCTGGAACAGACTCCCACTTCATGTTTGCCTTGGAGAATCCCTAGTTGTCTTCAAAGGATAGCTGCGGTGCTACCTCCTACATCAGGTCATTCTTTATCCCTTAGATGTTAGTCTTTTCTCTCTCCTAAAATTGCTTTGAACACAGATACACATATATACATATATGACACATATACTCTTTGTATTTACCTTACACATTTTATATGTTCCCCAAAGAATGTAAATGTCTCAAGGGCAAACATTATAATATCTACTTTATCTTTGTAGACCCTGCTCCTCACACAGTGCCCTTCCATAATAGGAACTTAATTAATGTTTGTTGAATTGAATTAAAATGAATTGAAAATAATTAGAGGGTTAATATTTCCCCGAAATGAAATTTAAAATCAATCAAATGGCCCAGTTATTTCAGGTATATTATTCCTTTCTATATTAGATAGAATGAAAAGTGGGCACTTAAAAATGTTAACATTAGAATTTATTACATTGAATTAAAAAAAAAAATGTATTTGGTCCATCCAAAATATTCAATGCCATTGCTTCTGCCTGGTAATCAAGGGCAACAATTAAGGAACCATTGTGAATGATAGCATGTTTAACCAAATTATTTGGTGAAAAGGTAGGTGATTTGTTTACCCAGTGTTTCATGGGTTTCTGCAAATTCATTTGAGGATTTATTAAGCAAAGGTTACATCAAAGGAGGTATTTTCAAAGATAAGCCTAAACACATGCTTTCGTTTTATTCATTTTGAAGTGCGATTTCACAAAAATAAATTAAGAAATGTTTAGGATGGACCATACATCCATTAAACAGATGTGTGTGAGTATGATAGCATGTGTATGTGTATTCTGGAACTAACACTTTAACACTCCCACAGAATGTTAAGAGCAGAGAAGAAGGATTTGGACAGATGAATAACAACAACAATAATCACTGACATTTATAGAATTTCTTAAGGTTTGCAAAGTACTTTACTTATCTCACTTGAATGTCATAGCAATCTTGTGTGACAGATAACAGAAGAATTATTATCCCCACTGTACAGCTGTGTAAACTGAGCTTCAGAGAAGTGACTTAGCTGTGGTCAGACAATGAGAGATGTGAGATTCAAACATGGGTTTTTTCTAAGTCCAGTGCTCTTTCTACTACATTTATTGAAATCAGATCTCATAAATCTGTTTTATGATGCTGTTGTAGCATTCTAATTGGCCATATGGCTATTCACATACCTTCTCTCAAATACATCATTCACACAGATAGCTACTTAACTAACCTACCTAATGCACATGTATGGTTGTGTCAATCTCCTACTCAGTAGAATTCTATCTTCTCTAATTATTCAGAAGATAAAAATAAACTACTTAGCCTACATGACATTCAAGGCCTTCTATAATCTGGGTCAAACCTACTTTTTTAGTTTTATTTCACCAAAGTCATATTCACACACTCTAACCTAGTCAGGTAGGTGGTAGAGTGTTAGGTGAATAGAGTGTCAGTGTCATGCTCAGAAATACCTGAGCTCAAATCTGGCCTCACACACTCACTAGTTGTGTGAACCTGGGCAAGTCACTTAACCCTCTTTGCCTCAGTTTCTTCATCTGTAAAAAATGAGCTGGAGAAGGAAAAGGAAAAATACTCCAGAATCTTTGCCAAGAAAACCTCGAAAAGGATTCATGAAGAATCAGACATGACTGAAATGACAATCAAAACAAACCCAGTCAAATAAAACTATTGTATCTTTGAAGTCCTTATCCTTTCCTCTTCTACTTACATTTGTTCACACAGACTATTCGCCCCTTCCAACCAACCCCTTAGAATATAGTACCTTCACAAATCTGTCCAAATAGCTTTTGTTTTTCCTTCCTTCCCAGGGCTTACATGATTCCCTGCAGCTTTAATTGTTCTCATGTTTTCTTAATTATTTTTACTTTCTCCTCTGTTATCACATTCTATGCCATATTATGCCAAATATCTTATCTGCCACATATACAATACTAGAAGGAAGATTCTTTGAGAGTAAAGACTTTGAAGTTATTATTATTAGTTATTTGTATTCTCCTCAAATAGTATAGTTCTTGCACATAGTATTTTAAAGTATTTTAAAAATGAATTAAATAGAATATAAAGGAGAATGTTACTTATATTCACTTTTGAGTTACATTTTTTTTTACATCATCACTATTGAAAGAAGCATCTAGATATACAATTTTAAATCAATTTCACTCAGCGTGGGTTTTTTCAAAATGTTTGTAGATCAATCCTCATTATTCTCATTCTTAGAATTTTTCCAATTCCAAAAGCGTATCAGAATTCTAAAAATAAAACCATATCATGTTAATTAATAAGAAGGTATTCTGTAAATTTAAATGTTGTACTAGAGCACACTGGAAATTGGATTTCTGCCACTGATATAGCTGTGTTTTTATCATCACTCTTAATCTTATTCTTTTTTCCTTTCTTTTGCATAAAGAATATGCATTTATATGAATAATTATAAAGCCAAGCACGAACAGCTTTCCAGAGGACTGCTGCTATGAACAGCTTCAAGCTTCTCATTACATAGTATAGTGAACTCTCTATTTACTAAGTAATAAATGAAGACAAAACATTGACAAAAACCAAAGTACAGCATTCACAATGTTATGACATAGCAATTTATTACTAAAGTGGCCACATAGTTTTCACCAAAGAGACCACATAGTTTTAAGCAAAAGATATCATTCAGTAAGTCCTTAACTCAAACATCCTTAAGGAGCAAGCCTCCTTAAGGGACACAAAGTACAAAGGTCAAAGTTCTTCACCCCAGGTCACATTGCCTTAATCTCTCAGTCAACAAGTCTTCTTTCTTCTTAATTGGAGATTAGTTTCTAATCATCCTTAAAGAGCAAACCTCCTTCAGGGACACAAAGTACAAAGGTCAAAGTTCTCCACATTTTATCATCATCTTCTCAGTCATCAGTAAATACCCAAGAAGAGGTCTTTTCATCTTGACTTGAGGCTGGCCCTCAGATTTCATGGTTCCTCTTCCATGGGTCCAGCTCTACCTTAATCTACCCAACTATCACCTGGGTTCAAAGGTAGGAAACTCTCAGCTCCTTGTCCTGTTCTTCATCCAGTTCCTATTCTACACTGAAGTTCACAGTGTCCAGTTCACTTCAAGTGAACTGTTTCTGGGAAGACAAAGCTTAAAAGGGCCACTATAATATTTATACACATTGCAGACACCATCATCAATTCACTATCTGCCTGTGAAATCAGCATAGACTAACCAACAAGGTCTAAAAAATGAACACAAATCATCAGTATAGAAATCAATATAGACCCACAAACAAGGTCCAAGAGGTCAAAATGAATCATCAGTAAAGTCCTAGGACCTCTGAAACCCTCCTCCAGGACTTCTGTAAACAGACAACAAAAAAATCCTCTTTCAGGGCTTCCAGTAAGGTCCCAGGTTTTCTGTACAAAGTATCACAAACAAAATTCAGCACAAACAGAATAGACAGAGTGCCAGGACACCACAAATTTTCTCTGACTCTGCCACAACAAGAGTCCTCTTCTCAGTTCTTCTCTCTTGAAGCTGGGGCTTCTCTTTATATATGGTCATTAGTTCCTTCCCTTCATGTTGAATCAACAACAGGGGTTCATAAGATGTGGGGTTCACAAGTTGTGGGGTTTAGAAGTTCTGCTTCTTAACAAAAATTTGATATAATCATGGACAAGGCTTAAAAGACACTTGAGGGGCGGCTAGGTGGCACAGTGAATAAGAGCACCAGCCCTGGAGTCAGGAGGGCCTGAGTTCATATGTGACCTCAGACACTTACACACACACACACACACACACACACACACACACACACACACACTAGCTGTGTGACCTTGGACAAGCCATTTAACACCAATTGCCCTACCTTCCCTACTCCAAAAAGCAAAAAACAAAAAGAAACTTGAATTGAAACAAGGTGCTAAATAATTAAATAGGTGAAACAAGGCATTAAGTACTTCTTTGCTTGCCATTACAATAATATGTATAAACATGTATCTATATATTCATGAATGTGGATGTACATATACACATTCACACATACTCTTTTCCACTCCTAGAAGGGGAAAGCATAAAATGGATAACAATGCAGACTGATTTGATAATCACTTAATCAAATTTCACAAAAGCTGAGGGGATGTTTAGAATTGTGTATGGCAGTCTGATTTTGAAGGGATGTTTTATACTACCTATCTAGGGAATTCAAAGTCTGTGTTTAATAATGTGAAAGTATCCCTGAGACATCAAGGTAAGAGAACATACACTTGTCATCTCACTACATAAAGATGAACAGAATCATGCTTTACCGTCATGCATAAGAGGTGACTGAGAATCAATAAAATTGAAAACAGTAATACTATGTTTTCTAGAAATAGGTTGACCTTGCCCCATTGAGTAAATATTAATTTATTTATAGAACTGATCATTTTTGTAACAAATTCATAACATATTGAGGTTCTTTAGAGAAAATGAAAGCTATATCTGTACTAGTTGATTGGCAACTGAGAAACAAACTTTATATAAAACTTCTCAGGCAGCAACCTTGTGAGTTCTGCAAGGCTCAAAGGTCCTGGGAGCCCTGAAATATGGCAGTTCCACTGGCCTAAAAATTGCAGTGTCTGATGGCAGGGAAAGAAAAAAAAAAAGAAAACAAAAAAAAACTATGCATCATGAGAGATACACTGAAGACAGACAGATGAGGAAGGGAAAAAGAAGCGAATGTGCCAGGCATAGTGTTAAGTGCTTTACAATTATTATTTCACTTAACCTTGACAACAACCCTGAGACATAGGTGCAATTATCATCCCCATTTTACAATTGAAAAAACTAAGATAGATTGTCAATGACTTAACCAGAGTCACACAGCTAGTGTCTCAGGCTAGATTTGAACTCAGGTCTTCCTGACCCCAGTTCCAATGTTTTATATGTTGTGACACCTAGCATCTATCAACTTCAGAGAATATAACTCCTTATGGTAAAAAGAAGTTCTGGCTACATTAAATTATGCTGTTTTACAAAAGAAACCACACAAGTTTCTTTACAGAGGACTCACACAAGGCAAGTGCTTGCATGGAGGTCAGAAGAAGCAATACAAGGACACTCTCAAGGTCTCTTGGCAGAACTTTGGAATCAGTTGTGAGATATGGGAGACACTGGGACAAGACCACGCAGCATGGCATGCCCACATCAAAGAAAACACTGTGCTCTTTGAATAAAGTAGAATTGAAGTAGTTCAAAAGAAACACAAGGTACAGAAATTTAGATTCATCTCCAATCCAAATGTTCACATGGTCTATTTGTCCTCAACCTGTGGTAGAACATTCCAAGCTCATATTGGTCTGATCAGCCATAGTCAGACACACTGTACCTTGACTACAACATAGCCATGTCTTTTTGGTTATCTTCAAGAATGAAGGACAACCAATAACCAAGCAGGACTTATTTGAATCATGCAGAACTGACATGAAATGTAAAATGTCTAATCACCAATTCCATAAATTGTCTTATATTATGATTAGGTTTAAGTGTTAGTCAACCAAGAGATTCTAACAGTTGGTATAAATGAAGTCACAGATACAATTTTAAGTGCTTGTTTCAGTGTGCACTTGGGAGAATTTCTTTTTTTTAGTTTTAGTATTTCTTCAGTGTGTGGGAAGTAAATGTCTGTCCCATGTTTGATCTTAATTATTAGTTGAATCTTTTCCTCTCCTCCCCATATAGGGAGAAACTATAGATGTTAGTATAAACCTAAGATTTAAATAATTTGCCCCCATGCCTTTTGGGCTGTGGTTTAGTAAATCTAACAGTATGCAAAAAGGGAGCCAAGCCCCTCTCTTATTAGCATCTACATTCCCCTAGAACTGACCTGTTTCAGACTGTATTTCTAGGGTCTTGAGCAGAGGAAGTCTTTATGGAGAACAAATGGGTTCAATGTTCTAAACGCTGCAGGCCCAGAAATAGTTCCTTTAGTATTGGGCAAGTATGGAAGAATGTGGTTCACTTGCCAATCAAAGAGAAAGCTTGGTGTAGTGAACGGGTCACTGGAGACAGAAATTAGACTACTGGAGTCAAGAATTTCAGAGTTTCAAATCTTTCCTTAGGCATTTATTGACCTTAGGCAAGTCACAACCTTTCTCAGCCTCACTATCCTCATTTGTCAGTCAGACAGTCAGTGAATATTTAAGATCCTGCTCTCATATGAAATGGGATAAAGTGAAGATAAGTGTGTGCGTGTGTGTGTGTGGGGGGGGACGGTCAGAGCAGGAGCAATCTATTGGAGGAGGCAAAATGGAATGGGATTGTTTGTGCAAACAGAGGGATGGTCTTGGTAAGGAGTAATGCTACCTCTTCACATGGGATGGGTGAAGAAGGAAATAGCAACAGAAGGCATTTAAGGCATAGGAGTTGAGGAAGAGAGGAGAATGAGGAACTCATGGTAAAAGGCTTCAATGTTTTTTGTGACATATGAAATAATATTTTTAGCTGAGAGGGTGAAGGGAGGAGGAGCCCTGGGAAGTTTGAGGAGTTAGGAAAAGGTTTGGAAGAGTCGTTTTGGAGAGTAGGATAGTGAGTTGATAAGGGAGCTATAGAACGATTGCCTAGTGAAGGCTCATTTGAGGTTGTGACATCAATTTGCAGAGGTCTCAGTTAGGATTGTTGTATGATTTTCTCCCCCTTTGCTCAGCATGTTTGTAGAAGTGAAGGCAGTGGATGGTGGTAGTGACTGCACACTAAGGTTTGGCAGGGTTTAGTCAGTTTAGTCAGTGATATGATAAGGGAGCCTTTGCAGACTTAAAAGTGGTGCATAAAAACTATCTACTATTAAGAAATGGGTGGAAATGTTTTCTCCCAATCATGACTTTTAAGTATGTGTATTCTGTGGAGGTGGAGCAGGAAAATCTAATTGGCTGCTTTGGGGAGCATAACTTCATTGTTTTAAATCTGAAAAAGAGAATTCACAAACATCTTCGATTGAATCAAAATTCTAGGTGCCAAGAGGCTAAAATTTAGTTGGGAATGAGGGATATTGAGGTGAAATATCTTTTCAATTTAAATTGTAATGTGCCTAGGTAACACTCTCTTAAATTTTTAAATGTCATTCTTTCATGGAAAGTCATCATGGTTTGTCTCTAATCCTCAGGAAATTAGATAGGTAACCTTGATTAAATACACTTGTGGTTTTCTTGCACAGCTATTAGTTTTATAACCAAGTACTTGAAAATAAACCTTCCATCACTGAGTCATTATATACATGTGGTCTAAATGAACGTGGTAAGTTATATGTTCATGAAGCTTTCAAAAAGAATTGCTTGAAATTTTCATTCCTTAAATTTAAAAGCAGACCCAAGTGAAAAAGTCATCTTTTACATGTGTTATCTTATGATTTTAAATCCCTTTGTGATGCAAACTAATCTCTCAATCTAGCTTCTAAACATAAGTGTCAGTAGCTTCAAATTCTAAGGGATTTTTTCTTTACTAGCAAATAAAGCTAATCCTTTTGAAGAAGGCTCTTAATACAAGATAAGAAAGACAGGCAGTTGAGGTTTTGGTTCTCTAAATGCTCCAGTGGCTTCCAATTGAGGTCACTTCTCAGCATCTCAAAAATCTTTTATCTTCACAAAATTGGAGTATCTCAGATTTGGGAGGGACCTCAGAGGATACCTGGCCAAATCTATACCTGAACAGGAATTCCCTCTGTATACTTCATAAGAGGATTTTCCTTGAAGACTTCAAGTGGGGAAGAAACCTCTGTTTCTTGAAGTAGGTTATTTCACTTCTGGAAAGCTCCAAATATTAGGAAATATTTACTAACATCAAGCTTAAATTTGAATGTTATGTAACTTGTACATATTGCTTCTAGCTCTGCCATCTGGGGGCAAATGGGATTTCCCATGCTACAGCCCTATAGGAGGTAAAATAGTTTTTTCTTCTCCAGGCTAAACATTCTCTTCTTCAACTGATTTTCATATGCAAGTATGTCTTAGAAATGGTTAACAAGGGATGGGAAGAGAATGTGTGACATATGAACAACACATTTATAAATTTAATCTACATTACGTGTACTCAAATTTAGACAATGGAAACAAACAAAAACACAAATCAGGATTTGTAGCATTTGCCCATTTCTAAGGCACAAATTCTCGTACTGAGAATTTTTAAATCAGTTCTCACCTGGTCTTCAGCACAACACTATCTGTATGGTACAATATTAAGAACCTTCACAATCATTGTCACATTTTCTGGTGGTACTTTAACATCTCTATAACTTTCTAAAAATGTGGTGTTTGGAAATCAACTCCCCCATACACCTTGTTAAAGATTTCTAAGAAACACTTGCCAATAAGATTAGTTAAAGGGGAAGAGGATATTTAGCCTGGAGAAGATAAGACTAAATTGAAGCTACTTTTGTTGTTGTTGTTGATGCTGTTCAGTAGTTTCAGTCATGTCCAACTCTTCATAACTCCACTTGGCATTTTCTTGGCCAAGATAGTAGAGTGATTCACCATTTCCTTTGTCAGATCATTTTACAGATAAGGAAACTGAGACAAACAGGGTTAAGTGACTTGCCCAGCGTCATGAAGCTAATAAATGTCTGAGGCTAGATTTGAACTCAGGAAGAAGAATCTTCCCAGCATATTGTGCAACTCAGCTTCCACTTTACCTGTTTTCAAATAGTTAAAGATCTGTAGCATGGAAAACTCCACTGGTCCCAGAGGTCAGAACTAGGAATGTAGATATTACATAATGCTACAGAAGGTGCATTGTTCTTAGAAAAGAGAAAAAAGAAATAAAAAGTGTGACTGAATTATTTTTCCTTCAAGTTATACATAAGTTGATATAGTTCATCTGTAACACCAACTTCAAAAGCCCCTACGATAGCAATAATGGATGCTGTTACTATATTTTTTTAAGAGGGAAGAGAATCTTGAGATCCTAGAAGTTTAACTGTTTTTCTGGAGAGACTACAAACTGATGAATGGAAAGAGTTACAGACAAAAAGGACTCAGAACTTCTTTTCTAAGAAAACTACTTTAACTTTTATCTTGTGAGGAATATAAAAAAGAGTAATATTGAGAATGGACTTTCTTCAGAATTGAGCAGTCAGTGGTAGCAGTGATTATCAGGGGGTGAATTCTCTCTGCTGATACACTAAAACAAATATTTATATCTTTACTATATTGTTTGTTACAGAAGTAGTAAATTATATAAACAAGAGTCTTTATTTTTTATTAAAGCCAAGGAGAATAGGAAGTTTGATATTAATATCCTGTAAGGGTAAGGAGAATTTGAAGTTCTTCCCTGCCTCTTAATAGGTCAAATGTAATCACACGGAACCCATAGGGGGAGGAGCTTGTTGAAAGGGTGGAACAGAAAGGGTGGAGCAGGAAGGAGCAGGAGAGAGCCAGAACAGCAGGGAGCAAGGAGTGTGGAGGTAGAGCAGCTAGCATGAGTGAGAGAGGGGAATTTTTGCTTAAGGGGGCCTGTTTTGTTTTGAAGGCCTGATGGAGAGAGGCTTGGGAACATTGATGTTTGCTGCACTGGTTATGTGTACCAACTTTTTGGTTGCTATGATGGATTTGGCTTTCTGGTGTTTGAATAAATGCTTTGGTACAGTCTTCCATGTGGAGAAACTGTTACATTTTGTGATTCACAACTATACCAGAATATTCATAGCCACTGTGGGGGCTGTGAACATTGCATTGGTCATGGAGACAGAGAGAGAGGGAGAGGGAGAGAAACAGA
>NW_027185799.1:19300602-19316313 GCF_028583685.1 Petaurus breviceps papuanus
AAACAGAGAGAGAGAGAGAGAGAGAGAGAGAGAGAGAGAGAGAGAGAGAGAGAGAGAGAAGTTTATGGAAAAGCTTATAGAATAGAAATATCAGTATATACACATATATCTAGATACATATGTATATAAACATGTGTGTATATATGCATACATTCATACATATGCATACACACATATAAATCTAATTTGATTGTTCTGGATCCTAGGACAAGAAAACAAATAAAACAAACCATTAGCAATTAAAGGAAGTGTTACCACCTCACCTGTACTTCATGTGTGATAACTCCAAAATTTGACTGCAGATTTTCTTGGGGTGGTGGCAAATTAAATTTTTTAAATCTAGTCATCAATTTTATTATTTTTTTTAAATTACATGTAAAAACAATTTAACTTAAAAAAAAAAAACAATTCCCTCCCTGCCCCTCTCCTTGAGAAGGCAAACAATTTGATATAGATTACATATGTTGTCATGGAAAACATTTCCATATTAATCTTTACAATCACAAAAAGACTTACTATAAATATTTTTGCACATATAGGTCATTTTCCTTTCTCTTTGATCTTTTTGGGATACAGAACTACTAGTTGTACTGCTGGTTCAAAGGGTATACACAGTTTTTATAACTTTGTTGGGCATAGTTCCAAATTGCTCTCTAGAATGGTTAGATAAGTTCACAACTCCAACAACAGTGTCTTAAGTGTCCTTTTTCCCCACATCACTCCAATCTGTGTCATTTTTCATTTCTGGCATAGACAATTTGATAGGTATGAGGTGGTACCTCAGAGTTGTTTTAATTTGCATTTCTCTAACAATGATTTAAAGCATTTGTATGTGACTATAGATAGCTTAGATTTCTTCTGAGAACTATCTATATAATTTAATCATTTATCCATTAGTGAATGACTCAGATTTGAGACATTTGAGAAATGAGGCCTTTATCAAAGATACTTGCAATTAAAATGGTTCCCGAGTTGTTATACTTCGGGGGTTCCCCCCCCCACTTTCCTTCTAATCTTCCTTGTATTTATTTTATTTGTAGAAAATCCTTCTTAATTTAATGTAATAAAAATTATCTGTTTTACTTCCTGTAATGCTATCTTTTGTTTGATCATACACTTTTCTTTTATCCATAGATTTGACAGGTAATATATTCCATGCTCCTCTAACTTGTTTATGATATGAGAATTTATGTCTAACTCACACACTTATTCTAACCTTATCTTGGTATAAAATGTGAGATTTTGTCTGCATCTAGTTTCTGCCAAAGTACTTTCCAGTTTTCCAAGAAACTTTCATCAAAAAGTGAGTTCTTGGCCCAAAAGTTTAGATTTTTGCATTTGTTGAAGACTAGATTACTATAGTCATTTACTACTGTCTATTGTATACTTTATCTGTGTCACTAGTCTAACATTCTATTTTATAATAGTACAATATTGTTTTAGTGATTGTCACTTTGTAATATAGTTTGAGATCTGGTAATGGTAGCCTATCTCCCTTCACATTTTTTTTTCATTTGTTCCCTTGATATTCTTGACCTTTTATTTTTCTAATTTAAATTTGTCATTTTTCTAACTCTATACAATATTTTTTTTGGTAATTTGATTTACATGGCAATATATTGAATAAGCAAATTAATTTAGGTGAAATTCTCATTTTTGTTACATTGGCTTGGCCTACCTATGAGCAATTAATATTTCTCTTTTGTTTAGATTTGACACTCTTCTATTGAAAGTGTTTTGTAATTGTGTTCATAAAGTCCCTGGGTTTATCTTGGTGGGTAATATTTTATTTTATATCATATTTTATTTTATTGTATTTTATGTCATATTTTAATTGTATTTTATATTGTCTGCTGTTGTTTTAAATAGAATTTCTCTTTCTATGTCTTACTGCTGGACTTTATTGGCAATATATGGAAATATTGATGATTTATGTAGGTCTATTTTATATTCTGCAACATTGCTAAAGTTGTAATTATTTCAAGTACCTTTTTAGTTGATTCTCTAGAATTCTCTAAGTATACCATCATATCCTCTGAAATTTTATTTTCTCATTGGATAGTTTTATTTTCTCATTACTTATTCTAATTCTTTCCATTTCTTTTTTCTTTTGTTGATATAACTAGTATTTCTAGGACAATATTTAATTATACTAGTAATACTGGACATCCTTGTTTCACCCCTGATCTTACTGGAAAAGCTTCTAGCTTATTCCTATTACAGATGAAACTTATAGTCAGTATCTTATGTATGTAACTTATAGTCAGTATCTTATGCCTGACTATGTTTTCTCCATCTACATTTTGCTGAATAGGGGTGAGGGTGATGCCTTTATTATCATCTATATTAAGAAATTAAAAGAAGAAAAAGGATGCCAATGTGATTCCTACTTTGGGTTCTTCTAGGCAAAATGCATTGACAACCATATGTTCCTGCTTGCACAGAAGTGAAAGTCTCATCTCAGTTATTAATATTGAAAATTCTCTTAGTGAGTTAAACCATTAATTACAGTGACAACATTTATTCTCCCCGTGGCTGATATATGATTAAACATAACATATGTTACCCAGCTCAAAACAAGAGGAATCAAAACAAAAGCAGAATTTTTGGAAGCCAAAACATATTTTTTCTTTATGCTTGATAGAAAACATGAGCAGAAACCCTCCATTCTCTAGACTTTTACCTAGCAATTTACTCAAGTGTCTGGTAGATTTGAAAAAAGAAACGGATTTTAGGATAAACCTTTTCTGATAATATAATGCAAATGAGGCCTAGATTTTAACTGACATGATTTTGACATGATATGTCAAAGATGTTGACCAGCAATGATCTGGGGAATGAAAAAAGACAAAAAGATATAATGAATTTCAATTCAAATGTCAATAGAGACATCATCACTGGAATGATATACAGGGTGCTTGTTTTTAGGTTAATTCAACTGAAGAAAATACTGACATGAAAGGAATAATTTAGTTGATAATGTCTTACTTTGAGGATTTGTTGAAACTTATTTTAAATGATATGTCCCCCCCATATACTTTTTCCATAGGAAGTGGACAAAGATAATGAATTAACTGGGAATAATGTCACACAAAGAAAAATGGTGTAAAGAAATAGGAATATTTATCCTAGAGAATAAAAGATTTAGAATAAATGGTTGGGGTAAAAGACAAAAATTCTTTCTCTAAATATTTGAAGGACTATTATAAAGACTAGTGTTTATATTTGTTCTGATTGATTCCAGGAAATAATATTAGAAACAATAAACTGAAATTACAAAACAGCAGATATTTCTGAAAACAAGTGGAAATTTCCTGACCAAACATTTCTAAAAGTTGAAAGAGTTTTCTTAGGTGGTATAGCCTATTCCCTAGGTCTTCAAAGGCTATATTTCTGCTTGTTAGGGATGTTCTGAAGGTCATTCTTGTAAGGAGGGCAGTTCCCAAAATATATGTTGGATAAGATTCTTTGCAGTGTTTTCCAAGTTTTGAGATTCTGTTATTCTATGAACTCATTACAAGCAAGTGAATTCTACAGGGACCAACATGTCTCTTCTGTATTACTGTCATTTATAAAATAACATTGTCTCATACTCATATAATATCTCAAGGCTTACATTTTTAAAAAATAGGTCATTTTAGCATTATAGTTCCCATTTTACAGAGGAAGAACATGAGGTTCCAAGAGATGAGTTAATTTATCCAGAATCAACTACAACTGTAACTAGAAATGGTTCCCACTGGCACACCAAAACAGGTTTCAGATCTCAAATAATTTACTCCTTCTACTATTCCACACTGCCCTTTCCATGATACTTGACACCCATAGTTACCATCTTCTATTTTTCTACTGACTTGAGGATACAACACATCAGAGGATAAGGGAACAGGACTCGATGGTGCCATTGGGGGAACTTTTAAATTTGCATTAGAGTAGTTTATTCTACTAAATGCCCTGTAAGTTCAGCAAGGAAGAGACTATCCTCTCCAGCAGGGGCCTAACAGCAGGGCAAAAAATTTGGTGAAAAATCTTCAATGTAAATTTGGATTTGATTGAAAGATTTAGGGAACAACAAGAATACAAGACTTATGTCTCTGCAATGAGATTTTGAAGGTGAAATAGAGAGAGGGATGTAGAGGAATACAATGGCCCCAGTGACCACTTCAGTCCTGCTCTCACGCTGTTTGATTTATGGTATTTGGTTAGTGCCATATGAGTATTAGCCCACAGGGCATTTGATCAGAGCCCATTTTAATCCTGGGGTTACAAGTACAGATTTAAGTATAATGAAGTTCCAGACCCTAGGAATGAATCAGGGAAACCTTATTCTTAGGATCCTAGAGACAGCACCCTACTCCCTTGTTCACCCATGCAGCTATGACGGAGAATCATGGAATCATTTCTAAATCACTTGTGAATTAAGAACATATATTTCCCTCCCTTTATGAAGTACAGTTCCTTGAACTCTTAGGAAGGGATGGTTGCATTTTAATACATTTGCTTTCTTTTGTACAATTTTGTTTCCTTTGTTTCTTATTTTGTTTTATGTGTTTAAAATCTTTATTCTGTTATTGGGCAGTACACTTTACCAGACCGTCAAAGGAATCCAACAAACACATATATGCACACACACACATACACACACACACACAGAGTTTTAAAAAAATCACTGCTTTAAATGTAAAATAATTTAAATGTGAAGTAATCTTTAGAATTGAGCATTTGACAAGAATAGAGAAAGGCAGTCAATATAACTTGGTTTTTACAGGACACATTATAAATAGCAGCAGATTCAGAACATTTATATTATGATAGTGGATTAAAGATTTAATACAAACATAATTTAAAATCAGGTTCAGAAAATGCTGTAGTGGAAAATGCACTAGACTTTGGAGGCAGGAGATATGGATTCTAACCCTAGCACTGATTCTTCCTTCTTTCTGCATTCTTGCTCTCTTTTTTCTTTCTCCCTATCTCGCCCAGCCTACTCCCAAGGGCTTATCATATTGGCATGGAACTCGGTGCCAATGCCTGATCAATTTTATTTTTAGCCAACTGTAGCTCAGAACACTGAACTCAAGATTCCACAGTATGTACCTCTCCTGCAGTAGGACAACAGGCATCCCTGCCACGTCTGGCCTAGTTCTGATACTTATCACTTCTGTGATCATGGGCAGGCTATTTTGCCTTCCTAAACCTGTTTCCTCCACCATAAAATGGGAATGACAATATGCTACTTACCTCACAGGGTATTGTAAGGAAAGTGCATTATAAAAAAAAGTATGAGTTACTTTTTAAGAAAGAGTATGCTTTTTTTTCAAACATACCCCCCCATTTTTTATTGGGTTACTGTATATATACTTTGGGAGTATGCCATGTAGTATTTATAAATATAAATGAACACTCTCAAAGTACAAGATCCAAATTTAGAGCAAAAATCTGGGCAGAAGGTCTCAGTCTTGGCATAGAAGTTGTATGAAGTAAACGGCCTCAAGAGATGAAAAAACTAAGGTATTACAATACTGAAAAGGATATGATGGTCTATTCTTTTGCTGGTTGTTTAGGTACTTAAAATGGAGATGCTGGGAAATTTAGTAGGAACTAAACAGAAAGAGCCTGACATCTCTCACCTTGCTGTGTTTGTAGAAAGAGCCAATTTTCACCAAGTATTTGCTTAAAACACACTTTAGAGATTCCCCCTAGGATATTTCTCCAAAGAACTCTTTCATCTATTGACCTCTGAAGAGGCACTTGGGACTCTACTTAACTTGAAACAAGGAGGATATGCTTGTAGACTTGGACAGAAGGAGAAGAGATGACACTATGATTACATAAATCGTGAACAGGCTCACCATGTCTTATTTGTGAAAACTGGTATATTGCAACTGAATTTCAAAGGACACATAATGTTTATGAAAAGAAGGAGAATTCTGATATTCCAGAGAAATGGGGTAAAGTAATGAGACAATGGGGTAAAGCAGGAGGATAAATATAAAAGAACATAAAAAAAGGTGTGTAACAGAACACAATAAAAATTCTGACTACCCCTATCCTTATTCCATTATTTCTCCAAGGAATGGAGGAGAATGTGATAGATGAAGGAGGATTGCTCTAGCATTGGTTGGGGGGGCGAAGGGAGGTGGAGTAGGCATTCTGATCTATTTCTTGCCCCTGGATCTAGATGACTCCAGAGGAGAAAGTGAGGCTCTGTGACTTTGCTGATCCTCTCTCCCTTAAATCCAGTTCACTTGCAAGTTAAAGCAACACCTTCCTGATGTTATGGTCCTCTTTAAGAAAAAAAGACAAATAGCCACCTGTGAGAATCATGAGTTGCCCCAGTAGAAACCCAACTGTCCAGTTATGTGACTACCTTAGTAATATGTTCTTGTGTTATGTTTTTGGGAATGTTAGGCTTTAATTTCTTGAATATTTTGCTTTAGTTTATTGCTGAATAAATAGAGAATTCACTTTACAATGCAATTAGATCCTTAAAGTTATTCACAACAGTAGTCCTCAGGAAAACTTCTTGTGATGGACTTTACATGGGGTATAGTCAATGCTTACATACATGCTGGGCTGTACCAAGACACAATCATTTTTAGGTATTGAATAACTACTGTTCCCACAGGTTCTTTGGGAAAAGTATTGTTCCAGGTGTTGGGGGTTGTGATTACTCTGTGAGATATAGAACCAGAGTTCTATGATGGGAACAGGAGTACAGTATAAGGAACAGTGATTGTGAGCATGTCAGAGAGGTTATTGGCTCTCAGATCTCTGGGAATGATGGGAACAGGAGTACAGTATAAGGAACAGTGACTGAGAGCATGTCAGAGAGGTTATTGGCTCTCAGAGCATGTCAGAGAGGTTATTGGCTCTCAGATCTCTGGGACAAAGGAGTAGTGAACATCATGTGCATTACGCTTTGCCAGAGGGTGAGAACATCCAGAATGCAAAAAGATTGTTGTTATACTAAATGCAGGGCACAGCCTGTTCACTGGGCCTTAGTTCTGAGAAACAGGATATTTCCAAAATAGGTTAACACACACACATGTATATATAGTATGTATGCATATTTATACATATATGCACATGTGTGTTTAAATATATGTGTGTATACATACATGTATGATAAGAAAAAAAATGTGCTTTAGTCTGCACTGAGTCTCTCCATTGGCAATCTGGAAGTAGATAGCATGTTTTATCATGAGTCCTTTGGAATTTTGGTGAGTCATTAATCAGAGCTACTAAGTCTTTCAAACTTGATTACTTTTATAAAATTGCTGTTACTCTATAGATGGCTATTCTGGTTGTCCTAACTTCACTGTGTATCAGTTACTAGAGGTCTTCCCAGGTTTTTCTGAAACCATCCTTGTTCTCATTTCTTAAAGAACAATAGAATTCCATAATTCCTTTAACTATTTATATTGCCTCAGTTTCCAATTCTTTGTCACCACACAAAGAGCTGTGCATTTTTTTAAAATCCAAGTAGTCAATGGTTTGTTTTATTATTCCTCCCTCCCCAAACAAGAGCTTCTAGTTTTATTATTTTTTTAACTTACAATTTTGTTAATCTCTCCTTTGATTATCAGCATTTCTTTTTTAGTGTTTAATTGAGACATTTTAATTCATTGGTTTTCTGTTTTTTTTCCCCAGCTGCATACCCAATTCATTGATTTGCTTTTTCCCCCTTTATTGATGTAAACATTATTGATGTAAAAATTTTCCCATAAGTACTGCTTTAGCTTCATCTTCAAAATTTTGCTATGTTGTCTCTATGTTTTCATTCTTTTTAATGAAATTACTGATTGTTTCTATGATTTTTTTGTCCTACCTATTCTTTAGAATTTTATTATTTGGTCCATCATTGAATATAGTTTTTTTTTGCACTATGGTCTGAAAAGGGTAAATTTAATATTTCTACTTTTCTTCATTTGTTTGTGAGGTTTTTCTGCCCTATTACAAGGTCAATTTTTGTGATGATGGCATGACAGCTAAGAAATAGGTATAGTCCTTTCAATTACTATTTATTAATTATTAATATTCTCCAGGGGTCTATCATATCTAGCTTTTCTAAAATTCTATTACTCTCCTTAAAATTTTTTTCTTATTTATTTTCTTGTTAGGTTTATTTAATTTTGGAGGGTTAAATTGAGATCCTTCACAAAAATAGTTTTATTATTTATTTGTTTTGTAGGAAAATTTACTTTTCTTTTAAGAATTTGGCTGTTATGCCATTTGGCATATATAAGTTCAGTATTGATATTAATTAATTGTCCACAGTACCTTTTAGAAAAATGTACTTTCTCTGTTGTGGGTGCTACTATTATCCCCTATACAGATAAGAAAACTGGGGTAAATGGAGCAAAGTAACTTGCTACAGTTAATAAATTTCTGGGACCAGATTTGAACTCAACTTTTACTGATCCATGCATTTTCCCAGCATATTGCTTTATTGCCAAATAGAAAATGTATTTTGCATTACATTTTTATTTAGAGCCCGTTGTTATTAGTTCATTTTCAAAGTTTCATGGTGGTACTTTCATCTTTCTATCAACCTTTTTGGTTCCTTTAAAAACCAAAAGAGCTAAATCAATGCCCTAGTGTTCTCGATCTAATCCAGTCCAGGTATTTTAAGAGGTGGATAAAGTGCATACCTTTCCCCTAGGCTTTTCACTTTGAAACTTGAGAGCCCCAAGACAAAAGATAGGAAGCAGTTCTAAGTGGTTTATCTCAATAGAATAAAACCCTCCTCAAAACTCTTTCCAGAAACTTCAAATTCTTTACCTTCAACTTTCCCCCCAATATATTCATACTGTTAGTACAAACAGACTTCAACTTTCTTTAGCTTTTCTACCTTTTTCCTTCTATTTCTCCTTACTTAACCTTAAGTCCATCTCATCATACTTCTTATTTTTCTTCAAAAAAATTCTATACAGTTGTACATCAAAACTCACTAAGATATTTTAGCATTTATAAAAAAACATTCAGAACACAGTTTAGAAATTTATAGTAGAAAAATTACATTTCAGTCACCAATTTAGTCTCTAATTAATTTATAATACCATAAATTCCAGCAGATCAGGGCAGGGAAATATTGCCTTCTCTTTTATCTTTTTTTTTTCCTTTGCCTTTCAAGCTCCTACAAAAATGGTTTCTTAAGCATGCCATAACCCTTCTTTTTTTTTATTTTTGGAAGGGGGAGGACAGGGCAATTGGGGTTAAGCGACTTGCCCAAGGTCATACGGCTAATTAAGTGTTGTGTCTGAGGTCGGATTTGAACTCAGGTCCTCCTGACTCCAGGGCCAGTGCTCTGTTCACTGTGCCACCTAGCCGCCCTTCCATAGCCCTTATTAAGGTCAAATTTGGGACCTATTAGGATTTTTAAAATAAAATTTATACCCATCTTTACACAATTTAAGAGGTCCATTTCTAGACATCCCCCTTTTAAATAAAAAAATTTTCCCTGTGATATCTGGTTACAAAAAAAAAATCTTTCCCAATGGGGATGTCTGTCAGCTTATTGGGACTGGTCCCCATAAGGAACCAAAGAAATTTCCTTCAAAATGGGAGTTTCCCCTGACTCCAGGCAACAAGAAATGTCCCCATTGTGCTTCTATCAATGCCCTCTTAGAGCTCAATTATTAGTCATCCTTTCCTCAAGGAGGAACTTTTCCTGTTCCCAGATAAATAAGAACTTCTCTAGGTGGATTTCTATCAGCTTATTAGAGAGATCACTCATTGTACATTTGTGTGGGGTAGCCATTTGGATACAATATTGAAGGATATAAAGGTTTGAGGACAGGCATTCCTTCACCAAGAAGTCCCTTGGTAGAAAACTTACTGTAGTACCTAGGGGGTTCGTGTGGTGATACTTTGTTCATCAAATGTATCCTTGCATTATCCCTCTTGGCAAGATTTGCCATAAAATACTACTGGAAAAAAAAAATCTGAGACTCATCCAGATAAAATAATTTAGCATGACATGTGATTACAAAACAAATTGGGTTCATTGGTCTTGGTAACTGCAAAAACCTACAATGTCTTTTTCCATGCAGTTAACTTACAGTTAGAGGAGTGAAAAGCAGGAACAAGTCAACTTGTTTCTTATTGGTTGGAAGATATCAAAGTGAGAGGAGAGGTTAATCTTGTTGATGGGGTACCTGGGGTCTAGATCAATTTGTGAAACCAACTTGTAAAACCAGTCTGTTCAATTATAACTGCAATTTGTCCTTTCCCTCCCTTGAGCTCTGCCCCTTCTCCCTATCCCACACTCCACCTAGGCAACACCCTGTGACCCCTTTTGTTCTTACTTAATCTCTTCATTTCTTCTCTGGCCTGGCCCACACCCTCCTTTATCCTTGCCTTTTTTCTCCTTGGACCTGGCCCAAATCTTATCTAAACTATCTATTCACATGCTCTTCTTGGTCAGCTCTGACCTATGCACTGAGTCTATGCACTAAGGCCCCTCCCAGTTGGTCAGCCCTGACAATGGCAGCCCTACCCTTTAAAGGTAAAAGCATGTACCCCTCTCACTTGCAGGTCCCCTAAAGAACTCTTGCCGGTTTCTCATAGAAGCATAACAATAAACTTCTACAACTCTCACTCCAATTAAGCCTGAGACCTTGAATTCTTTCCAGATGATATTGCAGGTTTTCTGGTCTTGGATGAGATCAGGGTTCCTGCTGAACCTATTGGGATCCCATCCCCCATCATTGTGACTTTCCTGAAATCAGGTGATTTATAAGAAATTGGAGTTTAACTTCACAAAATGGTGGATAAAGGCAAATGGAATTGCTCATCCTGAGTTCTGAGCCACATAGCTAAAGTTTTAGAATGTGTTCTTTGCTCTTTATACAGCTAGGATCTGTCTTGCTCATGACTACTCCTCTCTACCCCAGAACTGTGACATGGAATTAGGAAATGGGCAACAGAGCTTCCATATCGCACCTATTCTTGTTCCCAGACCTGTTTAGGAATCCCCTAAAATCCCTTTCTGATGGGGATGGGATTCGTGCTGGACTCTTAAAAGGAAAAGATCATGTCTTTGGAACCTGAACCCCAAAGCCCCTGAACCCAGATCTCTCTCTGGCAACTAACCCATCAGAGGCAATAATCCTTTTGACTGCCCTTTCACTGCAGAGCTCCAGCCACTTTACTTCCATTGTCTCCATCTGGCCCTTGCTACTTGCCACTTCTTAATCCCATCCAGATCTTCCCACAGTCTTTCTATATAAAATATCAGTTTTGCCACCACTAAATTGCTCAGATTCTTAAAATCTGGTCTACTTGTATTGGCATCAGAAATAGCACATATTCCTCAAGAATCCCACCCATTTCTATTGTTTACACAATAAATCTTGTCTTGGACAAGTTCAAGTGGTCAAATTCTGTTGAGGTAGACCTTCACCCTTTGCCCTTACATTTTGGTACTTCCAAGACCTCTAAACCATAACACATCCACTCTGGTGCTTCCAGTCCAAGTGTTCAGTATTAGCCTCCTTACCATCCATCCTTTGTCAGTAGAATGCTGCTCCAGTAGCTCTTCACTCTTGGCCAGCCCCCACCCCAGTGTCTACAGAACTCTCTACTTTCCTACGATACCCCGACCTAGAAAGATGACTCTGTGGCTTTTTTTTTCTTGTCTTTTTATGATTATAATTCTGGATGGTTCATTTTTTATTTGTTGAGATGAAGGTACTTTGGGTTGAAGTGACCACCAGAAATTATACACCAAAGCCCCCTCCTAGTTGCAACCTGCTAGAAGGGGACCCCTACCAAGGTCCCTGGAAACCACCTAATAAGCCATAATACCATAATAGTGAGGGAGTTTTCCACCTGTGTTGCTAGAAACATGCCCCAGATTCAGGTCTGTTTATGTTTGTATCCAGGGCTTTGCTAGGTAATCAAGGCTTCACTAGAAACGGCATTAATGGTATTACACCCCCGCCTTGGAAACACATTTTGTTGATTAGCAACACCTAACTCTATATAAGTGTATCTTACAGAAGACTCAGTGCTGTCTTCCCTACTGGGGAGGCAGTCACCGGCTGGTTAATAAACACTCCTATCAAATTATAATTGGTTTCACTGTCTTGCTTTCTTGGTTGTCCATTACAGGGTAAGGGGGGCAAGAATGCTGACTTTTCTTCTGTCATCTTGATTCTTCCTCAATAGGACATTTCTTCTTTTTTTCAAACTTTCAATCAAATAAATTATCCCTCCTTATACTCTCCTTCAACTAATCCTGTTCATTATTTTTTTTAATTTAATTTTTATTCAGAGAAGTTTTTTCTCCCTCATTCTCTTGATTATTCATTTTCTCTTTCTGTCTACTCTAGACCCTCATTCTCTGAGTCATGGCTTGGGGCTTACGTTTTTAAGTTCCTCTCTATTTTCTGTATTTCAAAGTATCTGAGGTACTTATTCTGGACTCTCCCATATAGCCAATATCTGCCACAGTCTTGTACAGCTTTCCTTGCAGATGCCCCCTTTCCATCATGTCTCACTTCCAGAAAAATGCTAATTCTTTTGGGTGATAAGAGAAGACACTGACCCATACCAATACCCTTCCCCCTCCCAACCAATCTCTGATTATGCAGCCCATTCTTGACATGTACTCTGCCCCTGGTCACCTTTTTTCTCCACTTTCCTTAAAGTCTCCTGAGAAATATCCTTTTCAAGCACCAAATCCCAACAGATAGCATCCAGTACAAGATCTCCATCTCCCTTTACAGAATATCTCACTTCACCCTGAGGAAGACATGAGAAGAAATGAACATTTTTTTCTGATGGTTTCATACAATAGACCAGATTTTCAGCCAAAATGCCTGAAATGAATAGACTACACAAAATCACTACCCGTTAATGGCTAATCAATTGAAAAAAAAACAAAAAAACAAAAAACAAACAAACAAAAAAAAGAAAGGGAGAGGATTCTGGGAAGATGGTGGAGTAGGTCAGAAAATTCTAAACTCTCAAGATCTTCCCCCACAAAAGAGTTAAAATAGCACCTTAGAGTGAACAAAGTGTGGGTGGAGATAAATCAGAACAGGGGCATAACCAGGATCCTTCTGGTCCCTGTAAAGAGTAAACACCTCCAGGCCAGGTTCCATTTTAAGGGCCAGAAGCAAGTCTCTTAAACGACAAGGCAAGCCCTGGGGTTAGTTGATTTGAGAGGCTGCCTCAGGCCTAGTCACTGGAAATTTTACCCCTAGAATAGTGAGAGGAGTTGGGTCTCTGAGCCCAGGAAAGGGAGGATCTAGGAAACCTCTCCTAAGCAGGCCAAATGCAGCTGTGCTACAAAGAGCCCTGGGGGCAAGAATAAACCATCACAGACCCAGTGAGTGCAGAAGCAATGGGGCAGAAAGCTCCTGGCTGAGGGCACTTGGAGGAGGCTGGAGGTTTGGCTTTGATTTCAGGCTAGAGGGAAGAACTGAAGATCTGGGGCAAGAGACACCATTCCCTATACCCCAGGGCTAGACGTGGCTACAAATAAATAAGCTATCACCACAAAAAATACACAGGCAGAAGAGAAAGAATTCAACTACAGAAACCTATTATGGAAATAGAGATGATCGAGGTATATCTTCAGAGGAGGAAAGTGAAATAAAGAAACTCCCCAAAAGTGATGTTAAATGGTCACCTGCCCAAAAAGAATTTATAGAAGACCTTAAAAAAAGACTTTAAAAATCAAATGACAGAGATGGAGGAAAAACTAAAAAAGAAAATAAGAACAATCCAAGAAAAACAAGAAGGGTATGAAAGGAAAATCAACCAAATAGAAATGGAGATCCAGAATCCTAAGGAAGAAAATTAGAACTTGAAAACTAGAATTGGGCAAAGGGAAATCAGTGAAATTATAAGAGAATAAGAAATGATTAAACAAAATATGAATACTGAAAAAATAAAAGTAATGAAAAAATAGAAGAGAAAGTGAAACATCTTTTAAGAAAGATAACAGATCTGGAGTATAGATCAGGAAGAGAAAATATAAAAATATTTGAACTAACTGATAGTTATGATTTAAAAAAATCTTGATACAATAATACAAGAAATGATAATTTAAAAAAATTGTCCTAAAGAATTAGAACAAGGGGGGAAAGTGGAAATAGAAAAAAAAAATCATCTACCACCACTTAAAAGAGATCCTATGAGGAAAACTCATAGGAATATCATAGATAAATTCCAAAATCCCCAGCTCAAGGAAAAGCTATTAAAAGCATCAATATTAAAGCAATTTCAATATGATAGTGCCACAATTAGAATTACACAAGAGCAGAAACATTAACAGACCAAAGGCCTTGGAACACAACATATCAAAGAGGAAAGGAACTAAAAATCTTGCCAAAAATATCATACCCTGCAAATTTAACTATTATCTTGAATGAAAAAAAATGGAAATATTTGATAATCTCTCAGATTTTCAAGAGTTTGTTAAAAAAAATCCTGAATTTAATAGACAATTCGACATACAAGAACCAATATAAATATAAGGTACACAACAAAGACTAATTATAAGGTGTCTGTAAGGACAGACTGTTTACTTTTTATATATATAAAATATAAAATTTATATCTAAGAATCTTATTGATAATTGGGTAGTTTATAAAAAAGATTGGAACAAACCTGAGCATGACATGAATTTAAAAAGCAAAATCATTATAGAACAGCTCAGAAGAGTAGTTATTTTATACAAATGAGGTTCAAGAGGAAGAATTGATACATGAGAATTAGATGGGGGAGGAGGGCTGGTAGTTCAAGTAATCTACTTTTATAGAGAATGGGAGTAAGAGAGAACAATAGATATGTATTTAAAAGAGTATAGAAGTCTTCTAAATTCAAAAGAAATAAAATGATAGGGGCATAGGGAGGAGGGAGAGGACAAAAGAAGGATCTTTAAAGAGGAGGGTGAAAGAATAGGTAAATAGGGGTATAGAAGAAAATTTAAATTTATGGGAATGGGAGGATAGGGGAGGGATCATTGGAGGGGGGTAGGCAAGTCTTGGGAGGGCAAGATTGTTGATAAAAGTAAAGTAGAAGAGGCAGGAGGGATAGGAAAGAAGAGATATGCACATACATAAAAATAAAGTTCAGGAGTAGAATAGGTTTGGGAATGTATACATCTATATATGTATGTATGTATGTATATATCCATAGCTATGGAGAAACATATCTAAACTTTATTGCTGCCTTCTTGAGGGGCATTAAGGGGAGGGGAAAAAAAAACAAAGTAAAAAAAGTGCACAGAAGAGAGCAAAAAAAAAAACCTCACAAGGACGGACAATTCTTAACACAAATATTATTTATCATATAGATCTTCTTGAAATAAAAATTTATTGTTACATATTTTAAATTCTCTCTTATGTTCTGCTCTGCACATGACATACTTTTATTTCTTTCTAACTTTGTATTTAAGTTCCAATATTTAAGTTTATATTTTTATTTCTTTTCTCTATTCTGCATTTGTGTTCTGGTGTTTGAGTCTAAAATAAAATTTCAGGAGAAAGAAAGAAAGAAAGAAAGAAAGAAAGAAAGAAAGAAAGAAAGAAAGAAAGAAAGAAAGAAAGAAAGAAAGAAAGAAAGAAAGAAAGAAAGAAAGAAAGAATGAAAGAAAGAAAGAAAGAAAGAAAGAAAGAAAGAAAGAAAGAAAGAAAGAAAGAAAGAAGGAAAGAGAGAGAGAGAGAGAGAGAGAGAGAGAGAGAGAGAGAGAGA
>NW_027185799.1:19316413-19334384 GCF_028583685.1 Petaurus breviceps papuanus
GAGGGAGGGAGGGAGGGAGGAAGGAAGGGGAAGGGAAGGGAAGGGAAGGGAAGGGAAGGGAAAAAAATCTTGGGACTAGGCATAAAATGATACAACCTTGAAAACTCTCTTCCAACAGAGTGATTGTCATTAATATAATATGGTCATACCAAATTCATTGACTGATATAACCACAGATAATCCTTTGTTCAAAAATCTTCTTAGTACTAATATAAAATATTTCAAAAACCAGCAAGACATCTGCTTATAAAAGGTGTTTAGCATTATCATGTAGGCTGTCCAGCACAAATCCCTAATGGAAAAATATTCCCTGTAGATGGTAAGGTTCTCTAGATATTTCTGTTTACAGATTACATGATAATTTTATAGAACCCAAGAAAAAGAATTAAAACATACCTAAAAAACCTAGTAAAAATCAAGACATGCAGAACACTTTCATTACAAAAATAACATAAGATAAGTACTACAAGAATTATTGTCCTAATTTTATAGAGGAGGAGACAGGTTAAAATAACTAACTTGTGCAACTTACCCAGTTGTACCCACTATAAATATAGTTAGTATCTGACCTAAAATTCATACACAGGACTATAATGATGAAGTCTCACTCTTTTCACTGAATCAAGCTAACTTCTCTGGAATACGTTAAATCTTCAATATATCTTCAAGCAGATTTATGTTTACTCAAAATACATGGGTATGGCTAGACTCACTACCAAAAAAGGGAGATGACAAATGCATATTGATCAGATTATAACATACAACTGAATGGGAATTCCATTGAGTTCATATATGCTTAAGTACATAAAAAAATACCTCAGACTGGACAGAGCCAAGATGATGGAGAAAAGGCAATGACTTGCCTATGCTATCTCCAAAATTTCTTTAAATAACTTTAAATAATGTCTCAAAACAAATTCTGAAGTTGAAGAACCCACAAAAAATGGAGTGAAATAATTTTCCAGCCCAAGATAACTTAGAATGTTATCAAGAAAGGTCTATCACACTGGGGTGAGAGTGGAATACAGTCCCCTGCACTGGGGCAGGACTCTGTTGCACTGCCTATTCTTCAATCTGGGTTGCAGTTTTGGGTCTCAGTCACAGGGCAAGAAGGAAGACTAACCAGCAGAGCTTGTGAGCTACAGGGGAACTTGGAACCTGGTCAAATTTCCAGGGCAGACAAAAGTGTTTGTGGTCACTTAGAAACCAGAGTAGAGGCCATGAGACTACTAAACACACTTCTCCTTAGATCATACCACCTTGGAAGAACTGAAAACTTACAAGTCTCCAGTATTATCTCTGAAAACCTGAAAATGTGGGACAGTGCCCCCCTCCACTCTGGAATTAGAGCCCCAAGCCCCACTTAAGCACAGAGTTAAAAGTCAAGAAATAGGGTATAAAAAAATGCACAAACATCTGAAGAAGATTCTTACCATAGGAAGTTTTTATGGTGACAGGAAAGATCAAAATATAAACTCAGAAGAAGACAATGAAGTCAAAAGTCCTCCTACATTGAAACATGAAAGAAACATATGAACTGGTGTCAAGTGATGGAAGATCTCAAAAAGGATTTAAAAAATCAAGACAATTAGAGGAAAAATTGGGAAAAGGAATGAGAATGATACAAAAAAGTCATGAGAAAAGAGTCAACAGTTTGGTGAAGAAGGCACAAAAATACTGAATAAAATAATACCTTAAAACCAGAATAGACATATATAAAAGAGGCATAAAAATCCAATGAAGAGAACAATGCCTTGAAAAGCATAATTGGCCAAATGGAAAAAGATATACAACAATTTAGTAGAGAGAACTCCTTAGCAGAATTAACCAAATGGAAAGAGTTACCAAAATTCACTGAAGAAAAGTTTTTAGAAAGTAGAATTGGCCAAATGAGGAAGGAGGTACAAAAGTTTACTAAAGAAAAATAATTCTTTAAAAATAAAATTGGGTAAGTGTGAACGAATGAATTTATGAGACATTAAGAAACAATAAAACAATTTTTTAAATGAAAAAATAGAAGAAAATTTTAACTACCTCATTGAAAAGAAACTGACCTAGAAAAATAGATCCAGGAGAAATAATTTAAGAATTATTGGGATAATGTGAAAGTCATGATCAGAAAAGAGCTTAGACACCATCTTTCAAGTAATTATCAAGGAAATCCCCCTTGGTATTCTAGAACCAGATGGTAAAATAGAAATGGAAAGTATACACCAATCACCTACTGAAAGAGATCCCAAAATGAAATCTCCCAGGAATAACACAGCCAAATTCCAGAGTTCCCAGGTAAAGGATAAAATATTGCAAGCAGCAGAAAGAAACAATTCAAATACCAAGGAACCACAGTCAGAATTACATAGGACTTGGTAGTTTCTGTATTAAAATATTGGATGGATTGGAATATGATATTCCAGAAGTCAAAAGAGCTAGGATTACAACCAAGAATCACACACTCAGCAAAACTGAGTATAATTCTTTTGGGTTGGGGTGGGGACAGGGGCAGGGTGGAGTTGGGCATGGGGAAGGATGAACATTCAGTGAAATAGAGGATCTTCAACCATTCATGATGAAAAGACCAGAGCTGAATAGAAAATTTCACTTTCAAATAAAAGACTCAAGAGAAGAATAAAAACATAAACAGGAAAGAGAAATCATAATTGAATCAATATAGTCAAACTATTTATATTTCTACATGGGAAAATACTTGTAACTACTAAAAAACTTTCTCATTATTGGGGCAGTTAAAGGTAGTATCCATAGACAGGGGGCATGAGTATGAGTGGAATATGATGGGAAGATTATCTAAAAAAATTAAGGGGTGAGAAAGAGGAATCCACTGGGAAAAGGGAAAAGGAAGAGGTAGAATGGGGGTAAATTATTGACAGAAAGAGGCACAGAAGAGCTTTTACAGAGGAAGGGAAGATGTGGAAGTAGAAGAGAGTGTGTGAAACTTGTTCTCATTGGAATTGGCTAAAAGAAGGAATTACATACATACTCAGTTGGGTATAGAAATCTATCCTACCATGCAGGAAAGTAGGAAGGAAAGGTTGATAAAAAAAAATGGGCTGTGATTGATTGTTATCCATTGTTCTCAAAGAGGACCAAAATTACATCACTATGCTAGAGTCAAGTTTCAATGTGTTCCACTGTGGCTGATTAGACCTATATGAGCTCAGAATGCTCTACCACAGGTTAGGCACAAATAGTTTATGTGAGCATTTGGGGTAGATTTTCTAACTTTGTGTATCCTGCTTTTACTTAGAGTTGTTTCAATTCTTTGCTCATAGAACACAAGACCTTCTTTGATGTGGGCACTCCATGCTGAATGGTCCTGTGCCACTAACTCCCATGTCCCAAATCTATTCCAAAGTTCTTAAGAGAAACATTGAGAGTGTCCTTGTATCACTTCTTCTGACTACCATGTAAGTACTTGCCCTGTTAAGTTCTCCATAAAATAGTCTTTTTGGCAAGTGTATGTTTTGCATTGGAACAATGTGGCCAGACCATCAGAGTTGTTCTCTCTGAAGCAGAGCTTGAACGCTTGGCAGTTTAATTGAGGTAAGGACCTCAGTGTCTGGTCCCTTATCCTGCCAGGTAATCTTCAGAGTCTTCTTAAAATACTGCAAATGGAAGTGATGTCAAGAAGAGTGGTGGTGGCTGATAGAAGGGAGGGTGGATTGGGGGAGGTAAAAGTCAGAAGCAAAACACTTTTGAGAATGGGCAGGGTGAAAGGAGAGAGAAAGTAGGACAAATGGGGAAAATAGAATGGAGGGAAATACATAGTAATAACTGTGGGGAAAAAAAACTTTACAGCAGATTTCTTTGATAAAGACCTCATTTTTCAAATATATTGAGAACTGAGTCAAATATATAGAAATAAATCATTTCTCAATTGATAAATGGTCAAAAGATATGAATAGCTTTAAGATGAAGAAATCAAAGCTATTTGTAGTTTCAAAAGACCCAATCACTAAGGATTAGAGAAATGCAAATGAAAACAACTCTGCACTACTACCCCACATCTATCAGATTGCCTAATATTACAGAAAACAAAAATGACAAATGTTGGAATGGATGTCGGAAAATTGAGACACTAATACACTATTGGTGAAGTTGTATTCTGATTCTACCATTCTATAGAACGATTTGGAACTGTGCCCAAAGGTTTATAAAACTGTATACTCTTTGATCCAGCAATACGTGTTCTAGGTCTATACCCCAAAGAAATTTTTTTTAAATGAAAAAGGTCTATATGTGTAAAAATATTTATAACAGTTTTTTAGTGGTAGCAAAGAGTGCTCTTAGAAAAACTTGGAAAGACTTACATGACTGATGTAAAGTGAAATGAGTAGAACCAGGAGAACATTGTATATAGTAACAGCAAAATTGTATGATGATCAGTTGTGAATGACTTAGATATTCTCAGCAATGCAATGGCCTAAGACAATTCTGAAGGACTTACACGATGAAAAATGCTATCCATCTATAGAGAATGAATTGATGAAATCTGAATACAGATTGAAGGATACCTTTCCTATACTTTCTTTGTTTTCCTTGAGTTTTTTTTTTTCTGTCTGTGTTTTTCTTCACAACATGACTAATATGAAAATATGTTTTGTTTAACATATTGGTTTGCTTGCCTTCTCAATGAGGGCAGGATAGAGGGAGGAAAGGAGAGAATTTGGAACAAAAAAAAACTTTAATGTTAAAAATGTTTTTACACATAATTAGGGGAAAATAATATATTAAATTAAAAAAAGAAGAACCTTATATAGGCATTGCAAATGGAAAGTAAACAGTGGCTGGAACTGAATGACAGGAAAAAGAAAAGGACCGTGTCATACTTTAGAAATGGTTTGACATTTTAAATAATTCCTGACTCTTCAGTGCTATATAAAAGTTACTACTTTTTTAAAGAAAATACATTCATACTATTTCACTGCTAGGCATATACTCAAAGGAGGTAAAAGAAAGAACAAACAAACAAGCAAGCAAACATGATTACACACACCAAAACATTCATAGCAGCACTTTTATGGTACCAAAACCTGGAGTCAATGAAAATAATGACTAGAAAATGGTTAAGCAAATTGTGGTACATTAGCATAATGAAATATGACTGCTCTAGAAAAAAAAGATGAAAGTGAAAAATTCAGAAAAGCACAAGAATACTAACTCAAATTGTTTCAAATGAAGTATACCGAACAAGGGAAATAATATGCAATGTTTTTAATAAAATAAATGAGGACAAAAACCCCAGCAACAACAAACAAATTGAAAGCCATATAATTATAATGACCAAACCTGGACATAGAGAAGAGATAAGAAGGTGTATCTGTATCCTTTCTTTACAAAGATGTGTACAATGAGTATAGGACATCTCACATGCCATGAGGCAGAACTGATAATGTTAGTTAATTTTGCTGAACTGTTACTTTCCTTTCCTTTCATAAAATTCATTGTCACAAGGGATACCCCAGTGGATAGGGAGGGTGGAAGGATATATATATATATATATATGGATATGAAGGTGAAGTTAAAAACAAGAGATATGAATGCTTTTTAAGAACCTTTTTTTTTTTTTTTTTTTAGCAATTGGGGTTAAGTAACTTGTTCAAGGTACATGGCCAGTTATTTTGTGTGGGTGCCAAGTATCTGAGGCCGGAACCGATCCCAGGTTTCCCAATGCCGGGGCCAGCGCTCTTACTCACTGGGCAAACCTGGCCGCCCCAAGAACCTTCTTTTAAAGATAATTTTCCACAAAAGCTAGAATGTTGCTTTTCACAAGACACTTCATTCAATTTACTTTAATCAACAAGCATTTACTATCAGCTCAAATGAAACTGTGATCATTATAAACTTCATATTTTTTAACATTATTGTTTGATGCTATAGTTATACTTTTATATATTACAACGATAGGACTCCATTATGGAGTCACTTAGTTTAAGTGGTCCTATTGGCCATAGGAACATGCAAACAAAAAGTTGTACTTTTTCACTGATATCTGTGTAAGGCAGATAAGGCTTGCAGCTTTTTGATTGGATTAACTCTTGACCTACTGTAGGGACCATGAGTAATTCTCCTTAGACTGCCTTAGATAGATAACATTGGATCCTTCCACCATTTTGTGGTCTCAATAAAGAAACTCCTCATAACTGAGTTTCATTCAAGTCTGGTACCTAAAAGGCACCTTGGGAAATTTTCTACCACATCTGAGCTTCATTAAGAACATTCTTTCCTACATCTGTCTCTGATTACCTGTTCTAAGGTAAAACCATTTTTAGGGTATATAATCATACCACCTGGACCACAACTATAAGCATGTTTCTTCCTTGACAAGTCTCTTTGCCCCTCATTTTAGGTGAATTCTTGCATCTATGGGAATAAACCCTTATCTGTTTATATTGCCATATGGTGTGTATATGTTTTGTTTGCCTGCTTGCTATACCTTATAATAATAAAGCTCATGATTGTACCATTTCCCTAAATACCAATTTTCTAGAAATCCTGGAATCCAGATATTTGTTTTAACTTGAACCATGAGGCCAAATTTAGGAGAAACAAAATTCAAAATGACCAAAGGTCAGTGATGGATATTGTGGATATAAACAGGCTACATTATATCATCAATGGCAACTTGATGGGGAGAAGTGTTATAAATAGGATATGAACGAGTAGAAAAAGAGTGGGACAATCATGCTTTGAAAACAAAGGTTAATTGATGGGAACTCAACTTTTGCAGGCACTAAAAAGAACAAGAAGGGAGTAAAAGAAAGAGAAAATAAATTTGTAATAATTGAAATTAATTTAATTTTATAAATGAGAATGCCTCTAAATGTTGGATAGAGTTCTTTATGGAACACATGAAAAGGCATGGATAGGAGTTACATGGGATAAGAAAGCACAGATGGATAGTGATGGGCACCAGTGCAGGGAATATGAACACCCAAGAGAATAACTGATTCATCAAATATCTGACTCTTCAACAAGCAATAAACACGTTTTAACTAAATGTGATATAATGTCAAATCTATCCTAAATTCTGTTTAGAGTTTTAAATATCTTTTATTATTATTCTAACCTAGATGGATATTAATCTGCTCAGCTTTGGAAGTCCACCCTGGAGCTGAACTATTCTGAATTGTGGGTGAGTGTGAACTCACCTAACCCACTATATTGAGCTGGATCCAGAATATGATTCATATCCTATCCACCTACCCTCCAGGAAGCCAGTGCCTATCCAGGCATCTTGCCACCTACCCTGACACCATATGCATACTCTGCCAGATTGCAGTGCAGGGGAGTTCAGACAAGGAGTGACTATCACATAGAGATAGCTTTATGAAGTTTTATTGCTATTCACAAGAGGAGAAAAGAGTTACTAGCAGGGACAGTATTGGTGTGCGGCCTCTGTACCTACAGATGGCAGCAAACTGTGTGTGGGGAGAGCCTCTCAAGGCTCAGACTTAAATATTATTGGAGAAAAAAAGCAGCATGAAACCAATGGGAGACTGTCTTATTATTTATAGGATCAGTAAAGTATGGGTATTTTCTAAATTGCCTAATAAGGGGTGAGGGATGAGGATCTGGGAATTGGAGAACTTAATCCTAATTGTGCCACTTGAGGAATAGATGGCAAAGGATTAATGGCTAATATCTTGGTTTATCAGTCTTGGTAAACTTTCATCCCAGGGTTTGAGACTGTACCTATCAAACCAATTTTCTCTGGTTTACACAGCTCTGTCTTTTTCTCTGGAAACATTAATCAAATTAATACTACCATTAAGATGGAAAAAGTTGTGACAATCAGCTGCCCCATGGCTCTACTCAAAGTCTATTTGACTCCTCAGACAAAAACTTCTTTCTCTTGCCATCATACATATATGTATATATACATGTAAAATATATATTAAATATATAACTGAATATATATAAAATATATAACTGATTATGTAAAATATATGACTGAATATATATGTATATATATATATATAACTGAATCCTCAGTATCTATCGTAGAACCTAGCACACAGCAGAAACTTCATTAATGTGTTTTCATTAATTCATGCATTCATATTGAAGTCAAGAATAAGACCTTATTTCTTTTTTAAAATTTAGCTTTTTTTTGGAGGGAGAAGATAGGGCAATTGGGGTTAAGTGACTTGCCCAAAGTCACACAACTAGTTTTATGTTAATTGTCTGAGGCCAGATTTGAACTCAGGTCTTCTGACTCCAGGGCTGGTGTCCTATTCACTGTGCCACCTAGTCCCCCCAAGATCTTATTTCTTAGTAACTAAAATAGTGCTAAGGATATGGTTGCTGGTGTGTATATGATCATTGAGTGACAGTTGGATGATTTGAAATATATCTGTATTCTGTTCCAGTCTATTTTTCATGACCCTCCTTGTACAGTCTTTGCCCCCATTTAAAAACAAACAAAAAAACCTAAGAAATTCTAGATTCTATGTGATGTACTCTAATTTTAATCCCAATAACATAATGTTTCATCAGTTTCCATTGGTAACAGTTTCAAAATAAATCTCCAGGGGGATCCTCAATGTGAACAGCTCCAACTACAGAGCTATTTCATCTTTTGTTTGACATCTGTGTAAAGTAAAAGGGTAATAGAGTGTTCTAAGTTATATCATCATCAATATGGTTCTTTGCCACATTTTTGGTGATTATTTAATAGTGTGTGATATTGGGGGCGGAGCCAAGATGGCAGAGTAGAAGCAGGACCTAACTGAGGCTCCAGCTTCCACCTTCCCCAATCCATGTAAAACAGACTTTGGAGCTGCAGAACCTACAAAATGACTCAGAGAAGCTAACCTCCCACTGAGGACAGCCCAGCAGGCTGGCAGGAATCGGCCAGCACTCTGGGAGCCAAGCCCAGCCCCACACCGAGGCTTTAGCCCCAGGGCGGGCCTGATCAGCCACCGGCCAGAGGGACTCCAGATCAGCAGCAGCTGTGGCTGTTTCCAGATTTATCAACACACAGATGCGAAGGACAAAATGAGAGGTCAGTGCAGTCTGGATTTTTGGACCCAATAAGTGGGAGTGTGTGGCTTTTGTCCCCTGGGGTGAGAAGCTGCTGAAGCACCAGCACAGCCAACACAGCCAGACAGCGCAAGGTGGCAGTTTCAGCTCCTGGCCTACAGAGTGTAGGCGGACCAAGCACCAGTCTGAGGGGTAATTGCTCTTGCTTTAACCTGCTTGGATCTAGATTGCAGTCTAGGGTGGAGGTCCTGGGGTATATGTCCAGCTTGCCAGAGGGGGTGGAGACCTCAGAGAGGGTACCTATCTAATACCTCCGGCAACTGAGAAAACCCCAGCATTTGGGATGAAAGCTCCCCTGTCTGATGGCAAAGACCTACTGTGGCAAAAACCCCAGAGGTCAAGTGACTGAGGGGTGACATGACCAGGCAAAAGAAACAAAGCAGACAGAAGATTCCAACATTACACTCCTATTTTGGGGACAAAAAGGAACAAAGCATGGAACAGGAGGAAGTCAGTGAAGTCAGAACTCCTTCACCAAAAACTTCAAAGGACAAGCTGGTTACAGGCCATAGAGGACCTTAAGAAGCAGATAAGAGAAGTGGAGGAAAAATTAGGAAGAGAAATGAGAACAATGCAAGAAAATTATGAAATGAGAATCAACAGCCTGACTGAGGAAAATAACACTTTAAAAAACTGACTGACTCAAATGGCAAAAGAGGCTCAAAAAGGCAATGAGCAGAATAATGCCTTAAAAAGTTGAATTTTCCAGATGGAAAAAGAATCTCAAAAGCTCAATGAGGAGAATCATGTCTTCAGAATTAGACTGGAGCAAATGGAAGCTAATGACTTTATGAAAAATCAAGATGCTGTTAAATAGATCCAAACAAAAGAAAGAATAGAAGGCAAGGTGAAACATCTCATGGGAAAAACCACTGACCTGGAAAATAGATCCAGGAGAGATAATTTAAAAAATTATTGGACTACCTGAAAGCCATGATAAAAGTAAGAACCTAGAAATCATCCTCCAGGAAGTTCTCAAAGAAAACTGCCCTGATGTTTTAGAATCAGAGGGCAAAATAGAGGTTGAAAGAATCCACCAATCACCTCCTGAAAAAAAGATCCCAAAAAGAAAACTCTTAGGAATATTATAGCCAGTTCTGGAATTCCCAGATTAAGGAGAGAATATTACAAGCAGCCAGGAAGAAACAATTTGAATATTGTGGAAACACTATCAGGATAACCCAGGATCTGGCACTTCCACACTGAGGGATCAAAGGGCTTGGAATGTGATATTCCGGAGGGCAAAAGAGCTGGGATTAAAACCAAGAGTCACCTACCCAGCAAAACTGAGTATCATGTTTCAGGGGAAAATATGGTCATTCAGTGGAATAGAGGACTTTCAAGCATTCTTGCTGAAAAATCCAGAACTGAACAGAAAATTTGACATTCAGATACAAGAAGCAAGAGAAGCATGAGAAGGTAAAGAGTGAAAAGAAATCATAAGGAATTTATCAAAGTTGAACTATTAACATTCCTACATGGAAAAAAAATAATTGTAACTTATGAAACTTTTCTCAGTAGTTGAAGGTAATATATATATATATATATATGTATACATATATATATATACATATATATATACACACACACATATGTATATATATGTGTGTCTATATTTGAGGGTATATGAGCATATGAGTACATTAGTGAATGTGTATATATATGTTTACAGGTATACATAGATACAGGGCACAGGACCAATTTAAAAGGAAGGGATGATATTTAAGAGGTGAGAGAGGAAAATAATGAGAGGAGATAGGGAGAGACAGAATGGGGTAAACTATCTCATACAGAAGAGGCAAGGGGAAATGGTTACAATGGAGGGGAAGAATAGGAAGGCAAAAGGGAATGGCTCAAACTTATCCCCATTGAATTTGGCTTGAGGAGGGAATGAAATACACACTAAATAGGGTATCTCACCCTACAGGAGAGTAGGGGGGGAAGGGGATGAGAGGGGGATAATGGAAGGGAGGGCAGACTGTGGGGAGAGGGAAGTTGGAAGCACCCACTTTTGAAAAGGGATGGGATCAAAGTAGAGAACAGAACAATTGGGAGGTGGGATAGGAGGGAGGGAAATACAGTCAGTCTTTCACAATATATCTACCATGTTAATGTTTTTCATTAGCCACACATGTATATCCTATACTGAACTGCTTATCTTCCCAGTAAGGGTGGGTGACAAGGGAGGAAGGGAATGAATCTGGAATTCAAAGTTTTAAAATCAAATATTCAAATATGTATTATATATATATGTGTGTATATATATATATATATATATATATATATACTATTATCAATACTATTTTACATGTAATTAGGAAATAAGATATATAGGCACTGGGGCATAGAGATCCACTGAGAAAGTTGAAAGGGGTATGGGAGAAAATCAGGGAGAGACCAGATTGGAGGAGGGGATATCCTGTGGGACTGCTATTTTGGAGGGGTGGGTAGAGGAAAAACAGGGAGAAAATTTGTAAGGCAAAATCTGGCAGAAATGAATGATGTAAATCAGAAGTTAATAAAGCATTTGAAAAAAAAAATAGTGTGTGATATTTATGTTCTTTTGCAGAGAGCAAGATTATATGGCCATGCCACTTTCCTTGACATACAGGAGAATTGACTTGAACATTTTCAGCCAAAGAATGTTGGTGTAAATAAAGAAGATAATCTCTCATTGAGGACCTATTAGCAGAATGAAGATATAACCTTCTGATCACCTTAGAATTCTGCTCATGTTTAGTTCCAATAACCTACACTTTATTATTTCTTCAAAATCTATCCATCAATTTGAAGAGACAGATGCACTACAATTTCTGTTCTTTGGCACTTACTTGTTTGACTATTGTCAGTCACTGAATTTGCCTTGAATTACCATCAAGACCAACCTATTTCAGCCATTTCTAAAGCAAAAAGTCATTTTTCACTTGCATAGGGACCATACGCCAATCATTTTCATATTCCCAAATGGAATCGCAATGTTTGTAATATTGATGCCATCTTTAAGTGCATTCATACAAATCCCTCCCCAGCACACAATGCCTAAAGGCTATAGCTGACTCCACTGTAGTCATACAAGCAGCCTTTATTAATGAAAGTCTTCCTAGGGCACCAGCCATACTTTCAATGGCACCCCTGTAGTGATAGCATTCCTGAAAATAGCCTGTCAAATGTAAGACAACAGAGTTGAGAAAACTTTATGGCAAATTTAACTGAGAAATAACTGTTTTCTACATCAAGAGAATTGCCTGATAAATGTTTTGTAGAATTTTAAAGTCAATCCAAGATAAGTTTCACTGAGCTGACTGCAAATGACAGTCCCCAAATATTTTGCTGGGTTTTTTTCCCCCTTGTCATTGCCAGCTCAGAGCATTAAGGAAATCTAATGCTAAAACTATGACTCCGGTGAGATGTGAAAATAATTATATGTTCTGCCTGAACTGCTAGGTGGAGAAACTCTCTGTCTCCACTTCTGCAAAGCATGTCAATTTCAAGTTTGCATGTTTTCTGTTTCTAATGCCCACCCTGTTTTGAGAAGCAATGATTTGAAAACAAAAGCATTTTCCCTACAACTAGGATCCTGGAAATTGTATGTAGACAGATGATATATTTCCCCCTGGAGGACTTTCTTTCAGTAATACAATACTAAATTTAAACTGAATAACTATTTCATTTTCTCCATGAAATTGTTAGGGGAACAGATAAGAAATATGTTAATGAATTTGCACCCTACTAATTATACCATTATATCTAAGTCAGAGTATTATAAAATCTATGTAAGTGCTCCTTACTTTATAAAAAACAAATGTTGTAATAACAGTGATTATATTTCTATTTTTACAGGATTTCTATAAAGTTATTTTTCCCTTGACTTCTGTTATAATATGGGAGATAGGTTCCCCATAAAAAAGAAATTGCAACAGAATGAACAAGAAAACTTTTAGAAGGTGAAGGCAAGCTATGTGGTATACTTAGTGATCAGATTGCTAGGAATGATTTGATTTCATCTTTTTCCACCTTCCACCACACATTTATACAGATAACTGTCTATCCTTTGTTCTTCTAATAACCTCCACTTCCTGGAATCATAGCTTCAGCTCATGTATTACCTACAATAGCAAGCTTTTCCTTTTGTTTATGCTTCCTTCCACTTCATTTTGCTGTTTACTCCTATAGATATTTCTGTTATATTCTACAATGGCTATGATGATGATGAAATCTGACATTTATATGGTACTTTAGGGCTTATAAAGTGCTCTGCCTACATTATCTCATTTGATTCTCTTCACAATTTAGGCAGAGGTGCTTGTCCCATTTTTAAAATGAAAATTTTAAAGGAGATTTGGAGTTCAATTGACTTGACATGGATCATACACTTAGTAAGTGTCTAAGGTGGAATTCAAACACGGGTCTTCCTACTAGGTTTATCATGCTATTCACTACAATAAGTTTCATACATCACAAGAATTTATAAATCACTAGATTTATAATTCAAAGTTTATACACAATAGAGCTATACTTTCTCTCTGGCACTATATATTTCTATTTAGATTTGATTTGTTAACAGGAAAATGCTTAATTACATATTTTATAGAATCCAGAGTTAAGGTTTTTTAGGCTCCATCTCACACCCAAATTCTGTTTCTATGAGGTTACTTATTGCTGTAGAGATACGATTTTTGCAAAGTCTTTTATATTTGATTCACTATCAGCAGATTTCATCCCTATTTTATAAAAAGAAGGGGGAAATTATGCTGATCATTAAATTTATGTCCTTCCTACATCACATTCTAAGTCCTCTGATTACTTAGCTCTCCATATTTCCTATGATTCAGAAATCTTTTTTTCCTTAATTTTGTTTATGTCACATGCATATTGCTCACCCTCCCCAGCTTTATCATGCTACATCTATAAATCACCATCTTCTCTCTTTTAGTAGACATTTATTTGAGTATGTTTACATAGTCAATCCAGCAGCACTTTTACTTTGCTACTGAAGCTCCTCTCAGTTGTTTTTCTATAATTCTATATGACTTTTCATTTACACCACTTCTCTGCTCAGCACAAAATCAAAGATACATGTCAGACAGCTACTGTGCCCCCAGTTTCCCTTACTCTACAGAGTAAAACTTTATTTTACCCCATTGACAAATTTCTATTGTTGAGAATTAGATCCAGGATAGAACACCTCCTTATTAATTCCTGTATCTTCTGAGGTATGAAAACTTTGAGACAAATAAAAAAGGATTAGGTACTCGTCTTTTGCCAGAGAATCAATGGATTTCTGGATAACTGAAGTCTGCCATCATTATTATATCATATCTCATTGATAGGCTTGTGGACTCTCTATTCATTAAACTCCAGTCATGATCAGGAGTTCATAATGTCTTTATTTTAGTCTATGCCTGAGGAATATGAATCTCATCCTCAAATAATTTCTTAGTCAAATATTCACTTCCAAATGTTATTTCATTGGATTTTTTTAATGTCATATCATCTTTTCAGCCTTATTTTCCATTTGATCCTTAGCACATTGATTTAGAACTAGAAGTAAACTTAGAGGTCATCTATCCTAACCTTTTAATTTTAGAAATGAGGAAACCAAGGCCCAGAGGACTTAGATAATTTGCTCAAGGCTCAACAAGTAAGTAAAACAGGTAGGAGCTATATCAAAAGAGCCCTAACTTCAAATCCAATGTTATTTTGAATGCATAGTAATAAAGTTTTTATTTATTTATTTATTTTTGCTTTTTGGAAGGAAATTGGGGTTGACTTTCCCAAGGTCACACGGCTAGTTTTTGTGTTGTGTCTGAGGCTGGATCCGAACCCAGATCCTCCTGACTCCAGGGCGGTGCTTTATTCACTGAGCCACCTAGCCGCCCCCTGAATGCACCTTCTCTCTATGAACTTATGCTAAGGCAGCTAGTTTATATAATGGATAAAATGGCTGAACTGGATTCATGAAGACTTGAGTTCAAATTTGGCTACTGACACTTTCTACTTCTATGACCCTGAGCATGTCACTTAACTTCAGTTAAGTTTAACTTCAGTTTCCACATTTGTAAAATTGGGACAATAATAGCACCTATCTTGCAGGGTTGTTGTGAAGATCAAATGAGATAATAACAATTGTAAAGCAAATAACACAGTGCCTAGAACATAGGTTATACACACACATACACACACTATATATTCATATCTATTTATACACACACATATATACACACATATGTAATTAAGTTCTACACAAATGTTAGCTATTATTATCATAATTACCAGCCTGGATTATTAGTTGTCACCTGAATACAACCTGTACTTTCCTATTTCTGTGACTACGTTATTCCCTGTGGCCTGAAATATTGTCAGACCTACTTTTATCTACTGATCTCCTAAAATGTAAAAAGAACTTCCCCTACACAATCTTCCTTAATCCCCTTGGTCAGTTAGCAACCTTCTCCTTTCTATATCATTTATCAATTTATTCTGCATTTCTCTAATGAATTTCTCAAGCACTATTCTATATGATATTCATCTGTGTTTATGTCCTTCTTCAAATAAAACATAATCCTCATGCATGCAGAAACAATGTCTTCTCTAATGTGGTACCTCCTGTGGTGCACACTAGAGTGGTCTATAAATGGTTGATACATAACAAATGCTCATTGAGTTGAATTAAATCACACATCACTATCAAATTAATTCTCCTTTGTGTCATCATTGTTATTAATATTTTGTTCCATCCCATTTCAGGCTCTTTGAACACAAGGAAAATGGCTAACCTTTCTTATGCCTGTGAAGTTTGTGGTATACTATATTGGGCACGTAGTTAATGTTTTATTTTAAAATATCTGCCCATTATACTCAGAGACATTATACACATATTGGTTGAGTTTACTGAGCAGTTCTACTGCTAATGCCTTCTTCCACCAAAAGACTGACTGACTGACTCATCAGATATTGATGAAATACCTTCTAATACTGCTTTATATATCTTTTTTAAATTGACTCATTTCTCAGAATAAAAATACTTTTTTTTTAATTGAGGGAATTTCAAAGTGTGATGTACAAGTTTTACTTTCCTCAAATTAGTAGCTGTTTATTTTAACCTGTGCTTATATGATGTGGAAATCATTGAAATAAGGCAATTGCAGAGGGAAATATATCTTTATTTAAAGTCACTAAAGATACCATTTAGCAAGATAATATTCTAAGTCTGCCAAGGTGGCATGGTAGAATTGAGCAGTCAATTTCTCTATCTCTCATACTTTATTAAAATATTGACTGAGATCCAACTCCTTCAGCATAAACTATTGACAAAATACATAGAGGATTATATAGTTAAGGTTTGTAAAACTCTTTGAAAGGCAGTGCCATATATAGTCCTGTTATTCATATTACACTTAAGCAAAATCATACTCATGCTGGAAAGGCTGATGCCTCAGCAATAATCACCATTGGAGGTAGGTAGTTAGTGTTAAGGCACACAATAGCACATGAAAGCATAAGGCAGTAAGAGAAAAACAATGCTTTTGGCAAATCAGAACTGGGACTAGCCATAACTAACCCCTACAACCAAACCCTGACTTATGATTTCAGTGTCCTCATTCATGATAGAAGTTCTGGTCTCTACCACATTGTAATGAAATGCCAAGGAAAGGCAACTTCCCAAGGTTCAAAATACCAGCATAGGTGCTCTCCATTTTATTCAGTGACAAACCAAGAACAGAGAAGGTCAAAACATGACATCATTCAAAATACAGCATTTACTAAGGGTGATTAAATAATCTGCAAGTACTACCCCACCCCAAGACCTTCCAATCATTCAATCAATTACAAAGTCCCTGTTCTAAATACTACTCCACCCCTAGGCTGTACCTTCATTTAGTCCACCACAAAGCCCCTCTTCTCAAATGGAGATTAGTTTCCAAACATAAGTAAAGTACCTTCATTTGTTCAATCACAGAGCACAAAAAGGTCAAAAGTTCCCCACTCCTGGATCACAATTGAATCTACCCCAGAGTTACATCAAGTTTAAGCACAGCACTTAATACCCAAATAGAGGTCTTTTCTTCATCTTCACAGGAGGCAAGTTCTCAGCAATCTTAGTTCCTGGGGAGACAAGGCTTAGCAAGGCCACAAGATACATTGCCAGTCCCTTCATTAATTCATCCTCTGTCTGTAGAACAGTCCTAGAACCCCTAAAAACATTAGCAAAACCCTCTCCCAGGATTTCTGTAAACATACAACAAGAAAATCCTTCTTCAGGGCTTCTGAACCAACAGAAAGGTTCCCAGACCCTTGCAACAACAGCACTGTCCTTCACCAGTGGGCAGTATTCACTCTGTCTGCAGGACAGTCTCCAGACCCCTGCAACAACAGCACTGTCCTTCACCAGTGGACAGTATTCACTCTCTGTCTGCAGGACAGTCTCACGGCTTCTTAGCCAACAGCCAGGTTCCAGAAGTTCTTCAACAAAAGGACTGTCTTCACCAGTGGACAAATCTGGCAAAACAACATCAAAACAGACAGACAAAGTACCAGCAAAACAGCCATGTCTCCTCAGTCCTTGGCAGCTCGGGGGGCAGGTCTCAAAAGTCCAGGGCAACTCAAAGTGTCCCCCAGCAATCCTTCTCAGTCTCTCTCTGCCTCCACGAGGTGCTGCTTCCAAAAAGTTCTTCTGCCTGGTATTTTGAACCTTGGGCAGTTGCCTTTCCTTGGCATTTCATTACATTATGGCATAGTCGGCAAGGAGTACAAAGCATAGTGCCTCTATTTGTTCCAGGATCCATGGCCATTTAGATTGAGATTGTAAGGCCAAGGATCCTGGAGGGGTGGAGTGTTATAGTAATGGCAATTAAAGATTCCCTTGTATTGGCTTGGTTTTCAAATTGATTGTGTTAAAACCCAGAGCTTG
>NW_027185799.1:19334484-19350460 GCF_028583685.1 Petaurus breviceps papuanus
TTTGCTGGTACTTTGTCTGTCTGTTTTGATGTTGTTTTGGCAGATTTGTCCACTGGTGAAAGACTGTCCTGTTGAAGAAGTCCTGGAACCTGGCTTTTGGTTAAGAAGCCCTGAGACTGTCCTGCAGACAGAGAGTGAATACTGTCCACTGGTGAAGGACAGTGCTGTTGTTGCAGGGGTCTGGGAACCTTTCTGTTGGTTCAGAAGCCCTGAAGAAGGATTTTCTTGTTGTAGGTTTACAGAAATCCTGGGAGAGGGTTTTGCTAATGTTTTTAGGGGTTCTAGGACTGTTCTACAGACAGAGGATGAATTAATTAAGAGACTGGCAATGTATCTTGTGGCATTGCTAAGCCTTGTCTCCCCAGGAACTAAGATTGCTGAGAACTTGCCTCCTGTGAAGATGAAGAAAAGACCTCCATTTGGGTATTAAGTGCTGTGCTTAAACTTGATGTAACTCTGGGGTAGATTCAATTGTGATCCAGGGGTGGGGAACTTTTGACCTTTTTGTGTTCTATGGTTGAACAAGTGAATGTACTTTACTTATGTTTGGAAACTAATCTCCATTTGAGAAGAGGGGCTTTGTGGTGGACTAAATGAAGGTACAGCCTAGGGGTGGAATGGTATTTAGAACAGGGACTTTGTAATTGATTGAATGAATGGAAGGTCCTGGGGTGGGGTAGTACTTGCAGATTATTTAATCACCCTTAGTAAATGCTGTATTTTGAATGATGTCATGTTTTGACCTTCTCTGTTCTTGGTTTGTCACTGAATAAAATGGAGAGCACCTATGCTGGTATTTTGAACCTTGGGAAGTTGCCTTTCCTTGGTGTTACAGTACACACGTAAAGACGAGTTCACCATTATTTAATCTCACAGAACTTTATGTTTCACTTTTTCATGTTTTCCAGTTTATATTATGTTTACATACATATATGTCTACCATTACTATAAGCACTTTAAGGCAAGAAATCCTGTTTTATTTATTCTTACATTTCCCTCAATGCTACTATTTCACATAATAACTATTAATTCATGTTGCATAAAAGAATGAGTGAATCTCATCTACAAAGTTAGAAGATAGTCACAATATCACTATAATAGCTGTTGATATGGTATTATAATATATTCTTACTCCTCCTCAATATTTTATATGCTAGTGGACACCAAGTCCTATTTGATTCTACCTGTAAAATATGTTTCACATCCATCCCATTCTTTTCTATTCCTATTGCATTCATGGACTCTCTCAAATATCTGAATGATTGCATTTTTTTTATTTGTAGTAAACAATTATAAATTTTAATTATTATAAATTTTAAAGCTAGAAAAATATATTATGCATCCACAGAGTACAAATGCTACATGTTACATATGAGGAAATTGATCCTAGAGTTATAAAATGACTTCTGAGGCCATGCCAACTTAAGTGTCCCATGTGAGCATTCTAATGAAGGTCCTCTTGACTACAAATTCTTCATTTTTTTCTTTTGACACAATGGTTCCTTGATTCATGCTGTGCTCTATACCTGAAATTTCCTTCCTATCTTCCCCCACTCTACTTTACTTTTTGAATTGTTATCCATCCTTTCAAGTGAAACTCAAATGTTATCTTTTCCAGGAAGATTTGTTTATTACCTACCCCCACAGCATCTCAAATAACAATGAAAACAACAACAACCTTATTTAATGTATTTCTTATGAATTATTTGGAATTATATTTATAAATTAATTTGTCATGTTCCCCATAGTCTCTCTTATGGCAAGGATCAAAATTTTATATTTCCCTCATCACTTAGATTAGTGCATAGTACACAGTTAAGAGAATACTTGATGAGAGCCTGTAGTTACAACAGAATGGTCTTTCCTAGTGTGGGAATTCCCTCCTCTAATTCAGAGCCCAAGCTTTTTCTTCATCAATAGACAATCCCAAAGGAGTTGCCTTGGAACATAATAGTTAAATGTTCTGCCCAAGATCTCCTCAGGGTTATGTGCATTTAAATGAGTGTATATTCACAGATTTACAGAAATTTATACTCTTAAAGGAACTCAGAAACCATCTAGCCCAACATAAAATTAACCATGTGTCTTAGCCCATTCCATGAGCTGTTTTTCAAAGTATTTTGATAACTCTATTTCAATACAAGGCATCTCAAAAAACCTTAGCACAGTTTTACATTAAGATTTTTGAGATACCATGTATAGTTATGTTCCTTTACAAGAATATGTATTCGGGGTGGCCAGGTAGCACAGCGAGTAAGAGCACCGGCTCCAGTGTTGAGATGACCTGGAGATCGAATCCCGGGCTCAGATACTTAGCACCCACCCAGAAACACCTGGCTGTGTAACCTTGAGCAAATTACTTAACCCCAATTGCTTAGGGGAGGCCAGGTGGCTCAGTGAGTAAGAGCACCAGCTCCAGTGTTAGGATGACCTGGGCTCAGATACTCAGCACCACACCCAGAAATAACTGGCCGTGTAACCTTGAGCAAGTTACTTAACCCCAATTGCTTAAAAAAAAATAAGAATATGTATTCTATTTCATGCATTTAAAAAAATTATTCAGAGATGTGGGTAGCATGTGTAACTAGTCTTCCAAAAGAGTCAATGACACAATAAAGGATAAGATAGATTCCACTTGAAATCCTCTAATGAAGGGTCATCACACTTTGAGAGCAGTCTATTCCACTTTTTGTTAGCTCTATTTGAAAAGAATTTCTTCTTTACATCAAACCTAAATGTGCTGCTTTGATTTTTAACTTGTTGCTCCTAGGGCAGCCCTCTGAGAACAAGCAGAATAAATTAATCCCTTTCATGCCAATCCTTCAGAAATTAGAAAATAAGTACCATTCTCATCCATACCCCACCTCCACCCCTACCCACATATCAATCTCAAATCTTATATCCAGACCAACCTTCATAATTATTTCAACCAGTCTTTATTTCTTTTTTCTTTCTTTTTGGAGGGGAGAAGGCAGGGCAATTGGGGTTAAATGACTTGCCCAAGGTCACACAGCTAGTAAGTGTTAAGTGTCTGAGGCCAGATTTGAACTCAGGTCCTCCTGACTCCAGGACCTGTTCTCTATTCACTGCACCACCCCCCTGCCCTTTCAACTAGTCTTTTGAAAATATGGTATTCAGAAACTTCATCATTCTAGTCACCCTCATCTACTTATTCCCCAGATTTCCCCCCATAAAATGTTGGGCTTTACATAGTAAGCCTATATTAATATTAGCTTACGTAGTAATATTTCCATTTTTTTAAACATTAGAGAAATGGAGGACTTTTAATACTAAAAACTTCAGGTAAACAAATAATGAATCAATCTGACGTTTCTCCAGGTTTCCTGAAGACGAGAAAAAAGTCAAAAGAAGTAGAAAATCTCTCCCCAGAATGTAATAGACCCTTCATATTCTCTATTCATTCTGGAAGGCAATAAATGCCAGAGGTGAGGTAAAAGCACAGGACTTATGACTGTACATTTAATATCCTTTCAACTATATCACTCTTGCTTGAATGAGAACATGAAAAAATATGTAAAGAAGGGATAAGGTGTCCTGAGTCAGATTCTGTCATTATTCCTAAATATCAATATTAATTGAAATCAGGTTAATATTGTACAAATTATGAAAAATTAACAAAAGAGGACCATATGGTAAAGAGAAATATGATACTAAGTTTTTCACACCTAAGTCTTAGTTCAAATGGAGCTGTATAGTAACTGGATTGTATTGCCATCTGGTCACTGTCCAAAGATCTATGGGAAATGAATTGGTGGTTTCATATGTATGCTTAAGGGACTAATATCCCCATAATGGGATAAATCAGAGCCTACCATTAGATTTAGTACTCTTGTCAAATGAGTTAGCAGAAAGTTCAAGGTTCAAAAGGCACAGAACAAAACTCAGTCTCATTTTAAGTGGTCATCTCTTTAGCAGGCAGCAGAGAGCATTTCTGGGCCCTGAAGGCAGCACTGCTATTTTTCCTATATTTTCTCTGAAGGCCTGATGAGTGTCAAATAGTAATACTTTTCCAGAAATGGGAGGTGTGAAATAGGAAAATGATTGTTAGGTCCCAAAACAGCTTGGTATTCCCTGTTATTATGGATTTGAAGTTAAATCAGATTATTGAAACCATTCATGTCCTCAGGCTTTCTCCAATTAACCCCCTCCCCCAAAAAAGGAATAAAAAAACCTCAGAGTACTCCAAATCAGAGTTTAGAATCACTGCAAAATGAAAGTTATCTATTGATACACATAGAAACCTACTTTTGCAATTGTGTGCTAGTTTAACAACCAACTCTCTCCACAAAATAAAATTTTAAAAAGTATGCATGATATACTTTTAAGTATATTTAATCTGCATTACTAATAGTTTTCTTTATAAATTTCTTAAATCTCCATATTAAAAACACCAATAAATCAATCCCTGATTTGTAGAGATTATAGATTTCTAAGGTATAAATTATCTCACTAAAATTTTAACAATCAGCTCCTCCCAGCAATCTGAGCTGCCCCAGAATGTTCTTATATCCATACCTTCCTATTCTGTGAAAGTATTATAGGAATCTACCAGTGAATTCAATACATAGGTAGGGAAGAACACCCAATAGTCTGGGGTCCTTCCTCATGATCTATTGGTATTGCTTGTGGGCAATCCACTAATAGTCGTTTGTTCTCACTATGTGACCAGCTAATCTTTTTTTTTTTTATTCCTTTTTCTCCTGTCTTTTCTTTTCTTTTTGCTAACATCCCTTGTACAACTTCTTCTAAAGGATTGCTACTTTGCCACTGTGCATATTGACTAAAACAAAACAATGCAATCAGAAGAATCAGAGTACCAAAACAAGCAATTGACATGCATCTGAAATGAATGCTTTTTTTTAAATAAAGGGAAACAATAAGTGGATAACTTCCCAATTTCAGGTGTTTCACCTTGATAATACAGGCTCTCCAAAATGAAAGCTTCACCAGTTTCCTTTTCCAGGTATTTCTTTATAATAATTCTCCTCCCTTCTCTACAGAGGTTGGCATGATATTGGGCATGCAATCATGCATCCATTTGAAACCCTAATTAAATCTCCTATCATTGCTTCTCAGGGAACCCAACGTATTGTCCTTATCACTTTACAGAAAGAATAATACAAATTGACAGTGGGAACCTCTTACATCCCAAATAATGATATGAAGGGAAATTGTTCCTGAAACAGGTTGATTTCCTTAGCATGTATTTAAAATGGGGATTTTATCATGTGTAACAATGACACCCATTGGTGATGGGGAGCAAATTGATTTGGCTACTCTCACTTAAACAATTGAATAAAAATTGCAAGCTCTATGCATTTTTCTTGCTTGAGAGTGAGGACATTAATTTCTTTTTATATTCATTTTTTCACTAGATGTTTGCTTGAAATCATTTTACTATGTACAGTTTCTGAAGGCTGGTTGGATGAAATCAGTGCCAGGAATAAGATTCATTCCTTTGTCAGCTATTTGTTCATATCAGGGATTTCACTAGGCCAGATTTTATGAAGTGATCCAGAGGAAAGAGCTGGAGCTGGTGAGTTGAATGTGGTACCATTTTTCACCCTGATCAGAAGGGACATTGTGTTTGCTTCCTGTGCACCATCCTTTCAAGCATGGAAATAATCAATGCCTAAAGTCATTTCCATTTTCACATGCTCTAACTACAGTATGCATTTATTTCAGAGATGAAATATGCTACAACTCTAAATGCTTTACTCAGTGGACCAATAAGCAGCCACAACAGGGGAATCACTGGAAGCTCAGTAATTTTATGTAGCAGAATGCTGCATATCCTGTGCTAGCTGACTAGTTTTGCAACCTTTTGCACCAGTGACAGTTATGATATGAATGACCCAAGTACTCTTTGATGTATTTTATTAATTCTCTTAGTTTTCAGTCCCAGTCAGAAAAACAAGTAAAATGTATGTATGTTGTTTTCAATTGATTTTTATTCTTATCTTAAACACACACACACACACACACGCACACACCCCTTCACATACAAAACAGAGCACAAAAAAGAAGATTGTGAATGAATCCTTAAATCTCCATTTCTCACTGCTTGCATTTATAGATAGACAGAGCTAGATGTAGGTAGGTAGGTAGGTATATAGGTAGATAGATGATAGATGATAGATAGATAGATAGATAGATAGATAGATAGATAGATAGATAGATTCTACATGCTACTTTCAACTCTGTCCTGTTTATCTGTATTTCCTTCTGAATTTCCCCTATTCTATTCATTAAAAAAAAAGTTTCAATAGTCATATTTCTGCCCACCCATACCTTTGCAAAGTCATGTTGCCCTGAGGTCCTCCAAAGAAAACCTTACTTCCATCAAAAAACTAAAATGGAAAAAAAAGGAAAACAATATAGTTACATTTGTACAAAGAGGTGAAGCTATTTTTCATTTTTTTCATTACTTTGGATATAATATTTAAAGACCATTTTCTGATTTCTTTAACTTTTCTTTGAAGGCCTCAATCCTTGACAGTGTTTGTTGTTTTTTTTAGGCTATCCCTCATTTAAATTTCCATCAATCTTGCTAAATGACTAACCCACTTTATTTTCTAGTCACATTTTTTTCTCTGATAACACCATTTATACCCCTTTACTGTGCAGTTGCTCATTTGTAAAATTTTGCAATTTAATCACACTTACAACATGATTCTATATTTCTCTTGGGTAAAATTTTAAATTTAGTTTCTTTCAAGTACATAGAATTGCATAATGAAGTTATGTATATATATATATGTGTGTGTGTGTGTGTGTGTGTGTGTGTGTGTGTGTGTGTGTATAAAAGAGTATTAAATGATTTTCTATCCCAAGACAACTGAAGAGGTTGGCAGGAAAGGTCCTTTCTTGGGTAAAGACCAGAGTACAGCCCAGGAGATTAATGACCATACCTCTCCTTAGATATCACCTTGGAAGTATTGAAAATGTAAAGAACCCTAGAACTAGTTCTGAAGAGAAAAACATGAAAAACCAAAAACTTGGGACAGTGAACCCTCCACCTCAGAAGGACAGCCCAACTTTAACATTGTTAAAAGTCTAAAAAAAGATAGGCTGTAAAAATGACCACACACACACACACACACACACACACACACACACACACACCTTACTATAAAAAGCTAACTTGATGACAGGGCAGATAAAGACATAAACTCAGAAGAAGTCAATATTGTTGTTGTTTTTTAGACAGAAGACCATGTTTTCAAAAGAGCTACAAGCAAAGCTTCAAAGAAAAAAAAAAAGTGAATTGGCCACAAGCCCAATAGGAATTTCTGGAAGAGCTCAAAAAGGAATTTAAAAATTAAACAAAGAAGTAAAGGGAATGATGAGAAAAGAAATGAAAATAATGCTAAAAAATTATGAAAAGATAGTCAATAGCATTATAAAAAAACAAAACAAAATATAAAAAATACTGACAAAATTCAATATTTGAAAAATATCTAAACAGAAATAAAAAACAGAATTATGTAAATAGAAAAAGAACAAAAATCCACTGTAGTGAACCCTTTAAAAAGCAGATTTGGCCAAATTGAAAAGGAAGTATAAAAATTCATTGAAGAAAATATTTTTTTAAAAACTAGAATTGGGCAAGTGGAAGCTAATGACTGTGAGATATCAAGAAACACAAAACAAATTCTAAAAAAGTGAAAAAATAAAAGAAAATATGAAGTATGTCATTGAAAAAAACTTGATCTGAAAAACAGATTGAAGGGAGATAACTTAAGAATCATTGAACTAAAAAAAAAAAAGAATCATTGAACTACTGGAGAGCCATGAGGGAGGGGCAGAGATTACAAGAAATTTTCAAGGAAAACAGCCCTGATATCCTAGAATCAGAGGGTAAAATAGAAATTCAAAGAATTACCATAGTCAAAGCCCCAGGAATATTATATCCTAATTCCTGAGCTCTCAGTTCAAGGAAAAAATATTGCAAGTGTCCAGAAAAAAACCATCCAAATATCTTGGAACCACAGTCAGGATCACAAGATTTAGCAGCTTCCATGTGAAAGTAGCAGAAGGTTTATAATATCATATGAAAAAAGAAAATAAGTTAGAATTAAAACCAAGAATAACTGAGCCAGAAAAACTGAGTATAATCCTTCAGTGGAAAAAATTGAATATTCAATGAAATGGAGGACTTTCAAATATGAAAAGATAAGAGCTGAATACAAATTTTGACTTTCAAATACAAGGTTCAAGAGACATATATAAAAAGTTAAACAAGAAAGAGAAATTATAAGGGAATCAATAAGGTTAAAATCTTTATATTCATGCATAGGAAGATAACAATTGTAATTCCTAAAATCTTTATCATTATTAGGGATGTTAGAAATAGTATGCATAGACGGATGGCATGGATGTGAAGTAAGTTTGAGGGGATGTTGGCAAAATAGAAAGGAGAAGGGAGAGGAAGAAGAGAGAAAATTATCTCACATAAAAGAGGTATGAAAGCAAGAACTACATTGGAGGTAGAAATGAGGGTGGTGGCAATGATGGACAGTGTTTGAAATTTACTCTCATTGGAAGTGGATTAAAGAGGGAATAACATACATACTTGATTGAGTATAGAAATCTATTTTATCCTTCAGGGGTATATAAGAGGGAAAAGACTAGAGAAGGGGGGTTAGCTCATAGAAGGGAGGGTAAATTAAGGATGGCAATGATTAGAAGCAAAACCAATTTTTGAAAAGGGTTCTCAATAGGAAAATATAACAGACTCTTCACATATAAGACAGAAACAATACAGTTATTCAGACACCAGAAAAGCAAATACCAACACCAGAAAGTCAAATCCATCATGGTAACAAAGAAGTTAATATATCATAACACAGCAGAGAGCCACACCATCCTTTAGTCTTCTCACAAACAAACACTCACAAGTCTAGCTGTCACAGCAGAGGGAAAACACTCAAAAGCCTATCTGTCTCCCTGGGTGCATCCCCTCCTCCCTCCAGCTCTCACTGTTCTGACTCCCAGCTTCCTGTGGGCTCTGCTCCACTCTTCAGCAAACTCCTCCCACCACAGGCTCCATGTGATTACATTCAGCCTATTAGGGGGCAGGGAAGATCTTTAAATTCCATTAGATTTATTATGGGGCAGTGAAGATCTTCAAATTCCCATTACTGCTACAGATAAACTCACCCATAAAACAGAAGCAGATAGCAGAATAGATTAAATACCAGAACACAAATATATATCATATGTATATGTGTGTGTATACACACACACACACACACAAACACACATTTATTATAAGAAATGCATTTGAAAAAGAGAAACAGAGTAAAAATCAGGAGCTAGAATAAAATCTATTATGTTTCAATTGAGGTTAAAAATGTAGAAGAGGTAACAATATGATCTTAGATAAAGCAAAAGTAAAAATAAATCAGATTTTAAGAGATAAACACACAGACATAGACAATGAAGTAATATCAATACTGACCATATGTGTACCAAATGGTATAGCATACAAATTCTTAAGGGAAAATTATGTGAGTTACAGGAGGAAATAGACAACAACCAAACATACAAACTATACTAGTGGGGAACCTCAAATTTCCCTTCTCAGAAGTAGATACACCTAACAAAAAAGTAACAAGAAAGAAGTTAAGGAGATGAACAGAATTTTAGAGAAGTTAGATATAATAGCCCTCTAGAGGAAATTACATTCTAGAGATTTACAATAAATCGGAAACCAAATAATCTTATCTTAAAGATTGAATGAGTCAAAGAATAAATCATAGAGACAATATAATCTCATTAAAGAGAATGAGAACAATGAGACAATATACCAAAAATTATGAGATGCAGCCAAAACAGTACTTAGGGGCAAATTTATATCTCTAAATGATTTAATCAACAAAATAGAGAAAGAGTAGATCAATGAATTGGGCTTGCAATTTTAAAAAGTTAGACAAACAACAAATCGAAAATTCCCAATTAAATGTCAAATTGGAAATTCTGAAAATCAAATTAGAAATTAATAAAACTGAAAATAGAAAAAAATTAAAAGATTCAGCTGGAAGAACAAATAATCAAGACTATCAAGGGAATCAATAAAAAAAAAAAGGTCGACAGGTAGTGTAGCAGTGCCACATCTCAAACTGTGTTACAAAGTAGTAATCATCAACCCAATCTGATAGTAACTAAGAAAGAGAGTGGTGGATTAGTAGCATAAAGTAGGTAAACATACAAAGTAGTAAATTACCTCCATATTCTACTGTTTGATTAACCCAAACAACTGAACTTTTGGGACAAATGTCACATGATTTGACAAAAAAATTGCTAGGAAAACTTGAAAGCAGTTTGGCAGGAACTAGGTATAGACCAATATCTTGCACTGTGTACCAAGATAAAGTCAAAGTGCATACATGATTCAGAAAGAAAGGGTGATATCATAAGTAAATTTAGGGGAGTATGGAATATTTAAACTTTCAGTTCTATGGATAAGAGAAGAGTTTATGACCAAACAAAAGAAAAAGGACATCAAAGGATATATTTTGATTACATTAAATGCAAAAAGGTCTTGTACAAACAAAATCAATGCAGCCAAAGTTAGAAGGAAAGCAGAAAACTGGGGGGAATATTACAGTTAAGTTTCTGTGATAAAGGCCTCATTTCCTAACTATATGTAGAACTGAGTCAAATTTATAAGAATATGTATCATTTCTCAACCAACAAATGGTAAAAGGAAATGAACAAGCAGTTTTTAAATAAAGAAATCAAATTTATTCTATAGTCATATGAAAAAATACTCTAAATCACTTTTAATTAGAGAAATTTAAATTTAAACAGCTTTTGAGGTACCATCTCACACTTACCAGATTGGCTTATATGACAGAACAGGAAAATTATAAATACTATAGGGGATGAGGAAAAAGAGGGACACGAAATGAGTTGTGAACTGATATGAGTATTCTAGAAAGGAATTTGGAACTATGACCAGAGCACTATAAAATTGTAAATATCCATTGATCCAGCAATAGCACTAGCAGGTTTCTGTAAAAAGAGATATTTTTTAGATGAAAAAGGACCTATGTATACAAAAATATTTATAGCAGCTCTTTTTGTGTTGGAATAAAAGTGGAAATTGAGGGCATTTCATCAATTAGGAAATGGTTGAACAAGTTGTGGCATATCATTGTGATCGAATAGTGTTGTACTATAAGAAATGATTAGAAGAATGATTTCAGAAAAACCTGGAAAGACTTTCATGACCTAATATAAAGTGAAGTGAGCAGAACCAAGAGAATATTGTGTACATTAGCAGCAGTATTGTATGATGATCATCTGTGAATTACTTAGTTATTCTGATAAATATAATGATCCAAAATATCTGAATTTATAGTGAAAAAATACTATCCATGTCCAGAGAAAGAACTGATGGAGTCTTAATTCAGATTGAAGGATACTTTTTTTTTTTTACTTTCTTTTTCTTGGCTTCTTTTTTGCAACTTGACTAATATGGAAAAAATATGTTTCATGACATCACATGTATAATTTATACAAAATTGCTTGCCTTTTAAGGAGGGGAGAGGAGAGAGGGAATTTGGAACTCAAAAAAATTGTTAATATTTTTTACATGATATTCAGAAAAAAAGAAAACAAACAAATAATAGCTGTCACATGCAGTGTTTTAATCCAGGTCTTCTTATTCCAAATTCAGTGCACTTTCCATTATACTACTATGTCTTAATTTCATAAATTAACCAGAAAAAATTATACATTACAAAAGAAGGAAACCTGTCATCAGTTCTTAGACCTGCTAAGTCTGTTTATCTCTTTCTTTTCAATAAAAGACAGACTAAATGATGGGTCAATCACCTCTTAAACCACAACATCACCTTTGGGAATCCATTAGAAACTTTCAACCACTAGAAATCAGTGATCTGTTATTGTTGACCACTGGCGATCACAATCACATGTTGGCCTATACCTAGTTTCTACTAAACTGCTTTTGAGGCAGTTAGGTTGTGCAGTGGAAAGAGTCTTGAGGCTGGAGTAAGGAATATCTAAGTTCAAATCAGCTTTCCAATGCTCACTAGATATGTGACCCTCAGTAAGTCACTTAACTCTATTTCATTCAGCCTTTCACAGCTGCAAAATGAGCTGGAGAAAGAAATGACAAACCACTCCATTATCTTTGCCAAAGAAACCCCAAAGGAGTACAAATTGTCAAACATGACTGAAGAATGACTGAACAAAAATAATAATCACATAGTGAGTGGCTATTTGGGCTCTGCGTGGCTATGGGAGAATTGTTAGTGTAATTGAGAGAATGGTGTTATTGTGTTCCTAGGTTATAGGAGGCTTAAGGAAGCTACAAATGCTATTGGCCATAAGTTATGTTAACTAAATTCTAGTGAACATAGAAAAGAGAACACCAGAGTCGCTTCCATTCTGTGTATAGCTCAGAACTTCCCAGTACAGATCCATGGAATGAGTTCTGTGTTGAGGATGTAAGGAATAGGTCGTAAATTCTTCCAAGACACATAACCCCTAGCTCTGGCATTGCCCCGGAGCAAGATTCCACTGGCACTGCACATTAGGCAATCCAAGTATGTAGACTGTGATGAATATCTCCTTGTCAAATTTGATCCTGTACCATATATCTGAGTTGGCACTTTGAAGTCTCTATAGAGAATAAGAGAATTTTCAGGGAGTTGGTGATGTACTCAAAGTTCTGGAGATTAGTTTGCATGGGAGCATATTCACATACTTGTAAAACACCATCGTTCAATCGTAAAAGATTCTCCATCTCATGGAGGAAGCATAGAAGAGTGGGAAGACTATTTGATCTGTAGTTGGAGGACCTTGAACGTATGTCGAAAGTTGAAAATCTTTTGGCTATTACCTTTGTGGCCTTGGGCAAATGACTAAATCCCTTTGGGCCTCAGTTTCTTCATACACAGAATATAGAAGTTTGGACTAGTTCACTTTTAGGGTCTTTTCCAGCCCTAACTCTACCACCTCATGATTGTGATAAAGCTTTCTCAATAATTTAACTCCAGATTTAGTCACTTGGAGTAATATTAATCCCCTTCCCCCCCCCCCACCTTCTATAAGGAAGCAGAAAGCATTTTCAATTTAGTTTTCTGAGGATCAGGGGTGTTACCCACTTAATCACACTCAGAAACAAACCCACCAAATTAATTCAGTATGACAGGTAAAGGAAAATACTCTCTTTTCTGGCTTTTGTATGCATCTCCAACACCTAGCACAAGTACTACATGCTTGCTGAGTAATTGATTGCCTTTTTTTAACTGTTAAATATCATATATGTTAGCACTTTAGGTACCCCTTAAAAGGCTATGCCAAAATAGAGTGTTTAAACTGTCTTCAGCTGTCTTAGATGCTTGACACTTCACCCCCTTACTTGAACACCATTTGAATAGCATTACAACTATTTCTAACATTTATATTCAACACTCCACTATGGTAAGCTGGAAAATTACAATAATCTCAAAGAAATACAACATTTGGGGGCCTTTAATCTGTAGTGTAAGTTGGGTAGGGTACATACACAGAGATACTTTTTTTTTCAATATTCCTAAGCAGTAGTATCAAATAGTGCAACTTGGTTACTGACAAAGCTAATAAATTAAAAAGAAATGTACACCTGTTGTAATTAAATTAGATTTGAAGAAAGTTGTGGAGATTAATGTCTGCAATCAATGTAGGCGCTTTAATCACCTCAACTGTCGGCAATAATTTATGAGAAAAGCACTTCTATATTCTCATTAGCCTAAAACTTTTAAAAAATGTATACAATGGCTTACTGTACTGTATTCAGAGTCATGCAACCACACTTTGTTGGATGTAGTCTCATCCATGTGGGTCTCCCTCTACAAATGTGTGATGCAACCCCTACATATGCCTTCTAACTCTTTGCAAATCTTGCCAATATTTTTCCATAAATGCTTCACTGAAACACATTTTAATAATCAGAGCTGCCCATCAACTACTTTGAATAAGTATTATATTAATCTCCCCTTCATTGGGAGGGAATCTTAGGATTTAGAGATGAAAGGAGTTACATCTATTATAACATCCTAATTTTAGCATGGGAAAACTGAGGTCCAGAGAGAAGTGTGCTACCCAAAATGATAGCCCAGTAATAAATGTCACAGCTGGGATTTTAACCCAAGTATTTTGTCCATATTCTTTTCTCTTTCCACTATACTGTCTCATTTCTCACCAGGTTTTAAAAGAAAGCAGCATGATGCATTTATTTGGGATGTTGTTGAGGGTATTACTGCTTTAGGCTTAAGTTGGACTAGACATGACTTCCCAGAGCCCTTCCAAATGACATATAAGTAAACTGGAGGTAAAGGAAACTCACCTTGTATTTTATCCTTTGTTTAACAAAACCAGAAAAATGAGAATCAAGTAAGCTAACAACAAAGTACTGCTTCAAAAAATGAGTATGACAATAAAGGAAAGATAGTAAAAAAATAGGTAAAAGGTTATTTGTAAATGATGAAAAGTAATGTTTACATCTAGAATTTCCTTACCTTTTATGATTTCTATTGGGGTCTCTGGTACAAGCAAAGGAGAATTAGGCAGATGCTTCAGCTCCAGTTCATGGCTCATGCATTCCCAAAAGGTTCATTGGTTAACTGACTGCCCTAAGCCACAGGGAGTTAGGCAAGAAACAAATAAAACATATACAAGAGATAAGAGGGTAAGAATAAAGAATTAAGTTCAGATTGCAATTTCTCCTGATTCTTTTCACTAGAAATCAGTTGCTCTTCAAATTCAACACTTTTTTTTGACCTGGTAAAAGTAGGGATTATTGTATTTAGAGAAACCACTGGCAGCACCATGCTTAATGCTCCAAAACAGAGAAAAAAATGTAGCAGAAAGAATTTTCCTTGATTTTTTTTTCCTTTATAAAGTAGAATGATTCAAGGAATTTGCAAGAGGTAGGAGTGTGTGGGTGCCAGTAACAGTGCAATAGAACAGTATCATAAGAATAGATCAATCAATTAGCAAGCATTTATTAAGTGTCTATCATGTGCCAGAAAATGTGCTATGCACTGGGGACAGAGAAAAAGACAAAAACTCACCAATCCCTGCTCCTTAGTGAGTTTATACTGAGATAGACAGAAGAGATATTTTCTACTTCTGTGGCCTAATCGTTAATCCTTCCACATTCCCTCACAAAGAAAACCAAGGCACCAAAGTCCCGGGTTTGGGGTTTAAAAAAAAATTCTTGAAATGAGACTTTATCTCAAACATATTTTATGTTTCGTTTTTATTAAGTGGGAATATAGGAGAACATTTGCATTTTTAGATTCCTAAAAATTAAGCATTTATACCCTTAGACTTTGCCTTCTTCTTTTCTCCACAGTTGGTATTAGTGATGTGTGAAATGAGAAGGAAAATGAGTGACATTTGACTTTTTTGACAATTTCTTCAGAGCAGTTAAAAAAAGCTCGGGTAAAATCAGAAATTGTACTGCATCACAAGTAAAGCTTGTCAGTCACAGCAGAGAATTAAATGCTCATTTGATTGAATTCAATTTAACAAGCATCTATTACATGCCTCATGTGTGCAAGGCACTCTGTTAGATGCTAGAGACACAAAGACAAAACTGAAATAGCCCTTCCTCTCCAGGAGCTTACATTACATTACTCTGGGAGATACAAATTGTGCTGGATAAGAATTTTCAAATATTGCACATATAGAACCTGTGTGTATCTAGGTTTCTCAAACATCAACAAAATGGTTTCTGGACCATATAGAGACAGTAAGTAGCTTTTATTTCTCCCAACAGAAAATTTAAAAAAGATGAAAATGTCACAAAAGAGCCCATAAACATATAATGATAATGGGAAAATTATCAAATGACCCATAAATGTCCCCCTTAGGATCTTTTTTAAACAATCTCTCTCTCTCTCTCTCTCTCTCTCTCTCTCTCTCTCTCTCTCTC
>NW_027185799.1:19350560-19367105 GCF_028583685.1 Petaurus breviceps papuanus
CTCTCTCTCTCTCTCTCTCTCTCTCTCTCTGTCTCTCTCTTCCCCTTTCTCTCTCCCTCCCTCCCTCCCTCTCTCTCTCTCTCTCTGTCTGTCTCTCTCTCAAGAGGCAATCAGGGGAAAGCTAGTAGGTGTCAAATGTCTGAGGCTGGATTTGAACTCAGATCCTACTGACTCTGGGACCAGTGCGCTATTCATTGTTTCACCTACCTGCCCCAAGAGAGAAATTAAATATGATGATTTCAATATTCTTGGCTGTTCCATTTTCATCCTGGATTTTATACAGTTCTCCAAGTATTATATTATAGTACTGTGATTTAGATTCAGTCCAGAGAATCAACATACTTTGTCATTATTGTACAGGAAGATCCCCTTCCTTTCAGATTTGCCTTATGTGCAAAATACATAGGAAATGTATGTGTGGGAGACAGAAGGGGGAATTCATGGATAGAAAGATCTCTTCTCCCTTTTTCCTTGCCACTCATCAGGGTCGATCTTGTTCTTCAGCTTCAGGGAGCATAAGGATAATTTTCTTTTTTCCAAAAAGGATGCTTATGAGGTTGTGTTCTCTTCTTTAAATCTTCAGCTCTTTGAACTTTTGAATTTGAGATTATTCTGAAGGCAACCTCTAAATGTGGTATGGGGCACTACCCCAGAAATGTTCTTCCTCTGGTATAAGTCTAGATTCTTACCTAGGAAATCTCTTTTATTTAACAAGTCAACTCATCAGTAAATGCATTTTTATTAAGTGCCTACTATAAAGGCAACATGCTAAACACTGAGGATAGATAACTCTTCTTTAAAGGAACTCAGTACCTGGGGGAGATGACATGAAAGCAACTATGTTTAAATGAGGTATATACAGGATAAATTGTAGCTGGTAAATGGAGGGAAGGAAATAGCATTATAAGGGAAGAAGAGAGCCTTTTTTTTTATTTTTGGAGGGCAGTTGGGTTTAAGTGAGTTGCCCAGGGTCACATGGCTAGTTGTGTGTGTGTGTGTGTGTGTGTGTGTGTGTTAAGTGTCTGAGGCCGGATTTGGACTCAGGTCCTGCTGACTCCAAGGCTAGTGCTCTATTCACTGCACTACCTAGTTGCCCCATCAAGAGAGCCTTTTCATTGAAGATGTGATTTTAGCTGAGAATTGAACGGAGCCAGAAAAATCAAAGCAGGGATGTAAAGGATCAGAACCTCAAACTGGAGCCACCAATAAGGCAAACTCCATGACTGGTGCTGCTTTCTCTGACAAGGTTATAATCTTGCAAAATACTAAGTCAATGATTTCCAAAGCACAGCATACACCTTTAGGGTGCAGGAGGAAAATTGTAGAATTTATATTTATAATTTTCTGAAAAATAAAAATTAAGTTTTACTAACATATACATATACATACATATATACATGGTTGTTGTCCTTCATTCTCAAAGAGGATCAAAACAACATCACTATGCTAAAGTTTTGTTTCAATGTGTCTGATCATGGCTGATCAGACCAATAAGAGTTCTAAATGCTCTACCACAGGTTGGGCACAAATAGTCCATGTGAACATCTGGGGTGGAATCTCTAAATTTGCACATCCCACATTTCCTTTGAGCTACTTTGATTCTGCTTTGCTCATAGACCACAGCACCTTTTCTGATGTGGACATGCCATTCTGAGCAATCTTGTACCGGTGTCTCCCAAGTCATACAATCAATTCCGAAGTTCTTGAGAGTGTCCCTGTATCACTTCTTCTGACCACCATGTGAGTGCTTGCTCTGTTAAGTTCTCCATAAAATAGTCTTTTTGGCAAGTGTACATTTTGCATTGGAACAACATGGCCAGGTTATTGGAGTTGGGCTCTCTGAAGCAGAGTTTGAATGCTTGGCAGTTTAGTTTGAGTAAGGACCTCAGTGTCTGGCACCTTATCCTGCCAGGTGATCTTCAGAATCTTCCTAAGACAATTCAAATGAAAGTGATTTAGTTTGCTGGCATGGCTCTGGGAGACTGTCCAGGTTTCACAGGCATACAACAATGAGGTCAGGACAATGGCTCTGTAGACCTTCAGTTTGGTAGTCAGTCTAATACCCCTTCTCTCCCACAGCTTCTTTTGGAGCCTCCCAAACAATGAGCTAGTTGTGGCAATGCATTCATTAGCTGCATTATCAATGTGTACATCTCTGGAAAGTACGGTACCAAGGTAAGTGAACTTATCCACAGCATTCAAAACTCCATTTGCTGTAACCGATGGTTCCACATATGGATGGTGTGGTGCTGGCAGATGAAGCACATGTGTTTTCTTGGTGTTAATTATTAGGTCAAAATTAGCACAAGCAGCAGATAATTGATACATACTTGTGTTGTATCTCAGCTTCAGAGACTGCATTGAGTGCATAATCATCTGCAAACAAAAAATCATGTACCAACACTCACTCCACTTTGGTCTTGGCTTATAGTCTTTTCAAATTGAAGAATTTACCATCAATATGGTAGTTGACCTTGATGCTTTGCTCATCCTCACTGAAACATACAAACATACATACATACTGACAATGGCACCCTCGTTTAGTCATTTTGTCAGGCCATTTGTAACATATAGTGGACAAGATATCCTTAAGGGTAGAGGAGGAGTTAAAAATCCAGTAGGATTGATAGTGGTGGCCTCTCTTGTTCATTTGTTTTCAGGAAACTGTGGTACATTATAGTCTGTGTGTATTGAGTTAACTGAATTTGTCAGTTATATTATCTAGTTTAAACTGAACTCATATTTGCAATATGGATAAAAAGCTTCAAAGATTCTTGAAAGATTGAAGATAATACCAATAATTTGAGTATAAGCAAACAACAAGAAAATGACAGATTTTAATTTTCTAATTCCTCTATTGAACTCTTCACAGTAATATAAGGTGAAAATAGTGACCATCAAGTCAGTTTTATTTAAAAAAATCTGTGTCCACCCCCATATTGTGAAGATTATTTGAAGCAAGAATTTACATCCCTATAGTTAATAATTAACTTTCTCCTTAGTGTATATTATTCTTTGATCTATTAGCTTGTGATAATATGAGGCCATCACATTTATCATTATAATTAAAACCAAGCTTTGATTTCAAAAGTTGAGTCAATAAATATTTATTAAATACCTACTATGTGCCAGGCACTATCAGAAGTGAGGTGATAGTTTCCTGTGAGATGAATAGTAAGGAGTTCAGTGTTGCTAGATTATAGAATATGTATGAAGGGAATAAGTAGGAGGTGGCAGATTTTTGAAGTGCCTTAAAATACAAAGCACTTTATATTTAATCCTGGAGGTAAAAGGGAGCCATTAGAGTTTATTGAACAGAATAGGGGAAATGAAATTATCAGATCTGCACTCTAGGAAGATTATTTTAGGAGCTCACTAGAGGATGGACTTGAATGGTGGAAATGTCAGAGAGAGAGACAGAGAGAGAGAGAGAGAGAGAGAGAGATCAGCAGTCTATTGCAATATTTGAAATATGCAATCATGAGGGCCTGAAGCAGAGTAGTCACCATGGCAGAGAAAATAAAAGGAATATGTGAGAAATATTTTGAGGGTAGAATTGATAGGATTTAGCAACAGATTGGACAAGAGAGGCGAAGAGTTCAGGATGACCAGTGGGTTGAGAACCAGGGTGACCAGAAGTCAATAGATAGAAGTATAGTTGTTTTCTCAATAGTAATAGGGAATTAAAAAGAAGAGATAGTTTTAGGTGAAATATGGTGAGTTCTGTTTTGAACATGCTCTCTGTGTGTATGTTAAGTGCATATATTTAGGTGGTACAGTGGATAGAGAGTATGGGCCCTTGAATCAAGAGAACCTGAGTTAAGATTTGGCTTCAGACACTTATTAGGTGTATGACCTTGGACAAGTCCCTTAACCCTAATTGCTTCCCCTCCAAAATAAATTAAAAAATGGATGTGGCAAGTGTTAGCAAACCATAAATTGTTATGAACATATTTTTCACCACCATCATCATCATCATCATCATTATCATTATTTTAAAAAGGGGGGGCAGTTAGGTGGCATAGTAGATAGAGCACTAGCACTGGAGTTAAAATCCATCCTCAAACACTAACTGTGTGATCTTGGGCAAGTTGTTTAACTCCAATTGCCACAAAACAAAACAGAAAAAGAAAAAAAATCACTTTTTTATTATTATTTTTGGAGGTAATCAAGGTTAAGTAAATAGCTCAGGATCATACAGCTAGTAAGTGTCTGAGGATGGATTTGACCTCAGATCCTCCAGACTCCAGGGCCAGTGATCTATCCATTGTTCCACCTAGCTACCCCAATTTTTTTTTCTTGGAGGCAACTGGGGGTAAGTGACTTCTTTTGGGTCATATAGCTAGTGTCTGAGGCTTTATTCAGACTCCAGTATTAGCCAGCACCCTACAACACCCAGGATGGCCTGATAGCACAGGTTCTTTGATCTATTTTCTAAAGGAAAGACAGTTAAAAGGGGTTAATGATCTTACTTTAATTAACAGACAGAGAAGTAGAAAGAAGTGAGTATCAAAGAAAGAATTGAATAGACAGGACTCCAAATGTCTAAACAGAATAATACAACCACCTACATACACCACTGAACTGGAAGAGCACCAGCATCTGAGTAGTTGGGGGGCTAACAAACAACTACTCAGAGTCCTGTCCAGGGAATCTAAAGGTCCTTCTCATGAGTGAGCCCCTGAAGTAAAATAGAAACCTCCCAGTTTTCAACTAATATGTTTAGGGCCAGAAGGCATCACAACCTAGGTGATACAGTGCCTAATTGGCCCAATACCAAAAGGTGTGAAAGCCTTCCTGCAAGCAAGCTTCCCCTTAAGTAAGCATCCCCTAAGCAAGCTCCTTCTTAGGGCTCTATGTGACTCAGGATGTATCACAGCTGTGAAAGAAGCAAGACATCCGTAATTGACATATGGTCAAATAGGACTATCAAAGGACTGGGAAGATCTTCCTATTCCATTAACATTACAGATCTTTCTGATATGAAACCTATAAATGTTCTCATAACTGCACACTAAAAATCTGGAAATAGGAGATTTGATCTTATTTTTTTCTAAATAAAGGGTTTTAGTGGGTTTTTAAAACTCATTTGCTAAAAAATGTTAAAGAGAAATACTTTCCAATTAACATGCAAGAGCTACTGATTGACACCAAAGAAGATGAAAATTTACTCTCCAAATTTCAACAAAATCCTTTACAAAACTGGTGGATGAGATTGAAAAATGAGAAACATGATTTATTAAGGACAGTCAATGATGCAATTCCTCCATTTAGAGCTGTATATCTTAATGATGTATAGTTTTTAGCTACAACAGCCATTAAAACTAAGTACTAAAATAAACTGAACTTAATAAAGCACATTCAATCACATGGGTCTCACAAAAAAATCTTCCTACTGAAATAAAGCAAGAAATTCTCGTGTCATTAATAAAGAAAACAAAACTACTTTAAAATTACTTTATCCTCTGAGTATAAGCATTGAATCATCTCATCCTTCTGGCTTCTATTATATATCATAATTTATACATTAATGTAATTCATAAAAAGCGTGTGAAAGTGGGAATTTGTGCTTAAAATATTTTGGAGATCAAGGACACAATAAATAAACTCCCCCACCCTTTCTTCAACACAATCAGTTAGGGATTAGGATTACTGTTCATTCACTGGAATTACAGAATGAGTAGAAAAGTCCAAGCATTCTTCTGTCTTATGTTTCTATAAATTCTATCATTGCCTCTGCTATAAAGAAATCTCTCAGACTATGTGTGCAAGCATATGTGTACTCTCTAATGAGCTTCTGCCATAAATCACCATCAAATGGATCTAGAAGAGAAAAATATGAGAGCAAAAAGACTGAGCATAATATGGCCCTCACTTATATATGAATGAATGAATTGAATGAATGAAAAAAATTATTTATTAACTACTTCCTATGTGTCAAGAACTGTGCTAATTCCTAGGGATAAAAATACAAAATCAATGATTGTCTCTGCTTTCAAGGAGCTCCTATTTCAATGTGGAAGATACACCCAAGGGAGCAGTGCCTTGAGCAGAAACACTTTGATCTGAAAAATTACAAGAGTTCAGGTGAATGGAATCAAAGGGTAGAAGACTGACACAGCCAATCCAAAAAAACATCAGAGTGTATTTTCTCATAGTTCATGATCTCAAACCTACAAGAAGTGGTATTCAAATGGCACCTAAATGTTTGGCAAGGAAAAAAATAAAGTGAAGCATGACTGAAGATCATTGAAAGAGTGGTCTTTAGGAAGGCAATCACCATTCAAGAGAGTAGAGCTCAAAGGAAGAAATTTCCCCAAGTCAGAGTATCTGGGCATCAACAGAGTTGTCAAGAAATCAAGTCAAAAGCATTTATTAAGTGCCTACTTTGTGTTGAATAGTAGAGATACAAAGAATGGTCAAAAATAGACCTGACTCTCAAGGAGTTCACAGTCTAACAGGAGAGACAATATTTAAACAACTATGTCATTTCCTTAATAACATCCAATGCTTCCTTCCCTTTTGCTTCTAGGATCAATTATAAAATGCTCTGTTTAGCACTTAAGACTTTTCATAGCGGGCAGAGCCAAGATGGCAGAGTAGAAACAGGACTTCCCTGCGGCTCTGGCTTCGACCTCCTCAAATACATGTAAAAAATGATTCTAAACAAATTTTAGAGCTATGGAACCCACAAAGTGACAGAGAGAAACAAATATCCCACCAAAGGCAGCTTGGAAGGCTCTCAGGAAGGGGCTATCAAAGCATGCTAGGAGCCAAGCGCAACCCTGTGTGAGTTGTTCAGTTTTAGCCCCAGGGCAACCCCAACCAGCAGTGGCCAGAGCAGATTTCAGGAGTGTGAAGCATAAGCAGCTGTGGTGGTTTCCAGACTCCTCAACCCATAAACACCAAAGACAAAGTAAAAGGTCAGTGTGGAACTCTCTAGAACAGGGGTGGGCAGAAGAACGTCTTTGGCCCCTGTTGCCAGGGTGAGAAGCAGCAACGGTGTGGCAGAGGCATGGCAGCTGTGCCACATGGGTCCCTCAGAAGCTCCTGGACTGCAGATTTTAGAGGGACCAAGTGACCTTTCAGAGGGTGATCGCTCTTTCTTTAACCTGCTTGGATCTGGATCATGGTCTTAGATGGAGGTCCTGGGGCATGTGACCATGTGACCCACAGGCCAGAGCCTGTGGGGGTTATAGACAGGGCACCCTCCTAATTGTTCCAGCAGCTGCTAAAACCCCAGTGATTTGGGACAAAGCTCTCTCCATTCTGAAAGCAGAGTTCTACCCTGGGGCTAAAACTGAACAACTCACTTGGGGCTGCAATTGGCTCCTAGCCTGCTTTGATAGCATTTTCCTGGGATTGGTCAGTTCCTCCCCAGAATCTCCTTTTGAAGAAGTGTCTGGTCAAGATTACTTCTAATTCACCTCAGCTATTGAGACTTTGGATTGTTTTTCCATCTTCCCCCCATGTTGTTACCACCTGTACCAAAGCAGCCCCCCCCCCCCCCCCCCCAACTCCCTTTTAGGTGTTGTCTCTCTCTCTCTCTCTTTTTATTTTTTGGCTTTTATATTTATTTCCAGTGTGTAGCACAGTACCCAACACATTAAATATTTAATAAATATTTTATCTAATCCAAAATACCATAGACCCCATGACTAAAATGTCTAGTTTTCTTTTATAAGATAGTTTACATTGTCAGAAACCTTACCAGGTTTTATTGACAAAATTTATGATGAGAGAACTCAGATCATACTTATGGATCAGATTAGCCATTCACCTCCCACCCCTCTCCCCCAATCAGGCCAGCATCTTAAGTAAGGCATTTTTTTTCCCCACCCACCACAAATTCTTGAATTCATTTATCTGTTCTCTTTGATCCCCCTCAACTCTTTATCACACACATCTACTATCTCTTTATCCATACACTTCACCCTTTCAAGTGAAGTCAATTTCCTTTAAAGAACAGTTGACTCATATTTTTACATGTCTTAAATGCATCAAGAGAATCATGGTACTGTAGGGAAAATAGAGCTAGCCTAGGCATCAGGAATACCTGAATTCAAGTCCCTGCTCTGACACAAGCTAGCTGCTTGACCCTATGCAAATTACTTAACCTCCCTAAACTCAAGTTTCTTCACTTCTATGAGGAGAAGGTTGGGGTAGATGTCCTCTCATCTCCTCTAATTCTATATCTACAATCCAACAGTACTAAAGTAGAAGGAGCAGTAAGCATTTGGATGATGTGTAAGAGGTAGTGGATATAAGTTGCTAAGGGTAAAGGTTAAAAGGTTTCCATCAGAACCAAGAAATTGTCCATGCAGCTGAGAAACTGTCCAAATGATCAGGAGATATTGCAGACTCTAATGATGGCCACTAATCCCCTCTTTATTTGGCTTAGCTAAAATATTGACATGATATTCAAAAAATAAAACTTTAGATGGAGTTCAGGTCTCTGGAGAGGTGTAAAAGTTGATTATCCCTGGTTTTTTTTTTTTTTCATTTTAAATGTCATTTATTTTAAGTGGAGGAAAACCACTTATCAACTCCTTCCTTAGTATCCAAGTACAAGAAACTTATTTAATGTTATTTCTTTTCTTGTCATAAGCTCCTCCAATTCTATTTTTTTCAAACTGTCGTACAAGTGTTGCACTTGATTATGAGAAATTAAATAAATATGTATTTCATTAACATTGCCTAGAGATTTTCTGTGGCATAAAAAATTCAAGATAATGAATTGAGCTTTTTAACAACAAAACAAATTCAACAAATGTTTATTAACCACCTCCTTCATGTAGGCAAACCGTGATGCTGGGCCTTTGGGGAGATTAAAAAAAATAGATCAAACTTTTTATTTCATTGGGTGGGGCACTTCCAAGGAAGAAACTCCCTCTACCAATGAAGATCATCAACAACTCTAACCAGTTATATAATAAATAAGAGTACCAACTACAGGCCAGGTACTGAGTTAGGTGTTGCAGATACAAAATGAAAATGAAATACATTCTCTCTCTCATATGTTCACAATCTAATCAAATGAGAAAATAAGCATAAAATGTATAGTCATTTACACACACATGCACACCATATACTATATATGTTAGATATGGCATATATCTATATATGTATATGTACATTTGTACACAGACATATTTGTATATTAGATATGGTGTGATTTGGGGATGGGAGAACAATAGGACCTGGGAACTGGAAAAGAAAAAGTCTTAAATGAGATTTTTAAAATGAGAAAGTGGAACTTGATCATAGTCTAGAAGGTAACTGGGGATTTTAAAAGTCAGAGGTTAGGCTAACCAATACTAAGACTGAGAGATAGGGATTGAATGGGATGCTGTATAAAAGGAAAATGTGCATGAAGTCATGTATAATAAAGCTAGAAATGTTGAGTTTTGCCTAAAGAAAACTAGAGAAGTTATAAGGTTTTAATAATATATTGCTTCTTTTCCTTGGTTCATAATATTCCTTTTTGAGAAATGTCATTACAACCTTTATTTGTGCCTTACATCATTTATCCCACATCACCAAACTTCCTTTAATGTTTAAAACAGTATTTTTTCCTTCCTCTTTGTGTGTGTGTATGTGTATGTATGTGTGTGATAGTACTAATATTTTTATGATGCACTTTCCTTCTATCCATATCATAGAGAAGCTTTATAAAAAAAAAGACAGCTGTTCCTGGAACCTGATTGGTCTATATGTTTGACTGCATCTTCCTTGGCAGTGCCTCCTTACTAGCCCCACTCTCCCCCTACAAACATGGTGTAAACCTGGCCCAATTCTCTCCATGGAGCTTGATTTGGCTCAACTTTCCTGACACAGCTTCTTGGTTATCTAAGGGCAAAAATGTCCTAGCAAAATGGAATGTAGATATTTCAGACTTCATAGGTGACCTGATGACCAATTGCTTCTCCATAAGGAGACAAGGTAGGTGCTGCATCCAAAGAAGCTAAGGACCACTGGATCCTTGTTGCATAACCTTGTTCAGTTAAGGCAAAGTAAACCTCTTTCTGTTAAATGTTCAATGACTCCAGAGCATCTCTTTTCATCTTAACATCAAATCTCAATTAAGATGATACTGGTATTAGTTATACCTCTAGTAGAGGGAACAAGAAATAGGGTGTCTCAACCAATGATTCCATTAACAGGAGGAACTCCTGATATGATTCAACATATGTGATTAGCAGCTAAACTGTAGGATAAAAACTTGCCTTGGGGTTAAGCAGTTTGGTGACTTACCCACAGTCATATAGCTATTATATTTCAGAAGTGGGGCATAAAATTAGGTCTTCTTGACCCCAAGCTAAATTATATCACCCTATGTCATTTCTTAGTATGGATTTATTTCAGATAGGATATATATTTCTCTAAAGCATGCTATTGCTATTTCTAAATGTTATAATTTTGTACGACTCCTCATGTTTAAATATGAAATCTTTCAACTGAAATTGTCTTTCTGAATGTCTTTCAAAATGTAAGAGCTATGTTTCTTTTAAATTCCAACTATTGCATGTCCTATCCAATTATTTCATTTTACCTGGAATAGCCTTGAAAATGTAATTGGATATGTTTTCTAAGTTTAAATACTTTTTGTGAACATGAATTGAAAGCACAATAAATGCCTTATCTTCAAATGGGCCTGTTTCTAAAGTTTACACAGTGTAACAGATAACAATTTCTTTACCAAAGTAGGGGAAACAGTATTTCAGTCCTTAATAAAACCATTAAAGTAGGTCAGATTATTCAGGGCTTTACAAATTTGATGGGGTGTAGCTGCTGTGACAGAAAAGTTCAACTGAACACTTTGGTCTTATCATTGCTAGGACTTCCCCTTTATCTCTGAACTGTCACAGCCTAGGGGTTATTTAAGATAAATCACTTAGCTGTTGCAAGTCTTACCTTACCTAGGAAATTTGATACAGTATTTGCAGGATAATACCTAGTGAAATGTACTGACTGAATATGAAGGAATCTGAATTACCAATATTCTCCTCCCTACTTAAAGTTCACACTCATTGAACAGAAAATGGAAATCATTCTTCAAGAAGGTCACCACAGACTGGAATAAGAATATATTGAACCAAAATAACAACTCAGTTGTTTCCAGGGCTATTTTTTTTTTTGGTTCTGTTTTCCTTATTTGGACAGGTTAATTCTTTATCCCACCCTAAACTGTGTACTAAACCCTTCAGCTCCTCTGGCTTCTTCAGCTAACAGAGAAGTTAATCTAGACTATAGTTTCATCATGTTTAACAAGGTAACCAATATTGAAAAGAAAGTATCCATAGATGTTAGAGCCTGTAATGAAGTAAATATGGCAAAATGATATTGTAGAATGCATAGGACTCCACAGAGAACTAATATATTTCTTGATATTTCTCACTAGTGACTCTATACTTATAAAAAAAAAAAGAAACACTTTTTTTTGACAGGGAGAAATAGGTTTGATTTAATTTGTCAAGTATTTATTGAACACCTATTATGTGCAAGGTACTATGCTGGAGGATAAGGATATGGAGAGAAAAATGAAACAGTCTCTGCCCTGAAGCTTTTAATATATGGGGGATGTAACATGTAGCCTGATAAGTAATTACAAGATAATTTGGAAAAGGAGGGAGAAATAACAACTATAGAGATCAGGAAATATTTTGTGTAGTAGGTGAGATGACCCTAAAAGGAAACAGACTTTGAGGAGAGCCTGTGTGAAGGCACAGATTTGGGGGAGAGAACACTGAGTCTGGAGAATAACAAACAAGCCAGTTTGACTATATTGTAAGAGCGCATGAAGTGAAATAATTCTGAAAAGGAAGACTGGAAATGTCAAGTAGTATACTCAGTAAGAGATTAAATAAGAAGGGGGTCGGAAGGGAGAAAGTAAAAAGGGGAAGGAAAGAGGAAGGGAAACGGGGAGAGGGGGAGGGGGAGTGAAAGGCAAATGATTTAGTCCTTTCTGCTAATCTGAGGTAGGAGGCAAAGTTGAAATGGAAAAAAAAATATTCCCTTTTCCAGCCCCACCCTTTTGGAATCTAGTTATTTTCAGTTACCAATAACTACACTATTTCTTCTCCTATTGGTCAATGCTTACTCCTATAACACTGTTTTCAACCTCCCTCCTGAAGAAACATTTTCCTTCACATATGCTAGGGAGTTAGAAGAATAACAGTAGGAGGTCATATTGTCTATAGACATAAAAAAGTGGTGTTCTGACTTATTTTGCCCTAGAGCAAAGGAAGATAAACTGAAGATGAATTTTAGTTTTGCTTTTTTGAGTTTTTCCAAAATCATTAAATCAAAAAATAAAATCATTCATTTTTATTTCATAAACCCCATTTATGGTAAAAATCTAGGATTTTAGAGGTAATTAGCTGGTTTTCACTTTGTATACTAATATTGATACTCTCCTTTTAGTCCCTCACTCACATACACAAATCCCTATTTATCTAGCAAAGCAGAATTTAGTTCTAATTAAAACACAACATATACATGTAATTTTAACAGAAAACTTTGGTACAAGTGTTCAGTTCCTGGATACAGGGGAAAAAGAACATGAGAGGGTGGTACAGAATTGTCATTGTCTGTTTCAGCAAAATCAGGTAGCCATAACTTCTCTAGTCCTAGCACCAGATAGCCTCCCCTTGAATCAGCCCCTTGGTCTTCTCTGTGGTAGCTAGTTCTCTGCTTTTATCAATCCTAAAGCAAAAAACCCTCATCTGAACTCCAAGCTACCATTCACCACCCAGGTAAGCTCTTGGCTGAGAACCTTTCCAGAACTCAAATCAGACTCCTGGGATGGAACCCTATTTGGCTGAGTTCACACTCAAGGTTCAAGGCCATTCAGCTCCTATACAAACTCTAGCACAAAGTAATGCCTGAAAACTTGGCAAAGCATCCTTGCCCTGGAGTCATGGAGTTCATTCTTGCTATTATAATCCTAAAAATTTGCAGACCTTCTGATAATACCATGCATTTTTATTCATGTAACAGAAAGAAAAATAAAGAAGTAAGGAAGAAGAGAAGGAAAGAAGGAAGAAAAGGGAGGGAAGGAGGAAGGAAGGAAAGGAAGGAGAGAGGGAGAAAGATAAAGGAAGAGAGAAAAAGAAAGAAGAGACAGAAGGGGAAAAGAGAAAGAAAGGAAGAAAGAAAAGAAAGAAAGGGAGAAAGAAAAAAAGAAAGAGAAAGGAACAAAGGAAAGAAGAGAGAGGGAAGGAAGGGAAGGGAGGAAGGGATGGACAAAGAAAAGGAAGGTGAAATTGAGGGAAGAAATAGAGAAAGAAAAAAGGAAAAAAGAGAAAATAAAAAAGAAGGGACAAATGGGAGGAATGAAGAAAGAAAAGAAGGGAAAGAGTAAAGGAAAGAAAATTATATAGATGGTAGCTAGGAAGCATATAGATGAACAGAGAAGATTTTATGTATAAATTAATTTTTTGCTGTATATTTAAATAGGATTTAAAGTGGAAAGAACACTAAGTTGAGAAAATTGATGGGTACTAGTCAGTTCAATACCCACAGCAAGGTACTGAAAATCATTCATTGAAGAGAAAATAAACAACAACAAAAAGATGATGGAAATATGTGTTATTTTTATTAACCACATTTACACATAAACACACATATGATAGTGAATTGCTTTGAAGGGCTGTTTTACAAATTTTATGTTAAAGAAATTTGTGTCCAATAGTTGACTATGGTGATATCTTACACAGACCAAAATGGTAGCAGAAGACAAATAATTAACATATCAATATATAATGGCTGGGAGAATATGGTAATGTAAAGCAGTATTAATTTGGGAGCTTGGGGGGGTGTATATACATTATGCAATCATATATGCAATATATGTATGAATAAATATATATGTGAATATATGCATTTTGCAGATATGTATATAGGTAGCAGCATGTCAGAGGCATGGAGACCTAGCCCACTTTTAATTCATGAGTGCTGTGTGATCCTGGGCAGGATTAACATTAACAACAGGTATTTTATGTTTGTGCATATGTTAATATGTGTGCATATGAACATATGGACCTCTGAATTATAATCTGAAGGTTATATATCATATAGTATAAAGAAGTTAGTTTAAAAAGCCACATTAGACATCCATCTCATTTTCATTCATTACTAATTTAACCATAAAGTAAAGAAATGCATTTGTATTTATGGATTCCTAAAGTTTAGGCATTTATATACTTTTAAAATATATTTATATTATGAATATAAATGATATTTATATCAATCCCAGAAAAGTTCTAAGTCAATATTATTTTACATTAACTTATTATCACACATAGGTCTGTGTATAGATAACACATGATGTCCATATGTGGAGTGCATATATTTAAGCATGAATGCATACATATATAAATACATACATTGATGTGCTTGCATGTGTGTATGTGTATTATGTACCCCATTTCTTTAAGTTCCCATGAGAAAGAGCACTGCAGCTAAGGACTCCCCCAGATAACTGAATCTGGAAGAAGAGAGAAGCTTGGAAATGTACATGCCAGAGCTGTGCCTAATCATGACCTGTAGTGACTGAGGATTCCACAGAGCAACAGAGTAGAAATCAGGCCAGCACCAGCAAATCCCTGGCTTAGCCTTTCTGCCGTGCCTCTGATCAAAACGGTATCACAAATGATTAAAGTTCAGGATACATTGCTGTATTTTCAGTATGCAAGAAAATGACTAGTATAATTAATATAAAGACATACTAAAGCAAGATAGAAAGACCCACTGGCAAATGTTTTTATGGAAATAGTAGATAGAATGCTGGGTCTGAAATCAGGAAGACTTGAGTTTGAATCCTGCCTCAGATATTTCCTCAACTGTAAAATGGAAATAATAATAGCACCAACCTCCAAGGTTTGTCATGAGGATCAAATGAGGTAAAATTTTTAAAGTGCTGTGCATAGTATCTGCCTCATAGTAGGTATTACATACATTCTATTTTCATTATTATTTTTAGTAGTAGTAGTATAGGATATTGTTCAAAAGAGGGTTGGGAAGAATAAGAAATTAAGGACTTTATACAGACAGTTTAATTTATGTGCAGCACATAAATAAACAACAATATTCAGTCCCAAGTGCCTTAGCATGAGATATGGAAGGGGAATAAATAGGAGGCATCATCCCTGCACTTAAGGAAATTAAAATGTAATTGGAGAAAGATAACCAATAAACACTAAGAAGAAATTCACAGGTACAAAGGAATGTATAAATCACTGTGATATAGGGTAAAAAGCAATCGACTCGTATTTAAAAGCTTGAGATCCTAGACTTAGCTCTGAAATTAACTAATTTTGTAATCTCAGACAAGAAATAGAGTCCCTCCAAGTCCCAGTTTCTTTATCTTTAAAATGGGAATAATAATAAATACTTTTCCTAATACATGAGGTTAGTGTGATATGAGTATACACACATACACATATGCATATGAAGGTACTTTGTAAAACACCATTGACATAAAACAAATATTAATATTATCCATAAAAAAATATTGTACTGAAGAAATGCAGACTGAAGGAATGAAGTACAATGGATCAGAAAATGCTTCTGGAGTTGAGTTTTGAAGGAAGTTGGTAAGTAAGAAAAAATTGTTTGAGGTTGGTATAAATGTTATGTACAATATCTGGAAGGAAATGTTAGTAATGAGATATGGCAAACAACACGTCATCTTCATTAAAAATGCTTTCCCTGAATCTAAACAATAGGATATAATTCTATTTAAAGAGATTTTCTTAGAACTTTCTTAGAAATTTAAAAAAAAAGACTTTATTAGAAATAAAAAGGCCATTCATGGAGGGGGTGGTATTGGTGGCTACATTTGCAAAGGCCAAAGAGTCTGTTACTTTTATTTTATATCATTCTTTAATTGAATAGTCTATGTCTTTTTTCCCCTTATTTCTAATTTTGCATGATTAATGAAGAATGTTCCTAACATTTTTAATTGGAATTTTTATTGATTTCATAGTCCATCTATAATCATTCATAAGCCATCATATGCCTAAACCTTGCATGCTGCAGAGGAAAGTAATTATGTTTAAATTGGATTGCTCTTGATTTAGAGCTCTAAGAATAACAACTTAATTTATTGGAGCCCTCAATTCAAAGTGACAATGTGCAGAATGCCATGCTCTAAAATCATTTGTTAAAAAAAAATAGATATTTTCATTTACCTTAAAATCGCCAATGAGGACGTGATTCTTCCCTTCATTTCCTTATGAAGACATTTAATAGTTTTCTTTTTTTAACCCATACTGGTTCTCATTGCTTTTCCTTTAACTGTTAATTCAGAAAGTTTATATCAAACTGTAAGGAGACAAGAAGCAAATTTCTTCCCTCATAGTAGGACTCAACTTCTCCTCCATTCATTAGAAGGAAGGCAGAATTACCCAATTCTCATTTAAAAAAATGTATTTATGTATTTGTCTGCCCATCCATCTATCTGTCTATCTGTCTCTCTGTCTGTCTGTCTATCTATCTATCTATCTATCTATCTATCTATCTATCTATCTATCTATCTATCTA
>NW_027185799.1:19367115-19447461 GCF_028583685.1 Petaurus breviceps papuanus
CTATCTATCTATCTATCTATCTATCTATCTATCTATCTATCTATCTACCGTGTTTCCCCGATAATAAGACACTGTCTTATTAATTTTTTTGGACAGAAAAACACCAGAGGGCTTATTTTCAGGGGAGGGCTTGTTTTAATGAACATTGACAGCAATTTTAATAAACAGGTAAATGTGAACAAAAAAATGTACCTTTATTCAATAGGCAAATCACTGGGGAAGAACAGGATGACGCGCTCACTGCTGCAGCTCTGATTGGATGCAGCTCAGAGCGCGGCGTGCGTTTCACCCGGGGGGGGGGGAATGGTGCATACAGAGGGTACCATAATGTAGCATGTAGCGCAGGGGATCACCTTCACTACAGTAGCAATCTCAATAGGGCTTATTTTCGGGGGAGGGCTTATTTTAGAGGAATCTTACACAGTAAGGGGAAGGCTTATTTTGGGGATAGGTCTTATTATCGGGGAAACATGGTATCTATCTATCTATCTATCTGTCTACCTATCTACCTATCTACCTATCTATCTTTTCCCCCAACTAGTAATGGGAAGCAAAGGCAAAAGAGGTGAACAGAAAGTGGAAATCCATGGTAAGAAGGTAGCTGCCTTCACTGATTTTTTTTTTCAATCAACATGTCTTGAAAGAAGCTAATTTCTGGGGTGCAAGAGAAACTGATGAAATATAATTGTCATTCCTTGCAGCTAGAGAGATGCTTTGGGACTGGAAATAGACAAATGTTTTGATTTTCAAGAATGAGAAGAAGGTGGAGTGGAAACCTCAATGTATAAGCCAGGAAACTTGACTGTGAATTCTAAGAAATTTCTAGCACATAGTGTTAAACAGATAATACGTGAGAATTTAGGGGAAAAAAGAGGTAATAATCAGTGATTGATAATCAAGGACTGGTCATTCCAGATAAACCATACTTAATTGTTTATAGTGTTGGTAGAGTAGTAGAGCAGAGGATGGTATAGCTATAGTTCACGTAGATTTCTGTTAATGTTACCAAAGTTTCTCTTCTTTATTAACCAAATAGAGAGATGTGGTCTAGACATGTATATAGTTAGGTAGATGTGTAACTGGCTAAATATCTGGACCAAAAGAATTGTGACTTATTAGTCGATGTTAATTTGTAAAGAGGTTTCTAGGTGAGTGTAGCAGGGATCTTTCTTTATCCAGAAAGTTCAACAGTTTTCATACAAGATTTGGGCAATGCCAGAGATGGTTGTATATTAAAATTTCAACTGACAAGCCTGAAAGTTATAATTAGCATGCTAGGTAAGACAGGGTCCCAAAGAATACCACAATCTTGAACAGTGTATTGACTCTAATAAGATGAGATTTAATAAAGATAAAAGTAAAATGGCACAATTTGATTTAAAATTATATATATATATATATGTATATATATATATGAGATTTGGACAAATAACAATATATAGAAAAAAAATCTGGGATTTTAATGGACATCAAGGTCTAAATAAGATGGCAATATAAGATGACACCCCAAAACCCACCTTAAAAGAAGAAATATTATAAACAATGTGTATTAAAGTGACAGAATGATCAGAAAGTGGTAATGACAGTCCTCCTTACTCTACCTTAAGAAGACTGCACATGGACTACTATTTAATTCTGGGTGCCAAAATTTAGGAAAAGTTCAGGGAAAGGTGCCCAGAATGATATTACTAAAAGATAATACACATGAGAATTCTTTGAAGGAAATGGGGGTATTGATCATAGAAATGGCATGATTTAGAGAGTTACATGATCATTATATTCAAGTATTTAAGGTGCTTTCATGTTAGTGGGAGTAGTTAGGTTCTAGTCCTGGGAGCATGTTTGCTGATCAGTCATTTTTTCAGTGTCATTCATTCCCTTCCACTACCAAGATTTCTCCCTTCCTTATGCAACAAGTTGATAGGGTTTCTTTTTTCCCTCTAAGGGCTCACTTCTAATATGTTAAATAATAATTATCCTAAGAGGGAGGTGGGAATTCATTCACAGATGAAGAAACTGAGACTCATAATGATGAAGTGTCTTTTTCATAGTCACACTGCTAAGAGTCAAGGATTAGAAACCTCGATATCTCCTAATTAATGTTCAATAGCCAATGTTGAGCATACTTTGAATTCAAGAATTTTAATGACTGAATATTACAGATCCTATGCATTTTTATCCTACTGAGGAGAGAAAGTAGAGCATCAGAGTAGGAAAAAAATAGAAATATTGACTAGAAGTCAGAAGAATTGAGTTCAAATTCCAGCTTTACCAATTACCAATTCTGTGATCTTAGGAAAATCACTTATTCAGTTAACAGACAATTTATTCTCTTGAGAACCATGTTGTATACTGGGGTACATGCACAAGTTAGGTAATACAGGGAATCATGTTCCCTTGAGAGAACATTGTAGTCTAGCAGAAATTCTAATATTTAGTTGTCAATTTCTCTCACTGGTTGATAAGAAAACAGACATCCCTCTTTCTAGTACTAGTTCTTACCAATTCATACTTTTCTGTATGTTATGTAGATGTTAATGCATTCCTTGCCCTTCCAGAGAGTCCAGGATACTACAGGGAGGAAAATTCCATAGCAGCACAATAGATATTAAGCAAAAAAAAGTTCTATAATCTTTGGGAATTGGATAGGAACAAAATATATGGAGAGTATTTTCACACACATCCATGAGTATAAATATGAACTATGTACATGGGGAATAATTGCATTTTCAGGCAAATGTCATTTTGACAATTGTTAAATTTCCTTAAAAACTGTCATTGGTGTTTCTCAATAATTCTGAATATTCTTGCTTCTATAGCATGAAGTTGTATAGACATCATTTAAAACAGTTTAGCAGGCATTAATGCCTTCTTGGACGGTTTAAAACAGAGAAAATAAATCAGACACTTCTAATCAATTATCCACTAAATCTTTAAGTGAAATAAAATAGAAACAAATGAATTTTAGTAATTTGATGGCTCTTTGTAAGAATAACAAGACAATTTCATTAAGCCATATATGGGTGATAATGTGAAGGATATGGGGAGCTGGGAGCTCAGGGACAGGAAAACCTGGATTCAAAACCTGCTTATATTTAGTAGCTACATGATTCTGGTAAGTCACTTAACCCTTTATGCTTCAAACAACTCCCTATTACTTATCAACTAAGTTATAGATGTGATCTACACTAGTGGAGGGTATTCCCATTCCAGGAGGTGCCTAAATTGATGAAATCAAAATTTGTTCATGTATGTGTTCACTTTATTAAGTACTAAAAGGAAATGACATAAATGTCAATAGTCATAGCAATGCATTTTCAAAACAAATAAATTACATGAAAAAAATAGCTTTCTGATCTTGTGTATACCTTCCATATATATATATATAAATGCCTTCCATTTGTAAAGGCTAGGGTTTTTCTTTTAAATGACTGATCATTAATGTTCCATTATCACTATAATACCTCCCCCCTTTTTTAAATTTTTTGGCCAATAAAATTGTTTGGGTGCCTTAATCATTTTTTTCACTCATATTTTCTTTAGATCAAGTAATCCACATATTTTAACCTTTCCTCTTTAAAACATTTCCACTTACTTATAGGTAACTTGTGATCACTATGTTAGTGGGATTAGACAGGCTCTAGTTGTGAGAGCATGTTTGCTGACCACAGTCATTTATTCAATGTCATTCATTCATTTTCACTACTATGAATATTGGTGGAGGTGGAAAATGCTTCCACATAGATGAAACACATATTTTTGACACCCTAACATATTAACATTTACTAAGAAGTAGTAACTTTTAGAACGTAGTGAAATGTCATGTTTCCCATTCTTAGAATATAGGTCAGTACTTAATCAAATTGTAGCTTTTTCTGTCTTCAGTCTTTAAAGACTATTATATTTATAAGGACTCTGTCGGAATTAAAATGCTATGTAATATATTGCTAATTGGATAAAATATAAAAAAAATTTCCTTAGTCTATAAAGACATACATATACAATGTGTAGATTTCCTCAAGTTAAAACAAAATTAATCTTACTTGTAGGCAGAATTTCATATTCGAACTCCACTTGCTACTATGACCTACTAATATTATTAATTTGGTACTTGATGAACATTAACTAGGACCTTAGAATATTATGCCATATTCTTAGCTTCAGGCAACTGAGGCTATGATTCTAGAATCCTAACATCATAAATGTAGAACTAGAAGGGAATATAAGGTTTTCTAGTCCAACCCCGTCATTTTACAAATGAAATTGAGACACATGGAGGTCATGTAATTTGCCCAAGTTCAAACAGCCAGTAAGCAATAGAGTCATGATTTGAACTCAGTCATATAGATCATGTGATTCACTTTACAGATAAGGAAACTGAAAGATTACATATTTAATCTCAAGTCACATTGGCAATAAATATCAAACTTGGATTAGAATTCAGGTTTTGTTATTCCAAATTTATTTTTTTCCCTAATTGCAAAATCTATTCTTAAATGTCTAACAAAATATGAAGGAAAGAGAGCCTAGAAAATGGACAAAGATGTAAATTATTATTTGACTTTCTAATGTTAATGATAGCTTTAATTTATATACCTTAATGTTCATAAAACACTTTCTTCACAGTAATCCTATGAGATAGGTATCTATAAGTATTTGAGCAAATGATATGAGGCTTCAAAAGCTAAAGTGACTTTCATGAGAACATAGCTAAGTGACAATATCAGGATTCAATTCAGTTCTGCTGACTTGACTTTGAATATCATATTTGGGCCAAAGGCCCTATGTTGTATTAGCTTGTAAGGGATTTCTTTTGGTCCTTAAATTTTCCTTAAAAAATGCATGTCTCCTGAAATAAATGAGTGAAAAGGCAGGAAATGAGATATAGAAGTGGAGAGGGAAGGAAGAAGGGAGGGTAGAGAGGAAGGGGAAAGAGAGAGAGAGAGAGAGAGAGAGAGAGAGAGAGAGAGGGAGAGAAAGAGAGAGAGAGAGAGAGAGAGAGAGAGAGAGGAAAAGAGGGAAGAAGAGGGGGAGAAAAAAGGAGGGGGGGAAAGGAGGGGGAAGGAGAGGAAGAAAGGGAGGGAGAGAGAGGGTAAGAAGGAGAGGGGAAAAGGGATAGGGAAGAGGAGAGGGAGAGAGGTGTTGGAGCCACAGGTGTGAAAGACACTGTGGCAGTCACAAGATGCCGGAGGGGGTGCATGTGACATCTGAGGAGCAGAAACATGGAGATGTGGAGGCCGACTCTGCCGGGCCATAAGGGCTGACATGGCATTGAGCGCAGGGCGTGGGAGCCGATTTTGCCAGGTTGGGAAAGGCCGACGTGGCATTGAACATGCCTTATCAACACGGACTCTTCTTAACACATACTCCTTTGCCCTGCACTCGGGAGAGTGCACGATTGGCTCCCATATGGCATGTGACTGTAAGAAGTATGATAAGGATATTAGGGAAAAAGCAAGGGGAGGCTCCCCCCCCTCTCTTTTCTCTTCCTCTTTCTCCCTCTCTCCCTCCCTCTCTCTCTCTCTCTCTTTCTCTCTGTCCCACGGTTCCACTCTGCTGTGTTTTGATGGCCACACTGCTTAGATGTAACTGAATAAAGAGCAACCTCGCTTGGCAACCTCCATGTCCTTGGGTGTTCTGTGGGGGTGTTCTTCTTGGAGACAAGAAGCCCGAGACGTCCGAAGACCGGGTATAAGGTAAGACAAGGCCGGAGCTGGGAAGAGCCCAGCAGAGAGGAACAGAGGGAGAAGAGGGTGGGGAATGGGGGAAAGGAAGATGACACATAGTCAAGTGAATATAGGGGAACAGGACATATCTCTTTGTATGTGACACATATAAAAGCTTTTATAATGAGAACTACTTTTGGGGGAAAGTTAATCTATCATGCTATAACTCTTTCAGAATCAGGACATGAAGTGATAGTAGCTGTCATGGCATTTGTGATACAAAGCTGGTAGCATACTTCTTTATGCCATAATGAATGATTTAAATCTTAATCTTTGAATTGTTCTTGTCCTAGGCAACTTTATTTCCAGTACTAAATGTTTCTCTAAAACCATTTTAATCCACTGAAAATTTATTTAAAATTTAGCTTAAAATGATTATTAATTCCATTAGAGAAATGGTTATAATCAGCTTGATCTTGAAAGGTTTCTCTACAAAGACTTGCTACACACAAAACCAATATTTCAAGTGATATAAGAAACATAAAATAAATGATCCAACTGATATTTTTAAAGAGACAGGTACCAAAGATGGAAGCAAGAGAAAGTAGAAAAAAAGATATATACAAAAGTGTTGGTAGTTTGATGCCCCAGACAAAATAGATTGTTTAGTACTGAGGGAATTGTAAGATGTCATAACTGAGCCACTGTCAATGATTGTTGAAAGATCATAAGAGAAGGGGAGAGGTATTGGAAGCTTGGAGCAGTGAACATGATCCCTCCTAATTTCCACAAAAAGGAAGAGAGGAGATTCAAGAAACTGTAAATCAGACAATAAGTTAGAATTTGATTCTTGCAAATTTTCTTAGCATGTTATAATGATAATTGAATAAAGAGAAGATAGTGATGTTTACAAAGAGCAAACATGGATTCATTAAGAATAACCCATACCAGAATGACCTTAAATAAGGTCATTTTTCAGACAGGGATAATCTATTGATAGATAAGAGATTGTTTTCACCTTTCTTTGTATCCCCTTAATTTAGCACAGTGCCTGACAAATACTAATTTCTTAATAAATACTTTTTGACAGACTGATGGAAGTAAGTTTTCCCAGGACTAGAGCACTTTAACATGTCTCTTATGTCATCCTCATCTTAAGATGAATTATATGTTTATTGTCATGTTGTATGAATCTGAAGACGTTGATGATTTGTCAACTTGGAAGGAAGTCTAGTGGAAAGCCCTAGAAATCTTTCCTTGGCCCTGTGTTAGTCTACCTTTTGGTCAAGGACTTGAATGAAAGCACATAAAGCATGATAATCAAATTTACAGATGACACAAAGCTTAGAATGATATAACATGTTGTATATAATATGGTGGAATACATAATTAAGACACTAAAACGATTCTAGGATCCTAGGCCAAATTTAACAGATGATTATTATTTATAGCATCTCTTTTTTATGGTGGGTTAGTTGAAGTAACTGGAAATATTTTTTCTGAGGAATAGAAGACCTGAGGAAGAAATAGTGGATATATCTGAAGAATTTTTATATGAAATAATAATTAATCCTCTTCCAAAGGGCAGAACTAACCCTCTAATTATGGCTATGGATTATAGAACCATAAAATGAAGTTGGATATAAGGGAAAACTTCCTAACATGAGACTTTGGACGTATTAATAAGTAGTTCCTAAGGAAAACACACTTAGTTCATTTATTAAAAATGATGTGCCAAATTATTTATGAAGTTCAATATGAATAAGGAAGATCTGATCTCATTGTTTTTATTTGTGATGTTATATAGTAATGCATCTGGAAATATAAAGTGCAGGAAATCTAGTTGGGAACCCACTGTTGTCAGACTTTATTTGTTATCCAGCTGCTAATCAATAATTGAATGTTGAATTACTCAATCAGTCTTTAAAGAAATAAAATACTGGTAGCAGTCACCCAAACTTAATTATGTTTTCTCAAAATATGAAGGAAGCATGTACCACATGTATTTTTTATTCTTCTGATAGAGAAAACAAAAACAAAAGTTCTCTGTTTTAGTCTAGCCACAAAAAAAGGTTCTTATTTAAAAAATGCCTTCTTTCTAGCAGTGCCTTCCGGAAAGTCATTTTACCAATGTGCTTATGACAATGAGAAAATATATGTTGACGTAAAGACAGAGTCATTTAATATCCAAACTGGAAGGATTGTAGAGATGGCAGAGGCAAATGCAGCTGTTTTACAGATGGCAAAACTGAGGCCCAGAAGGAATATATAACTTGATCTTGTTTAGGGTTTGAAGGGTCAGTCAGGGACTAAAATCCTTATCTCTGAAAGATTTGTGTTTTGATAATGATGAGTCTTTTGTTTTCTTTGAACATGAAAACTATAAACTTGTTTTAAAGGATCTAATGTAAAAACAGTTCAGAATGACCAGAATATTGAAAGGAAGCAGGCTGCATGAGGGGAAACTTCTCTTTAAAAGAATGTCTTCAGTATAACTTGAAGCCATAGATCTTTTAGAATTCATTATGGTGATGGTGATTGTGATGATGAGGATGATGATTGATGATGAGGATGATGATGATGACACTGGAAAATAGTGTGACTTTTTACTTGGGTAATGAGATTGAATGTGCGAATATATGAACATACTGTCAGTCTTGTGAAACAGTAGTGAAATGGTACTATGTTTTATTAACATCATGATGCATTGTAAAAATATGTGTGAAAAAGTCCTCTTGGTCATAGGGTCATCCTTTACTTTCCTTGTACAAGAAACCTGACTTGTATTAAAAGTCACCAATCTCCCTCTTGACCCATGGGAGGATGGAGCTTATTTAAGATCTGCCAAAGTCATATTGCTTAAACTATATTAGTTTTTAGCCTTCAGGGAAGGGTGTTTCAACACAGAGCAATATTTATTCCAAGTGTGGAACTAAATATTTTGGAGTCTTTGAATTGATTTTGTGAGGAATACAGGTCTCATAGACCTATCACACAGACTTTTAGGTTAAAGAGAGTCTTGAGAATCAAGACAGGCCTGGGATCTCGAGGAAACAATGTAACTTCAGAAGAAAGAGTTACAATAATAGATTGCTTCCAATAAGAAGGAGAAAAGAATTGTCTGAGATTCACAAGAGAAAACTGAGCCAATTGTAATGAAACTACTTTGTCTATTGTTATAAAACTGTTCAGTGAAATCCTCAAATCTTACTGCTCTCATTGCCAGTGAAGGGGTCAGAAAATGTCTATTATAATGAATACATAATTCCTGAGTTACTTTTTATCTGCTACCAACACATGCACATCAAAGCACTTAATAAAAATTTGAAGAAGGATTTCTAAGCAGGAATGATTTAGGCCTAGAAAAGCCCACCTGCTTGGAGCTGTTGAGTAGAGGGTTACCCTCGCAATATCCTTGGGCTACATTCCTAATTAGTACTCTGGCTATATAATCCCCAGTTGAGTTCCCCTTATTTCCAGCTTGAGTTTTGGATGAAAACATCTACTTCATTAGAGTAACCTTAATGCATACAAGCACTTCTGTCTGATGAATTAGTAATTAAAAAAAAAAAGATCTGAGGTTTAATGTTATATCAGGCAGTGGGCATGATATTTACAATAGTATGGAAAAACCTCTTGACCTTCATGGATGGGTTTTTTTCAATTTCCACATAAATTCCCCACAGAATGTATCATTAATGACTTTTTATTTGTAAAAAAAATGGTACTCAAACATAAGGCATTGAAATGCAAAGTGTTTGATTCCATATTAACCTGAGAAATGAGAGAATTGTTGATTTTCTGAAGACTCATTAACTCCTACAGGTCAACGAGACACCATCTGATCATTTACTACACTGACAAATTACTATCTATCTATCTATGTATACACACGTATGTGTGTATATATTAAATGGTATGACAAAAACAAAAATGCATTTTTAAATAAATCGCTTCAGCTAGAAAATTTCATATGATAGAAACTTTTTTCTCAAAGTGTCTACATATATTTTGATTATTTTCATTGACTCGCTGTCATTTTATTCCTATTGTTATATTTACAATTTTGATTAACATATTTATTTCTCATTATTTACTTATAGTCTTTTCTAAGTCACTTTCTCTAAATGAAAACTCTCCTGTTATGAATGCACAATACTATGCTTTATTTGCATTATTGTTCAAAAATAAAGTTTCCACTTTCAGACATTAGAACTTTATTTTCAATCTCATTAAAATATTTCATCTGAAAAGCTTCCTTTTCAAAAGCAACTTTGGCATATTCTCATCCTGTGACTTTATCCCATCAATGGATCTATTCAATATCTTATGAACCTATTGTACTCTGGGGCATTTTCTTTAGTTTGTCATTTCTGAAGTAGCCAGGACATTGTTGGTATATTTTTACAGTAATCGTTTGCAAAATTTTTCCTATTCATCCTCAAAGCCTTTATCTGTTATGTATTCTAACGTATTTTCATTTTTCTTTTCTTTAGTCATACAAGCTTCCTTCACGATGGGTTTCTATGTTCTTCTCTGTCTCTCTGTCTCTGTCTCTGTCTCTCTCTGTCTCTCTCTGTCTCTGTCTCTGTCTCTCTGTCTCTGTCTCTCTGTCTCTCTCTCTCTGTCTCTGTCTCTGTCTCTGTCTCTGTCTCTCTCTGTCTCTGTCTCTCTTTGTCTCTCTGTCTCTTTGTCTCTCTCTGTCTCTCTCTGTCTCTCTTTCTCTCTGTCTCTCTCTCTCTCCATTATAATACATGAAGCATAATAATAAGGACAGTGAGTGAAGCTGGGAAATACCTTGATGGCATTGTGAGTTCACTTGCCCTGTAAAGAAAGGTCAACTTTAAGATTTCTTACCTTTCTGTTTAATATTCTAGCTTATACTCTGGCCCCCTACTGTTTTTACCCCTTACTAACATTCAAGCATCATTAAACAAATCTTCCTGTTTTCCTTCCTTTTCCTTCCTTCCCTTTCTCCATCCTTTCTACTTTTATTCCCCATTCTTCCTATCTCTCCCTCCCTCTCCTTCTTTCCTTTTCTCCTCTTTCTTTCTTCTTAACAGGATGCTTTATTTAGCAATGGCAAGAGTAAACAACTTCATTTGTGTTTTCATCTTTGTATATCATATTTCTTCATTGTATTTTTCTTTCCATCCTTTTCTGATTCTAGAATGAGACAAACTATGAGGGTTTGTTGAGCTCTTTGTCCTCAAACTAAATGTAAATAGAAAAAAAAATCATGTAACCTTTATTATCCTGTTTGGGATAAAGAAAACAAAACAGAAAACAACAATCAATGAACCGATCTCAATAAATCTTCCAAAAGCAGAAGTATGTTGAGGTGTATGTTTGTGTGTATGTGTGTGTTTACAGGTTTGTCAGGTTTATTTGTCACACAAATATATTAAACATAGACTCTAGACTCATATAGTACAGTGGAAATCAGGAAATTGATTCCAGCTGCTCTGCCTTTTCCCTGTGGTAGCTGCTGTTCAATATCTACTTACAAGTGTTAAATTTCAACTTGGGTGGGATGCCAGGTGAATTTATTGCATCTCCAAACTGAAAGGAACATTTATTATAAAGATACAGGTCAACATATTGACATTGCACAAACGTTAAAAAGATGGGAATTCTTTCCAATTAGTCTTCCAAATATGAAGAGCCTTCTGATTGACTATTGAGAATGAATTTCTTTTTTTTTCACTTTTCCTTTTCAGACCTGTGATTTCATCATTGTAGGGAACTCCTGGTGTGGAAACTACATCCCTTTGAATCAGTGTATAGTGAATATGATTTCCTTAATTGTGTTTAGATTCAAAGTAACAAAGGGTATTAAAATCAGAGATCCTGATAATTCTATGTAGCTTAGAGAACTGCTCAGTTTCAGATTTTAACATCATATACAACTACTTCTGATAGTGGTGTGAATTTCATTGATTTTTCATTTGATCTCCTATTTGAGGACTCAATGGAATGCTAAAGAAATTAGCCTTGAACCCAAAATCTACAATAACATTGCAGATAGTCATTTCTTCAGTCAACTTTGAGTTTCAGAATTGATTTTTACTTGTGGGGAAGGAAAAGAAGAAATGAAAGGACATATATGTTGTTTTTATGGGAAATTGTCAAATTATGGTGTGCACTTTATATAAACAGATAGAGAATATCATCTAGAAAGCATATGGAATTAATAGGATACTATTTTCTGGTTCCACAAAAATTGTGTCTATAAGGATGATATTGGTGATGTTTTTAAAAGTGGTCTGATCAAAACTTTCAGTTCAGCAATCAGAATGCTTTGCTTTTATGGTCTCCAACATTGAAGAATTCACAGTCTAATGGGAGAGACAATATATAAGCAACTATGTATAAATAAGATATATACAGGATAATTTGGACATAATCTCAGAAGAAAGGCACTAAGATTAAGGAGAACTGATAAAAATCATATTCTCTCAGATTTAGAATGTTTCTCACAAGTAAATCTAGTCCAATTCATACGCACAAAAGGTTCTCCCCACAACACACACTAAAGTGTTCATTCAACTTTTTATTTAAAGATGTCCAGCAAGAATAATCTTACTTTGGGACAGCTAGATGGCATAGTGAATAGAACACTGGCTCTGGAGTCAGGAGGACCTGAGTTCAAATCCGGCCTCAGACTCTTAACACAAAAACTAGCTGCGTGACCTTGGGCAAGTCACTCAACCCCAATTTCCCTCCCCAAAAAGTAAAACAAAAGAAGAATCTTACTACAACCTGAGACATCCTATTCTACTTTATACAGCTAATTTTCTTTTTCTCAGGTTTGTTATCCCTATATAATCAGGTTATTCTCTGGGCATACATCTCTGGTTGGTATATAAAAATAAATGGATTTATGTTGAAGATTATCAGAGACAAGACATTCACTCAACAGAATACTGATAAATATTACAACAGTGATGATTTAATGCTAGACTTTTGGACTAGAGATGAAATAATATTAAAGAAATGAACGTTTTCATAAACTGTTGCTACTATAAATAATCACCATTTTATTTTTATGCTCATATTTTTAAAATCAATCATGCATTTCTTCTCTCACTTGATCCTAACAACAAGCATGGGAGGGAGAGCCTTTTGAGGTAAGATATATCCATAGTGAAATATTCCTCCAGTGCTTAAAATATGATTCACTTAATAGGTTTTTAATTTTGAAAAAAAAACCTATAAAAAGGAAAAGAAAAGAAAAATACTCAGATGTTTAATATTTACTTAAATTTTATTACAAGAATGTCTTATATACTTATATCTGCATTGTACGAATAAAAAAATATTTGAAAGAAGATCTGACTAAATTTATCTACGACTAAGTTAACATTCAGTGCAGTTTAAAAGATCACTGAATTTGAAGTTAGAGGACTGGAGCTGAAATCATGACTCTGTTACTTCGTTACCTGTGTAATCTTAGGCAAATCATTGAACATCTCTGCACTTCAGTTTTTATAAAAGGGAACAGAAACTTCTGAGGTCTCTTCCATTTCTAAATCTTTTGATGAAGTAATGGGTAACAAATTAGTCAAACAACCTCTTTTCTGGGAGTTATCTTAGGTCTAGTCTCAATTCTGTTCTTAACTAACTGTATGACCTTGGGAAAATTGATAAAATATTCTCAACCTCAGTTTCTTCATAAAATGTAGGTGTTGCTAGAGATTACTTCTTTTTTTTTTTTTTAAAGCAATCCGGGTTAAGTAACTTGCTCAAGGTTACACGGCCAGGTGTTTCTGGGTGGGTGCTAAGTGTCTGAGCCCGGGATTGGATCTCCAGGTCTTCTCAACACTGGAGCCGGTGCTCTTACTTGCTGTGCTACCTGGCCACCCCTAGAGATTACTTCTAAATCATCTTTGGCTATAAGGGGCTAAGGATAAGAGAGAAGAGTTATTAGACATAATTTTTGAAACTCCTTTGGGACATCATGGCACAGCCAGGAATATTTCTGGCACTTGTAATTGTAAAGTAAAGATCACAGGATATTTAATCTCTTCTTCACAAGGACACTATGAGTATCAAAGCTTTATGTGTATTAAAATGAGTGTATGATTGTATATGTAAAAAAGTCCATACAAGTAAATACTGGATAGGGAAGTGAGTCAGTTATATAGTAAGAATGAGACAAACAGATGACTAGCTGAAGCATTACATTGGCACCCATGAAATATTAAAAGAACCAGAGGAAGTCCTAAAAGACATTAGATAAATTCTCTATGGAAATTCCTAGAAAGACTTGGAAATGACTCAGAGGATAAGAAGGAATGAGTGGGTTAGCATCTTTCATACAGGAGGATATTAACAATAGATAACATCTGGATTTCAAAATAGAAAGGATGTTAGAGGTCACCTAGTCAAACTGTGTCATTTTATAAATGAGGAAATTGCATTTTAAAGTGTTTTTCTCCAGATCACACAGGCTTTATGTAGAAAATCAGAGTTGAAATGGGCCTGAGAAATTAGCGATATTCTGAGATATAAAGGGAAGAGTGCATTCCAGACATAAGGGTTAGTCAAAATAGCCATCGAAGCAGTAGATGGATGTAAGGCAGTTTGGCTGGAACACAATGTGTGGAGGGAAGTAATTTGTAATAAGGTTGGAAGGGTAGGTTGTGAAGGACTTCAAATGCTACACAAAGGAGGGCATATTTGATCAAAGAGGTAATGAGGAACCACTAGAGTTTACAAGCAGGGGAGCTACAGGGTCATATTTCTACTTTGGAAATATTAGTTCAGCAACTATGTGAAGAATAGATTGATCAATGTATATAATCTTTTCAACAGCATCTGTTAATACAATAATGGTATAAAATTCATTAGGAATATTGGTATATATTTTCTTTCTCTCATTATTTTGTTATCAAGAATGTTTTGTATTGTGGAAATAATTTGCAGGATTCATTATTTAACATACAAACACCTCCCAATGCACACACATATGTGTGTATATGTATGTATATATTTTGTTTACAAATACATATGTCTGTACATGCATTAGTATATGCATGAATGCATTTCCAGTGACTTTGAAGGTTATACAGTGGTAGAAAAAGACCCCATCAATGTCATTAACTGGTCTGCAGCTAAACAAGTGGTGGTACATGAATATCATGGGATATTGCTGTGCTATAAGAAGCAGTGAATGTTATCAATATGGAAAAAAACATGAAAAGAATTAAATGACCTGGTGCAAAGTGAAATGAACATAACCAGGAAATATATATAAATATTTAAAATAAATAATGCACGTACATAAACAACATGAAGAAAAATATAACCAACACACAGAAAAACAATAAGAAAACAACTGAAACAAATTCTGTGGAATTATAATGATCAAGTTTAGCCTCAGAGAAGAAATGAGGCTTCATATCTCTTCCTTCTTTGAAGAAGGGGGATGTTATGAGTGTGAGGTATTAAATATAAATGCATATGTGGTTGATACATTGGTTAGTTTTTTTCCCCCACTTTTTCATTATTTGCTAATAGTAATTGCTCTCTGAAAGCAGAAGGGGGAAGGGAATATAAGTGATATACCTACGGAAGATACTCATACAAAAGAAGAAATAACTGCATTTATGTTTTTCTGAACTTAGGCTTATTTATAATGAAAGCAAAAGTTGTGTGTTTCAAGTCTTTTTTTTTTTTTTAAGGCAATCAGGGTTAAGTGACTTGACCAGGTGTGATAGTAATGGCAATTAAAGATTCCCCTGTATTGGCTTCGTTTTCAAATTGATTGTGTTAAAAACCAGAGTTTGTTAATCCCACCTGTGGGATGGGCTTGTTGATGTGAAAAGAAAGTCCTGAATTGGGAGGAGCTGGTGATGTAGATTTGGAGAGACAAGAGAGAGGCAGAAGTTCTTTTTGGAAGCAGCACCTCGTGGAGAGAGACTAAGAGATTGCTGGTGGCCGCTTTGAATTGCCCTGGACTTTTGAGACCTGCCCCCTGAGCTGCCAAGGACTGAGGAGACATGGCTGTTTTGCTGGTACTTTGTCTGTCTGTTTTGATGTTATTTTGCCAGATTTGTCCACTGGTGAAAGATTGTCCTGTTGAAGAAGTCCTGGAACCTGGCATTTGGTTAAGAAGGCCTGAGACTGTCCTGCAGACAGAGAGTGAATACTGTCCACTGGTGAGGGACAGTACTGTTGTTGCAGGGGTCTGGAGACTGTCCGGCAGACAGAATGAATACTGTCCACTGGTGAAGGACAGTGCTGTTGTTGCAGGGGTCTGGGAGCCTTTCTGTTGGTTCAGAAGCCCTGAAGAAGGATTTTCTTGTTGTATGTTTACAGAAATCCTGGGAGAGGGCTTTGCTAATGTGTTCAGGGGTTCTAGGACTGTTCTACAGACAGAGGATAAATTCATGAAGGGACTGGCAATGTATCTTATGGCCTTGCTAAGCCTTGTCTCTCCAGGAACTAAGATTGCTGAGAACTTGCCTCCTGTCAAGATGAAGAAAAGACCTCCATTTGGGTATTAAGTGCTGTGTTTAGACTTGATGTAACTCTGGGGCAGATTCAATTGTGATCCAGGGGTGGGGAACTTTTGACCTTTTTGTGTTCTATGGTTGAGCAAATGATTGTATTTTACTTATGTTTGGAAACTAATCTCCATTTGAGAAGAGGGGCTTTGTGGTGGACTTAATTAAGGTATAGCCTAGGGGTGGAGAAGTATTTGGAACAGAGACTTTGTAATTGATTGAATGATTGGAAAGTCCTGGGGTGGGGTAGGCCTTGGAGATTATTTAATCACACTTAGTAAATGCTGTATTTTGAATGATGTCATGTTTTGATCTTCTCTGTTCTGGGTTTGTTACTGAATAAAATAGAGAGCACCTATGCTGGTATTTTGAACCTGGGAAGTTGCCTTCTTTTGGCATTACATTACACCAGGGTTACACAGCTAGCAAGCGTCTGAGGTCAAATTTGAATTCAGGTCCTCCTGATTCCAGGACCAGTGCTCTATCCAATGGTTTCAAGTCTTTACAAGAATAAAGGTAGTCTACTATTGCCAATATCCTTTCCTAGTGTTTAGGCCAAGTCAACTGAGGAGGGATATCAATCTTAAGATCAAAAGGCAACAGGAGAAAAGTCATAAGCAAGGAAGGCACTGAAACTTCTTTTCCCCCTTCTTCCCTCTCTCCCTCCCTCTCTGTCTCTGTCTCTCTCATGTTACAAAATCATTTTCTTTTCAATTCATTGAGCAAAACAAGCATTTTCATAATGTAGTGCAACAACAAAAAAAGATGATTGCACATGAAACTGCAAATCCACCACATACAACTCTATTCCCTCCAAATATACAACAAAGTTATATAAATTTCTTATCTCTTTTTTCTTCCTCTTCACCCCACCTTTAGATACAAATATATGTGTATATATGTATACATATAATATATATATATATATATATTTATTCTATATATAATTCTATTTATCAGTCTTTCTCTGGATGCAAATACTGTCTTCATATGTTCTTTATTTTTAATTTTTGTATTTATAATAGTCAAAATGACTTAGTTGCTCAAAGTTGATCAAAAAAGAAAATACAATGTTGCTCTTCACCATATACAATGTTCTTTTGGTTATGCTCAATTTTTCTCTTCATTATTGCAGTCTTTGCATGCCTTTCTAAGATCACTGAACTCATCATTTCTTATAGTACAAGAGTATTCCATCACAACCATATGCCACAACTTGTTCAACAAATTCTCAATTGATGGGGATCCCTGTAATTTCCAGACTTTGTCATTTAGTGTATAGGAAATGAAATATTCTGATACCATGAACTGTTTTACATAGAAATCTTTCTTCATAGTTTCACGGAATCATTTTGGGAAAGGGAAATCTGTGTAGTATTATATGAACACTTTATCTTAACCATTAAAAGTATTGCATAATCCAAAATATCTCAGAATCTACTTAAATGTGACTTAAGATTTTGTAAAATAAGAACTTATTTTCAAATTCTGATGCATATGTTGTCTTATTCGAGGTCTTTACAATTTTAGGTGGGGTCAAACAATTGACAAGCATTTAAATAAATTTATCTAATGTGTGCTTGGATGTTATGGTGATTGTCAATAGCTGTAATAAGAAAAGTGATTCAATCTTTTCCACCAATTCATAAATAACATTATAATATGTTGTTTGATTTTTTATATATATTTCAAGGAAATTACATAATTCTAATGCAAGGTTTTTTTTCCTAATTTAAATCAGACACAAGATATACTCCCTTTCCATATCTACATCTAAGCATTTTCAAAATTAATAAGAAAAAAACATGACTATAGGAAAATTTAAAAAAATAATAATTTGTTTGATTTTTGAAAAAAAATATGTTAACTAATGGCCAAGGCATGACCAATGAAATTTTGATGTTGACAATAACTCAACCTATACTCACAACCTGCTATATTTTACTTTTCAAAAAATAATCCAGTGTCCCACTGGACAAACACATCCTTAGAAAAATCACCAAGCTAGAATGTCATAGCTATTTTGTTTTAAATTAATATTAATCTTTTACTAAGAAATATAAAAAGCAATTTGGTTTTGACTCTCAGAATTTAGAAAACATTTCTTTACACATATACCCTCCTTAGTACAAAGTATTATTTATTGGTTGTGAGGCACATTTCAATTATTAAAAATAAAGGATTAGCCTGATAAATAATTTCATTGATTACCTCAGTTTTAAAGTTGTGCCCATTCAGGCACATGAGATTTTAAGTATTATGAGTCATAAGTGTAGAGGGAAATATTTCTTTACCCATACCCCCATCTATATTGTATGTTTTCATAAGCTGTCCTGTGTCTTTCACTATCCCTTAGGGAGTATAGTTTTCTATCCTCCCCCCTTCCATTTCTACCTGATCTGTAGCTGTCTAGGATAATTTGAATTATCCCCATCCAAATGCCCCACAATGATTCAATAGATCTTCAAAGAAAATTGGGGTGATTTGTCAAGCTCATAGGTTAGCAAGGAATGCTCATTCCTACTCTCTGGAGAGAAAAGGTTATTAGACTTTGAAATCACCATGTGTCCCTGTGACATCTAGTGTCTCAGGCTGAACTCTGATTAAAGATAGGAGGGGCATGGTGTGTTCTTTATCAAGAGCAGACTGATTTTATACCAAAGGTTATCAAGAATGACTTTAAAACAGAGGAAATACCCAAGGTGGCAATGTGGTATAAAAAGAAAAGCATGTATCCTTCCAAGACAAAGTAAGCCTATGTCTTCTACCTTCCAATGGTGCAGACAGGGTAGGGTGTTCTCCGGTCAAGGGTTTGTGGCTCTTTAGAAACTATACTCTGCAAATATGTAAAAGAAAAAGTCAGGTGGGGAAAGGTAGTTAGGGAAGGGAGAATGAGAAAAGTGGCATTTGCCCTGAAAGCCCTACCACTGATATGACCATCAGTGACAGAGGATATGTGCAGGTCTCTGGGGAGAGAGTTGCTCATTGGAAGGTAGTTTTATTGGCTATGAGTTCTTTTGTGAAAGCTATTTTGTTTTCTTCTACCTGTCAAAACTGTCTTTGAGATGTGTGAACTGTGTGGTTACAAATCAAGCTGGTGACAGCACACTGGGTGGTTTTAAACAGATTTTCCCAGATTTTCTGGGTAGGTAGGGGCTATGAGCCAGAGTTAAGAAATCCCACCACTTCCCCTCCCCCACTCCCATCCCCCTGCCCCCCCCCTTCCCCATGTACCTACGAATTTCTTGTCATTCAAAAATCTGGCAGAAATGTTACATAAGTTGGAAACTAATGCTTTGTAGTCCTATGCACCTCAGCTTAAATATCCTGCACCATATGGGGAACTGGAAGCAATTAGTCAATAAGAGAATGATAACTCTATTGGCAAATTACAGCAAACACAGTGACCTAGTAGAAATAGTCCTAACCCTGCAGCCAGGGAGAGTTTTTTCAAATCCTACTTCTAAAACTTAATGGATAAATAACTATGGAGGAGTCATTTAACCTCCCCACATCTTAGTTTCCACATTTGTAAGAAAGAGATGATAATACTTGTAGTATCTAGTTGCCTTGCAGGATTGTTGAGGTTCAGATGAAATAATGTAAAAGTGTTATATAAATATCACCTATTATTATTTTAAAATAACCTGTAAAGAGGAGGAGGAGACAGGAGCTCCTACGTGTCTGATTCGGGCACCTCTGGGGAGGGTTTGGGGACCCCTTCAAGGCCTAACCCCAGCACAAAGGGCCTTGTTTCTGCTGATCCACAAAGACCTCAGAAACCTGGAGCATGTGTTGACTACAGGCCTCCCAAGCCCCGCCATTGTCCCCCTGCTCCAGGGCTTACAGCTCTGGTTCCTGTGCACCTGATCTGGTGCAAAACTGGGTGGAAACCCTCTGGGGCTATGAGGACACGCTCATGGGCCTGGCCGACCTGCACCCTGACGTGTTCGCCATGCCATCCAGGCCGGATATTCTACATGAGTTTGCCATAGGGCAGAAGAACTTCAAGAAAGTTAGTTATGCCAAGACCACGACCTGGGAAGAAGTGAGAGTTGGTGGGAGGAAGCCCTGCCAATAGAAAGGCCCATGGTCCATGGGGTCCAATGAGCTACTACTATATGTTGCCTATGAAGGTTTGAATGCTGGGCCTCAAGGTGGCCCTGACAGTCAAGCTGATGCAGGACAACCTTCATGTGGTAGATTCCTGGGAGCTGCCAACTTCAGACCCAAGATACTTGTTAGATCTGGTTAGGCACCAATGTTGGGGTGACTCTGTGCTCCTTGTTGATGTGGATGAGGAGATGTCCCAGAACACTGTTTCTGCTGTATCCAACTTGAAGACCATCAACCTGGTGCCCAGCAGTTGGCCTCAATGTCCACAGTATACTGAAGCACCAGACCCTGGTCTTGACTCTCAACACTGTTGCCTTCCTAGAGAAGAAGCTGTTATGGCATGATAAGCAATACACCACTCTCTACCCATTCTATCTGCCCTACAGTGACTTTCCTTGGCCCTCTACAGTGACTGGGCTTCCTCACTCCTGGTGTATAAGAATAAAGAGTCTTTGTCACTTAAAAAAAAAACATAAAGAATCAAACATACAAATTTGATAGCCAACTTCTGGTTAAGGCAGTGTTGTGAAAGCTCTCCCACACACACTCTACTAAAGATCTATAAAGCACAAGGGCCAAAATAATGATCAAAAAGTCCAAAGAGAAATAAGACTAAGCTCTTTCATTAGTCTAGAACATGTGTATACATGTGCATATTCACTCTGTTCCTCTCTCTCTGCCTTACAAAAAAAAAAAAGCCAAGTATCTATGAACACTTGGGGCCAAATTTTTCCAAGGAAGCTAGCCTGCTTGGGGTTGGAAACATACCAGAACCTTGACCAGTAGTATTCACAGTGGTGTAGAAGGAAGAAGTCTTCTTACCAGCATATTCCAGGTGGGCTGAAAGTCTGTAGCATTATGATCAACGAAAGTCGGGGGGGATGGTTGGGGGGAGGGAAGAAAAGAACTGCTGAAGACCACAATGCTCTGGTCTTAGACAGTTTATAGTGGAATGAAATGTACCTGTAACTCTGAAAATTTATACATGAGGTAAAGTGGATTTCATCAGCAGGAGTTGATGAAATAAAGCTTAGAAATAAAATAGAAACCAACCTAGGGAAAGAAGGGACAGAAAAATGGCTCTAGAGCACCAATACATACAGAGGGCTTGAGGTATGAGTAAAAAAAAAAGATACCAAAAACCATGAAGAAATTATACATGTCAAGAGACATATAAAGTGTGAACACAGAAGAAGAGCATATCTTAACAGTGAACAAAAGCAGAAACTCACAAGGGTAGGAGGAATGTTCTAGGCACGTAGATTAGAAAACTACCTGAAATAAATGAATCAAGTCCCTTTTTTTAAAATAAAAGAAGAACTCTGGAGGAAAACAGAAGGAAGGTGAATGAATAAATTAAAATAGAATATATAGCCAATGATTCTGGAAAGACGGTGGAATAAGGCAGGAAATTAAGTAGCACTCCCCAATTCCCATACAAACAATTTAAAATAATGCCTCAAAGTAAACTTCAGTACAGCAAAAATAATTAAAAGTTGGGGTAAGGCAGTTGTCCAGCCTAAGACAAATTGAGGTGACATTAGGAAAGACCTGACCTTCAAAAGACAGTGTTCTAATCTGATTGAAGTGTAGATATCTCCAAATACCATCCTAGGGGCAGCCATGTTTAGTGGCAGGCTCAGCTTCAGGAACTTTGTGTGAAGTGAGGCAGCTTATCACAGGGAGATTTCAGGGCCTTCTGCTAGTACTGGACATGAGGCCAAGAACAGAGCAGCTTCTTGGCTGTGGCTCTAGGTGAGGAGTGACTATATGCTGGTGAGGGCAATGACACAAAGGTGTGGGCCCTGCTGGCTGTGGTCACTCATGGGGGAGCAGAGTCCTTGGTTTCAATTTTAGAGCAGAAGGGTGAGCTGAAGTTTGCTGCTACCAAAGAGATCAGAAGGAGTAAAGGCTTTGCAGTGACAGTGTTGTTGGGGTCCCTGGTCATAGCTCAAGGATAGAGAGGAGGACCTGAGATTAGGCACCTAAGGGAGCTCAGAAAACAACAGCACAAGAAACCTAAAACTTGAAACATTAACCCCCAAACCTCAGGAATTGAGCCTGACTCGAATATAAAGTTAACGGACAATAATTAAGCTGCTAAAAATGATTAAGCAAAAGAGAAAGAACACAACTGTAGATAGCTACTATGGTGAAAGAGAATATTAAGGTTCAAACTTAAAGCTTCAAAGAAAGATGCAAAATGATCACAAATCCCAAAATTGCTCTTGTAAGCACTTAAAAAGAACTTTAAAAATCAAATAAGAGAGGTTGAGGGCAAATTTAAAAAAATAAGAGTAAGATAAGAAAATCAAGCAAATTATGAAAAGAAAGTCAAGCAATTTGGAAAAAAAATCCAAAAATTTATGAAAAAAGCAAATGAAATTGGGCAAGGAAAAGCTAATGACTACCTAAGACACTGCAAATGATAAAACAAAATCAAAAAATGAAAAAATACAAAAAACAACTGACCTAGAAAAGAGATCAAGGAGTGACAATATAAAAATTGATAACTACCTGAAAGTTATGATTAAGAAAAGAGTCTAGACATGATACTTTAATAAATTAGTTAGTAAAATTGCCCTGGAGTTTTAGAATGAGAAGGTAAAATAGAAATTGAAAAAAATCCTCCATTCACCACTTGAAAGAGATCCCAAGATGAAAACTCACAGGAAGATGATAGCTAAATTCCAAAGCTCCAAAATCAAGGAGAAAATACTACAAGAAAAAATAAACAATTTGAATACTGTGGAGCTACCATCAGGATAAAACAAGATTTAGTAGCTTATACCTTAAGGATCGAAGGTCATGGAAAATGATATTCTGAAGCACAGAGAAGTAGGGTTTGCAACCAATAAAAAAACAATACCCAGCAAAGCTGAGAGTAATTGTGCAAGGAAAAAAAATATACATGAATATTTTATGAATTAAAGGATTTTCAGGTACTCTTGAGGAAAAGACCAGAATTGAACAGAAAATCTGACCTACAAGAACCAGAAGAAACATAAGAGGGAAAAATGAAAAACCAATTGTAACAGAATTAATAAGGGCAAACTGTTTCTGCTTATATGTGAAAACATTTTCTGTAGCTCTTGAAAATGTTAACATTAATAGGGGAATTTGAAAGTATATATATATATATAAGACATGAGGTTGTATGATGGGATGATCCTAAAAAATAAAAATGGGTCGGGAGAGGTAAAATTGAACGATTATTTCATACAAATGAGGCATGAATGAAAAAAAAGCAGGAGGGAATGGAGGTCTGGTGGTGCTAGAACCATATTCTCATCAGGACTTGGTTAAGGAGGCAATAACATGAATATAGAAGGATAGAAAATTCTCAACTTGCATGGAAATAGGAAGGTGAAAGGATAGGCAAAGAGAGGAACTTTCAGAAGCATGTGAAGATTAAGAAATAGGAGAATAAAGGGAGAGGATGGGGGGTAAATTAAGGAATAGGAGGGCAAGGGGAGAGGATAAGAAATATATTCTCAGAAGGCGTATGAATTAGGGAGTCAGTGGTTGTAAGTAAATTAGTCAATTGCGGAGGGATACAGTAAAAGAGACAGATAAAAGGATAAACAATGAGAAAAAATAGGGTGAAGGAAATATATAACTTGCAATTATACCTTTGAATATGAATGGAATGAACTCACTCATAAAATAGAAATTGAAAGAAGAATAGAATAAAACCCAGAATTCAAAGATACATTGTTTACAAGAAATATATTTAAAAATTATATATATATATATAAAAATCTGAGATGCAGCAAAAATAGTACTCAGAGGAAAATTTATGTCTCTAAATTCTTCAGTAAAATAGAGAAATCAGATCAATGAATTTGGTATGTAATTAAATAAAAACTAGAAAAATAACAAATTTGTGGTGGTTAGGTAGCACAGGGAATAGAGCACTGGCCCTGGAGTCAGGAGGAACTGAGTTCAAATCCAGCCTCAGACACTTAACACAAAAACTTGCTGTGTGACCTTGGGCAACTCACTTAACCCCAATTGCCTTCCAAAAAAAACCACACACAAAAAAAGAAAAATAACACATTAAAAATATCCGATTAAATATCAAATCAGAAATCCTGAAAATTGAAGGTGAGATTGATAAAATTTAATGTTAGAAAACCATTGAATTAGTAAATAAAACTAGAATTGATTTAGTGAAAAAATCAATAAAATAGACAAATCATTTGTTAATTTGATGAGAGAGAGAGAGAGAGAGAGAGAGAGAGAGAGAGAGAGAGAGAGGATGGTAGTGGAGGGGAGGGAGAGAGAAAGAAGAAAACCAGATCCCTAAGTATGAAAAATAGAAAGGGTGCTTATATCACTAAAGAAGATGAAATCAAAGCAATTTTTATTTGTCCAATTATATGCCCAAGAATTTAACAACTTAAATGAAATGGAAGAATATTTACACAAATATAAACTTCCTAGATTAAAAAAAGAAGAAATAGAGTATCTATATAGATCTGTTTTAGAACAAAAAAAAATGAACAGGTCATAAATGAGCTTTCTAAGAAAAAAAGCATCAGGACTAGATGTGTTTGCAAGTGAATTCTATAAAACATTTAAATAAATTATGTCTAAAAATAGTCAAAGAAGTAATCTTACCAAACTCTTTTTATGAAAGAATTATGGTGCTGATATTTAAACCAGGAAGAGCAAAAGCAGAGAAAGAAAATTATAGACCAATTTCACTAATGAATATGGATGTAAAAATTCTAAATAAAACACTAGGAAGGAGATGACAAGCATATATCAGAAAGATTATATATTGTGACTAGATTTATACCAGGAGTATAGAGATGGTTTAACATAATGAAAACTATTAAGATAAATGCTTATGTCAATAGCAAAAGCAACAAAAATCATATGATTATGACAATAGATGAAGAAAAAGCTTTTGACAAAATACAACCCTCATTCCTATTAAAAAGACTTGAAAGCATAAGTATATATTTTTCCTTAATATGATAAGAAGCATCTACCTAAAACCATTACCAAACATTATTTGTAATACCAAGCTAGAAAATATCCTGATAAGATCAGGATCGAAAGAAGGATTTCCATTATCACTAGTATTATTCACTATGATATTGAAAATGTTAACTTCAACAGTGATAAGAAAAAGAAATCGAAGAAATCAGAATGGGCAATTAAGTAATAAAACTATCTCTTTTTTTCAGACAACATAATGACATACTTGGAAAATCCTAAAATTTCAAATAAAAAGAAAGGTGAAACAATGATTTTAGCAAAGTAGCTGGATATAAAATAAATCCACATAAATCATTGGCATTTCTATGTATCACTAACAATGTAAGAAGAGATAGTAAGAGATACTCCATTTAAAATAATTGTAGATGGCATAAAATACTAGGAGTATATCTGCCAAGACAAACCCAGGAACTACATGGATATAATTATAAAACACTTTTGATTCAAATAATGTTTGATTTAAATAATTGGAGAAATATTAATTGTTCATGGGTGGGCAGAGTCTATGTAATGAAAATGACAATTCTACCTAATCTACTTATTCAATTTCATCCCAATTAAATTATACCCATCCCAAAAAATATTATTAAACTAGAAGAAATAATAACAAAATTCACCTGGAAGAACAAAAGGTCAAGGATATCAACGAATTAATGGAGGTTAAAAAAAAAGGTTAACAACATCAGATCTTAAACTGTATGATAAGGCTGTAATTATCAAAATGGTCTGATACTAAGAAATAGAAAGGTATGGGGATGGCTAGGTGGCACAGTAAGTAAAGCACCAGCCCAGAGTCAGGAGGACTTGGGTTCAGATCCCATCTCAGAGACTTAACACACATACACACACACACACACACACACACACACACACAATCCAGCCGTGTAACCTTGGGCAAGTTACTTAACCCCAATTGCCCTCCAAAAGGCTAAAAAAAAAAAAGAAAGGTAGATCAGTGGAACTGAGTAAACATAAAACACAGAGTAAAAAATAATTATAATAACCTTTTGTTTAAAGTAGGGTTTCTTAACCCTATTTAGTGTCATAGACCTCTTTAACAATCCAGTGAAGATTATGGCCTGCCTTTTCAGAATTAAGTTTTGTGTGTGTGTGTGTGTGTGTGTGTGTGTGTGTTTAAGCATCAAACAAAATAGATATGACTACAAAGGAAACAGACTGTTAAAATGTTATTATAAAATATCCATTTTAAAAATTTTGTTTATTTTTAGCTTACAACATTAATTTCCACAACATATTGAGTTACAAACATTTTCTCCATCTTTCCCCTAACCACCATCCCAAAACAACAATCCTGCTGAATATACCCTCCCCCAATCTGCTCTCTTCTATATCCTCCCCCATCCTCTCTTAGACTTTCCAATAGGGCAAGAAGGAATTCCATACCCCAGTGCCTATATATCTTATTTCCCAGTTGCATGTAAATAATAATAATAATTATTATGATGATGATGATATTTTATAAACATTTAATTTTAAAAGTTAGAATTCCAGATGCTTTCCCTTCTTCTCTCATCACCCACCCTTACTGGGAAGATAAACAATTCAATAAAGGTTGTACATGTGTAGTTACATAAAACATTTCCATAGTGGATATATTGTGAAAGACTGAATATATTTCCCTCTATCATATCCCTCCCGCCCCCCACTTGTTCTATTTTCTACTTTGACCCTGTCCCTTTTCAGAAGTGTATGCTGCTAACTACCATCCCCACAAATCTGCCCTCCCTTCTATCATACCCCCTTTTATCCCCTTCACTGCTACTTTCCTGTAGGGTAAGATACCCAATTTAGTGCGTATGTTATTCCCTCCTTATGCTAAATTCAATGAGAGTAAGGTTGACCTATTCCCTTTTGCCTTCCTGTTCTTCCCTTCCATTGTAAGTTTTCCCTTGCCTCTTTTATATGAGATAATTTACCCTTTTCTGTCTCTCCCTATCTAATCTCATTATATTCCTCTCTCACCTCTTAATTTTATTTTTAATATCGTCCCTTTCGATTAAATTGATCCTGTGTCCTCTGTCTATGTATACATGTACACATATATACACACACTCACATATGTATTCATAAGTACATATACCCTTCTATATAGACATATATATGTATACATATATACTTATATTTCCTTCAACTATCCTCATACTGAGAAAAGTTTCATAAATTACAATTATTGTTTTCCCATGTAGCAATGTAAATAGTTCAACTTTGATAAGTTCCTTAGGATTTCTTTTCACTATTTACTTTCTCATGCTTCTCTTGCTTCTTGTATTTGAATGTCGAATTTTCTATTCAACTCTGGTTATTTCATCAAAAACCTTGAAAGTCCTCTATTTCATTGAATGACTATATTTTCCCCTGAAGTATTATACTCAGTTTTGCTGGGTAGGTGATTTTTGGTTTTAATCCTAGCTTCTTTGACCTCCAGAATGTCATATTCCAACCCATTTGATACCTTATCATAGCAGCTGCTAGATCTTGTGCTATTCTGATTGTGTTGCCATAATATTGGAATTGTTTCTTCTTGGATGCTAGTAATATTTTCTCCTTGATCTGAGAACTCTGGAACCTGGATGTAATATTCCTAGGAGTTTTTTTGGGGGGATATTTTTCAAGAGATGATCAGTGAATATTAGGGCAATTTTTCAAATATTTAAATATTAGGGCAATTTCTCTTGAGAATTTCTTGAAGGATTTCTAGGTTCCTTTTTTTGATCATGGCTTTCAGGTAGTCCAATCATTTTTAAATTATCATTCCTGGATCTATTTCTCAGGTCAGTTTTTTTTTTTTGTTTTTTCCAATGAGATATTTTCACATTGCCTTCTATTTATTTTTTTTGGATCTGTTTAATATTATCTTGATCTCTCACAAAGTCATTAGCTTCCATTTGCTCCAATCTAATTCTGAAAGAATTATTCTCTTAAGTGAGCTTTTTGAATTCTTTTTCCATATGACAAATTTGGCTTTTTAAGGCATTCTTCTCTTCATTGGCTTTTTGGGCCTCTTTTGCCATTTGAGTTAGTCTATTTTTTCAGGTGTTATTTTCTTCAGTCAGGTTGTTGACTCTGTTTTTATGATTTTCTTGCATCATTCTCATTTCTCTTCCCAATTTTCTTCCACTTCTCTTACTTAATTTTCAAAATCCTCCTTGAACTCCTCCATGGCCTGTTATCCTATTTTTCTTGGAAGCTTTTCGTGCAGGAGTTCTGACTTTGTTGTCTTCCTCCAGTTCCATGCTTTGATCCTTTTTGTCCCCCAAAAAGGAATCTAAGGTTTGATTGCTGTGCATGCGTTGCTTCCTTTGCTTGCTCATGTTGCCACTCAATTACTTGACTTTTGAGCTCTTTGCCATAGTAGCACTCTTCTTCCAGAGAGGAGATCTTTGTCCAAAATCACTGGGGTTTTCACACCTACCAGAGCTATTAGTTGGGCACCCTCTCTACAGACATCACACACTCTGCCTCACTGGTCACACACCCCAGCACCACCACCCAAGACAGAGATCCAGATCCAGGCAGGTTAAAGGAACAGCCGTTACCCTCTGAATGGTTGATTCATCCCCCTACTATATGCAGGCCAGGAGCTCAGAAGCGGCTATGTGGAGGCGGTTGCATGGCCAGTGTGCCTCTGCTTCTTTTTGCTCCAGGCAAGGCCTGGACCATACCTCCTTCCTGCCCCCCTTCCCCCCAGTTCCAACTGAGTTCCACAGTGTCCTTTTATTTTACCTTTAGAATTTTTGGTTGATAATTCTGGAAACCACCACAGCTGCTAGTGAGCCACTCTCCCAAAGTCTGCTCCAGACACTGCTGGTTGGGGCAACTGTGGGGCTAAAACCACAGGCTCACCCAGGGCCATGCTTGGCTCCAAGCTTGGTGTGATAGATGCTTCTTGTCCACCTGCCTGGCTGCCTTCAGCTGGATTTGTTTCTCTCTGTCACTTTGTGGGTTCTGTAGCTCTAAAATTTGTTTAGAGTCATATTGTATAGGTATTTGAGGTGGCTATAGGGGGAGCTCACGGAGTTTTCCTGATTCTATGCTGCCATCTTGGCTCTGCCCCCCTATTATAAAAATATTTTAAAAAATAAAATAAATAAAAATAATTTCATGAACTCCAGGTTGATAATCACTAATAAAGGAAATAGATATGTTTATTTAAGGGGAGGAGGGAAGACTTAAGGAAGACATGATAGCTGATTTCAAACACATGAAAGTCTGTAATGTTGGATATTTCTTCTTGGTTCCAGAGGGAAGAACCAGGAGAAATGAATAGAAGTAACAAACAGGAAAATTGAGGGTCAAATTAAGAAAACAGGTTCTAACAATTTGGTTGGTTCAAAAGCAAAATGAGTTCTTTTGGGAAGCAGTGAGTTACCACTTGACAAAGATCTGTATGCAAAGGCTACATGACCGCTCATAAGTTACACTGTGGAAGGATTCTCATTCCTGTATGTATATTTTGGACCAGATAACTTCTGGGATTGTCTGTTGGAAGTCCACAGACTGACTTTGAGACTGAATTTTAAGGCTACAGAAAATAGCAGGGGCAGAGAGGCTGGGGAGAATAGAACGATAGATAATATTTTGGAGTATTTTCAATGTGTGTGACAAGAATGGTTTAAGAATAAGCCGTAGTCAAGCAGCTTTCTATGCAGTAGTCATAACAAGAATATGAAAGCTGCAATGACTCATCTCAAAGCACTCCCTACTTTGTTGTGAGCAGAACCCATACATATCCATGGTTTCAGGAAAATTACAAGGTTTTTTTGTTCAGTTATTTCAGTAATTTCTAGTTCTTCATTACCCCATTTGGAGGTTTCTTGGCAAAGATACTGGAGTGGTTTTAGATTTCCTTCTTCAGCTCCTTTTACAAGCAAGAAATTGAGGCAACAAGGTTAAGGGCAGTCCCAGCACCCCATCCACTGAGCCATGCAGCTGAAATCAAAATGCTGTTGTTTGCTTGTTTCCCCCAGCTGTCTGTAAACTCTGTAAGTGACCCCATACATTTTTGTAATCAACCCTAGAACATTTTATTGCTATTCTCAAGACTGTCTTCTGTACCAACCTAGTTGGTTGGCTGTTGTGAAATATGTACTCTGTAAGTACCTGTGTGTATGTGTATAAAATGATAGAAATAGCTGATTCATATGAAAAAAACAAACAAGGAAAAATCCAGAATATCTTACATCTGTGTCTGTTATATAGGAACTTAGGCACAGACTAATAAACACAGATGTATGTCTACCCCTTCACAGGCTGGTCCTAAGTTTTCCCCTACCAGTCATTAGTTAGAGATCTTGCTGGACAATTTTGGGGTGAAATATTTTGCCATTGTATGTACTCTAGTCCACTTCCAGGAGATTGAACTGAGTGTCTGTGATACACAGGACTAATTCTCACTTATAGAAACAAGCAGTTTAGTCAAGACTGTAGGCTAACATTTTATGTATTTGGGGTTGCAATGTCATATTACAGTCCATTTTTAATGCTTTCTTTGTCTAAGTTCCTGCAGACTGGTTCACAAGATTTTTCTTGAATAAATATCACATATGGTGTTACTGGGCATATATCTGTTCATGAATGTAGTGTGTACATGCACAGGTCACTGCCCAACTGGAATAATTAGTTAATTAACCAATCAGGTTCCTAAATATCACACTTATGGAATGATAATGTGTCTATCAAGGAAAACAGGAGCCCCGATTCTAATTCTAACATTAATGAATTCAAACATTAATCCCACATGACTCATCTATCAGTAAGTGTGAGATTCAAAACTGCTCCTTTTGTTGCCTTTCACTCACTGCAGAAGCAGAGCAAAGAACAGTCCCTTGTGGCATATTCATCAAAATTGTGATCAGAGTGATTAAAATGCAGAGATACTGGGGTTTGTCTTTTATCTCCACTCCAACAGTGCTATCTGGATTCTTTGAATCTCATTAACACTCTCCTTCCAGACCCCTGTTACTATTGTTTGCTGCTTTGCAGGCAACTAATTAAACAGATACAACCAGAAGTTTTGCACATAGGTTTTGCTATGTACATTTCTCAGATAGCATTTGAACCTGTCTTCCTACCATTTACATAGTCCTCAGGCAAAACATGAGGGCATGGTGGGCAACTGGGTGTTAGTCCTTTTTGTGTATTTCTGTTATAATGAATCACTAGAACTTATACCTTCTTTTGTGTAAAGCATAAGAATGTAGTGTGTTCAGGCTTTCCTTCCTATTCCTTTCAAAACTTTACCATTCAAAATTAATTTTTTGTCACTTTTAAATAAATTCTACCATTTTTCTGGTCTTTGTTTATTTGACATATGCCTATTACCATGCTCCCCTTCTTCTCATACCTAAATTCCTAGTGATTGTGCATCGTATATAAATATTTTCACTGCACATGATGACATTAATATGTTTCCTCCATGGATTTTTCCATTCCAGTAGCTCAGGCCCTAGGAAATGAGTTCACAAAGTGTTCCCTTCATTTCCAGAAAGCACTTTATAAAACTTAAAGTATTTTAGGCATCCAAATTAGCCCATTTGCGTAGCCCTCTATCAATTTGCATTTTGGGGGGAAGTTTTCTTAGTAAAATTTATTTTTAAAATTCTTTAAAACTTTTAATTTTTTTAAATTAAGTTTTATGTTTATTTTTAGTTTACATCATTCATTTCCACAAGATTTTGAGTTACAAATTTCCTCCCTATTTTCCCCCTACCAAACACAGCAAAACAGCGATTCCACTGAATATCCATTCCCCCAATCTTCTCTCTCTCCTATCTTCTCCCATCACCCCTCCAAATTTCCAGTAGGGCATGGTAGATCTCTATGCCCCAGTGCCTGTATATCTTATTTCCCAGTTACATGTAAAATAATATAAACATATATTTTTAAACATTTGATTTAAAACTTTGAATTCTGGATTCTTCCCTTCCTCCCTCGTCACCTACCCTTACTGGGAAGATAAGCAATTCAATATAGGTTGTACATAGGTAGCTATGCAAAACATTTCCATAGTGGATATATTGTGAAAGACTGAATGTATTTCCCTCATTCCTATCCCACTCTCCACTTGTTCTATTCTCTACTTTGATACTGTCCCTTTTCTTTTTTTATTTTTTTTATTTTAAGCAATCGGGGTTAAGTAACTTGCTCAAGGTTACACGGCCAGGTGTTTCTGGGTGGGTGCTAAGTGTCTGAGCCCGGGATTCGATCTCCAGGTCTTCTCAACACTGGAGCCAGTGCTCTTACTTGCTGTGCTACCTGGCTGCCCCTGATTCTGTCCCTTTTCAAAAGTGGGTGCTTCCAACTTCCCTCCCCCTCAGCCTGTCCTCCCTTCCATCATCCTCCCTCACATCCCCTTCCCCCCTACTCTCCTTTAGGGTGAGATACCCTTTTTAGTGTGTATGTTATTCCCTCCCTAAGCCAAATTTAATGAAAGTAAGGTTGACTCATTCCCTTTTGCCTTCCTCTTCTTCCCCTCCATTGTAACTGTTTTCCCTTGCCTCTTCTGTATGAGATAATTTACACAATTCTTTATCTCCCTGTCTCCTCTCATAATATTCCTCTCTCACCTCTTAATTTTACTTTTTAAATATCATCCCTTCCTATTTGATTTGTCCTGTGTTCTCTGTCTTTGTATACCTGTACACATATATACACACAATCACATATGTATTCATATGCCCATATAACTTTTTATATAGACATATAAATGTGTGTGTGTGTGTGTGTGTACACACACACACACATTTATATTCCTTTCAACTATTGTCATACTGAAAAAAGTTTCATAAGTTACAATTATCATTTTTCCATGGTGGAATGTAAATAGCTCAACTTATAAGTTCTTTATGATTCCTTTTCCCTGTTAACCTTCACATGTTTCTCTTGTTTCTTGTATCTGAATGTCAAATTTTCTATTCAACTCTGTTTTATTTCAGCAAGAATGCTTGAAAGTCCTCTATTTCATTGAATTACCATATTTTCCCCTGAAACATGATGATCACTTTTGCTGGGTAGGTGATTCTTGGTTTTAATCCTAGCTCCTTTGACCTCTGGAATATCATATTCCAAGCCCTTCAATCCCTCAGTGTAGAAGTTGCCAGATCCTGTATTATCCTGATTGTGTTGCCACAATATTGAAATTGTTTCTTCCTGGATGCTTGTAATATTTTCTCCTTGATCTGGGAACTCCAGAACATGGCTATAATATTCTTAGGAGTTTTCTTTTGGGGCTCTTTTTCAAGAAGTGATTGGAAAATTCTTTCAATTTCTATTTTGCCCTCTGGTTCTAAAACATCAGGGCAATTTTCCTTGAGAATTTCTTGAAGGATGATTTCTAGGTTCCTTTTTTATCATGGCTTTCAAGTACTCCAATAATTTTTAAATTATCTCTCCTTGATCTATTTCCCAGGTCAGTTTTTTTTGCTAATGAGATATTTCACATTGCCTTCTATTTTTTCATTTGTTTGAATCTGTTTTATAGTATCTTGATTTCTCATAAAGTCACTAGCTTCCATTTGCTCCAATCTAGTGCTGAAGGAATTATTCTTTCAATGAGCTTTTGAGATTCTTTTCCCATATGTCAAATTTTCGATTTTTAAGGCATTCCTCTCCTCATTGGCTTTTTAAGCCTCTTTTGCCATTTGATTTAGTCTATTTTTAAGGTGTTATTTTCTTCAGTCAGGTTGTTGACTCTCATTTCATAATTTTCTTGCATCATTCTCATTTCTCTTCTCAATTTTTCCTCCACTTCTCTTATTTGGTTTTCAAAATCCTTCTTGAGATCCTCTGTGGCCTATAACCAGTTCAGAGTTTTCTTGGAAGCTTTTGGTGCAGGAGTTCTGACTTCATTGTCTTCCTCCTGTTCCACACTTTTATCCTTTTTGTCCCCCAAACAGGACTGTAAAGTCACATTACTCTGCTTGCTTTGGTTCCTTTCTTACTTTGTTGCCACTCAATTACTTGCCTCTTGAGCTTTTTGCCACAGTTGAACTATGCTACCAGAGAGGGGAGCTTCATCCCAAATTGCTGGGGTTTTCTCAGCTGTGGGAACTATTAGTTGGGTACCCTCTCTGAAGCCTCCACACACTCTGGCAAACTAGTCATGCACTCCAGTACCTCTACCCTAGACAATGATTCAGATCCAAGCATATTACAGCAAAGGCTTTAACCCCTCAGACAGGTCACTTGGTCCCCCTACAATCTGCAGACCAGGAGCTCTGAAGCAGCCACATGGCGGCAGCTTCACGGCTGCCATGCCTCAGATGCTTATCTGTTATGAGTTAAAGGCCAGACTGCACTCCTCAGCTCCCTATTCCCAAAGTCCACACTATACTTACCTCTCGCTTTGTCTTTAGCATCTATGGATTTATAATTATGAATTTTTTTTGTTTTTGGAAGGGCAATTGGGGTTAAGTGACTTGGCCAAGGTCACACAGCTAGTGGGTGTTAAGTATCTAAGGTGGATTTGCACTCAGGTCCTCCTGACTCCAGGGCCAGTGTATTATTCATTGCACCACCCAGCCACCCCCAATTTGATAATTCTGGAAACCACCAGCTGCTGGTAATTTGAAGTCCCTCTAGCCAGTGGCTGGTGGTGGCTTCCCTGAGGCTAAAACCTCTGGCTCATCTGGGGCTGTGCTCTGCTGGCAGAGCACTGTGCTGTCCCCTTCTTGCTGGCCTGCCAGGCTGTCTTCAGTGGGAGGTTAGCTACTGTCTGTCATTTTGTGGGTTCTGTAGCTCCAAAGTTTTTTGGAGTAATTTTTTACATGAATTGGAGGAGGTGGAAGTGGGAGCTGTGAAGAAGTCCTGTTTCTGCTCTGCCATCTTGGCTCTGCCTCCCTTCGTAAAATTTCTACCTAAAGGAATATTTCTGCCCCTGGAAAAAAAGAAGGAAGAGTTAAAGAGCAGAAAGGAAACAAAGAAGAAAGTAGGGAAAGAGAAAAGGAGGAAAGGAGAAAGTGAAAGGGAGTGATAAAAAAGGAAATAGAGAAGTAGAAATGATGGAAAGAAAAGAAAAGAAGAAAATGTTAAAAAAATCAGGAGAAAAAAGCATTCTCTGTTTAACTATGGCTAGTTTGGCATACATTGTATACTTCTTAGTTTGTTATTTATGATTTTAATCTCTATGGGCACAAACATAACATTCTATACTAGTTTAATAGATTTGCTTTTGATTCTGTTGGCCATCCAGCAACTATTGTTTATTCTTTCTCATTTTCTAAATCTGTTCTTTTCTCCCATAGTAAACTAATTGAATATAATCCATAGCAATTGGTGATGAATTTCAGTTACAATCATCTTTCGATTGCTGACACTGTCAATCCAAATCACTATATCAGATGTTTTATTAGAGAGCATGTCAAACATGTTGAAAGTGTTATAATATAAAACAAATTTTGAAAAGAGGAAAAGGGGAAGACTGATTTATTTTTTTGCTTTTTGGAGGGGGAAGGCAGGGCAGTTGGGTTAAAGTGACTTGCCTAAGGTCAAGTGGCTAGTAAGTGTTAAGTATCTGAGGCCTCATTTAAACTCAGATCCTCCTGATCTAAGGGCTGGTGCTCTATTTATTCACTGTGCAACCTACCCACCTGGAAAAGTGATTTTTGGACAAAAATTTTTCTCCAATTCTAAAAATCTCTTAAGTGGCACTGGGCTGATCTATTTTGCATTGGTTCTTTCTAATTCTTTTTCTATAGAAAAATAAGATGTATTGTTATTATGGTATAGTGGGAAGACTATTTATCTCAGAACCAGAAAACCTGATTATAATGCCACACACAGCTTTCCAGAAGAAATGCTACTGTTAACAGCTTTTAAGGTTCTGATTTCTCCGCATATTGATCACTCTATTTATTCCATAACAAATCAAAGCAAAACATCCACAGGAAATCAAGGCACAACATTCACAATATTACAACTTGTCACAGAAAATCACAATATAACATTTACAACATAGTCCCAAAGTAAAATAGTCTCTCTTAAGTTAATTCAATCAGTCACTTATCAGTAGTATCAAAGTACACAGTCAAAGTCTTCCACTCCTGGGGCAAAATCTTGATTAATTCAATCAATCACTTATCAGTAGTCTCAAAGTTTTCCACTCATGGGGCAAAGTCTTGATTAACCCAATCAGTCACTTATCAGTAACAATATCTCAAAATACTCAAAATACAATCAGTCACTTATTCAGCAAAGTCTTACTAAGTATCATATAGAAAACCCTCCACCCCTTAGGTCACTAGTAAACTATAATTCCATAATTACTCAGTACCCAAGGAGAGATCTTGAATTGGGGCCTGTTCTCAGATTTCCTGGATCCCCTTCCATGGTCCCAGTTTCTACCTGGATTCACCAGACTGTCACCTGGGTTCAATGGCAGACAGCTCCCAGTTCCATGACCAGCTCTCTGGTCAGGTCCTGCTCCACACTGAAGTTCACAGGGTCTGGTCCATGTCAGCTCCTTCACCATTGCTGCTCCAGGGAATTCAAGGCTTAACCAAGCCACAAATAGACAAAGTCTCAGTATCCCAGTTATGCTTCAGGCACCTTGGCTCCTGGCTTCTGGGCTCCAAGGCTCCTGGGCTCCTGGGCTCCTGGCTCCAGGCCACCACCACAAGTTCTCAGGACTCAGTTCTCCATTCTTCTGTATTTGCTCTGCCACCAGATCTCAGTCTCAAGGAAATTCTGACTGTGCCTCTCTGGAGTTTTTCTTATATGCACAGCATTAGCTACTTCCTTCAGCCAACCCCTTCCTGTTAAGTCAGTAATAGTAGACAGGAGTTCATACCTTCTGTTCCCCCAGTCAGAGGCTTGATCAGTTACTAAGTGTTAAGTACCTGCTACTTTTGCCAACACAAAGGAATCTTCAAATTCAAAATTACATTACCATTACACTGATTCATTTCACTTATCCTCCAAAACCATAGATTTTCTTCTTTTTTAAATGGAAATACTACTTTTATTAGTGCCATGAAGAAAGGACTTTGAAAATCTTGAAGTACTAATAAATGTATCATAACTTTTATGTGTAAATGATGAAGCACTAATCTATATTGAACTCCTTGTTCCTTAGAAAAAGTTGTGAATTTAATATTTTTTTCTGTTCATACTTTTTAAAAATAATAGCATATAAATTTTGAATCTGAGTAGTACTCATGTGTCTCCTCCTCCAGGAAGCTTTCCCTATTAGTAAAGAAGTACTTTACTGTTCAAAATTTACATAGCACTTTGTTTTTAGCCTTGTTATTTCATATATTTGAATCCTCAGTGCCAAGCACAATGTGTGACACATAATTGGTGTGGAATAAATGTTCATTGATTGACCATATAGTATTATTTGTTATAAAGAGTCAGCATATTACAGTGGTTAGCATGTTGGACTTGGAGCAAGGAAGAACTGGATTGAAATTCTGCTTGTGATGCTTTTGGCCATGACTCTTAACCTTTTGGGACTTTCCCAGCAACCCCATCTATTAAGTTTTAGAACAGCGGTCATTTGTGTTTTCTGAACAGTTTTCCAAATAAGAAGTTCCCCTCATAAGGAAATCTTAGATAAGTTATATATTGCTGGTGTCATATATTGTTGGTGTCATTCTCTTTGTCCACTAACTATAAACTCCACAAGGGCAGGGATTGCATCCTATCTCAATTTTACTCTTTTCCCCAATATCTAAGATGGGGTTTTGTATATAGTGGGTGAATGATAAAATCTTGTTGAATTGAGTTGAATTATGAAATATATGTTAAATGTCTTCATTTTATTATTTTCATAAGGGTAACAAACCAAATCATGTCCCTTTTAAAAAAATATATGATTGCTGCTAGCAGGTGACAGTAGATAAATTACAGCTCAGTAAAATTTGACCACTATTATTTCCTTTCTGCTGATCCCTCCAAACACTTCATCAATATATCCCAACAAGGTGGAGAGCTGTGTGCCTTAATTAGATGACAACCAACACAGCATGAGAAAGTGCTTGTTCTCTGTTAATCCAATAGAAAAATGGAGATAAAACTATGAATTGCATGAAATTAATTTTCCTTCCACTTGCAATAACGGCATGGATTGAAATGTTGAAAGTCCTCAATGTCTTATCTCTCATTCAAATATGTTAAGCTCTTCCAAACTGGAAATAATGTTTTCAAATTAATTAGAATATCCAATCAAAATATCCATTACACAAATCTACTCATAAGTGCCCCAACAGTGGCTGTCAGCCAGACATGCTGTGAATGATGGTAATGTAATGTGCTGCATCATATTCTCAAATTACTGTCATGCAGGAAGAAGAAACATAAAACCAAGAAACTGACCATTTCCATTTTGGTCTAAACTTTAAAGCTCTTTTTCTGATGGCATGTATATATGTGCCAGTTGCTTACTCATATGATTATGGCTACAATCAGCCCTAACCTAAGGCTCTGGTTCTCCATTTTCAAACATTTTCAGTCAAGCAAGATTATGATTTCACCAAACTAATTTAATTCTTTACTGGTTCCACCTTGGGTTTTAATGATTCATTTTCCTTAATGAGATTCACATTTCCTTTCTTCACATGGCTATCTCCTTTAGGTCATGTTATAGAGTGATGTGCTAGTGAGGATAAATTGCTATTCAATTATGTCAGTTTTAGTCTCTGAGTTATTGATCCAACAGCCCATTTTTCCTCAAAATCTGGAGTTTGTGGAGGAAATAAATGTCCCTTTAAATCCATTTTTATGTTATCTTTGGTCCAAGAAGGCTTAAAGGTTTCCTACAATTCCTCTCTCAGCTGCAGTGTAGGATATACTTGCCCTCAAGTCTGATATAAAGTCATGAAAGAAAGAAGATCAAAAACACTGCAGAATTATATCAAGTTTGTCTCCTGAAATTGCTCCTTCATACCTGTTAAGTGAATAGTAGTATGGTAATTGTCTTCTGAAATACCTCCCTGGCAGCTGAAATCAGGGTAATACCTTCTTCATAAAGCAGTTAATGGTTGGGGACATTGCTGTCAGAAGAGTCATCTGACAGCACTGAAAACCATTTAAGAGTTGTAAAGTCAACAGATAAAAATGGAGATAGCCAGAAGCAGGTATGAGTGATGGAAGGTATTTATAAAACTATGAGCAGTTCAAATTACCAGTGGCATGCAGTTTTATTAAGACAGTTGTGATACTTCTTTATGTTGTTGCCCACTCCTTAAAAATGCAAATAGTCCAGGCAAAAATATTCATTTTCAAAGATGGAAGCAGAAGAATATTGAATGTAAAAGTATTTGGGTGTCTCAATATAATTTTATATATATATACACAGACCTACAGATAAATTTTATGGATAGTCACTCAAATACTCAAATAGACCTGTGATTGGGTAAATTATGGTGTTCCTTCCAGTGATGCTAAGAGATCTATGCCTATACATCCAGTGCAAGTTTTGTTCATATCTTCCTATAAGTTCACATCAAGGTATCTATCCAATGACCTAGGAACTTTTCTATAGTTCTCTTGGCATGCCAAATATCTTAGTAGAGAAATGAGCATACATGCTGGCTATTAATTATCCCTCACCTTTATTATATTCCCAGTGCATTTTATTGTCCAATCTTAATTTGACAGCATTCTTTAACATCCTTCTTCATAATTCCTTGTTTACAATGTGTTTTGGGCTGTTCACACCTATCATACACATGTCCATCCCTTTTTGGGCTATCCTCAACATTAATTCTTTAGAGAATGTTGTATTCTGTGACTTACAACCATGTGGTACAACAAAAGGAATGATACTAAAAACTGGGCCTTTATTTCATGGAGGCACTTAATGGAAATTTGTGATTATTTCCCAAAGGCAATAGAGATTGCTCCCCTCCTCCTGTTTACCTGTAGTCCCATGTCATTGTCCTGTCTTGTTCTAATCCAACTTTGGAAGCCTATTTCTAGCTATTCATGACAAAGGGGCTGGTAAATGTGAGATGATGAAATATCTTTTCAATGGCTATAGAGCCAGAAGAACCATGGACTCATAAAGTGCTGAGTCAGAACTGAATTAAAATGCAAAAGGGATGACCCAACCTTATCTGTTTTCTTTTTCTTCCACATATCAAGAGAGGGAGGAACCACTGTGAGCTCTTGGGAGGGAAAGAAGCATTAAGTTGCAATACTCTGCCCAATTGCCATATGTCTGTGAGCACATGGAGCTCTATTTCTTTCGTATTTGTTCTTTCTTGATCTTAAAAGAAAAAGTATCGTGGCAGCTAGGTGGCGCAGTGAGTAAAGCTCCAGCCCTGGAGTCGGGAGGACCCAAGCTCGGTTCCGGCCTGAGACACTTAACACTCACACAAAAATACTAGCCGTGTAACCTTGGGCAAGTTACTTAACCTAAATTACCCTCCAAAAGGCAAAAAAAAAAAAAAAAAAAGAGTATCCATAGATGGATTTGTCAAGGCAGCAACTTTATGAGTTCCAGTGATTCATCAAAGATACCAGAAGACTCACTGCCAGTCATAATTAGTAGCATAATCTATCAGAAGCAATATAAGTAGTCACTGAGGTAGTAGGAGATGTCAACAGATGGCATGCTTGCAGATAGATATGGAAAGGGCAGCCACTTCAGGGAATATGACCTTTGAAGAGAAAAGGACTAGACATGGACTTCAGAGCCTAGCAGAAAACAACACCTGAAAAAGAACTTAGGAGGAAAAGAAAAAAAAATTCTTGATTCAGGAGTTGGGAGTTGTCCCTTTGTTATGTGTATTCTCTACATTTGTGCCTTGCCTCCACCATAGCTATTTTTGAGCCCACTTTTCCTGGGACTTTATGAAAAGAGAAAATGTGCCCCAATTCAGGGAGCATGTTTTTGTGACTGTCATTCTTGTTATATCCTCTCAGTAAATCCCTTTGCTAACAGTTAATGTAGTTCAATGGATTTTGATTGATAAAGGAGAATATATTGTTGGGTGCTCAGGACCTCAGTATTACAAACTCCAGCCGCTCATTGTTATCTACAGAACCCCAAGGAGAGGAAGAGTTAGCCTCCCTTTGGGAATCAGAACTATAAGTGTGAGTGGATAAGTGACCAGGAAAGGAAGCACTGCATGTTCCTTCTGTCTCTCTGTGTCTCTGTCTCTCTCTCTCTCTGTTTGACTCCATGTGTGTGTTTCTCTATCTTTCCTTCCATAACACTGTGAAGGAATGATTTTCTGGAGACAAATTTAACATAATACCTAGTATTTTAAAAAATATGTTTATTAATACCTTTATATCATAGATTTGAGGGCATGGGAATCCTCTGTGTATGTTTTATTCATGGAATATTGATTCATATGTAGATGAACATAAATGAATATAACTTAAGAGATTTTTCAATATCAGTCTTGGGCTTGATGTAATCAGTTCAATATCAAAAGGTGCATAGGGAAAATCTCCCTATAAGTAATGTCTCTTCAACCTGGACTATATACTGGGTCACCTCCATGGTAATAGCAAAAAGTTCTTTGGTGAGCAGACATATTTTCATATGTTTCATAATATTAATGATCACAAGATCAACAATTAAGTTATCTCTGTTACTATATCTTTCAAGAACTTTTGCATAATTTAGACATGTATATGGGCATTACTTTCTGAGAGAAAAGTCTTTCAAGAGCTGTTTTGCTCTACTTAATGATTTTTTAAGGAAATAATCAAAATACTATAAGCACAGTGAGATATTATATTCTCTTGATGTTTAATTCAATTGTGTGATAGTGAAAATATGTCCTTCTATGGAATATTACTTATAAAAGCTTACATGTTTCCTTCAATTGCCATTATCATACTTCTGATGCATGTATATGTTATTTTCCTATAATTTTAATATTGATGGGAAATAAATATTGATAGGTTATTTCAGCATGTCATATCTTTCCCTCTTTCAGGTACCTTTAAAGTCAATCTCTCAATACCCTCAAACTTGATTCACATTGAAAAGGGATCCTGTTTTTGTAGCATTGGTTGTGCCAAGTTTCTGTTCCCATATTTATTTTCTTTAGTGTTATTTCTACTTCCTTGATAAGAACATAGATAGAGTTCAAATGTGGTGTTTCTAGTACACTTGGTGGTCAAAAGATTTTGCATTAAAATTTCCTGGAAATCCTTTTCATTTTTCATCTACTTGTTGTCTTTATATTATGGAGAGCATATCATAAATAAAATAAGTCAATGAAAAGTTGTATACTGGAAATAATTACTCAGTGGCTTTCTTTTGTTTTTGGAGGGCAATTGGGGTTAAGTGACTTGCCCAAGGTCACACTAGTTTTTGAGTTGTGTCTGAGGTCAAATTTGAACTCAGGTCCTCTTGACTCCAGGTCCAGTGCTCTATTCACTGTGCCACCTAGCAGCCCCAAGTGGCTCTCTTTTCTTGAGCATAAGAGTATCCCTTTTCAAGAACTCTGGATCTTAATTACATTTTAACATAGAAATGGGAGTAGTCAGAAGGGCATGAAATAAGTATGATATGGAGGTACACTGTAGATGCTCAGTTGAAGGAATTAAAAATATTTAGCATGGAGAAGGAAAGACTTAGCAAGTAGCAAAATTACTGTATTCAAGTAGTTAAAGGATTAGCAAGTAGATAGAGAAGAAATATATTTGAGGGATGGTGGGGTTATAGTCAGAATTCTAATCAATATAAAAAAGGGGGGGGAACTCAATTAGAGCTTTCCCCACAGAGAAAGCATAGCCTGATTTAGGGGGAAGAAAATTTCCCACCATTAGATACCTTCATTATGAGTCACAATGATCTTAACCTTTCTCTTTATTAAGCCTATATATACCATGTGGGCCTGGAATAATGATGCCTCTTTCTTTTTTCTTTAATGAGGAAAATGTGACTTCCAATTGTTGCTAACAATATCACAAAGGAGATTCCTATTTAGGTGCTACCTGGAGTAGGTAATTTCAAAAGCTGGGAACTCTGAGAATTTGTAATTCAGTGATGGCTGACCATGTTGCAATTTCAATTGGGACCAGGCAGGCTTGATTGCCCCCAAATAACATTTTGACTACCTGCCATTCTATGATTATTGCTATTCATTTGAGTCTTGGAAGATTTTTCATCCTCCAGACTAGCCCTATTAAAATTTAGACACTCGAGATCACATTTGAACATATTTAAAGGATCAAATATAAGAGACCTGAGTTCAAATTCTACCTTTAACACATGCTGGCTGTTAAGCCTGATTAAATAGCTTAACTCTCCAGTGTCCCAAGAGAATACTCTTAAGACTGTCCATTGTAGAGCATTAAGAAGCTTCATTGGTAGGCATTCCTCACTGATAGATCCCTCTACCAACAAAATCACAGGTTTGTTGGAGAGGAAAGGGAAAGAGAGAATAGGACATAGGATCCAGATCTTGGAGTAGGAATTAGATTTGCCTGGAGAAAAGAGGGAACTGAATTGTGGGGGGAAGCGTAGGATGGTAAATTTGGCCTACTTCACACTTTTGCCTAATAATATTTCTGAACATATACTTAATAAGGTGTGTATATAATAAATATTATGTATATTTCTATCTATATATACACATATATACATGTAAATACATATACAAATATAAACATACACACAATATATACATACACAGCTTTATTCCTGACATTAAAAGAATCAATAAATTCTTTCCTCTAGACTACCTGCTGTAACACCAAGGCAATATTTACAGCACCTGCAGTGACTATAAATATGCTGGTGTAGTTGTGAATCACAAAATGTAACAGGCTCTCCACATGGAGCACAGAGCCAAAACATTTATTCCAATACCAGAAAGCTGAGTCCCCAAACCAGAAAGTCAAAGTCATTACAGTAGCCATGATGTTGGTACATATAGTCAATGCAGCGAGACACCCACATTCCTAAGCCTTCAAAAATAAAACAGGCTCCCTCAGGCAAAGATCCTCCTCTCCTCACTCACTCTCTCAAGCAAGGGTCCTCCTCTATTCACTCACAGTAGCTACTCAGCCTCCACACTCCTCCACACTGACTCCCAGTAGTTCTCAGCAGAAGTTCTGCCTGGCTCTCAGAATAAGTTCTGCCACCACAACTTCTGTTCTCCAAATCTCTTCTCCTCAGCCTTCACATTTCTTGCTCCCAGAAGTTCTGGCTCTCTAGCTTGGCCTTTTCTTTATATAAAGTATTGGCTCCTCCCTGTCCTGACCCTTCCTGTTACATCAGCAATTTCATCCCACTGTGGATTTCCTAAGTTCTGGGTCTTAATACCTGACACAATTATGAACTTGAAACTAAGTGCTAAGTACCTTTTTGCTTGCCAATACAAGGGACATGGAAGATCTTCAAATACCATTACCATTACACCTCCACATTTTATATATTAATTTTCAATTGTTGGTATCCAGAACTAACTACAATATAATATTTTAATAAGGCCAAAATCAGTATATTAAGAAGATTGCTGGAATTTGGGGCTTAATCTTAGGCATCAATGATTTAAAATACATGTTTCCTTCACTTAAAGAAAATCTGACATAAATGTCTAAAAGATGATTTTGAAATAATTCACGTCTCCATCAAAGAGTGATGAATTGAAGATTGCCTTTAAGCAGTAAATTCCTGCTTAAGAATTAAAATAGTGGGGGTGGAGTCAAGATGGCAAAGTAAAAGGAGTGACTCACCTGAGGTTGCACATAAATTCCTTCAGTTACCACTAAAAACTGAATATGAACAAATTTTAGAGCAGAAAAATCCACTAGGAGACAGAATGTGCCAGATTTCCAGTCTCAGTTAACAACATGGTGAATCCTCAGGTAATATTTGTTGAGGGGGAGTACAGAGTGCTGTGTGCAGAGTGTGGGGGCTGCACCCACACAGACCTGACCATAGTGGAGCCAGAGCAACTTTTATGAACTAATTCACCCACTGCAGGGGTGGTTCCTTGACCTCTTATTGCAGGACAGGGGTCTGGGAGACCTGGGTAAGAGACAAGCACAGGGCCTGTAATAGTAGCAGCAGCTACTCCTAGAGCTATCAGTCCATAGTCTGGATGTTTTAAAAATATCTACCTGAACTTCCAGGAGCCAAGATGGTGGAGTAAGGCATAGCTGCTCTCTTTTTCCTCTTTGACCCTGAGAACCCAGAGAATATTGCCCCAGTGTAAAATCCTTAAATAGTAGAACCAGCTGCAGGTTTGGGAAACCTAGAGGAAGGCTGTGGCTGTGGCTGTGGCCATACTGAGGCTAAAGTGCAGGATGGCAGGTGTCCCAACAAGCCTCATCTCAGCTGAAAAGTGGGAGATCCTGACCCTGGGGGTGAGGGAGGTGAGGAGCCAGCAAGCACTAATGCCAGGATCCCACATGTGCCTGTGCACAACCAGGGGAATTGGCACACACCAGCACACCTGGCTGAGTCTGCCTGAGCTCTAGCCCAGGGGCATGGAGGCAGAGACCTGAAGTGGACAGATCACACATTCCCCCCACCCCCACCTCAAGCTGTGAGCTTCAGTGTAACTTGGGGGAAATGCCAAAAATCCAGAAGCAGAAATCCATTTGAAAAGTGAGAAAATAGGCAATCAAAATAGGCAAAAAGAAAACTGGGGAAAAAAGAAAACAAAGACTATAAAATGCTATTATAGTGAGCAAGGAGAACCAAATTCAGAATAGGACAGCATTGACCCTATATCCACATCTGAAACCTCAAAAGGGAATATGAACTGGTCTCAAGCACAAAAAGCATTCTTGGAAGAGCTCAAGAAAGATTTTAAAAGCCAAATTAAAGAGGTAAAAGAAAAACTGACCAATTATTTTAAAAATACAATTGGCAAAATGGAAAAAAAAATTCACTGAAGAGAACAACTCCTTAAAAAGTACAGGGTGGCTAGGTGGTGCAGTGAGGGAAGGCTAGGTGGCTCAGTGACTAGGGCACCAGCCCAGGAGTCAGGAGGACCTGAGTTCAAATCTGGCCTTAGACACTTCACACATTTACTAGCCATGGGACCTTGGGTGAGTCACTTAACCCCAATTGCCCTCCAAAAAAAAATAATAATAGTACAATTATTCAAGTGGAGGAGATTCAAAACATAACTATAGAAAATAAATCCTTGAAAGTAAAATCTGGCCTAATGGAAATAGAAATTCAAAAAGTGAGGAAAACAGTTCTTTAAAAATTAGAACTGGAAAATTAGAAGTGAGTGACTCTAAGGCATCAAGAATCAGTCAAGAAAAATCTAAAAAGTGAAAAGAAAAATAGAAGAAAATGTAAAATAACTCATTGGAAAAACAACTGACCTGGAAAATAGATCCAGGCAAGAGAATCTAATAATTATTAGTCTACTAGAAAGCCATGATGAAAAAAAGATCCTGGACAGTATCTTCCAAGAAATCATCAAGGAAAACTACCTTGCAGTACTAGAACGAGAAGGTAAAATCGTTATCAAAACTATTTACCTCCTGAAAGAAATCCCAAATTGAGAACTCCAAGGAATATTTTAGCCAGATTCCAGAATTATCCGTCAAGGAGAAAATATTACAAGCAGTCAGAAAGAAAAAAATATAACATAGCATGGAACTACAGTCAGGATCACACAGGACCTTGCAGTTTCTATATTAAAAGACTGGAGGGACTGCAATATGATATATCATAAGGCAAAGGAGTTTGGATTACAACCAAGGATCAACTGCCCATCTACATTTAGCATAATCTTTCAGGCAAGGGAATGGTCTTTCAATGAAATAATGTACTTCCAGACCTTCCTGATGAAGAGAACAGAGTGCAATGGAAAGGTGGATTTTCAAATACGAGACTCAGGAGAGACATAAAAAGGCAAACAGGGAAAAAAATAAACACACACATACACACACACACTGTACACATACACATAGAACAAAACAAACATAAATCCCTTATTATTCCATAAGAGCAAACTGTTTACATCCCTATATGAATTGTATAATTATTACAACACTTTGAAAGGATATAGATAGAGGGTGTGGGTATGAATTAACTGATGTGATGATAAAAATCCTAATTAAGGGGTGCAAAGGGATTGTAATGGAAGAAGAGAAAATGAGGAGGCAGAAAAGTGTAAATTATGTCACATGAAGAGGATCACATGTATTATAGTAGAGGGAGAGAAGGGAGGAAGAAGAACACTATATGAGCTTTACTCTCATTGGTTTCAGTTCAAGGAGGGAATAGAGCACTCAGTTAAGTATAGGAATTTAACATGAAGAGACACAAAAACTTATTATAGCAGAGGGAAAAAATGGAGGGAGGAGAGAATTATTTGAGATTTACTCTTACCAGACTTGGTTCAAGTAGAGAATAATATAATTTGTTATGTATAGAAATCTGGCATGCCCTACAGGCAGTAGGAAGGGAAAGGAGAAAGAAAAGGGTGACTAGAAGAAAGGGAAGAGGTAGTAAGGGAAAAAGGTAGGCAAAGGGAGGAGAACTCATAGGGAGAGAAAATTGAGGAAGGTGGTGGTCAAAAGAAAAACTCTTTTGAAGAGGGGAAGGAAGAAGGGAGAAATAAAACCATAAACGGGGGGGGGGGGGGGGGAGGATAAGGGAAACTATATGGAGAGAAAGACACAGATAGTATTCACAACTGTGAATGTGAATGGGATGAACTCTCACATAAAAAAGAGGCAGATATCAGAATGGATTAAAAACCATAATCCAACAATATGCTACTCAAAAGAAACACATTTTGGGGGCGGCCAGGTAGCACAGCGAGTAAGAGCACCAGCTCCAGTGTAGGGATGACCTGGAGATCGAATCCAGGCTCAAACACTTAGCATCCACCCAGAAACACCTGGCTGTGTGACCTTGAGCAAGTTACTTAACCCCAATTGCTTAAAAAAAAAGAAAGAAACACATTTGAAAAAGGGGGGAAACACATAGAGTAAAGGTGAAAGCCTGGAGTAGAATATATTATGTTTCAGCTAAAGTGAAGAAAGGAGGGATAGCAATCCTAATCTCAGACAAAGTAAAAGCAAAAATAGATCTAATTAAAAAAGATAAGGAAGGAAACTACATCCTGCTAAAACGTACCAATAACAATGAAATAATATTTTTACTAAATATATATGCACCAAGTGGAAAAGCACCCAAATTCTTAGAGGAGAAGTTAAGGGAGTTGGAGGAAGAAATAGCAAAACTATACTAGTGGGTGACCTCAACCTCCTCCTCTCTGAACTTGATAAATCTAAGCTTAAAATAAACAAGAAAGAAGTTAAGGAGTTGAATAGAATTTTAGAGAAGATAGATATAACATATCTCTGGACTAAATTTAATGGTGATATATGGGCATGTGGGTATATATGTTTACAGGCATACATAGGTACAGGGCACAGGACCAATTTAATAGGAAGGTATGATACCTAAAAGGTGAAATTAAGAGGTGAGAGAGGAATATAATGAGAGGAGATGGGGAGAGACAGAATGCGGTAAACTATCTCATATAGAAGAGGCAAGGGAAAATGGTTACAATGGAGGGGAAGAATATGAAGGCAAAAGGGAATGGGTCAACCTTATTCCCATTGAATTGGCTTGGGGAGGGAACGAAATACACACTACATAGGGTATCTCACCCTACAGGAGAGTAGGGGGGAAGGGGATGAGAGGAGGGATGATGGAAGGGAGGGAAGGCTGGAGGGGAGGGAAGTTGGAAGCACCCATTTTTGAAAAGATATGGGATCAAAGTAGAGAATAGAACAAGTGGGAGGTGGCAAAGGAGGGAGGGAAATATAGTCAGTCTTTCACAATATATCTACTTTATTAATGTTTTGCATTAGCTACACATGTACAACTTATACTGAACTGCTTATCTTCTCAGTAAGGGTGGGTGAGAAGGGAGGAAGGGAATGAATCTGGAATTCAAAGTTTTAAAATCAAGTGTTGAAACATATATATATATATATATATATATATGTATATATATATATATAACTATTAATACTATCTTTATTAATTATTACTTACTTATTAATACTATGTTACATGTAATTGGGAAATAAGATATACAGGCACTGGGGCATAAAAATCCACCATTCCCTACTGGAAAAGTCAAAAGGGGTACGGGAGAATATATGGGAGAGAGCAGATTGGAGGAGGGGATATCCTGTGGAACTGCTATTTTGGGGCACTGGGAAGGGGAAAAACAGGGAGAAAATTTGTAACTCAAAATCTGGCCGAAATGAATGATGTAAATCAGAAGTTAATAAAGCATTTGAAAAATGAAAAAAAAAAGAAAATTGAATGGGTGGGAATAAAAAGGAATATACCTTCTTCTCAGTGGTACATGGCACATACACAAAAAAATTGACCATGCACTAGGGCATTAAAACCTCATTATTCAGTGCAGAAAGGCAGAAATACTAAATACATCTTTTTCAGATCATGATGCAATAAAAAATATATGTAATAAAGGGCCATGGAAAGATAAAACTAATTGGAAACTAAATATTCTTATCCTAAAGAATGAGTGGTTGAAACTACAAATCATGGAAACAATCAGTAACTGCATTCAAGAGAATGACAATAATAAGCCAACATACCAAAACTTATGGGATAAAGCAAAAATGGTTTTTAAGGAGAGTTTTATATATCTGAATGCTTACATGAATAAAATAGAAGGAAAAAAAGAGATCAAACAACAGGGCATGCAACTGAAAAAGCTAGAAAAAGAACAAATGGAAAATCCCCAATTAAATATTACATTAGAAATAATGGAAACCAAAGTAATAAAATTGAAATTACAAAAATTATTGAACTAATAAATAAAACTAAGATCTGGTTTTATGGAAAAAAAAACAATAAAATCGATAAACCTTTAGTCAATCTGTTGAAAAGAAAGAAGAAAACCATATTACCAGCATCAGAAACAGGAAGTGTGAACTTATCTCCAATGAAGAAGAAATTAAAACAGTAATTAGGAATTGTTTTGCCCAATTATATCCATAAAATGTACAATCTTAGGGAAATGGATGAATATTTATATAAAAATAAACTGCCCAGATTAATTGAAGAGGAAGTAAAATACTTAAATAGCCCCATGTCAGAAAAAGAAGTTAAACAAGCCATCAATGAACTCCCTGGTGGTGGGGGGGATGGGGGTGGGGATGACAAACTTCCAGGCTCAGATGGATTTACAAGTGAATTCTATCAAACATTTAAAGAACAATTAATTCCAATACTCTATAGACTCTTTGGGAAAAATTGGAGAAGTCCTACCAAATCTTTTTATGATACAAATATGGTACTGATAACTAAATCATCAAAGAGCCAAAACAGAGAAGAAAATTATAGACCAATTTCCTTAATAAATATATATTCAATTTTTAAATAAAATATTAGCAAAAAGATTACATCAATTTATTGTGAGAATAATACACTTTGATCAGGTAGTATTTATTCCAGGAATACAAGGCTGGTTTAATATTAGGAAAACTATCAGTATAATTGATCATATTAACAACAAAACTAGTAAAAACCATATGATCATCTCAATAGATGTAAAAAAAGCTTTTGACAAAATACAGCATCCATTTCTATTAAAAACACTACGAAGTATAGGAATAAATGGAGTCTTCCTTAAAATAATAAGTAGCATCTACCTAAAACCATCAATAAGCATTATATGTAATGGATATGAACTCTAATCATCTCCAATAAGATTGAGGGCAAAAAAAGGGATGTCCTCTCTCACTTCTCTTATTCAATTTGGTACTAAAAATATCAGCTGTAGCAATAAGAGAAGAAAAAAATCAAAGGAATTACAATAGGTAAAGAAGAGACTGAATTATCACTCTTTGCAGATATAATGATACTTAGAGAAACCTAGATAATCAAGTAAGAAACTACTTGAAATAATAACTTAAGCAAAGTTGCAGAATAGAAAATAAACCCACATAAAACCTTAGCATTCCTATATATTTCTAACAAAGCTCAACAGTAAGACATAGAAGAAATTCCATTTAAAGTTACTGTAGACATTATAAAATATTTGAGAGGCTACCTGCTAAAACAAACCCAGGAACTATATGAATACAATTACAAAACACTTTTCACACAAATAAAGTCAGATCTAAAAAATTGGAAGAACATCAGTTGCTCATGGTTAGGCCATGCTAATATAATAAAACTGACAATTTTATCTAAATCAATTTACCTATTTAGTGGCATACCAATAAAACTACCGAAACTCATTTTATAGAATTAGGAAAAATAGTAACACAATTCCTGTGTAACAGCAAAATGTACAGAGTACCAAGGGAATTCTTTAAAAGAAATGCTAGGGAAGGTAGCCTAGGCACACCTGATTTTAAAATGTATTATAGAGCAGTAGTTATCAAAACTACTTCATACTGGTTGAGGAACACAGTGGTAGATCAGTGGAATAGAATAGCTACTCAAGACACAGTAGTCAATGACTGTAGTAATCTACTGTGAATGATAAAGTGATCTTTATAAAGTATCTAGCTTGTTGGATAAAAACTCACTATTTGACAGAAACTGCTGGGAAAACTGGAAGATGGTATGGCAGAAACTGGTCATAGACCAATATTTCACACCGTATACCAAAATAAGGTCTAAATAGGAATTTAGATATAAAGGCTGATACTGTAAGCAATTTGGGAGAACAAGGGATAGTTTAGTTGTCAGATTTATGGAAAAGGGAAGAATTTATGAACAAACAAGAGATAGAGAGCATTATGAAATGCAAAAGGAATAATTTAGATTACATTAAATTGAAAAGTTTTGTACAAACAAAGCCATTGCCACCAAGATTAGGAAGGAAGTAGAAAATTGGGAAAGAACTTTTACAACCAGGATCTCTGATAAAGGCCTCATTTCTAAAACATACAGAGAACTGAGTCAAATTTATAAGAAGTCATTTCTCAATTGATAAGTTGTCAAAAGATAAGAAGAGGCAGTTTTTAGAGGAAGAAATTAAAGATATGTATAATCATATGAACAAAAATATTCTAAATCACTATTGATTAGAGAAATGCAAATCAAAACAATTCTTAAGTACCGCATCTCACCAGTCAAATTAGCATACATGACAAAACAGGAAAATGATAAATGCTGGAGAAGATATGGGAAAATTGGAACACTAATGCATTGTTGGTGGAGTTATGAACTGATCTAACCATTCTGGAGAGCAATGTGGCACTATACTTAAAGGACTGTAAAAATGTGCATACTCTTTCACCCAGCAATACCACTTCTGTGTTTGTGTACCAAAGAGATCATACAAGTGGTATGTACAAAAATATTTATAGCGTCTTTTTGTGGTAGTAAAGAATTGGAAATCAAGGGGATGCCCATCAATTGGGGAACTACTGAACAAGTTGTTGTATATGAATGTAATGAAATACCATTGTGCTATAAGAAATGATGAGCAGATGGACTTCATAATAACCTAGGGAGATTTATATGAAGTGATACTGAGTGAAGACAGCAGTACCAGAAGAACATTGTGCACAATTATGGACACATTGTATCTGTGATTACTAACTTGAATTGACTGGGCTCCACTCAGCAATGAAAGGTTATAAGACAACTCCAAAGGACTCATGACAGAAAAGGCTGTTCACAACCAGAGAATTATGGAGTCTAAATGCAGATTGAAGTAAACCATTTACTCCCTCTCTTTTTCATTTTACTTTGTTTCTTCTTCCTTCTTATTTTTTTCCATTGGTTATATAATTCTTCTTTACAACTTGGCTAACCTTAAACATGAAGGCATATGTAGAAACTATATTGGATTATGTGCCTCCATTGGGGGTGGGGGAAGGGAGGGAGAGCTTTTAGGAGAAAATTTGGAACTCAAAACTTGTGGAACTGAATGTTATAAACTAATAGTAAATAATTTTTAAAGTGAAAAAAAAGAGAATTTAAAATAGCATTTGATTTGCCAAAATATAATTTTATTATTATCCCCATTTTACTGAGACAGAAACACAAGAAAATGATTGATATAGGATTAGAATAAAGATTTTCCTGGTCCAAAAGTCACCAATCTATCATTACTCCTGTGGTGCTAGTTTGCCATACTTTGCCTTCTTTGGACTTAAAAGTGTTCATAGAATCATAGATTTAGAGTTGGAAGGGCCATTACAGGTCACCAAGTTTGATCTTGTTTTACAAATGAACAGACTAAGGCTTAGAAAGGGTAAGTGACTTAGTTATGATCATACACTAAAAAGCTTCCATGGAGGAATTAGAATTCAAGCCTTCCTGACTCCAGGCCTAGTATTCTATCAAGAATACCACCACTTCATTTACCATCAAAAGGGCCTAATTTATTCCCTCGCACAACAAGCCTCTTATTCTACTTTCCATCTTCCTTCTAACTCTATGTAATTCTCAGGTGAGTATCATCACCTTAAGCTCATAAATCTTCTTAAACTTTCTCTTCATTAAACCTAAAACAGCTTTCTTTTTCCAAGTGTTCCTACCCAGAGATTAGCTGGTATCTTATTTTAAGTGTTTGGTTTGGGACTCAACAAATTCCTTTTTTGTTTGACACTAAGTTGAAAAACATTTGAAATGAGCACGATTTTCAGTTTGTATGAAACTTTATTAAGTTTTTACTTGGCTTTTGATTATGAAGTTTTCCTAGGATATCTTGAGTTGCTTATTTTATTTGTCTCTCTTCATAAGACACAATAATTGCAAAAGTTCAATTAAATGGGACCTTTAATTCAACAGAATTTGGAGGTAGGGACAGAGATGCTTGATTTTTAGAATGCAAGAAAGCAAAACAAAATTAGCGGCTATTAAAAGATTTAGAAAAAAAAATCCTATGCTGTGCCCTTTACATTTATACAACAGCATAATAAGGATTGATGGTAACAGAAAATTGTTAGTATTGAAAGTAATGTTACTTGCTACTCCCTTAAATGATTCTAGTAATATTAGATTTTCAGGTAATGTGCATACATTCCTTTTCTTAAGATATTTATTCTCAATTATGTTGAGCTGAAGCACACCCTAAGTTCCTCCATGTTGGGATTTTTATCTTGTAAAGGAATCTAGTTGAGCTGGATCTCAGCCCCTAATGTCCCTACCCCTTTCCGCTGGAATTCATGGTATTCAGGGCAAAATAGCCAGAATAAAATGGTTTTCTTTGCTTGGATTGCTGAGGGTGGCTGGCGTCTCATAACCAGGCCTTGCTACCTCATGCTACCTTCCCCTTATTTCCTCCTAAGGTATAAGAATCTTTTTCTTGTATCTCTGGGTTGGGGAAATCCATTATTCCCTGCACTCAGGGGATATCCCCCAGGGTGGCCGTCTTAGTATTCTGTTATTTCAATTAAAGATGCTTTATTCCTCAGCTCATAGCTGTGATTTATTTTAAGATTTGACAATGGTCAGAAGAAAAAGACCCTGAAGCATTTGAAGTTAGCTATCATCAAACAAAAATAAAAGTATATTCAGTATGCTATTCTTATTGGAGGAGAAAAATGAACCAATGCATTTTAGACATGCTTTAAGAACATCAGAAGAAAAAAGTTTATTGCCTATAAATCTTAGAATTTTCAAATAACCAGAGTACCTTATAAGAGTTCACATTTTATAAAGGCCCTACTCCATGTAAAGCACAGTATTAAAAATACAAAGACAAAATACAAATCTGCATCCTTTCTACAGTCATTTTGATTAATATTAAGGTTTTACTATGTATATAATCGAATTACCTGCATTTCTGGTTTTAACTAAAAATTACAGTATTATAACAAAGAATTATCCCTTCCAGTCAGTTTACATTCTTTAATGGTAAATACCTTTTGTTTCAGCTGAATAGTTTAATATGGTTTTTAAGGTGATAAGAACAACAAATAATTCTAATTTTATATATTTTCTAAAGCAGAATTGCCATCTTAATATAACTCTGTTTTGGTCACAATTCAACTAGGGTTTGCAAATGAAATCAGGGAATTCAACTTAGTTATTTACTGTTCTGGGGGCAGAAATCTTTTAACTTTTTTCCTCCTCTTTGATCCCCAGGGAGTTTTGCCCTGACCTTGGGACTGGGACTGGAAGATGGGACTAACACAGACTAATAAAATACTCTCTCCCTTCCTTTAAATTTGAAGAGGGAAGATGGGTGACCAGTTCACCATGGAAGTGGTAAAGTGGTGAAGCAATGAAGTGGCAACTCCAGCTTCAGATCCTCTGGCATTTAAAGCCCTTCATAACCTACTACACCCTCCCTTCTTTTTAATCTATACCCCTCCAGACACACTCTGTGATCTAGTGACATTGACTTCCTTACTGGTCCTACACTCCATCATCTCTTGGCTCCCAGCACTTTCTGTCATTATCCTCCAGGCTTGGAATGTTTTCCTTCCTCATTTCAGACTCCTGACTTCCCTGATTTTCTTCAATCTCCATCTAAAATCCTACCTTTTTAAGGAAGTCTTTCTAATCTCTCTTAATTCTAGTAACATTCTTCTGCTGATTAGTTGCTATTTAACTTCTATATAACTTTTTTGTACATAGTTGATTGCATGTTCTCTCCCCCATTAGATTGTGAGCACCTTGAGGACAGGGACTGTCTTTGGACTCATTTTACATCCCCAGCACTTCTGAGTTCTCTGGCTGAATGACCCAAAGCACTGCCACACTGCTATCATGGCCTCTGTGAATTTCTGCCTTCAGAGTTTTTATCTCCTTGGCATTGGTAGGCTTCAAGGGGAGGGGAATGGAGGGTTAGGGGGTAGAGTGGAATTCATTTGCAAAGTCTTACTAGCAGATTTATGGTGGTCAGTGGGGAAGGAATGCTGCGTGGCCTCTTGTTAGAATTCAGGGAATATTGGTTTTCTCTGTTGTACAAGTTTTTATAATATTTGGTTGTTTTTATTTTGTTGGTTTCCTGAATAACGGAGACAGTTAAAACTATTTTATCTCTGGCACATAATTCGTATTTTGGAGAGATGTGAAAGATTATGAGGAAAGGAAAAAAAATCTAATCCACCATCTTTTTGGTCACATGACCCCCACTGCTAAGTTCTTCAACTTGTATGGACTACAGTAATAACCCACATGGGTGTTCCAATTATATTTCCACATAATTCGTTCCTCTTCCAGGATAAGTTCATCACCTGAAATCTCACCATCATGGAGATTGATTCAGATTTGATACTCAACACAAGCTTAGCACTTTCTATGCTAAAAGATGTAGGGTGGAGTAATAAACTGCTTCTAAAGCCTCTCATTATAGAGGGCTCAGAATTTTTCAGGTAACTTCATTTTCTATCTGCAGCTCTGCTTGGTTTCAACTCCATGAACATCATGCCCTCAACTTTGGTACATTTTGGTGCCCCTCCCCACTTTTGAGAGAGAGAATGTATGTGTGTGTATGTTGTATTTCTCCATCAGACTGTAAGCTTCTTGACTCTGTCTTTTTAATATTTGTAATAGCACCATGTAGCACATAGTAGGTGATAAATACGTTTTCTGTATATTGACTGCTAATGGTTAAATAATGAATACTTTCACTTATCCTCCCAAGTATTTGAAACACTATTTGCCAGATATTTGAGGAAAACAGTTTTCACTGTGATAGATCACCTCACAATTTTTTGTACCTATCTCAAGCCGGTCATCTAAAGGTGTCCTGGATAAGTTAGGAGAGAGATCATACCAGGGGCCCAGCTCACTAGGGTCAGTGTGATACTGTCTGTATCAACTAATAATTTACTAACATCTTAAAATCACTTAATATAATTAATGTCTATGTCATAACACAGTTTTTGATCGATAAAATGGGCTATACCAGAGTTGGAAATAATCCTAGCAAAGATCCATGCAGTATAAAGGTGCCATGGTATAAATCATTCCTATGGCAACTTTGAAAAGATTAATATTTCCTCATCAAAAAGGAAGAAGGGGGTTGATAGATGTTCTTAGAGTGCATAATAAAGAGGTAAGAAACTTATAAAAAGGGGGGGGGGCTAGGTGGTACAGTGAATAGAGCATGAGCCCTGGAGTCAGGAGGATCTGAGTTCAAATCTGACCTCAGACAGTTGACACCCTTACTAGCCATGTAACTTTGGGCAAGTCACTCAACCCCAATTGTCCTCAAAAAAAGCAAAAAACAAATAAAAAAAACAATAAAAAACAAAACCTAAAACCAAAACCCTTAAAAAAAACCTTTTTGGAATAAGCAGATATCATTCACTGAACAATTTTAGAGGATTAAAACAGGTATATGCTATTGGATTTTTAGAATATAAGCAAAAGTATTTAACCTCCAGATCAAGCCTATGAAATAGCTCTGATCTCAGAGTAGAATGAAGACCCTTTTAGTGTACTCAGCAAAGAAGCATCAAATAGTGGCTTAAGCATACAGAATTGTTTAAAGAAGTATCCATGAATGGCAAATTAGCACAGAACCATAGTCACAAAAATAGAGACAGGTTATTCTTTAACAGATTTAAATTAGTGATCAAACATTTTATCTAGGAAATAGTAGAAACTGCAACATATCACTGCAGGTTGCAAAGTTTAGCATCTACCAAAAACCTATTCAGATACAACCCACATGTGGGTTATGGTAGTACACTTCAATAATTCCTACTATTAGGGGAGCCTAGGGCTTGCATGGGTCACTTGGGCTTGGGAGTTCTGAGTTTCAGCAGCAGGGCTAAGGTTGACTGGGTATCTACTCTAAGTAGGGTACTTATACTGTGAGGGCTAAAGTAGAAAGCTACCAGGTTGCCTAAGGAAGTATGAAGTGAGCCAGTTCAGAAAAAAAGGGTAGGTAAAAATTCAAAGCTTCCCTGTGGATCAATAGTGAGACAGGTCTGTGAGTGAACATGACACTTATAGTTTGGGAGAGCTAGGGATACCCAGTCTCAAAACAAACAAAACCAAAACAAACAAACAAACAAAATAACCCAAAAGATACAACCTAGTGCATAGAATTATACTTCAGGAACTTGATATCTTTTTATAAATTAACAGATGAGAAATGCCCATATGACAAATATATGCCTCCAAATATCCTTAAGAATGCAACCAAAATGGGCGAATAGGTGGTGCAGTGAATAGAGCACCAGCCCTGGAGTCAGGAGAACCTGAGTTCAAATCTGACCTCAGACACTTGACATACTTATTCGCTGTGTGAACTTGGGCAAGTTACTTAACCCCAATTGCACTTCCTTTCCCCCTCCAAAGGGGGGGAAAAAAGAATGCAACCAACAAACCATATTGCAACTGGGCCATCATCACAGATATACCTGTTGCCCAGAATCTCCCATATATAGGATTGATCCATATGTATTTCAAAACAACATTTTAACAGATATCATCAAACCAAATATTTACAACCTCTAATGCATAGGATCAACAGTTTACAAAATATGAGACATGGCAAGAGAAATCAAAATTTTGTTGGAACAAGATACATATCATAACATTATCTTATCTTCAACATTCTGAAATACACCAAAATGGAAGTGTAACACAATCATAGAGGATATTTGTATAGTGTTTTAAGGTTTAAAACCACTTTTTATTAGGTTATCTCGTTATATCTTTTCAACAATATTGTAAGGCATAGGCTACTATTTTTCCTATTTCAGAGGTTTGACAGGTTGATGTTTGCCCAGCATCACACAATAAGTGTGTCTTAGGAAGGATCTGAAACCAGCTATTTCTAACTATAAGTCCAGCCCTCTATTCACTATACAAGGGTTGAAGAAAAAAAAAAAGGCATGCCTATGTATGTAGCCTATAGGCAATTTGGGTATCAGGGCATAGGTATGATTGAAGGGTTTTTCTGTACTCATAGCTGATACCATATTCTACAAACCATTAAAATGGATTCCATGGAAAATTATGGAGACTTGGAAGATACTTTTTTGATTTTTCTTACTCTCTCACTTTAAACAAATTAGAAGTGTTGTTGCAATGTTTTTTTTTTTTACATTCTTTCATCTCTTTTCTTGTTCCACTTTATCCAACCTACTTCAGATCTTCATCTATTTTCCCCCAGATGATTGTAAATGAAGCGTTTCTGTTTTAAGTCTATACCTCCCTGATCCATCGTTCACATTATTTGATTAGTCTTCTTAATATAGTAAGATCATGTCACTCACTCTTTTACTCAAAAACATTCGATCCCCATTGTCTAGAAAAAAAAGTTTAGGGGCTGAGCCAAGATGGCAGCATAGAAGTATGAAAACTTCATGGGCTCCCCCCATAACCACCTCAAATATCTATAATGTATGACTCTAAACAAATTTTAGAGTTAAAGAACCTTCAAAGTGACAGAGAGAAACAAATATCCCACTGAAGACAGCCTGGCAGGTGGACAGAAAGGTTCATTGCAGTGCTGGGAGCCAAACCAAGCCCAGGGTGAGCTCACGGTTTTAGTCCCAGGTCAGACCCAACCAGGGGCTTCAGTGGATTTTGGGAGAGTGGATCACCAGCAGCAGTGACAATTTCTAGAATTATCAACCCATAAATGGCAAAGAAAAAGTGAGAGATCAGTGTAGAATTCTGTTGGAACTTGGTGGTGGTGGGGAATAGAGGAGCAGGTATAGCCCCTACCCCTGGAGATAGAAGTGGTGGAGGTACAGTGGCCCTGCAGCCACCTCCTTGTGGCTGCTTCAGAGCTCCTGGTCTGCAGATCATAAGGGGGTCAAGTGTATATTCAAAGGGTAATTGCTCTTGCTTTAACCTGCCTGGATCTGGATCATGGCCTTTGGTGGTGGTCATGAGGTGTGTGACCAGTGAGCCAGAGTTTATGGGGGCTGCAGAGACGGTGCCCTTCTAATAGTTTTGGCAACTGCAAAAACCCCAGTGATTTCTGACAAAGATCTCCCGTTTGGAAGCAGAGTTCTACTGTGGCAAGGAACTCAAAAGTCAAGCAATTGCGTGGCAACATGAGCAAGCAAAGGAAGCAAAGCAAGCACAACAATCCAACTTTAAATTCCTTTTTGGGGGACAAAAAGGATCAAAGCATGGAACTGGAGGAAGACAACGAAGTCAGAACTCCTGCACCAAAAGCTTCCAAGAAAAATATAAACTGGTTATAGGCCATGGAGGAGCTCAAGAAGGATTTTGAAAATCAAGTAAAAGAAGTGGAGGAAAAATTGGGAAGAAAAGTGAGAATGATGCAAGATAATCATGAAAAGAGAGTCAACAACCTGACTGAAGTAAATAGCACCGTAAAAATAGATGAACTCAAATGGCAAAAGAGGCCTAAAAAGCCAATGAGGAGAATAATGCCTTAAAAAGCTGAATTGGTCAGATGGAAAAGGAATTTAAAAAACTCACTGAAGTGAATAATTTCTTCAGAATTAGATTGGAGCAAATGGAAACTAATGACTTTATGAGAAATCAAGATACTATTAAATAGATCCAAACAAATGAAAAAATACAAGGCAATGTGAAATATCTCATTGGAAAAAAAACCACTGACCTGGAAAATAGATCCAGGAAAGATAATTTAAAAAATCATTGGACTACCTGAAAGTCATGATCAAAAAATAAACCTAGAAATAATTCTTCAAGAAATTCTCAAGGAAAATTGCCCTGATGTTTTAGAACCAGAGGGCAAAATAGAAATTGAAAGAATTCAATGATCACCTCTTGAAAAAGATCACAAAAAGAAAACTCCTAGGAATATTATAGCCAGGTTCTGGAGTTTCCAAATAAAGGAGAAAATATTACAAGCAGCCAAGAAGAAGCAATTTGAATATTGTGGAAACACAATTAGGATAACAGAAGATCTAGCAGCTTCTACCTTAAGGGATCGAAGGGCTTGGAATATGATATTCCAGAGGTCAAAGGAGCTAGCATTTAAAGCAAGAATCACCTACCCAGCAAAACTGAGTATCATGTTTCAGGGGAAAATATGGTTGTTCAATGAAATAGAGGACAAGCATTCTTGATGAAAAAACCAGAGTTGAATAGAAAATTTGACATTCAAATACAAAAAGCAAGAAAAACATGAGAAGGTAAACAGGGAAAATAAATCATAAGGAACTTATCAAAGTTGAACATACCTACATGGAAAAACAATAATTGTAACTTATGAAACTTTTCTCAGTATGAGGACAGTTGAAGGGAATATAAATATACATATGTATACATAAATATATATGTCTATATAGGAGGGTATGTGTGTGTATGAATACATATGTGAGTGTGTGTATATATTTGTACAGGTATACATACATAGGCAGAGGGCACAGGATCAATTGAATAGGAAAGGATGATATTTAAAAGGTGAAACTGAGAGGTGAGACAGGAATATAATGAGAGGAGATGGGGAGAGATAGAATGGGGTAAATTATCTCATATAGAAGAGCCAAGGGATAACTGTTGCAATGGAGGGGAAGAAGAGGAAGATAAAAGGGAATGGGTCAACCTTACTCTCACTGAATTTGGCTTAGGGAGGGAATGACATACACACTAAATTGAGTATCTTGCCCTCTCAGAGAATAGGGGGAAAGGGCATGAGAGGGTGGATGATGGAGGGGAGGCCAGGATGGGGGGAGGGTAGTTTGAAGCACACACTTTTGAAAAGGGACAGTGTCAAAATAGAGAATTGAACAATTGGGGGACAGGATAGGATGGAGGGAAATATGGTCAGTCTTTCACAATATATCCATTATGGAAAGGTTTTGTGTAACTACACATGCACAACCCATATTGAATTGCTTATCTTGCCAGTAAGCATGGGTGAGAATGGAGGAAGGGTAAGAATCTGGAATTCAAAGTTATAAAATCAAATGTTTTAAAAAATTATTATTATTATAATTTACATGCTACTGGGAAATAAAATACATGGACACTAGGGGAAAAAAAGAAAAAAAGAAAAAAATGTCACCTTTTTCCCTTCTGTTAGTTCCAATGAATATACATTTCTTAGGTATCTAGTCATTCTTCTAGGTACTGGGATAACAACTTTGAAAACAAATAAGTCCATGCCCTAGGGGAGCTTTAATTGTTTATTATTGGGGTGGGGAATAAAATAAAAACTCTTATTTCTGGCATGCATGACTTTCCAAAGCCAGTCTTCTACTTACTTTTCCCATCTAATGTCATAACTTCTTTTGTACCTCTTCATTTTAGCCAAATTGGATTCTTCTCTGTTCCTTATCTTGTGCTATTCTCCATTTTCTCCTAGTTCATGCTGTCCCCTAAGCTTGGAATGAACCCTATCCCTCATGATCCTGCCTCAATCTCTGTTGAAGTTATTTATATCAAAAATAATTCTGTTTACAAAGTCTTCCTTGATCACCCTCTTCTGCACTACCCAAATCGAAGGCAAATCTGTCTCCTCAAATTTTTCATAATATTCCCCTGGAACCTCTCTGACATTTCAATCTTCCATGTATTATTATAATAATTATGTGATTTTCTTTTTAAGCTCATTGACAGTTTTATATCTAGCACCTAGCACCTAACTGTGGTGTACATAGCAAGCTCTTTAAAGATATCAATTGAATTGACGTATATCTAGAATACATGAAAGGAAAATATTTTACCCTTTTATAATGGTGATGCAATTGGACCCCTTTGTATTGCCAAGTAAGCAGGTACTTAGCACTTAGTGATTGATCAAGCCTCTGTTGGGGAAACAGAAGGTATGAACTCCTGTTTCCTGTTGCTGACATAACAGGAAGGGGTTGGCTGAAACAGGAAGCTAATGCTGTGTGTATATAAGAAAAGTCCCAGAGAGACACAGTCAGAATTTCTTGGGGCCAGCATCTGTAGGCAGAGCAGATATAGAAGAGAGAAGCAAGAACTGAGCCAGAATATCCTGAGAACTTGTGGTGGTAGAGCTTCTTCTGAAATGGAGCCCAGGAGCCTAAGAGCCTTCTCCCTCCAGGCTGGATAAGGTGATTCTGATGTTTTTTAACAAGCTGCAGAAGACTGAGAAAGCACGACCGGGATGCAGGGACTTTGCCTGTTTGTGGCTTGGTTGAGCCTTGAATTCCTGGGAGCAGAAATTGTGAAGGATTTGAGATGGACTGGACCTTGTGAACTTCAGCGTGGAGTACGACCTATGCAGAGAGCTGGACAAGAAACTGGGAGCTGTCTGCCATTGAACCCATGTGACAGTCTGGTGAATCCAGGCGGAATCTCAAACCATGGAAGAGGATCTAGGGAATCTGAGAACAGTCCCCAAATCAAGATGAAAAGATCTTTTTGTGGCTGTTGCAGCAAGCCCCCCAACATACACAGGCTGGCTGGCAACACAGATTCTTAGATCTGCTTTTCTACAGGAAAGCAACTCAAAATGGGTTACCAATCTTGCTTTAATCAATCAAATATATCACTTATCTAGTTCAGGGGAAAAAGTCAGCACCCCAAACTTTAGAGTATACAGACAGAAGTTATAGGAAAACAGAAAAACATATCAAGCAGACAGGCCTCCAACTGTCTTGACCATTATATCCATACCTAGTCAGTTACCAGAGAGGGCAGCATCAGCATCTGGGTTTTCAAAGCCCAGGGCCTCTCAATGGCTGCCCAAAGTCTTATCTTGGTAAAGTCACACAGCACTTCTCAAGGTGAGCCCCAAAACAATGCCTCACATCAGGAATTATATAGCCTTCTCCAGGCACAGAGAATGTAACAACCCTCTTGACCCACTGCCCAATCACAAAGTATCTCCTGAAAAACAAGGCTCCCACCAGAAGCTCCAAGTGTACTTAACCTAGGGGCAGGGAAGATCTTAAAAGTTTACATTTCTATAACATTGGCTACTGAGTAATAATGAAATTGTAGTTTACTAGTGACCTAGGGGTGGAGGGTTTGTGTATTTTCTAATGATTTGTACTCAGTGATTAATGATACTTAGAAATTGATTGTTGAATAAGTGACTGATTGAGTTAATTTAGTGCACCCCATGAGTGGCAGACTTTGACTATTGTACTTTGAGATGATTGTTCTTTGTTGTAAATATTGTGACCACTTTGGTGAAAATTTTGTGGCCATTTTAATGATGAGCTGTTGTGAATACTATATTGTGATTTTCTGTGATAAGTTGTAATATTGCAAATGTTGTACCTCGATTTTCTGTGAATCCTTTCCTTTGATTTGTTATGGAATAAATAGAGTGCTCACTACAGTGTGTAATCAGAACCTTAAAAGCTGTTCACTCTAGCATTCTTCTGGAAAGCTGTTAGTGGATGGCTTTGCACCTTCATAAAACAAATCATCCATCAATACCTATGGATGAATGAATGATGCATAAAACCAGGTTTATAACCAAAACTATATACTAAAAGTTTCATTTCCAGCATTTTCACTAACTCCCTTTGTGACCTATAAGAGAAAGTTTATCTCTCACTGTCTTAACTTTAGTATTTGGAAAATGGGATTATTTTCCCGTTTCCCTACCCCCAGATAATAAGAATGATGAAAAAGTTTTGGTAATGTAATTTGAGGTTAACAAAAGTTAGATTTAGGTTGCAGAAACAATTTCCTATGAACTGAACAGGATTCTTCATTTCACAAAAAATACCTTTCCAAAAAAAGTGAGAATTTTTCAGGATGCTCCCAAACTAATGTTGAATTCCATGAGAGCCAAAAGGATAAAACTTCTGACTAGTTTAAAATTCCACACCATATTATATGAACTCTGAGAACCAACAAAGCTAGTTTTATCATCAAGATTATATTATAGTATTAGATTTAAAAAACTGTGTTCAATTTAAAGCAGAATTATTATTTTTCCCCTTTCTTTTTTTCTGTAGATAAATACATTGTATTTCAATATATCCATTATAAATTCTATTATGGTTTTCCATTACATATTTTGTGATTGCTTTAAAGATATCTTATATACATATGTGAGATGTATATTTTTGTGTGTATATCTATATTTGTAAATATATCTATATATGTATATGATATAAAGATATATGTTTTGTTCATCTACAAATATCTAGAGCCAAGCCCTCTAATTTCACTGTAAGTTAATGCTATTACAAGTTGCATTTTATAAAGTATTGGTTATCTAATATATTAAGAACATTCTAGAAACAGCAATATCCTAAAGATAAATATCTCTCACCTTTTCTTCTCTCACTTTCTCTCTCCATCTCTTTTTCTTTCTGTCTCTCTGTCTCTGTCTCTTTTTTTCAGGCAATTCTTACAATGTTGCCAGGGAAATGTACATATTGCAAAATTATCTGATGGAGAAAATATTGCAAAATTATTTCCATGACATTTTTCCAACTTAATTTGCCTTCTCTGACAAACCAATCAAACTTCTGTAAGTCATAATGAGACTGGATAGAAATAAGATAATTAGTTACTAATTCCTTTGTTTTCATTCATGCAAGTGTGAATACTGATTTATAATACCCTATCTTGTGTTTCTGCACATTATTGTGTAATTTCTTTAAGATTCCAAATTTAAATCCAGGAAATACAGGAGGAAAATATTTTTTTTAATTTATGTGTGTATGCATTCCTGTTGCTGTTATTTTATGTTCTTAAAATATCTAGAATCTTTAGAAGTAGTTCCTATCAATAGAGCTATGTGTAATTAATCTAAGATTAAAATTCTTCCATTGTCCTCAGGATTTTTAGGGTTGGTATGAAATATAATACAAAATTTGCAACTAGGTTGTATTAAAAAAAGCTGAATTGAAATTAAAAAAAATAATTGCTTGGGGGTAGGCACTGTAGAGAAATGGAAAGGAAACAAGATGTTTGAAGTCCTCAAAGAGCTAATAATTTAATGAGGAAGAGACACATGTCATAATAAGAACACTAATATGTTCCAAAATATGCAGAATCAGTGAGAACAGTCATAGGATTCATTGAGGAGAATAATTTAGGCTGGGTAAATCTATAGTATTTTTTTAAATTTAAATTTATCTATTTTAGTTTACAACATTCAGTTCCACAATCCCTTGAGTTTCAAATTTTCTCCCTGCCCCCCCACCCACCTCTTCCCCCAATGGCAGCATGGAATCAAATATAGGTTCTATAAATACCTTCATTTTGAAGATTAGTTATATTGTAAAGAAGGATTATAACCAATGGGGTGAACAATGAGAAAGAAGGGATAGGGGCGGCTAGGTGGCGCAGTGAGTAGAGTGCTGGCCCCAGAATCAGGAGGACCTGAGTTCAGATCCAGCCTCAGACATTTAACACACACACACACACACACACACACACACACACACACACAAAACCTAGCCCTGTAACCTTGGGCAAGTTACTTAACCCCAATTGCCCTCAAAAAAGCAAAAAAAAAAGGGGGGGGGATAAAATGAAACAAAACACAAACAAGAGAGAGAGAGTAAAGAGTTTACTTCAGTCTGCAAATTCTGTAGTTCTTTCTCTGGATGTGGATATCCCTTTCCATCATGAGTCTTTTGTAGTTGTTTTATAACTTTGTATTGCTGAGAGGAGCCCCATCCATCAAAGTTAGTCATCACACATACTATATGTCTGTAATTGTGTACAAAATTCTCCTGGTTGTGCTCTCTTCACTCAGCATCAGTTTATATAAGTCTCTCCAAGTTATTATGTCTGTTTGTTTCTCATTTCTTTTAGCACAATAGTGCTATTACAATCATATACCATTACATTCATATATCACAACTTGTTTAGCCGTTCCCCAATTGATGGGCATCCTCTTGATTTCCAATTCTTTCATACCACAAAGAGAGCTGCTATAAATATTTTTGTACATAGAGGTCCTTTTCCCACTTCTATAATTTCTTTAGGATACAGCCCTAGAAGTGGTATTTGCTGGGTCAAAGGGTATGCACACTTTTATAGCCCTTTGGTATAGTTCCAATTTGCTCTCCAGAATGGTTGGATTAGTTCACAACTCCACCAACAATGCATTACTGCTCCAATTTTTCCACATCCTCTCCAGCATTTATCATTTTCCTCTTTTGTCATCTTAGCCAATCTGACATGTGAGATGCATTACCTCAGAGTTGTTTTGATTTGCATTTCTTTAATCAATAGTGATTTAGAGCATTTTTTCATATGCTTATAGATACCTTTAATTTCTTCCTCTGAAAACTACCTGTTCATATCCTTTGACCATTTATCAACTGGGGAATGACTTATATTCTTATAGATTTGACTCAGTTCTCTGTATATTTTAGAAATGAGGCCTTTACTGGAAATACTGGTTGTAAAAATTCTTTCTCAAGTTTCTTCTCCCCTGCTAATCTTGGTTACATTGACTTTATTTGTACAAAAACAATGTAATCAATATTATCCATTTTGCATTTGTAATGCTTTTTAACTCTTGTTTTGTCATAAAATCTTCCCTTCTCCATTAATATGACAGGTAAAAAATTTCTTGCTCTCCCGGATTGCTTACAGTACCAGCTTTTATACCTAGATCATGAACCCATTGAGACTTGATTTTTGTATACAGGGTAAGATATTCATCTATACCCAGTTTCTTCCATACTATTTTCCAGTTTTCCCAGCAGCTTTTGTCAAATAGTGAGTTCTTATCCAAGAACCTGGGGTCTTTGGCTTTATCAAATCGTAGATTGCTATAGTCATTGACTGCTGTGTCTTGTGTACTTAATCTATTCCACTGATCCACTACTCTATTCCTCAGGCAGTACCAAGTAGTTTTGATGACTGCTGTTTTATAATACAGGTTCAAATATGGTATGGCTAGGCCACCTTCTCTAGCATTTCTTTTTAAAATTCCCTTGATATTCTGTAGCTTTTGTTCTTCCATATGAATTTTGTTACTATTTTTTCTAGCTCTGTAAAATAATTTTTTAGTAGATTGATTGGTATGGTACTAAATATGTAAACTAATTTAGGTAAAACTTATTATTTTTATCATATTAGCTTGACCTAGCCATGAGTAACTGAAGTTTTCCCAATTATTTAGATGTGACTTTATTTGTGTGAAAAGTGTTTTGCACTTTTGTTCATATAGGTCCTGGGTTTGTTTCGGCAGGTTGATTCCCAAATATTTTACAAAGTCTACAGAAATTTTATATGAAATTTCTATTTCTATTGTTTATTGTTGGATTTCATTAGAAATATATAGGAATCCCAAGGATTTATATGGGTTTATTTTATATCCTGTGGGGTGGCTAGGTGGCACATTGAGTAAAGCACTGGCCCTGGAGTCAGGAGGACCTGGGTTCAGATCTGGCCTCAGACACTTAACACACACACACACACACACACACACACACAACCCAATCGTGTAATTTTGGGCAAGTTACTTAATCCCAATTGCCCTCCAAAAGGCAAAAAAAATATATATGTGCTTTATATCCTGCAACTTTGCTAAATTTATTTATTTCATTTAGTTTTTTTTAAATTTTTTTTGGTCTTTATTAATTTGTTTGTTTACTATTAGTTTACAAGATTCAGTTTCACAGTTCCTTGAGTTTCAAATTTTCTCTCCCTCCCTCCCCTCTCCCCCCATGACAGCATACAATCAAGTATAGGATCTGCAAATATTTTCACATTATTGCTTTAACATTATTACTTTCACTTAGAGAAATGCAAATCAAAACAACTCTGAGGTACCACATCTCACCAGTCAGATTGACTAAGATAACAAAACAGGAAAATGACAAATGTTGGAGAGGATGTGGAAAAATTGGAACACTAATGCATTGCTGGTGGAGTTGTGAACTGATCCAACCATTCTGGAGAGCAATCTGGAATTATATCCAAACGGCTATAAATAATTTCATACACTTTGACCCAGCAATACCATTTCTAGGGTTGTATCCCAAAGAGATCACAGAAGTGGGAAGAAGACCCATATGTACAAAAATATTTATAGCAGCTCTTTTTGTGGTGTCAAAGAATTGGAAACTAAGAGGGTGCCCATAAATTGGGGAATAGCTGAACAAGTTGAACAAGTTGGTATATGAATGTCTATTTTCATTGGAAATTGGTCTATAATTTTCTTTCTCTGTCTTGTCTCTTCCCAATTAGGTATCAGTGCAATATTTGTGTCATGAAAATAATTTGATAGGACTCCTTCTTCTATAATTTCCCCAAATAGTTTGTAGAATATTGGAATCAATTTTTCTTTAAATGTTTCATAGAATTCTCTAGTAAATTTATCTGACCATGGAGATTTTTGCTAGGGAGTTCATTGATGGCTTGTTCAATTTCTTTCTCTGAATTGGGAAAAGAATTTTACTTCCTCCTTAGTTAATCTGGGCAACTTATATTTTTGTAAATATTGATTCATTTCATAAAGACTGTCAAATTTGTGGGCATACAATTGGGCAAAATAATTACTAATTTTTGTTTTAATTTCTTCTTCATTGGAGGTAGATTCACCCTTTTCATTTTTAATATTTGTAATTTGGTTTTCTTCTTCCTTTTTTCATATTGACTAAAGGTCTATCAATTTTATTGTTTTTTTTTATAAAACCAGATCTTACTTTTATTAATTAATTAGTTTTCTTAATTTCTATTTATTAATCTCTCTTTTGGTTTTCAGTAATTCTAATTAGGAATTTTCAATTTGTTCTTTTTCTAGCTTTTTCAGTTGTATGCCCAATTTATTGATTTCCATTTTATCTATTTTATTCATGTATGCATTCAGAGATATAAAATTTCTCCTAAGAACTGCTTTTGATACATCCTACAAGTCTTGGTATGTTGTCTCACTATTGACATTCTCTTGAATGAAATTACTGATTGTTTCTATAATTTCTTGTTTGACACACTCATTCTTTAGGATTAAACTGTTTAGTTTATAATTAGTTATTACTCTATCCTTCCATGGTCCTTTATTGCATATAATTCTTATTGTATCATGATCTGAAAAGGATGCATTTAATATTTCTGCCCTTCTGCCCTGAATTGTGAGATTTTTATGCCCTCGTACATGGTCAGTTTTTGTGTATGTGCCACGGACTGCTGAGAAGATATGCTCCTTTTTATCCCCATTCAATTTTCTCCAGAGTCTATCGTATCTATGTTCTCTAAAATTCTATTTACTTCCTTAACTTCTTTCTTGTTTATTTTGACGTTAGATTTATCAGGGGCAGAGAGTGGGAGATTGAGGACCCCCACTAGTATAGTTTTGCTACCTATTTCTTCCTCCAACTCCCTTAACTTCTCTAGGAATTTAGATGCTATACCGCTTGGTGCATATATGTTTAGTAATGATATTGCTTCATTTTCTTTGGTGCCTTTTAGCAGGATATAGTTTCCTTAATTATCTATTTTAATTAGCTCTATTTTTGCTTTTGCTTTATCTGAGATAAGGATTACTACTCTTCCGGGAGCCGCTTAGTTCTCAGCACTGAGTGTGATCAGAGACATGACAGAGAATGAACCAGTCCATGTGAGTAGTTCAAGACAGAACTCTGTTTATTGATTATTTGAATGAAGTTTCTATAGAGCAAAGAGACAATAAAGAAATGTAACTCTAATTTTCTTGTCATTATTAGGAGGTTTAGGTTGTCTGTATGTGACAGAATGTTTCTAATCTAATAAGGATTTAACACTTTTTGGCTAGAATCTTAGAACATGGCAGAGCCATTGATCTCAGCACTCAGGTAACTTCTTTTAAATGCAGCTGCATCAGAAAGCACAATCCAAGAGCCAGCTTCAAAAGTTACACCACAGGGGATCCTCTGGAACCAGCTTATCAAGAATTTATCTGAGTCCTGCACCAAGCTTTTTTGGCTTTTTTTTTTTTACTTTATATGAAGCATAATATATTTTACTCTAGGCTTTTACCTTTACCTTCTGTGTATACCCCTGTTTCAAATGTGTTTCTTGTAAGCAGCTATTGTAGGATTATGATTTTTAATACATTCTGACATATGCCTCCCTTTTATGGGAGAGTTCTTTCCATTCACATTAACACTTATGATTACTATCTGTATCTTTTCCTCCATACTATTCCCTCTCCTGTTTATGCTTTCACTTCTCTCTTCCCTCTTCCCCTCCTTAAAAGTTTACCTTTTGACTGCCACCTCCCTCTGTATTTCCTCCCGATGAACCTCGCCTCTCTTTTTCTACTCTCTCCCCTTACTACCTTTTTCTTCCCTTCTAACCCCCCCCTTTTCCCCTCTTCCCCCTCCTACTGCCTGTAGGGTACGATAGATTTTTATACTTAATGTAGCATGTTATTTCCTTTTTGAACCAAGATTGATGAGAATAAATCTCACAAAATGTTTCTCTCCCTCCCCTCTTTCCCTCTATTATAAGTTTTATGTCTCTTCATGATAGAATCCTATACTTAACTGATTATGTTATTCCCTCCTTCCAACAAAACCAATGAGGGTGAAGGTCATATAATGTTCATCTCCCTCCTTTTTTTCCTGTACTATAATATGATTTTATGCCTTTTTGTGTGGAATAATTTACCCTCTTCTGCCTCCTCCTTTCCTCTTCTCCCATTACAGTCCCTCTGCACCCCTTAATAAGGGGTTTTTTAATAATCTTTTTAGTTAATATATACCCACACCCTCTATCTAGATCCCTTTTAAATGTCATGATAAGTATGCAATTCTCAATATTGAAAGGTATCAGCTTTCCATGTAGGGATGTAAACAGCTTATTCTTATTAAATAACAAGGTGTGTGTGTGTGTGTGTGTGTGTGTGTGTGTGTGTGTGTGTGTGTTCCCTGTTTACCTTTCTATTTCTCTCTTCAGTCTTGTAATTGGAGATCAAATTTTCCAATGAGCTCTGAATTTTTCATCAGGAAGGTCTGGGAGTCCCTTATTTCTTTTTTTTTAATAAAATAAATTTTATTATAAAGGATTGACTTGACAAGTGAGGCAACCCCTATCGCTGCAACTTAAAACTATGGAGTGGGGGAAGCAGCATGAAGTGAAGTTGACCAAAAACATTTATTCAGACAATGCTTCATTTTACCTTCTCCCTGTTTTCTCTTTTCCTTTAGGTCAGAGCTTACCATTATCCTATCCATTTCTAAAAAAGATAGATATAAGAATCAGTTCAATTTAGGTATCAGGATTTTCTAACATCCATCCTTAAGCTCTGGAGCACCACAGAGTACATCCACCACTTCCTTTCTAGGGGACACTTGTACATTCCTCTCCCTCAGGGAGAATATTGGTTTGAGATGCAAGTATGGGCATCATTCCTGGTGGGGTTCCACTCTGTTCCTTAAGGTGGCCTTGATATAGCCTTCGAAGACAGGCCAGCTTTCTCTCAGGTGGCTGCTGCCAATTGTACCATGGATACCAGCAGGTACCTACAGGTAGGCCAGAAGCCACTGGGGTACAGCCTACATCTCCATGGGAGTTGCTGAAATCAGCATCCTGTGGCTGGACCAATGGGATGTGGTAACTGAGAAAACCATGGTCCCAGCATTCAGGATAGCCTCTATCAGCTTCTTATGCTGCTTCATACAGACACCTGTGTATGGGGCATGAAGATGACTCCTGTGTGAGCACAGACAAACTGTTCCAAGAGCTTCACATTTCTAAAGTCCACATGGAGCTTCTGATCACAGCAGATAGGGCAAGGGTCTCCACTAACTTTGTTCCCTTGAATGCATGTCTTATGGGTTTGCTGTGGTGGGATACCACCTTTGTGGTTTCATTGATAGCCCAGACTAGACGGGAGCCATATTGAGCCATGTATTCTTCAGTTTCCAGATATTCCCAAGGGGCATCCTGAAAAAAGGATACAGGAATGGAATATTCTTCCTCAGGGGGTGGCTTGGTGCATAGAGCCCAGGGAGTAGCCGGCACCCAGTGAACTCCTCTGACAAGTGTGAGGCCCTAGAGCTGTCTAAGCAGAAGAGTTAGGAAAGAGGTTGCCATCTTGGTATATGGCTAAGGGAGGAGAGGGGCTGGGAGACCCTTATTTCACTGAATGACCATTTCCTTGCCAGAAAGTTTATGCTAAGTTTTGCTGGATAGTTGATCCTTGGTTGTAGCCTGAGCTCTTTTGCCTTACAAAATATCATATTTTCATTCCCTCTGATCTTTCAAAGTAGAAACTGCTAGGTCCTGTATAATCCTGACTGTAGTTCTGCTATATTTGGATTGTTTCTTTCTGTCTGCTTGCAGTATTTTCTCCTTTACCTGATAATTCTGGAATTTTGCTACAATATTTCTCATAGTTTTCAATTTGGGATCTTTTTCAGGAGATGTTCGGTGGATTCTTTGATAAATATTTAACCCTCTGGTTCTAGGAACTCAGGGCAGTTTTCTTTGATGATTCCTTGGAAGATGTTGTCTAGGCTCGTTTTTTTCATCATGACTTTCTGATAGGCCAATAATTCTTAGACTATCTCTCCTGTATCTGTTCTCCAGGTCAGTTATTTTGCCAATGAGATATTTTACATTTTTTTCAAAGTTTTCATTCTTTATGTTTTGTTTGACTGATTCTTTTTTAAAATTTTTTTATTAATTTGTTTGTTTCCTTTTAGTTTACAGGATTCAATTACACAATTCCTTGAATTTCACATTTTGTCCCTCTCCCTCCCCTCCCCTCCCCCCCATGGCAGCTTATAGTCAAGTAGAGGATATGTAAATATTTTCACATTATACATTAGTCAGGTTATAAGGACGGATTGTACCAGCTGGAATGAAAAATGGTAAAGAGGGCATAAAGCCAAATAAGAGAAGGAAAAAGATCAGGTATTTTGCTTCCATGTGCATATAAACTTAGTTCTTTCTAGTTCTTTCTCTGGATGCACATATTTCTCTCCATCATAAGTCTTTTGGGATTGACTTATATCAATCACTGCATTGCTGAGAAGAGTCCAATCTATCAAAGTTGGTCATCACACATATGTTGTGTCTGTAATTGCGTACAAATTTCTCTTGGTTCTACTCTTCTCACTCAGCATCAGTTCTTTTAAGCCTCTCCAGGTAAATATGAAGACTGTAGGCTCCTCATTTCTTATAGCACAATAGTGTTCCATAACACCCATATACCACAACTTGTTCAGCCATTCCCCCATTGATGGGCACCCCCTTAATTTCCAATTCTTTGCTACCACAAAAAGAGCTGCTATAAACATTTTTGTACATATGGGTCTTTCTCCCATTTCTATGATCTCTTTGGGATATAACCCTAGGAGTGGTATTGCTGGATCAAAGGATATGAAAGTATTTATAGCCCTTTGGGCATAATTCCAGATTGATCTCCAGAAAGGTTGGATCAGTTCACAACTCCACCAACAATGCATTAGTCTTCCAGTTTGCCCACATCCTCTCCAGCATTTGTCATTTTCCTGTTTTGTCATCTTAGCCAATCTGACTGGTAAGATGTGGTACCTCAGAGTTGTTTTGATTTGCATTTCTCTAATCAATAGTGAATTAGAGCATTTCTTCATGTGCTTATAGATAGCTTTAATTTCTTTCTCTGAAAACTGCCTGTTCATATCCTTTGACAATTTATCAATTGGGGAATGACTTGTATTCTTATAAATTTGGCTTAATTCTCTGTATATTTTAGAAACGAGTCCTTTGTCAGAAACATAGGATGTAAAGATTCTTTCCCAATTTTCCACCTCCCTCTTAATCTTGGTTATATTGGCTTTGTACAGAAACTTTTCAATTTCATGTAGTCAAAATTACCAATTTTACATTTTATAATGTTCTCTAATTCTTGTTTAGTCATAAAGTCTTTCCCTCTCCACAAGTCTGATAGGTAAACTATTCCTTGTTTTAGGAGACTGCTTACAGTATCAACCTTCACACCTAGATCATGCACCCATTTAGACTTGATTTTGGTATATGGAGTTAGCTAATGGTCTATGCCCAATTTCTGCCATACTATATTCCAGTTTTCCCAGCAGTTTTTGTCAAATAGTGACTTCTTATCCCAAAAACCTGGGTCTGGAGGTTTATCAAACAATACATTACTATAGTCATTGACTTCTGAATCTCGTGTGCCTAATCTATTCCATTGATCCACTCCTCTATTCCTCAGCCAGTACCGAGTAGTTTTGATGACTGCTGCTTTATAATATAGATTGAAATCTGTTATAGCTAGTCCACCTTCCCTAGCATTTCTTTTCATTAATTCCCTTGATATTCTGGAACGTTTATTCTTCCAAATGAATTTTGTTACCATTTTTTCTAGCTCTATAAAGTAGTTTTTTTTTGGTAAATTAATTGGTATGGCACTAAACATATAATTTAATTTAGTTAAAATTGTCATTTTTATTATATTAGCTCGACCCAGCCATGAGCAATTGATATTTTTCCAATTAGTTAGATCTGACTTTATTTGTGTGAAAAGTGTTTTGTAGTTATGATCATACAGGTCCTGGGTTTGTTTTGGCAGGTAGATTCCCAAATATTTTATAACGTCTACAGTAACTTTAAATGCGATTTCTCTTTCTCGCTGTTGAATTTTATTGGAAATATGTAGGAATGCCGAGGATTTATGTGGGTTTATTTTATATCCTGCAACTTTGCCAAATTTATTTATTGTCTCAAGTAGTTTTTTTTTTTTTTACTTTATTCTCTAGGATTCTCTAAGTATATCATCATATCATCTGCAAAGAGTGATAGCTCGGTCTCTTCTTTGCCTAACTTGATTCCTTTGATTTCTTTTTCTTCTCTAATTGCTACTGATAACATTTCTAGTACCAAATTGAATAGGAGGGGTGATAGTGGACACCCTTGTTTCACCCCTGATCTTATGGGAAATACTTGTAGCTTCTCCCATTACATATAATACTTGCTGATGGCTTTAAATAGATGCTACCTATTATTTTAAGGAAGGCTCCATTTATTCCTCTACTTTCTAATGTTTTTAATAGGAATGGATATTGTATTTTGTCAAAAGCCTTTTCTGCATCTATTGAGATGATCATGTGGTTTCTGCTAGTTTTATTGTGGATATGATCAATTATACTGATGGTTTTCCTAATATTAAACCATCCTTGCATTCCTGGAATAAATCCTACCTGATCAAAGTGTATTATTCTTGAGATAAGTTGCTGTAATCTTTTTTCTAGTATTTTATTTAGAATTTTTGCATCTATATTCACGAAGGAGATTGGTCTACAATTTTCTTTCTCTGTTTTATCTCTTCCTGATTTAGGTATCAGTACCATATTTGTGTCATAAAAAGAATTTGGTAGGACTCCTTCTTCACTAATTTTCCCAAATAGTTTGTAGAGTATTGGAATCAATTGTTCTTTAAATGTTTGATAGAATTCACTAGTGAATCCATCTGGCCCTAGGGAGCTGACTGATGGCTTGTTCAATTTCTTTTTTTGAGATGGGATTATTTAAGTAATTTACTTCCTCTTCAGTTAATCTGGACAACTTGTATGTTTGTAAATATTCATCCATTTCCCTAAGATTGTCAAATTTATGTGCATACAATTGGGAAAAATAATTCCTAATTATTGTTTTGATTTCCTCTTCATTGGAGGTAGATTCACCCTTTTCATTTTTGATACTCATAATTTGGTTTTCTTCTTTCTTTTTTTTTATCATATTGACTATGGGTCTATCAATTTTGTTGTTTTTTTCATAAAACCAGCTCTTGGTTTTATTTATTAATTCAATAGTTTTCTTAATTTCAATTTTATTAATCTCTCCTTTTGTTTTCACTATTTCTAATTGAGTATTTAATTGGGGATTTTGAATTTGTTCTTTTTCATGTTTTTAAATTGCATGCCCAATTTGTTGAGCTCCCTTTTCTCTAATTTAATCATGTATGCACTCAGGGATATAAAACTTCCCCTAAGAACTGCCTTTAATGCATCCCACAGATTTTGGTATGTTGTCTCATTATTATCATTCTCTTGAATGAAATTACTGATTGCTTCTATAATTTCTTGTTTGACCCACTCATTCCTTAGGATTAAATTGTTTAATTTCCAATTAGTTTTTAGTCTGTCTTTCCCTGGCCCTTTATTGAATATAATTTTTATTGCATCATGATCTGAGAAGGATGCATTTAATATTTCTGCCTTACTGCATAGAATTGTGAGGTTTTTATGCCCTAGAACATGGTCAATTTTTGAGCATGTGCCATGAACCTCTGGGAAGAAAGTATATTCCTTTTTATCCCCATTCAGTTTTCTCCAGAGATCTATTATACCTATCCTCTAAAATCCTGTTCACCTCCTTAACTTCTTTCTTGTTTATTTTGAGGTTGGATTTATCAAGTTCAGAGAGGGGGAGATTAAGGTCTCCCACTAGATTAGTTTTGCTATCTATTTCTTCCTCTAATTCCTTTACCTTCTCTTCTAGGAATTTGGATGCTACACCACTTGGTGCATATATGTTAAGTAATGATGTTGATTCATTCTTAATGGTGCCTTTTAACAGGATATAGCTTCCTTCCTTATCTCTTTTAATTAGGTCAATTTTTGCTTTTGCTTTATCTGAGACAAGGATTGCTACCCCTGCTTTTTTTTACTTTACCTGAGGCATGATATATTTTATTCCAACCTTTTACCTTTACCTTGTGTGTATCCTTCTGTTTCAGATGTGTTTCTTTAAACAGCATATTGTAGGATTATGATTTCTAATCCATTCTGCTATCCGTCTCCATTTTATGGGAGAGTTCATTCCATTCACATTTACAGTTATGATTGTTATCTGTTTCTTTCCCCCCATCCTATTCCTGCCCCTGTTAATGTTCTTATTTTCCCTCCCTTCTTCCTTCCCCCCCTTAATAGTTTTCCTTTTGACCACCACCTCCCTCAATGTTCCCTTTTCAGCCCCCCTCCCTTTTCCTCCCCTTTCCCCTTACTACTTCCCTCCCTACAAACCACTCCCACCCCCCTTTCATAACCTTTTCCCCCTCCTACTGCCTATAGGATATTTTTATACTTAATGAAGTATGCTATTTCTTCTTCACATCAAAAGTGACAGGAACAAATCTCATGCTAATCTTCTCTCCCTCCCCTCTTTCCCTCTAAAATGATACTTTTTGCATTTCTTCTCCATAGAGTCATATGCTTAACTGGTTGTTATTCCCTCCTTGTACCAGAACCAATGAGGGAAAAGCTCATATGCTTCCCAACTCCCTCCCTTTTTTTCCTCTGCTATACAGTTTTTATGGCTCTATGAGTGGCATAATTTCCACTTTTCCACTTCAACCATTCCCTTTCTTCCATTGCAGTCCCTTTGTAGCCCTTAAGATATTTTTAAAACATCATTTTGTGTATTTTATAGTAATACCCTCTACTTGTCTATAACCAGTTTGCTCTTATCAAATAGCAGGGTGTGTGTGTGTGTTCTCCTTGTTTACCTTTCTAAGTCACTGTTGCATCTCGTAATTGGAGGTTGAATTTTCCACTGAGTTCTGGCTTTTTTATCAAGAAGGTCTGGAACTCTGTTATATCATTGAATGACCATCTCTTTGTCTGGAAGAATATGTTCAGTCTCACTGGGTATGTGATCCTTGGTTGTAACCCGAGCTCTTTTGCCTTCTGGAAAATTGTATTCCACTGCCTCCGATCTTTCAGTGTAGAGGCTGACAAATCATGTGCAATCTTCACTGTGGATCCTAGATATTTGAATTATTTCTTTCTGGCCGCTTGAAGTATTTTCTCTTTTATCTGGTAGTTCTGGAGTTTGGCCACAACATTTCCAGGACTTTTCAGTTTGGGATCTCTTTCAGGAGGTGTCTGGCGGATTCTCTCGATTTCTACTTTACCCTCAGGTTCTAGTATCTCAGGGCAGTTTTCCATAATGAGCTCTTGGAGAATGTTGTCCAGGCTCATTTTTTCCTCATAATTTTCTGTTAGGCCTATGATTCTCAGATTATCTCGCCTGGATCTGTTTTCAAGGTCAGTTATTTTTTCTTTGAGGTATTTTACCTCTTTTTCTAATTTTTCATTCTTGTTGTTTTGCTTGGCTAATTCTTGGTTCCTCATAGAGTTATTTGTTTCCATTTGGTTAATTCTGGTTTAGCAAATCATTTTCCTTGGTTAATTTTTAAATCTCCTTTTCCATATCATACACTTTTCTTTTTAGAGAGATGCTTTCCCCATTATAATGTTTTTCTAATTCTGCTATTTTCGTTTTGAGAGAATTATTCATTTTGTTTTTTATCTCTCTCATTTTGTTTTCAAAGTTCCTTTTGATCTTATCTAGGAGAGGCTTCTGTGCTTGGGACCCTTTCCCTGTTGAAGTTTCAGCTTTGGGTGTGGAGTCCACATTGTCTCCTTCTGAGGTTGGTTCCTCCCTCTGAGGATAGTAGGACTCCAGAGTCTTTGTCTTTGTAGTCTGCTTTCTACCCATTTTGAGGCAGGGTCTTAGCCACACCCTTCGTCTAGGATCCCAAGCCTTTACTGTAGAGGGTTTTGCTCTGGGGCAAGAATTACTATGTTTTCAGGGTCAGAGGGGGGGTTTGGAGAAAGTGAGGTTCACTCTGTCATCCTAGTCTTTGGAGGTCCTTAAAGGGGCTTTTTCAAAAAATTTCTGGGCTATGAAGTAGTTGTCCCAGGAGTGTTTGCTGTCCATGACAGGGATCCCTGTATTTGCTTCTTACCTTGCTCTTTCCAGTCCCAGCCCTTTGGTGATAGGCCTGGTAGTGGCCCTTGTGGTTGGTGGGAAGACTTGCCCTCCGAGTTGATCAGGCCCCTTCTGGGCTGCCTCTGCCGGCAGCACAGCGCCTTCCTGACCTGCCCCTGCATCTGCCAGCTGCGCCGCACCTTCTTGGCCTCTTATTTGACTGATTCTTAATGCCTCATAGAGTCATTGACTTTGATTGGACTGATTCTAATTTTTAGTGAATTATTTTCCTCAGCTAATTTTTGAAGCTCCTCTTCCATATGTTCAGTTTTCATTTTTAGGAATTTATTTTCTCCAGTTAGGTTTTTTTTTTTTTAGTACTTTATTAACTTCTGATTTACATCATTCATTTCTGCCAGATTTTGAGGTACAAATTTTCTCCCTTTTTTCCCCTACCCACCACCCCCAAATAGCTGTCCCACAGGATATCCCCTCCTCCTCTGCTCTCTCCCATATTTTCTCCCATACCCCTTTCGACTTTTCCAGTGGATCTCTATGCCCCAGTGCCAGTATATCTTATTTCCCAATTACATGTAAAATATTATTAATAATAGTATACACACACACACACTTATATATATATATATATATATATATATATATA
>NW_027185799.1:19447861-19529121 GCF_028583685.1 Petaurus breviceps papuanus
CCTGGATCTGTTTTCAAGGTCAGTTATTTTTTCTTTGAGGTATTTTACCTCTTTTTCTAATTTTTCATTCTTGTTGTTTTGCTTGGCTAATTCTTGGTTCCTCATAGAGTTATTTGTTTCCATTTGGTTAATTCTGGTTTAGCAAATCATTTTCCTTGGTTAATTTTTAAATCTCCTTTTCCATATCATACACTTTTCTTTTTAGAGAGATGCTTTCCCCATTATAATGTTTTTCTAATTCTGCTATTTTCGTTTTGAGAGAATTATTCATTTTGTCTTTTATCTCTCTCATTTTGTTTTCAAAGTTCCTTTTGATCTTATCTAGGAGAGGCTTCTGTGCTTGGGACCCTTTCCCTGTTGAAGTTTCAGCTTTGGGTGTGGAGTCCACATTGTCTCCTTCTGAGGTTGGTTCCTCCCTCTGAGGATAGTAGGACTCCAGAGTCTTTGTCTTTGTAGTCTGCTTTCTACCCATTTTGAGGCAGGGTCTTAGCCACACCCTTCGTCTAGGATCCCAAGCCTTTACTGTAGAGGGTTTTGCTCTGGGGCAAGAATTACTATGTTTTCAGGGTCAGAGGGGGGGTTTGGAGAAAGTGAGGTTCACTCTGTCATCCTAGTCTTTGGAGGTCCTGAAAGGGGCTTTTTCAAAAAATTTCTGGGCTATGAAGTAGTTGTCCCAGGAGTGTTTGCTGTCCATGACAGGGATCCCTGTATTTGCTTCTTACCTTGCTCTTTCCAGTCCCAGCCCTTTGGTGATAGGCCTGGTAGTGGCCCTTGTGGTTGGTGGGAAGACTTGCCCTCCGAGTTGATCAGGCCCCTTCTGGGCTGCCTCTGCCGGCAGCACAGCGCCTTCCTGACCTGCCCCTGCATCTGCCAGCTGCGCCGCACCTTCTTGGCCTCTTATTTGACTGATTCTTAATGCCTCATAGAGTCATTGACTTTGATTGGACTGATTCTAATTTTTAGTGAATTATTTTCCTCAGCTAATTTTTGAAGCTCCTCTTCCATATGTTCAGTTTTCATTTTTAGGAATTTATTTTCTCCAGTTAGGTTTTTTTTTTTTTAGTACTTTATTAACTTCTGATTTACATCATTCATTTCTGCCAGATTTTGAGGTACAAATTTTCTCCCTTTTTTCCCCTACCCACCACCCCCAAATAGCTGTCCCACAGGATATCCCCTCCTCCTCTGCTCTCTCCCATATTTTCTCCCATACCCCTTTCGACTTTTCCAGTGGATCTCTATGCCCCAGTGCCAGTATATCTTATTTCCCAATTACATGTAAAATATTATTAATAATAGTATACACACACACACACACACACATATATATATATATATATATATTTGAGTATTTTATTTTAAAACTTTGAATTCCAGATTCATTCATTTCCTCCCTTGTCTCCCACACTTACTAGGAAGATGAGCAGTTCAGTATAGGTTGGACATGTGTGGCTAATATAAAACAATAACATGGTAGATACATTGTAAAAGACTGACTATATTTCCCTCCCTCCTATCCCCACCTCCCAGTTGTATTCTCTACTTTTATCCCATTCCTTTTGAAAAGTGGGTTCTCCCAACTTCCCTCCCCCCCAGCCTGCCCTCACTTCCATCATTCCCCCTCTCATCCCCTTCCCCCCACTCTCCTGTAGGGTGAGATACCCTATTTAGTGGGTATTTCATTCCCTCCCCGAGCCAAATTCAGTGAGAAAAACGTTGACCCATTCCCTTTTGCCTTCCTATTCTTCCCCTCCATTGTAACCATTTTCTTTGCCTCTTCTATATGAGATAGTTTACCCCATTCTGTCTTTCCCCATCTCCTGTCATTATATTCCTCTCTCACCTCTTAATTTCACCTTTGAAGTATCATCCCTTCCTGTTAAATTTGTCCTTTGCCCTCTATCTATGTATACCTGTAAACATATATACACAAATTCACATATGTATTCATATGCCCATATACCCTCATATGTAGACATATATATATATTTCTATTCCCTTCAACTACTGAGAAAAGTTTCATCATTTACAATGATTGTTTTTCCATGTAGGAATGTTAATAGTTCAATTCTGATAAATTCCTTATGATTTCTTTTCCCTGTTTACCTTCTTATGCTTCTCTTGCTTCTTGTATCTGAATGTCAAATTTTCTGTTCAACTCTATTTTTTTCAGCAAGAATGCTTGACAATCCTCTCTTCCACCGAATAACGATATTTTCCCCTGAAACATGATACTCAGTTTTGCTGGGTAGGTGACTCTTGGTTTTAATCCCAGCTCTTTGACCTCCAGAATATCATATTCCAAGCCCTTTGATACCTCAATGTAGAAGCTGCCAGATCCTGGGTTATGCTGACTGTATTTCCACCATATTCAAATTGTTTCTTCCTGGCTGCTTGTAATATTCTCTCCTTAATCTGGGAATTCCAGGACCTGGCTATAATATTCCTAGGAGTTTTCTTTTTGGTATCTTTTTCAGGAGGGGAGAGCAGTTAGGGGTTACTTCACCATCTTAGTCCCTGGAAGTTCAGGTAAGTGATTTTTAAATTTCCATGATGTCGGTTGATAGCCTGAGGAGAAGCTTCTGTCACTGCTGTGGGCCCTGCACTTGTCTCTTACCCATCTCCAACAGATTCCCACATTTTGTGGTGATTGGTCTAGTTATTGTCTCTTTGGTTAGTAAATCAGCTTACCTATGCTTGCTTTGGCTTTGTGCTGATACAGCCAATTGTGTCTGCCTCCATGCTCTGCATCTGCCTCTAAGCCAATCTATAGTAATTATTGCCATCTTCTAGATTGCATGCCTGATTGGTGGAAGGGATTAGAGTGTTCTAGATGTCAGTTGGTCATTTTTATGTGAGATAACATTCACTTTCTCTATTTCTCTGGAAAAGGTAGGTACCATTGTAAGTTCTGCTGAATGTCCTGAACTACTTTACTGAGAAAATTAAAACTTTAATAAGTCTGAATATTTCAGTCCTGAACAGGAACAATACTTATAAGGATTATGTGGGCCCATGGACCAATTCCAAATGATGTATTGTTAATGTATTAGGTAATTAACAATTTTTATTCTGGAGTTGGTCCAGTTTTAGTGGGATTTTCCCCCAACTTTTATTAATGCCCTCGATGATGGGAATGGAGAACATATTTCTAAATTTACAAGTAACAACTCAAGCAGTTGGGGGACAGGTAAGACAAAATATTACTCATACTTTGAATAGTGGGATCAAAAGGAAAAGCTATTAAATAAAAACAGTTGGTCAGTTTCTGTGGATTCATGATTACTTATATTTCTACCAAATAATGTTATTATTTGTTTATAGGTTTTGTCTTAGTAAAATGTAAACTCCTTGCATGTAGGACTTTTTTATTTTTAGTCTTTATATGGCCAGAACCTAGGATAATGCATTATATATAAAAGGCATTTAATAAACTCTAGTTCAATGAATGAAGCCAATTTAAAAATTTTTAAGCTGAGATATGTAGATATCTAAATCAGGGTATTGCATAGAGTTTTCCTAGATCTTAAGAAACATTTGGGGGCTTATGGCACCAAGATGGCAGAATGAGGAAGGGACCCCCTGAAGCCATCCCAAATTCTCCTCCAAACAACTAGAAAACCACCTAAGACTTGGTCTAGGTGCAGGTAAGGAGCTTATTAGCAAGCAGGAAAAGTCTGTCTCACTGGAGTGGGAAGGGAGCAAAGTCCAAGTGTAGCAGCAGCACCCAGCCTCACACCAGGGTGGCTGCAGTGAGTCTCCAAACCTGGACCAATATACCAGCTAGGTGCCATCCTCCTGCAAGCCATAAGCTCTCTTAGACAAGTGAGCAGTCTGTACAGAGCAGCAAAGCCCCACTCTAGTGACCTCACCCCCAGCACAAGCTGCCAGCAAGACCTTGATGCCATTACTGAACAGTTACTTCCCTGCTCCTAGAGGGTAACTCCAACCCCCACAAAGAGCAAGACTCCAACCCTGGAGCCTATTGGCAGAGAGGACCTAGTTTCTGAAGCCCAGTGAAAAACAGTAGGAACACTCAGAGCCATAGCACAGAGAGCTTGGGGCAGTGCAGGACCAGAGTCCAACTCTCACATAAAAACACCAAGTCATTTAAAAACAAGGCAGAAAAAAGAGCAAAAAACAACAAAAAAGAGAGATTGAGCATAGAAAATTACCCTTGTGATAGGAAGGATCAAAGCATGAATTTACAAAAGGACAATAGTTTCAAAATGGCTACATGTGAAGCCTCAAAGTAAAATGCAATTTGGTCTCAGGCTCCAAAAGAATTTCTGGAAGAGCTTAAAAAGCAAATTATAGGAGTAGAAGAAAAATTAGGGGGGGAATGAGAGTAATGCAAGAGAATAATGGAAAAAGGGTCAATAACATGGGAAAAGATATATAAAAATATCCTGAGGAAAATAACTCCCTAAAAATTAGAATTGACTAAAGGGAAAAAGTAAGTACAAAAGTTCACTGATGAAAATAATTCCTTAAAAATTAGAAGTGAACAAGTAGAAACTAATTATTCGATGAAACATTAAGATACAATAAAAAAAGTAAAAAAAAGTAAAAACAAAAGGAAGAAAATGTGAAGTATTTTTGGAGGCAGGAAAATAGGGCAATTGGGGTTAAGTGACTTGCCCAAGGTCACATGGCCAGTAAGTGTTAAGTGTCTGATGCTGAATGTGAACTCAGTTTCTCCTGACTCCAGGGCCACTACTTTATTCACTGTGCCATCTAGCCACACCAAATGTGAAAATTATTTTTTTAATTTTTTATTTGGAGGGGAGAAGCAGGGCGATTGGGGTTAAGTGACTTGCCCAAGTTCACACAACTAGTAAGTATGTCAATGTCTGAGACTGGATTTGAACTCAGGTCCTCCTGACTCCAGGCCAGTACTATATTTACCATGCCACCTAACTGCCCCCAAATGTGAAATTTCCAATGAGAAAAACCACTGATGCAGAAAATAGATCCAGGAGAGATAATATATAAGAATTATTGGATTACCTGAAAGCCATGACAAAAAAAGATGAAAGAAAGAAAGGAAGGAAAGAAAAAGGGAAGGAAGGAAGGAAAGAAGCCTGGAAAACATCTTTTAAGAAATTATCACAGAAACCTATCCTGGTATATTAGAACCAGAGACCAAAACAATCATTAAAAGAATCCACTGATCACCAACTGAGAGCTACAAAAATGAAAACTCCCAGGAAGATAATAGCCAAATTTCAAGTCTCAAAAATCAAGGAGAAAGTATTAAAGAACTGGAGGGCTTAGAATAAGATATAACAGAAGGCAAAGGAGTTAGGATTGCAACCAAGAACCACCTACTCAAGGAAACTGAATATAATATTTCAGGGGAAAAATAGAGAACTTTCAACCATTTCTAATTAAAAGACCAGAGCTCAATAAAAAAGAAATATATGACCTCTAAATACAAGACTCAAGGCAAAACACAAAAAGTTAAAAAAAAGAAACAAGAAAGAGAAAACATAAGGAATTCAATAAGGTTAAACTGTTCATATTTGTATATGGCAAGATAATATTTTTAACTCAACAACTTTATTACTAAATTAGAATTTAGCAATGAGAAGGAGAATATATAAACACAGGATATAATTATAAGGTGACTTTGACTGGGATGTTACCCAAAAGAACAAAATTAAAGAGTGAGAAAGAAAATTGCACAGGAAGAAGGAGAGGAGAAACTGAATGGGGTAAATTATCCCACACAAAGGAGGCATGGAAGAGCTATTATAATGGAGAGAAAGGGAGTATGTCAAGGCTTAAACCTTACTCTCATCAAAATTGGCTAAGAGAAGGAATAATGTACATACTCAGTTGGATATAGAAATCTACCTTCCACTAGAAGGAAGTAAAAAGGGGCAGGGATAATAGAAAAGGGAGTGGGGATGATAAAAGAGAAGGTATATTGGGGAAGGTGGTGAACAGAAGTAAAACACTTGAGAGGAGGGAAAGGGTTGGGGAAGGGGGATAAACAAGCACACAAAAGCATGGAGGGAAATATACAGTTAGGTATCATAACTATAAATGTGAATGGGGTGAACTCACTTATGAAATGATAACAAATAGAATGGATTAAAAACCCTAAATTAAAAACCATATGTTGTTTACAAGAAACACATTTGAAACATAGATATACAAAGGGTAAAGGTAAGGTGCTGGAACAGAATATATTACATTTCAGTTGAATGAAAAAAAGCAGAGGTAACAACCATGATTTCAGACAATGCAAAAGCAACTATAGATCTAATTAAAAGAGATGAAGGAAATAGTTACTTTGTTATGTTGCCCAATTGCATGCCAATAAATTTGCCAATCTAAATGAAATGGATGAATATCTTCAAATATATAAATTACTAAGTTAAGAGAAGTAGAAATAAAATACTTAAATAACCCAATCTGAGAAAAAAAAAATTTGAACAAGTCATCAATGAACCTCTTAGGAAAAAATCCCCAGAACCAGATGCATTCACAAGTAAATTCTACCAAAGAATTAAACTAATTGAACCTAAAAGAACAATTAATCTAATGCTATATAAACTATTTGGAAAAAATAGGCAAAGAAGGAGTTCTACTAAATTCCTTTTATGACACAAATATGGTGCTGATACCCAAATCAGGAAGAGACATAAAGAGAAAGAAAATTATAGACCAATTTTCCTAATGAATATTGATGCAAATTTTTAAAATAAAATACTAGCAAGGAGATTAAAGCAATATATCCCAAGGATCATGCACTATTAGCAGTAGGGATTTGTATCAGGAATGCAAGGCTGGTTCAATATTATGAAAACTATTAGCATAATTGACCATATAAATAACAAAACCAAGAGATATCATCAGATTGTCTCAAAGATGCAGAAAAAGCCTTTGGAAAAAAAAAATACAGCACCCATTCCTATTAAAAACATGAGAGAACACGGGAATAAATGGAGCTTACCTTAAAATGATAAGTGATATTTATTGAAAACCATCAGCAAACATTATCTTTAATGGGGATAAACTAGAAGCCTTCTCAATACGATCAGGCATGAAGCAAGGATGTATATTATCACCTGTATTATTTAATATTGTACTAGAAATGTTAGCTATAGCAAGAAGAGAAGAAAAAGACATTGAGCTAGAATAGTCAAAGAGGAAACCAAACTATTGCTCTTTGCAGATGATATGATATTATACTTAAAAAATCCTAGACTATCAACTAAAAACTATTTGAAAATATTAACAACTTTAGAAAAGTTGCAGGATACAAAATAAAGCCACATAAATCATCAGCATTTCTATATATTACCAACAAAGTCCAACAACCAGAGATAGAAAGTAAAATTCTATTTAAAATACCTATAGACAATATAAAATACTTGGGAGTCTACCTGACAAGACAAATTCATTAACTATATGAACACAACCATAAAACACTTTCCAAACAAATAAAGTCAGATCTAAACAAATAGAAAAATATTAATTGTTCACGGGTAGACAAAAGCAATATAATAAAAATGACAATTATACCAAAATTAATCTATTTATTCAGTGCCATACCAATCAAATGATCAAAAATTATTATATAGAGTTAATAATAACAATATTCATTTGGAAGAACAAAAGCTCAAAGATATCAAGGAATCAATGAAAAAAATGCAAAAAAAAAGGTGGTTTAGCCATACCAGATCTCAAACTATATTATAAAGTGGTAATTATCAAAACAATCTGGTACTGGCTAAGAAATAGAGTGAAGAATCAGTGGAGCATATTAGGTACAAATTACATTTTAGCAAATAATCATAGTAATGTAGTATATGACAAATTCAAAGATCTAGGCTTTTGGAACAAAAAGTAATTATTGGGCAAAAACTGCTGGAAAGACTGTAAAACAGTATAGCAGAAAGTAGACCAACAAATCACACTGTATGCCCAGATAAGGTCAAAATGGGTATAGAATTTGTACATAAAGAATGATACCATAAGCAAATTAAAAGAGCATGTACTAGCTAATCTGTCAGAATTAAGGATAAAGGAAGAATTTAGAACCAAAGAAGATATAGAGAGCATTACAAATTGTAAAGTAGATAATGTTGATCATATAACTTTAAAAGTTTTTGCACAAACAAAAAAAAACCCAACTAAATTATAAGGAAAGTAGAAAACTGGGGGTAAATTTTACAAGTCTCTCTGACAAAGGCCTCATTTCTCAAATGTATAGAGAACTGAGTCCAATTTATTGGAATACAAATCATTCCCCAACTGATAAATCATCAAAGGATATGAATAGGCAGTTTTCAGACAAAGAAATCAAAGCTATCTCTAGTTAAATAAACATGCACTAAATCACCATGATCAGAGAAATGCAAACTAAAGCAACTCTGAGGTACCACCTCATATCTATCAGAGTGGATAATATGACAAAAAGACAAAGTGTTGGATGTTGGAGGGAAAGTGGGAAAACTGGGACACTAATGTACTTTTAGTGACTTGATCCAACCAGTCTGGAGAGCAATTTGGAACTATGCCCAAAGGACTATAAAACTGTGCATATTTTTTGATCCATCAATACCACTGCCAGGTCTATATCCCAAAGATATTCAAAAAAAAGGGAAAAAGACCTATTTGTTCAAAAAACATTAACAGCAGCTCTTTTGTGGTAATTAAGAATTGGAAATCAAAGGGGTGCTCATCAATTGGGGAATGGCTATAGTATATGATTGTAATCAGATATTATTGTGTTATAAAAAATGAAAAGCAGGATGATTTCAGAAAAACCTGGACTTACATTAACTGATGCATAATGAAGGAACAGAACCAAGGGAACTTTGTACACAGTATCAGTGGTATTGTTCAATGAAGAACTGTGAATGTTTTAGCTATTCTCAGCAATACAATAATCTAAAACAATCCCATGGGTCTAATGATGAAGTATATTATACACCTCTGGAGAAAGAACTGAATACAGACTGAAGTATGCTATTTTTCATTTTCTTTCATTTTTTTCCTTTTGAGTCTTCTTGTACAAAATGATGCATATGGAAATGTTTTACATAATTATACATATATAACCTATATCTGATTGTTTGCCATCTCAGGGAGGGGGAAGGGGAGTGAGAGAGGGAAGGAGGGATAGAATTTGGAACTCAAAACTTTAAATAAAAATGTTTAAATATTGGAAAAAATAAAATGTAAGACTTTCAAAAAAAGAGAACTCTTTGGTAAAAGTTGATCATGTTATTTTTGTGAGAAATTGAATAGATGTGGGCTACACAGAAGTAAAATTATATGAACTTAGAAATTGAGTAGACACAAAGAACAATCACTAATGGGTAAATGCCACCTTGAATGGAGGTCCAAACTGAAGTGTCCCATGGATCTGTTCTTAGTCTAGTTTACCTTGTTTTCAATGACTTTTTATCAAGGCATAGATGGCATGCTTATTAAACCTGCAAATATCACTTAAGCTGTAAGTTATAGCTAACACAGTGGATGACTGACAGGATTAGAAGAGATGTTGATAAACTCCAACATGGTACAGAATGTAATCAGATGAAATTTGATAAGGGTAGTCAATGTTTGAGTAGCAAAGTGATTTATCGTCTTGTACACTTCCGTAGCCAGGTCACATCTAGATAACAGTATTCAGTATTAGATGTTGAATTTTTGGATGGGTGTTGATAAGCTGAGAAATGAGGGAAACAAGATATGAAAGACTTCACACTCATGTGTTATTTGGCTAAATATAAGGGAATAGAGATATCTAGACCACAGAAGAGGAGACTAAGGGGGAACATGATAGCTGTCTTATGAAAAAGGGCTTCAGTCTCTTTTTTTTTTTTATCCCTGAGGACAATGCTGGAAGTAATGGGTGTAATTTGCAACTGGGGAAATTTAGGTTTAATGTAAGAAAAAAAATTCCTAGCTAGAGCTATCCAAAATTGTAATGACCTAACTTAGGAAATAATGAGTTACTCCTTTACTGAAGGTCTTCAGGCAATAGCCAAATAGTTACATTTCACTTATGTTGTAGAGATTTTTTGTTATTTTTGGTACAGGTTACAAGATGATTTCTGGAGGTTCAATTTTTTTTTCCAGAAAATCTTCCATCCAGACATATCTTTGCCATCTTGTATTTGTAAAATTGACTTTTTGGAAACAATGTACAACTTTTTAGTCTTACAAACTAATTTTATCTTACTGAATTTGACCTAATAGTATAGTTTGTCAAGATCATTCTTAAAAATTTTTTAAATTATGACTCAATAATTAAAATATATATCACAACTTTGTGTAACATATAAATATAATAGTCAGTCTATTTCTTCATCCAAACCATTAGTATAATTTTTAAGTAGGATTGGTCTAAGAATAGATTCCTAAGACTTTCCACTAAACATGTTTTTCCAAAACTGAAATTGAACCATTATTGAGAGTACTTAGTGATCTGCCCATTCAACTAGTTTCAAATCCGCCCAATTATATTATCATAGAGCCAACACCTCTATAACTTAAACACAAGTATAATTTGAATTAAAAAAAAATATTAACCTGAAATCTAGGTAAACTATCTCCTGAAATCTAGGTAAACTAGGGTAGGCTTCCCCATCTACCCGTATAAAAGTTCACTTAAACAAAAGAAAAGAGATTAGTTCATCAAGATCTGTTCCCCATCAAGCTCTCCTGGCTATTACTGACCATCACTTCCTTTTCTGCTTAACTAGTCATCCTTTTAATAATATATTCCAGGTTTTTTCCCCTAATAAATAAAACTTACTTGTTTATAGTTTGAGGTTTCCATTGTTTCTCCATTGTAAAAATTAGGACAGAATTTCTCTTATGCCAGTATTTTGAAGTTTTCTCCATCTCTACAGAACTACAAACATCACAGATTCTATTTCAACAGCCAATAATCATATCTGCCACTTCTTTCAGTACCTTTGAATGTAGGCCTGGAGACATGAATGAACAATACTTAAGCTCTTTCTCAATGCATCCTTTGTTATCTTGGGTATCAAAATTTTCATTAGCAATTCTTGTTCAGTTTTTTCCATTCTCAATATTATTCTCCTGGGGAAGGTGGGGAAGTAGGGACAGGAATTAAATAAGAATTGAGTAACTTTTCCTCCTCTTTGTCATTATTTACCATTTTCCTATCTATCCTTTCATTCAATAATCTTATTCCTTCTTTGATTTCTTTCCTAAATAAAACTAAAGCAAATAAGGGCTCAACCTCCAAGCAATCCTTTTTGTTGTTCTTCAAATTCTTTGTCAAACTCAGTCAATTCTGAGATATATCCTCTCTCTCTCCTTCCCCCAATGCCATTACCAAAGCTATTTTTAAGGAGCTTTGTAATGTTTTGAACTTCATTCTCTGCTGCATGCCTTTTCTTTCTTCCTCTATAGCCATGTGTTTACTTTTTAAACTAAGTTTGTCAGCAAGTTCCCTGGGTAGACACTTCAGTCTCTTTAGACAATCCCTTTTCCTCCTGATTAAAATTGCTTTTCTTTGGGTTATTTCATCCTTGAAAACTTCCCATCTCTCCTGGCTTAACTTTCTCTTTACCTTTGTCAAAGTTTAGGCTATCGTCTCAACTTTCCTTTTAATTATCCCTTTGAAATCTATTCTCTCAAAATTGAAGATGGGGGGGGGGGGGGGGAGTTAAAATGGCAGGGTAGAAACAGGACTTCCACTGGGCTCTGGCTTCCACCTCCTCCAATTCATGTAAAATGTGACACTAAATAAACTGCGGAGCTACAGAACCCACAAAATGACACAGAGAAGCTAACTTTCCACAGGATAGCCAGGCAGGAAGTGGCCAGTGCAGCACACTGGGAACTGACCTCAGCCCTGCTGGAGCCAGATGTCTTAGCCTCAGTGTGACCTCACCAGCCATTGGCTAGAGGGACTTCAGATCACCAACAGCTGTGGTGGTTTCCAGAAGTATCAACATATAGATGCTAAAGAAAAAGTGAGAGGTCAGTGCAGTGTGGACATTTGGACTCGGTAGTTTGGGAGTGCGGTTGGCTTTTGCTCCCTGGAGGTAGAAGCCGCTGAGGTGCCACGGCCATGCAGCTGCCACCACCTGGCAGCTTCAGCTCCTGGCCTGCCTATTGTAGGGGGACCAAGCAACCAATCTGAGGAGTAATTGATTTTGCTTTAATCTGCTTGGATCTGGATTGCAGTCTAGGGTGGAGGTCCTGGGGTGTGAGACCAGCTTGTCAGAGAGTGTGGAGGCATCTGAGAGGGCACCCACCTAATACCTTCAGCAGCTGAGAAAACCCCAGCAATTGGGACAAAGCTCCCTGTCTGGTAGCAGAGTCCTACTGTGGTAAAAAGCCCCAGAGTCAAGCAATTGAGTGGCAACATGAGCAGGCAAAGAAAGCAAAGAAAATAGAGCAACCCAACTTTACACTCCTATTTTGGGGACAAAAAGGATCAAAGCATGGAACAGGAGGAAGACAGAAAAGTCAGAACTCCTGCACCAAAAGCTTCCAAGAAAAATACGAGCTGGTTAAAGACCATAGAGGATGTTAAGAAGGATTTTGACAATCAAATAAGAGAAGTGGAGGAAAAATTGGAAAGAGAAATGAGAACAATGCAAGAAAATTATGAGATGAGAGTCAATAACCTGACTGAAAAAAATAACACCTTAAAAAAATAGACTAACTCAAATGGCAAAAAGAGGCTCAAAAAGGCAATGTGGAGAAGAATGCCTTAAAAAGCCAAATATGCCAGATGGAAACAGAATCTCAAAAGCTCACTGAAGAGAATCATTCCTTCAGAACTAGATTGTAGCAAATGGAAGCTAGTGACTTTTTGAGAAATCAAGATACTATTGAACAGATCCAAATAAATGACAAAATAGAAGGCAATGTGAAATATTGCACTGAGAAAACCACTCACCTGGGAAATCGATCCAGGAGAGATAATTTAAAAATTATTGGACTACCTGAAAGTCTTGATTAAAAAAAAAAGGAATGTAGAAGAGGCAAGGGAAAATGGTTACAAGTGAGGGGAAGAACAGGAAGGCAAACAGGAATGGGTCAATCTTATTCTCATTGAATTTGGCTTAGGGTGGGAATGCCATACACACTAATTATTGTATCTCACCCTAGAGGAGAGTAGGGGGGAATGGGATGAGATGGGGGATGATGGAAGGGATGGCAGGCTGGTGGAGGAGGGAAGTTGGAGGCACCCACTTTTGAAAAGGGACAGGGTCAAAGTAGAGAACAGAACAAGTGGGAGGTGGGATAGAAAGGAGGGAAATATAGTCAGTCTGTTACAATATATCCACTATGGAAATGTTTTGAATAGCTACACATGTACAACCTATATTGAATTGCTTATCTTCCCAGTAAGGGTGGGTGACAAGGGAGAAAGGGAATGAATCTAGAATTCAAAGTTTTAAAATAAAATGTTTTATATATATAATTAATATTAATTTACATGTAACTGGGTTATAAGATAAACAAAGATATACAGGCACTGGGGCATAGAGATCCACTGTGCCCTACTGGAAAGTCGGAGGGGGTATGGGAGAAGATATGGGAGAGAGCAGATTGAAGGAGGGGATATCCAGTAGGATTCCTATTTTGGGGTGGTGGGAAAAAATGGGGAGAAAATTTGTAACTCATGATCTTCCAGAAATGAATGATGTAAACTAGAAGTGAAAGCATTTGATAAAAATTGAAGATTAATTTCACACTGATTTTGTAATAGGAATTGGGTTGGGGTTTTGAGTAGAGTTCCTCAACTAGTCCTATTTATCCATTTACCATACAATGACTCATTGCTTAGATGGATTTCCTAGTATAAATGTTCCTCTGCTCTGAGGAGCTGCATTAACAGATCTGTGATTCTCTCTGTCTCTTCTGCTTTTTTTTAAGCTCCAAGTCCTCAGCCAGACATAGTACTCTGGCAAACCATCTGCCACATCTTTTAGATCTCTCTCTCTCTTCTCTGAGCATGTTCCTTCCTAAACTACCTCCTGCCAGCTGTGTTTCAAATAAATAAATACATACAGACTACTAAAGGTCTGTGGTTAACACTGTCTACAAAGACAAAGGAAATATGTGAAAAAAAAGACAAGTAAATAGACTCTCAAGTTCTCTAAGAGAAACGTTTGAGGCTTCCTTGAGAGGGCCCAAGGGAGGAAAAGAAGATATGGAATTAGCATCTTATATTTTACAATGCAGGACAATTCAGAAACACAGAATGCTTCTTGACTTGTCTCTAGCCTCATGGGCCCAAAAGCCTTGATATAGGCCTACTGGCCCCCTTTTAATGGCTGCCTCCACCCTTGCTTCCATTCTTTCTGCTCTACATCTCACTTCCATTACTGGCCTTCCCCTTCCCCCAGCTCCATTTCTAGCTAGGTTACCTTTCAAATGTCTCCAGTGAATAGAATTTTAAAGGTCACCCTGAAGACTAGTCTGTCATTCTCCATCCTGAAGATGGCATTGTTTCATTTCTGACATACTCAAGGGACTCATTTGAATGTTATAAAAGAATCATGGTGGGGGTGGGGTGGGGGATGAATTTTTTTAGAGTTAGTTTAAAACCTTGTCTTCCATCCCAGGTCTGTAATTATGTCTATAAAATACCAGCTCCCTCATACCTTGTTTCCTCTCTTGATTAACAATTTTTAAAATGTCCACTTTCATCATGTCTTAAAATTAATGATTCCTTCCTATTCGTCCATTGGACTAAAAGCTCCTTTTGGCCAGAATCTGTGTTTTGCTTTTTTTTTTTCTTTAAGTTTATTTTACAATATCCTGGATCTTGTGTGTAATAGGCCTTTAATAAATATGAATTAAATTAAACTGAATCCCTTTTAATTCACACAATAACAGTTAAATAGGATATAACTACTATGCTTTATCCCATGAGAAATTATCATGATATATACTCCCAGGTGAGAGAAATAACAAATTTAGGTATGTAAACTCAAAGGTGTAACAATCTACTTTGATGTAAGGAGTATTTACACTGATGAAATCATAGATCCTTAAAGCAAACTCCATTTAGCTCTCCTTTACTGATAACAGCTAACAGTACTTTCTCTGGGATAATACCATGCCAAGGAGCGTTAAGGGAAAAGGCAGAAAATTTAAATGTTGCTTTCCTATTATAGAAGAAAGTAGGTAGTACAGCAAATTGCACAGCTATGAATGAAGACAACCAAAAAGGAAAATCAAAATATTTCTGCAGTTCAATTTTATCAAATGAATTGTTATTACTAATAAAGGAAATCTTCCTCTTCCCACCTTCCTTTTTTACTTCTAATCCTTGAACAAGCAATGTCAAGCCCTCTAAGACCAGCACAGATTCTAATGGTAAATGCATTAAATTTTTAAAAGATAGCACGAGGGCTTAAAATACTCAAAGTATCATGTTGTTTGAATTTGATTTTTTAAGTGAGAAGAAAATTAAGAAAGAACTCAAGCATTTATGCCATAGCAGATTAGTTGTCGCCATTTCTACATCCTCTCTGTTTGCAGTCCTAGATCCAGCATTATTCCCAGTATGTTTGTAGTAATAAGGAGCCATGAAGGGTTGCAAGATTATATGAATGTGTACTTTGGCTATGGTCCATTTTACAAAACAAGTCTAACTGAATCAGATACAAATTAAAGGCAGTTTGTCAGAGTCTGTTGAGAGTATATTTAATGGGCTACTCTGCTTCACCTTAAAGTATAACAGGGCCTTGATATGGAATGGAAATAAAGATATTCCTATAAAATAGACTCTATGAAAATAATTGACTATGATCTGATTAGACACGCAGCAAAAACAGAAATGCTTTTTCATGCATACACTTAAGAAAAGGGATTCAAAGAGTGACTTCTTAAAAAATAAAAGCCTAATTACTTAGGAGAGAGCTCTAGTAATTTGTTAGGAGATTTTTTTCCCCCTGGGACACAGAGCTTCTTTTTCTTTTTTTGGGGGGGGGTATATTTTAAGGTGTCAGGAGTATAGGAGTCAGATAATGCTTTTTTTTTTGTAAGCATGCTTCATTTCCTTAGCAATTATTTAGTGCAGCTTTCTCCATCCAATATAATAAATGCCCATGAGCAAAAGTAGTTTTTAGTGCCTTTTACACAGACAAGGTTTCTCCAGATAAGACTCACAAGTTTGGTTTTAGAATTACATTATGCCAGTGCCTATATTAATGGACCAGGAAGTTTATTCCATCCATTTCATGCTGGAACTTAAAAGACCGTCTCTAGAGGAGCAGTTTGGTCAGGGATTTTAAAATCCTCTGCTGGTTTGTGTTAAACTGTGAAACATGTGACTAATCCAACATTAAGTAGAACGATACTTTCCAACAAGGAAGGTTAAACATAACTCAAGCATGGTGAATGGAAAGAATCATAATATCTCTCCTTAAGGGAACAGAATGACTTTTTTGGTGGGGGAGGAAGAGACAGGAGGAAAGGTAATTGGTACAGATGCACATTCATCACCATATATTTATATATCGCCTTAAAATTTCAAAGTGCTTTACATATATTGTCTCATTGTCTCCTTGCCAGAACACTAGAATAAGATGTTATTATTTTTCTCATCTTTCAGCTGCAAAAAACCAGAAAAGCTGAGTGATTGAGACTTTCTCAGTGTTACAAAACTAGCATATGCCTGACTCTTTAATGGGATTTGAATCTCAGTCTTCCTAATTGCACATCCAGAGTTCTATCACACCCACAATCATTCAGATTTGAGTGATAGCCATATCCCTGATAGGAATTTTGAGAAGGAGCTAGCAATGTCTTTGTCTTTTCAAGGCCAATGTAAACATATCATTGAGATCTCAGCAGATTTGACATAAAATCTATGCAGATATCTTAGTCAAGTGGTATGAAATTTGTAATCATGGAAGACAAGAATGTGTACATGTTTCACTTATGTGTGTGTATGTGTTTTAAAGAAAAAAATGAAGACAGATCATTCTGTTGATACTACAGATTCAAAAATTAAAACTGAATTCTATGATAGATTAGTATAGAGAATATTCATTTCGCTATCAATTAAAATTCAAAAACCATGATCCAGGAAGCAGTGGTTAAACTAGACAGAATTGATACCATTTCTGATCAGCTTCCTTGGAAATGTAACATGTCATTTTAATTGGATCTGGAGCTAGTCCTGTGATGAGCCAGCACACAGCTTGAGCTCATTCTTTAAAGTTCTATCTGTGTAGCATCTGCAAAAACATGGAATTGGAAAAGATGATTTACATTCTACCACCAATGGAGATGGAGCATATGTGAGTGACTGTCCAAATTCATTGGTGTATTGACATAGCCTGACAGAGCTTTGTATGGAAGGTAATATTTTATGAAACTAACAACCTCTGCTGCATAGCAATCTTGCTAATTGTTCTTAGGGGGAATGAAGCTATAACAACAGTTAATTAATAGATTTTTAACATCTGCAAAAACAAACAAACAACTAATTGAAAGTATTGATAAGGATAAATCTGCTGTCCTTAGGTTAATAGATTATATCATTTAGGAAATCTGCAAAACCAAATGCCATTTCCATTAAAGCTGCTTTTAGCTATATTTCCTTAAGAAATAGATTTCTTTTTTGTGATTCACTTATGTATTAATTTAACAAACATCTGGAAATGACCTACTTTCTACATAACCTTTTGTTCCCTATTAGAAGAGATTCAAACACAAATAACTATAATACACAACATTACATGATATGTGCATTAGAAAAGTAGAGAATAAAATATTATGTGAGATCTGAGAGGGGAAAGTCATTACTTTTTTTTTCCCATGCAAGCCACTCAAAAAGATTTATACATTTGCCCTTCAATAAGTCCTTAAGGGTCAAAGTGAAAAGACTGTGCTAAAGGCAAGAATTATCCTGAAACGAGATAGTACAATAAATGAACCCTGCACTTGGAGAGAACATTAAACCTGAAGCCAAAGACCCAGGTTTCAGGATCTGCCTCAATCGCTGGGCATTCTAGGAAACTATTCTGAGCCTTCAGTTTCCTCATCTGTAAAATGGAAACTTATACTTAGCCTCCCTATTTCATAGGGTTGCTATGAGGAAAGCTCTTTATAAACCTTAAAGCATTATGTAAACTTGAGTTACCACTAATAATAACAAAACAATTTTTTGAGGGGGGAAGGTAGGACAATTGGGGTTAAGTGACTTGCCCTTCACATGGCTAGTTTTTGTGTTGTGTCTGAGGCCAGATTTGAAGTCAGGTCCTCCTGACTCCAGGGCCAGTGCTCTATTCATTGCACCACCTAGCTGCCCCAATAACAATAAATTGTAACATGCAATATATACCTTGATGTTTCTAATATTGAGAGACAGTTGAATTTCTCAACATGCCTCTCTGATTGACTGAAGAGGAAAGCAGAAAAAAAAAGCAAAAAAGTAATAAACCCTGTTTAGATTTATGCCCCTCCCTCAATATCTTTCAAAAATAATGATCTCCAGAGTTGGTTAGTACATTTTTAACATGCTTAGCATTTAGTCCTATGGCAAAGCTATTTCAAGGAGGTCATAGTTGGAAAGAGAGCTTATTGTTTCGACCATCCAGGGAAATAGCAGGTACATATCTGTCATACACTGATTTGATTGTAGAGGTCCATGTTTGAAATGGAAATATAGAGTTATTGCATCTCTATATAGCAAGCTGAAAGTTAGATACCTGAGAGAGAAAACCTGACAGGAAAATATTTGAATGACCTATCACAGTTGAGCTGCTACACTAAGTAGCTTTGGACAATGCTCCAGTGAATACCGTAATAGCACGAGATGGCAGCTGTAATGTTGCAGCACATTAGAGAAGAATCGAACTAGTTCAGTGAGATTCCTAGGGAAGGAGAAAGAATATGTTCCACACAAAAATCACAGTCTCCTAGTTGAAGCCATCTAGGCTAAAGCATCCCTGTATTGGAATGCCCTATTCAATTCCCAAAGGGCAGTCCTTCAGCCTCTGCATGAAGACCTCCAGTGAGGAGGAATTCACTATATCTAGAGTCTGTCCATTCCACTTTGCCATAGCTCTAATCAATAGGAGGTTTTTCTTATATTGAGCTGAAATCTGCTTCTCTCTAACAAATACTCCAATTCTGCATTTTGGGGATAAGGAGATTGAGTCTAATCCTTCTTCACAGTGATATCCCTTCACATACATGAAAAGAGCTTTCACGGCTCCATTGTTGAGGCAGCTATGTTATGAGGTAGATAGAGTGCTGCACCTGGAATCAGGAAGACTTGAGCTCAAATCTGACCTAGCTATGTGACACTAGACAAGTCATTGAACCTGTTTGCCTCAGTTTCATCATCTGTAAAATGGGAGTACAGATACCTCTTCCCTCTTAGAATCCTAAGAATCAACTGAGATATTTGTGTAGCACTTAGTGCAATATCTAACACTTAAAAAGTGCTACATAAATAATTAGCTAGTATTAACAGTCTTGTCTTATCCACATTCTTATGAGTGCCATTCAACCAGGATTCATATTACAGAGTTTCAAGGTTTTTCTCTATTCTGTCTACCTTCCTCTAAATGTCTACCAGCTTCTCAGTGTACATCCTAAGTCGTGATAACCAGAGATTATCACAAATCTTTAGACTAATTTGACCACTACTAGCTTCTCTTAACATAAACATAAAAGATCACATTATCTATTGTGGTTACCATATTATACTGCTAACTCACATTGAACTTTCAGTCTATCAAACACTTATATTGTTATCATATAAACTGTTCTCTGGCCTCATTTTATATCAGTAATGTTAATTTTAACTTGAATATATGATTCTACATATTTCTATTGTATTAGAATTAATAAATTAATCATTGTGTTAATATGTTCTTATATTTTGAGATTTGAATCCAGATACATTGCACTAAAATAGGTTAAACGCATGCAATCTGCAAAACTCTGTGGCAAATGTTAGGTATAAATTAAAATGAAAAATAGTTCTTTATCCTTGATCAAGGACCTTACGACTTATTACAGAGTACAACATGCAAACAGATAAGTAAACAGACGATAATTTGAAGAGGGAAATGACACTAGAAACTAAGGGCATTCTGAAAGACCTCCCATAGGATGGGGCACCTAAATAGAGCTTTGGAGGAAATGAAGTATTCTCATGTTGAGGTGAGAGTAAACTCCAGGCAAAAGGGGCCTTAGCCTAGTATTCTAGCCTGTTGAAGTCTCTGTGTAGCTTAACACTGTCATTTACACCCTGAAAATAGTTTTTTGATCAAATCAGATTTCTGATTTTTATGCGTTGTCTGGATAAAGAAAAAGAAATACCAAATTGGTCCATGAAAAACTGGAAAGAATCACATTACTTTCCTTGAATAAGTAAACATTCTGTTTTACTTCAGGGGACAATTCATTCACATTTGTTTTAAATCAGTACAATATTTCAAAAGTTTGCATTTTTCTTAGAATCTTATGCCAGTGGACCCTTTACATTGATATTTAACACCCTTTCCAAGGGACCTCCCCCTACAACCACATTCAAATTTTTTATTTCCAGAAGATGACTATTCCAGGTTCAGAGTTCTATATTTTTCCTCACTAGTAAAAATATAGCTCACTACCCCAATACATTCACTTTTAATAATTAGCCAGTTGACATAATTATCTCAAAATAAAGAGATATAAAAAAATAGCATAGGATGAACAACAGTAACAAAACAAGCCATCTCTCTGTTTCTCTGTGTCTCTCTCTCACATACATAGACACACAAACATCTGAAGCACACACTCCCTAATAAACAAAGATTCATTCTATGTTCCTGCTTAAGCCCATAGTACTCCACTTAGTCTATTAGATTATCTATTATCAAATAGATAGTTAGGTTTCTATCATAATTTTATAAAGACTTTAAATGAGGGGAATTTTTTCATGTCTCTCCATTTTTTTTTCTAGAGAACTGAAACCACTGGTGGTACAAGCGATGTTATAATTTCTATTTGTTTCATGGATTTCACTTCATTGTTTGATACCATCTTGACACAACAGACACTATCTCTTAAGTTGCCTACTCTATGTTTAACAGCTTTCACTTGGATGAAAACCTTTCTTTAAAATTCGATCTCCTTTTTTTTATTTCTTTATATATTAAATCCTCAGATTCATTTGAGGCAGATAAAAAGTCTTATGTTGACCTCAGTGGAAATGAGAATACTTAGTCACTAGTTCATGTATATCAAGAATATCTTTATACAATCCAGTGGCAACTTACTAATTTTTCTACTTATAGTTGACTCTGTTACAAATTTTAGCTATGAATCCAAGTTCTTTCTATGTAGAAAAGTAACATGCTTAAAAATAATTTCCTTTTGATAGAATCTCTCTGAAATACAATGAAGTTTAGTGATGAGCAGAAAACTTTCTGTGCATATATGACCAAGTTTCTTGTTACTTTTAAAAAGGAATATCAGCATTCCCAAGCACAGATGCTAGAACAAAGTTTTGTTTTACTTTGTTTTGCATTTGATATTGGTTCATTAAGAGAAAACACACAATCTAGTTAATCTGTACATTTTTTAGGTTGTTGTTGTCCTTCACTCTTGAAGAGGCCATGACATCAGGAAGGTGATGACATGACTTGCAAGTGAATTGGATTTTAAGTGAGGGAGGGCTGTGTAAAGTCACCAGTTTCACTTTCTCCTCCAGAGCCATCTGGGTCCAGTGGGAAGATATAGATCAGTATGACTGGAGATGGCCCTGCATATTTTTAGGTAACTTATCTAAGTAAGAAGATAATTATGCTGCCACAGCTAAAGAAACAGGTGGTGAAATCTATCTTTAGCTGAAATTGTTGAGGTCCCCTATATATAATGAAACTTTTTTTTTCTTCTACTACATAGAAAATTCCCCATTATAATAGAGAAAAAGAAAAGTGGTGAAGAATAATTTTTGGAAAATTCTACATGAAAATGATATCACCTTCCTGTTCCCCAGCAACTTGCTTTTTGCAATCACAGAAATATTGGTGTAGAATAAAAAAATTGTTCAATCTGGGAAAAAAAAAACAAAACTAAGGCAGAACTTTGAGCCATTAACCATATATGAAAGGGACCAAATCCCTTTAAGGAATGGGACCGAGATCTTCTTCATGCTCTGATATGCCTCCTTTCTCCAGGGCCTTATGTTTACAATGCTTGATAACCTGACATTCAGAAGAGGTAAAGTAAAATACAGGGTCTCATTGCTTGATAGACCTCACTTTTGACCCTCTTGAAGGGCCAAATTTGATGCATCAGCATGGGTAGTCACAGGATGGTCAAGGCAAGGGTCATCTCTGATGACTAAGTGGTCATAAGATGGCTCCTTGTTCATGTTGTGCAGGAGAGGATGATCCAAAGGTACAAAAATAAGTTGGAGAATTTTCCATATCACTTTAGGAAATCCCACTCCTGCTGGGTTTCATCATCAGTATTCTAGTGGTTGGGCAAGTGAATTTTACAACTATTTGTTCATAGCTCTGTGGCCTAATATATGGAGCTTAAAAAACAGTACCTTTTTGGAATAATAACATTAATTGATTAATACTTACTGGAATAAAAAATATTTATTGGAATAAAATAGGGGTCTAATTAATCATTTATCACATCGGTCATAAGATATGAGAACACTTCTATGGGAATTCACATAATAAACTTTGGGGGAAAATGTTTGTTCATATGAAATGATTGAAGGCTGTAAAAAAATCAATGTCAATATGTGTTTCATGCATTTAAAAAACCTGCAAAAGTGAAAAAAGTCAGAAATTTGAAGTCACAATTTTTTTTTTGGCCAAGCAGGACTGCTTTCATAAGCCTGCATCTGCTGTAAACAGACCAGACGGTTACACACAGAAATAGAAAGCTTCAAAGAAAGAGTGTGATTCACATGCTTTGCTTTAATAGCAGTAGCAAGCTCTCTTTTGAAGTGGATCCATTTTCAGAGCAGGTGTCCTAACGGTGCCATCCAGCAGCTGAAAGTCAGCTCGTGTTTGAAAGCATGCCAGCTCGATAGCCATTAATTGAAAAACTATGAGCATCCAGTATCATAGGAAGGAAAAGTACTCAAGAGTGTCTTTCCTGTGCCTCTTACTATGGGAAACAGCAGAGGGAGCTGTCAATCTTCTATGAAATAAAGGCAGGCAGTGTGCAGGCTCACTGATGGGCACTTTAAGAGCCTTGGCTGGGCAGAAATTGGTTGGACAGAAATAATTGTATATGGTGTGCTAACAAATCAATGATAATAATCCCCTTAAAAGATATACCTGGGTAGGTGTTCATATAGTTCATAGCCATATACCAGTGTACATGTGTGTATCATGTAATTTTCTGGGTAGTTTGTATGTGCGTGTATATGCACATGTGTGTATGTACATGTATGTGTATGCACGTGCATATACACAGGAATATTATATATTCAAATGTAACCTATACAAATCGTGTTCATTGTTTGCATTTATGTGTGCATATATATATATGCGCATGACCTTATAGACTTACACATATGGTCAAATATAACCTATATTAATCTTATTCTTTATTTGTACATATGTGTGTGTGTATATACATGATCAAAAAGAGTTCCTAGGTCACTGAGTGGTTAAATATCAGAGGATTTGGTTTCAAAGTCAAACTCCCATGCTTATGACTATGTGACCTTAGACAAGTCACTTAATATCCTCTAGCTGGAGTTTCCTTAACTCTAAAATTAAGACTTTGGACTAAATGATCACTGATGTCCCTCAGAGTCATAGTCCATGGAGTATGACTTGCCTGTATGTGTCAGAAGTCTGCTTGACTGTAAGGCCATCTAATTATGAACTACTTCTCACTGCCTGAATTTATATACATGGTATATAGTGTCCAAGTTAGCAAAATGACATAATAAATAGAGAACTGGCCTTGAAATCAATAAGAGCTAACTCTAAATCCTTTTTAGATACTTTCTATGTGACCTTGGACAAGTCACTCAACCTCTGTCAGCCTCAGTTTTATCATCTTTAAAATATGGATCATAATAGCACCTATCTTAAAGCACTACATAAATGTCATCAACTGTACAGATATAATTGTATATATGTGGATATGTAGGTAAATTTTAAAACTTCTATTAAATACTTAAGTGTCAAATAGTATTAAATGTTGGAAAAATGAATACCAAAAGAAAGATATTATCTACCTTCAAGGTAATTATATTCTAAAGCGGGAAATAAAACATATCTGGGAGCAGTGACCAGGAAGGGATACTTTGGTTGCAAAGTTATATGGATATATATATTATATATATATATAATATTATATATAATATATATATTAGATATATATTAGATATATATATATTATAGTGGAACCATGTAATGGGAATGTAAATTTTTAAGATCTTCCTTGTCCCTAGGCTAAAGTGCACCTGGAGCCTGGGGTGGGAGGCTAGTTTTTCAGTAGATACTTCTTGATTGGCCAGTGGGTCAATAAGGTTGTTACATTCTCTGAGCCAGGAGAAGGGATATAAACCCTGATTTGAGGCTTTGTTTTGGGGCTCACTTTGAGAAGTGTTCTGTGATTTGATCTGGATTCTGGGAAGCCGTTGTCCAGAGCCCCCCCGGCTTTGAAAAACCCAGATTTTGAACCAGATGTTGATTTGGTATGGATGTAATGGCTGGACAGTTTGGAAAGCTGTCTACTTGATCTGTTTCTGTCTTGATAATTCTGTCTGTATATTCTGAAGTTCAGGGTGCTGACCTCTTTCCCCTGAACTAGGTAAACGATACATATCTGACTGATTAAAGTAAGCTTGTTAACCATTTTGAGTTGCTTTCCTTTATCAAAGCAGATCCAAGAACCTGTGGTGGCAGCAACCCTGAGGACGCTTGAGGTGCTTGCCGCTACAAACCATAGGAGAATACATTTAAACACTCTTTCTAGTAGCCAGGGTAGTATTGATTTGATTACAGCTCCAAAACTGGGAAGAAGTTCAGAGTGGTCAAAGGCAGATAAGAAAATGACCATAAAATAAAGTGAGATGTGACTGGAGCCCACCTTGATGTTATGGGCCACATGAAGCACTCACTAATTAGGACAGCAGGATCCCTACAGCCCCTCTCACTGTTCTCTCCTCTCTGCGCATACTGTCTTCTTTGGTGGTCTCATCAGCTCTCTTGGGTTCAATTGGCATCAGATGTAGATGATTCCCAAATATTTATTTCTCACCTTTGCCAACTAGCTAGCTAGAATCTCAAAACACCTACCCTGATCATTTTTTTTTGAAGCACTTTATTGTACTTTCTGCCAGCTTCTTCCATCTTATTTGACTGTTAGTCTCTGATGTACAAAGAAGCAGGTTCACATGAGGGCTCTAACATCATAAACACAATGGAAAAACTACAGTAGTCAAAGATAAATTCATATCCATAAACATAGCAGGCTTATCCAAATCTCTTATTGTCTCTAAGCTTTTGTAGATTTAAATACATGCACTGCACATACACACACAAACATACAGCACTGAAATTTTTCTACCCCTTCTTTTCAAATGGCTTTGGGAATGTGCCTTAGGAGTACAGCAGGATTTGTTAGTGAACCTACTGAGTCATTGTGAAGGGTTTCAGTTACAGGGTTTTGTTAAGCACTCAAAAATGATCATTATGTGGCAACAGACAGATTTATACAGTGTCAACCTGCTACTTGAAATGTGGAACGGATCATCTCTTTTCACTTGATTGCTAATTGCCCCAGGCAAACCTTTTGAAAAGCTAGCTGAGTGGTAAACTACAAAATAATATGGAGATACTAAACCGAGTGGGAGCCTCAGAATGCTAAATTTGTTATTAGAAAATGCTTTTTGATGTATGCCACAGAGGCAATTAAAAGTGATGCCTTTATATTAGGAAGTGTCTGCTTGCATTTGTACAGTGAAATGATATAGTAGTGGGTCTTGCCCCATGTGTGTGTATGTGTGTGTGTATTCTTTTCAGGCTACAATTACCACTATTCAAATTTACTGGCATAGATTGAGGTGGTAGAATGCATTGACAGGAAATTTCATAGGAGAGACTTTCTTTCCCTACCTCCAACCAAAATTTTTAATTTTTTCCTATACTTTTTCCTCATTTTCTGTACGCTCTTGTAGTGTGGGAGTGACCTGGACTTCATAGAAACCAGTATATTAAAGCAGAAAAAAAGCATACTTAAGTCAGTGAAGCTGGGTTCTGATTCTGCCAATGCTACTTCTACCTATGTAACTGGGCAAGTCACAAACTCAATGTGCCTCACTCTTATCAACTGTAAAAATAGTTGGGCTAGATCATATCATAGGTCCCTTCTAGTTCTATATGTATGGTCCTGTGGAAAGTATTGCTGAGATAATACAAATTTCAGAAGTTTCTATTGTACTGAGAAATTGGGAGACTTCTAGAGACATGATCTTAGGGCTTTTGGGGTCCAGGTCCCATGACCCCAACACTATTAAGGTGAAAAGAGTTGGCATTCTTCCTCCACCTGTCTTCACAGTAATTTCAGGGTCTGCTAATCTTAGACCAATTTCACTGTTTAGGAAAACAAAACAAAACAAAACAAAACTTGTTAGCATCTTTGTCTGATCACAGGGTAGAAAATTTATAGCCTGACTATTTGACAAATACTATTCGTAAAAGGGTAGAGGAGCTATGATTGGCATTAATGGAAAGACTACCATTTTATCTCCCCACTTCAAGACAATCAAGGATTGATGGAAGCTTGGTGTTTTGAGGTCTAAGAAGGGGTGTGTTGCAGCAAGCTGAAACCCCAAGTACTGACTGTTAAATCATCAATATGAGCATTTATGCCTGGGAAATTAGGAACTACTAGAAATCTGAGCCTGATTTAATGTTTTGTTATTTTCTTTTTTTCTTCAAGAGAGAGTTGGTTGTTACATACTTGGCAGCATACCACTAGGTCTAAGGAATTATTGGAAGGAGATCTTCTGAAGGAATTGTGGTGTATGGGGAGGGGACAAGTAGAAAATAATTTTAAAGAAGTAAATTTAAAGTGATGTTTTTCAAACAAAAAAGACCCAATGGAAAGAATGAATCTGGAAATTCCACATGAAAGAATCTCAAGAATAATACTCTTTCCCTTTTATTTGGGGGGGTCCCCTTAGTGAGGTAGATTTTTCTGTGTTCCATAATTAATTGCCATATTTCTTAGACTTGTATGTTTCCATCAGCCATTCAGTCTAAATGACTTCTCTTGACTACATAATTATCCCAAGGCAAGTTCTAGTAACCATTTTACCAGAAATAAAGAACTACATTTAGTACATATAGTGTAATATATGTCATGATATCATAATTCCAACATCATATACATCCTTTTAGAAAGTCCAGTTAAGGCACACATAATTTGAAACCATTTTTAATGTAAGCATGTGCTATGGAAGAGATCATTGTGTAGCTGTATTTTGGATTCTAATGCAGAGACAACCCTCTTCTCAAGCCCCTCTGTGTCCCTGTGTGTTCTGTCCACATTTAGGCCTTTGAGTGACTTCAAATGCTCATCCAACATAGAATAGATATAGGGAAGAGCAAAGGGAGGTCAGGAAAGATATTTACAGTACTTGAAATAAAGCTCCCCTGTTCCATCCAGCCTACTTCTTTGAAAACCACAGTGCTTTGGAATTGAAGGGCTGAAGGGAAGATCAAAGTATGAGAGGGGTCACTAAATGTCATTGTCCTAATTTCATTTTTGCCTTGAACTATGGCAAATGGCACAACTATATGATCTAGATCACTGACAAATTGCCTCAGCTCTGGCCCTAAGCTCTGGACTCTGAACACTTGAGTTCAAATTGTGTCTCTAATACTTATTAACTGAGTGACCTCAAGGAAGTCACTTCACCTCTCATTTTTAGTTCATTTAATGGTACAATGGGGGTAGTAATATTTGGCTATTTACCTCAAAGAAAGATTGTGAAGATCAAGTGGTGTAAGGCTGCATATAAAGTGCTTTGCAAACTCTCAAGAGTAATGTAAATGTCATTAATTATTATCATTGTGAATAGTATATTATCATGTCTCACCAATGCTACTTAGTATGTGAACTGGACTAACAATATCTTTTTTGGACCTCAATTTCCTCCTTCATCAAGTGAGGAGATTGATCCTAGGTCAGGGATTCTTTTTGTAATGTCCTTGAACCCAGGGATGTGCTAGAACCAGTTCAAATTGGTTCTGAAGAGTCAATTACATTTTCAGTGTGAGCATTTGCACATTAGTAAAATGAGTTTAGGTGATTGTCTGAACTTAAAGTGATGGGGGAAAATGTAAATAACACAGATTAAATTTAAAAGTATGTCTTTTTCAGAGAGTTGATTGTTAAACATTAACCAGTACTCCCTGACAAGGACCCCTTTGACAGTCTGGTGAAATATGCGGACTTTATTATTCAAACATTATTTTCAGAATAATGTTTTTAATAGCATAAAAACATGTAGGATAACAAAGGAAACCAACTATATTGAAATGGAGTTGTAAAAAAAGTTAAGTCACTTACCCCAAGTTAAGAACCTCTGAGCTAGACTATCTCTTAGAGCTATTCTGTGATTCTGCGTATTTACCTTATTAACTTTAAAACAATAACTATATTATTGTAGTCTAAGGTTTATAGAGTGTTTTCATCAAACAATCCTGTGAGGACGGTGGTATGAGGGTCATCAAATTAATTTTTCAGATGCGGAAACAGAGACTCAGAGATTAAGTGACTTACCCAGGGATATGTTGCTAATAATGTCAAAGTTGAGACTTAAACTCAGATCTAAGTTTAAATGCCTTGTCTTCCAAAGCCAGTGATCTGTCACCTACATCAAACTGTCTCTTATAAAGACAATACACCCGAATGCAGGGGCTACTTGAATGTTATTTATACCTTTAAAGAAGAAAAACAAAGCAAAATCATCTGGCAGAAATTGGCATTCTTACCCTGACTTTAGTTTTTATTCCTTTTCTACTTATATTATACCTACACAGACCAGATTCATGTGAGTTATTAGCCCTGAACAAGTTGAATTAGTACTGAAAAAGGTGTTCTCCATCTAGATTGCTTACTATTAGAATGGCCAATTTAACAGAAATCATGTTGAATGTAAAGGACAAATTAATAAAGATGTCACTCTTAATAGCCAGAAAACATTCTTTATAGAAGTGACAAATAAATATGAAATGGCAGAGCTGGGAGTGACATTAGAGGACATTGAGTTCAATTCATTTCACAGATTAGGGATCCTTAGAGAGGGGAGGTGACACGCTCAGTATGACACAGATAGTCACTGAGAAGACGATATTTTATTTTATTTTATTTTAGTAGATTTGATCCCAAGTTTCTTAATTTTTGTAGGAGCTACTTGGTATTTTGCTAAAGACCATTATTTCCTATAGTTCCTTAATCCTTTTTTTCTCCCCCAAATCAATAAGAATTTATTAAGATCCTAAAATGTCCCAGATCTTCCTGGTGATCACATTAAAAAAGGAATAGCAATCTCTGTTCTTGAGAAACTTATGATTTACCATATAGTTTTAAGTATATGCAAAGAAATATATAAATGTTAAAAAAATCAGAGAGGAGTGGAGAGTGGTACTTTCAGTTGATGGGATTATGAAAGTCCTCTGTAGAAGACATGCTAGACCTGAGTATTGGAGGACACTAATAATGAGAGAGTCTCTTTGATCAGAGGTGTCAAATTCACACCTGCAGACATTCCTGAGGCTGTCAAATCAGATTAAAATGTAATTTGGAAATGTTTAACCAAATAAATAAACACACGTTACATAGGTAAGGCTATCTTGTGGTTTTCTAAATCAATATATGGACTACTGGGATTCTTTCTATTTGAGTTTGACAGCTAGGATCTATTTCAATTTCAGTTTATCTTAGATCATCATCTATTACTATTTACTTCCTCCTTATGTGACCTTGAAAACAGTCACTTAACTTCATTTAGCCTTAGTTTCCCCATCTGTAAAATGGATGGGGGAGGTTGCACTTCAGGGATTCTAACTAAGGACACTTTCTGGATCTCAGCCTCCTTTTGTGTTGATGGGTTTTCCTGCTCATACTGAACACTTTGCATATTTTTTCTTCATATTGCATCTTAAATAAAACCCAAAGGAAACACTCCAGGCAAGGGCATATCCCCACTTGCATTAAGGTAATTCATCTCCACAGCAACACAAATTATGGAAGTTTAATGGCTTTTTTCTTTCTTTGAAGATTTCTAGTTTAGTGTGTTTTCCCCCCAAACTCTTTTAGTTATTTCTTTTGAAGCTCTCAGCATTTAGATGAATTACCAAAAGAAATACAATGAACTAAGAAAACAGAAAATATCTCTAATGGACTCTGAAAACAGCTGTAGGCATAATTATGAGATTCACTTTTTAATTTGGAGGATTTTGCAAATTGCCTAAGATCAGTTATTTTCTTTGCCCCCAAGAGAATGTCACTGTTCAGTTTAAATTAAGGTGTGTACAGCTTTCAGTGGTAGAGACCAGATTGTAATTATTTACATACTCAACCATGAGAGGCAGTAACATAGAGTAGAAGGAGAACTGACCCAGGTGTCAGAAGAACTGGGCTGAATTCCTGTTTTGTTATTTGCCAACAGTATGACCTTGGGTAAGACATAACTTCCCTAAGCCCCAGTTGTTTTGTCTTTAAAGGGAAGAATAATAATACCTAGACTGCCCATTTCAAGGACTGATATGAGGATATATGTTGATGTAAATGATGTCAATGTTGATGTGTCCAAACTGGTGGTTTAATTTGTGTAGGGAAATCCTAGTGAGGGAAATCCTTCCCCTGCCTTGCCCCAATACAAATTGGCAACTCTTTTGTTTAGAAAGTTGATTGAGGAACTGAATGGTTAAGTGTTTTGCCCATTATGTGTCACAGGTGAGATCTGAATACAGGTTTTCCTGGTTTTAGCTGTGGCTCTCCATTGACCTCACCATATTTTTTGTTTTGTTTTATTTTCTCAAAATGCTATATATGGTATGAAGGGCAATTGGGAGCTTTCCCAAGCTGACCTGTAGCCCTAGCTCATAAAGTTGGCCCCATGATAAGTGTACATTTAGTGACCTTAACCTCTTACTGAAAGATGTGTGTAAACAGAAGCTCCTGATCTGTCCCTTGGTGCTTGCCATGGGGGTCTATCCCACAGAAGGTTAGCCATTAAGCATGAAGAGCTGTCCACTGAGGGAATTTTAGAAGTCTAGACAATTTCTGTTGTCCCTCTTTTTTCCTATCTGTTGAACTTCTCAGGACCCTTCAAGTCCTTTCTCTGACTGCTAGCAACCATATGTGTGAGTGAGTATATGTGTTCATCTACAGCAAATAAAAATGGATCTGTGCAGCCTCTGATAAAGCTGCAATGTTCATTTATTGACCACAAATTAACATTATCTATATTGTACTGTATTTTTATTTATTTTGTTAAACATTTCTAAATTACATTTTAATCTGGTTCAGGAAGCACTATGGAGTGTTTGACACCTCTGCTCTAGAGAAGTTTCAATCTGAACCTCACATTTCTGGCTATCTCTTCTTCTATATGTTTCCTTCTCATCACAATTCTTCAATGGGGTCTTCTAGCCTTGTAGGCAAACTTGTGAGTATGTGAAGTTGAGAGCTCCTGGTTGCAGTGCTGTTTGCCAGTAAGTAGTGATCTCTGAAACAACTGTTTGAAAGAGAATATGACCAGTGCCAGGAAAAAGCCATGCCCTTGCTTGCCAGAAGATAGGAACCTATAGTGAGGTATTCAGATGGTATAGAGGCAAAAGTTAATTGCTTGTTCAACTGTCTCACAGTGTTCTCTGCTTTAATGAGTTAACTATCAACTTTATATTATACTCAGAATTAAGGGTTAGTGAATCATGATTTGTGTATTAGAAAATTGGTCTTTATGAGGTGTTTTTTTTTACATTTTAAGTGTGTGTGTGTGTGTGTGTGTGTGTGTGAAGGAAATGAATAGCTGACCTATATTGGAAATACTCTGTATAGTGAACACCTTTCTAAAAAGAACTCTGTTCACTTTCAGGTTAACTCTATTGTAGATATAAGTAAAACCTAAAATCTAAGAGATTTTCCCCTGGGGATCTAAGATGGAAACATAAAGACTCATGGTCAGCACTCCTCTCCCCAGTGTTGAACTTAGTCTCCTAGCCTCTATGAGCCACGATCTGGGGGAAATTTCCTCCCCTCAAAATGGGCCACAGTTTTATGCTACACAAAATGTAGAATTTGTTTTTGGACCAGACATATGATTTTACTAGTGTATCACTAGCATGAGGAAAATATCTTTATCAATTCATATAAGTAACTATTCTGCAATATATAATCTCAGAGACTTGACTGAGGCACTGAGAGGTTAAGTGACTTGCCTAGCCTCACATAGAATATATGTCAGAGGCAGGACTTAAACCCAAGTTTCAGACTCAGAGGTCAAATTTCTTTTTCTACTATGCCATAATGCCATATTGAGATAGATATAGAGATAGATACACACACATATATACACACATATGTAAAATATATATGTATACACATACATCCATATGTATGTCTATATGCATATGGAAATATAGATAAACATACACTTATGTGTGTATGTGTACATATAAGTACTTAATGCAGATATATATATTACATAGAAATATACAAGTATATAATTATATGTATATATATATATATAGTATTGACTCCTAGCAACATTCTAAAATCAATACCAAGAATAATTTTAAAGAGTCTCTATTTGAAGATATACTCTGAATTTTAGTATTTCAAATCCATAGCAAACAGCCTAATGCTCTGTCAGGATCAACAGGTGTGGGTGAATCACAAAGTATGTGGATAGACTGCAATAGCATCCTACCTGCTCTCTTTCCTTTCCCATCATATCAATCTTCCTAAAATACCATTTCAATGTGTCACTCTCCTGTTTAAGAAACAAAATTAAATCAATAAATATTTATTGATCACTCATGATATGCTAAGGATTGTCAACTACAACAGCAGAACACCTGTGTCAACACTTCTCTTTGTGAATTCCAAAGTTCCTTTCTCCTCTTGTTGTATCTCAATTACTCCCTACACAACACACACCACATACATTTCAGACTTTATGCCCTTGCTTCCATTCCCTGTTAACTCAAATGTTTCCTTCCTGCTTCTACAGCCACAAAAGCCTTGCCTATATCTATCAAGGCCCAACTTTCATCCCAGGCTCACTTACTCTACCTCTCACAGTGATTCCTTTCTTTCCTTAAATGTCTCTCTATAAATATTTATTGTCTACTGTGTGTTAGTCAGTGAGGATAAAAACAGATAGAGAAAGAGTTGGATTGAGAAAATATCACCAGATTTGACAATTAAGAGATCATTGATAACCTTGGAAAAAGCAGGTGCCATTGAATGATGTGATCAGAAGCCAGACTGCCAAGGCATGAAGAATGAGAGGAGAGAGAATGGAGGCAAAGAGTGTATACACCTTTTTCAAGAAGCTTGACTGAGAAAGGCAAGAGAGACATTGGATGTTATCTTGAGGAGAAGCTAGACTCTAGGGAAGGTTTGCTCAGTTTGTGAATGATTTGAGCATGTTTGGAAGAAGTTAGGAAGGTACCAGTAGAGATAGAGATGATGAAAATTTGAGAGGGGAGGGGGAGGGGAGGGATCAAGTGCACATTGCATATGAGGTCAACACAAGTCAGACTTACAGTTTGTTCTCTTGTTTCTTCTATGCTAATGTAGCATGTAATCATGCATACACCTTGGTATACATACATATCCTTGGTTGAAGCATGAGAAAGGAAAATTCTGGATTGTGAATATCATATCTTGTAGACAAGATATTTATGCTAGTCTGAGTACCCTTCCTATGGGAACACAGGTGCAGACCCCAATTCACTCAAATCTTCTTGTCCCATTCGATTGTCACCCATATATGATTCACAGATGCAAGATCTTGTTGAGTTTACCTCTATAACATCTCTCTCCTCCAATTCTTTTTCTATACTTCTATAACTCTCTCTTTGGTTAAGTCTCTCATCACCTCTTGCCTAGATTACTGTAACCATGTCTGTGAATCATTAGCAAGTAGGTCCCATCATGTTGAACTCTAGAAATACTTTCAAACCCATAATGACAATGCCCCATTACAAATCCTCCAAAGAAGATGTATCCAATGATAAGGAGTTCTTCCTCTGATTCTTTTAACAGCCAATGGGTACCAATAAATTCCTAGAGCAGTCCATCCATTAGATACAAGAGCAACAACAAAACAGTAGTCTTAAAAAGCTGTTTATTTTATTTTTTGAGGAAGAAGTTTGGGGTAATAAAAAGTACTGTACAGTTTTCCAAAAGATAATAAAGATGATTCTTCTCTCCCTGTTCAACCCTAGCACACCTTGATAATTTGTAGTATTGTTGATATACTGATGGAACAGGTCTATAGGTTTTTCATCTAACTAGTTATTATAATCTGGACAATAGGCATTGTTAAGTCACTTGATTTTCTTGTGTGTATGGTTACACCAGGCTCTTTTGAGTTATTAAGGTTATTATTTAGAAAGCTCTGCAATGCTGTAGGTGCTGATTAATGAATTAACAAACATTTATTAAGTTCTTACGATTTGCCAGGTACTGTGCTGAATGTTGGAGACATAAAGCCAAAACAGTGTCTTCATGGTGCCATCTACAAGCAGGTACATCTGACGGACATCCTCCATACTTCCACTTGATATTTTATATCCTCCAAGAAAGCAAGAAACACCTTTGACAATCATTCATTTCCTTGTGTTATGCATTGCTTTATGTAGTCTGAGGGTCACTGAACAAATTCATCTTTGCAGGTCTTTCTTTTGAGGAACTTTCTATGATTTTAGTTATATTTATCAGATATCTTAGAAGCAAGAGAACCTTTAAAGTAGTGTTTTACTCTACCAATTCCAATGATTTTGAGAGTAAAAAATAAATTTGATGGGGGGGGGGGTCAGAGCCAAGATGGCAGTGTAGAAGCAGGAAAACTCCCTATACTCCCCCCATAATCATCTCAGATACCTATTAAAATGACTCTAAATAAACTTTAGGGCTACAGAACCCACAAAGTGACAGAGAGAAACAAATCTCCTGCTGAAGACAGGCCAGTAGGTAGACAGGGAATGTTTATCACAGCCTGCTGGGAGCAGAGCCCAGCCCCAGTGAGCCTGCAGTTTTAGCCTCAGGGCAGCCTGGCCAGCCATGGCTAGAAGGACTTGTAGAGAGTAGATAACCAGAATCTGTGGTGGTTTCCAGAATCATCAACCATTAAATGCCAAAGACAAAGTGAGAGGTCAGTGTAGATTTTGGGACCAGGGAGTCCGGGAGTATGGTGTGTCCTCTGCCCCCAGAGGGAGGAGTGGATGAGTCGTCATGTCTGCCACAGTGTGGCTGCTTCAGAGCTCCTGGCCTGATGATTGTAGGGGGACCAAGCAACCATTCTGAGGGGTAATCACTCTGGATTTAACCTACTTGGATCTGGATTGCTGTCTAGGGTGGAGGTGCTGGGGTGTGTGACCAGTGAGGCAGAACATGTGGAGGCTTCAGTAAGGGCAGCCAACTAATAGCAGCGATTTGGGACAAAGCTCTCCTCTCTGTAAGAAGAGTTCTACTGTGGCAAAGAGCTCAAAAGTCAAGTAATTGAGTGGCAACAAAGCAAGAAAAGGAAACAAAGAAAGCACGGCAGTCCAACTTTGGATTCCGTTTTTGGAGACAAAAAGGATCAAAGGCAGGAAGACAACAAAGTCAGAACTCTTGCACCAAAAGCTTCCAAGAAATATATGAACAGGATACAGGCCATAGAGGAGCTTAAGAATTATTTTGAAAATCAAATAAGAGAAGTGGTGGAAAAATTGGAGAGAGAAAAGAGAATGATGTGAGAAAATCATGAAAAGAGAGTTAACAACCTGACTGAAGAAAATAAAACCTTAAAAAATAGATTAACTCAAATGGAAAAAGAGGCTCAAAAAGCCAATGGGGAAAAGAATGCCTAAAAAAGCCAAATTTGCCAGGTGGAAAAAAAATCTCTAAAGCTCATTGAAGAGAATAATTTCTTCAGAATTAGATTGGAGCAAATGGAAGCTGGTGAGTTTATGAGAAATCAAGATATTATTAAACAGATCCAAACAAATGAAAAAATAGAAGGCAGTATGAAATATCTCATTGGAAAAAGCACTTATCTGGAAAATAGATCCAAGAGAGATAATTTAAAAATTATTGGACTACCTGAAAGCCATGATAAAAAATAGAACATAGAAATCATCCTTCAAGAAATGCTCAAGGAAAATTGCCCTAATGTTTTAGAACCAGAGGGCAAAATTGAGGTTGAAAGAATTCACCAATCACCTCTTGGAAAAGATCTCAAAAAGAAAACTCCTAGGAATATTATGGGCAGGTTCCAGAGTTCCCAAATCAAGGAGAAAATATTACAAGCATCTAAGAAGAAACAATTTGAATATTGTGGAAATACAATCAGGATAACACAGAATCTGGCAGCTTCTACAGTGAGGGATCAAAGGGCTTAGAATCTGATATTCTGGAGGTTAGAGGAGCTTGGATTAAAACCAAGAATCACCTACCCAGCAAAACTGCATATCATGTTTCAGGGGAAAATATGGTCATTCAATGAAATAGAGGACTTTCAAGCATGCTTTTTCTTTTGCCTTTTTTTTTTGGAGGGAAAAGGGGGCTAAGTAACTTGTCCAAGGTTACATGGCTAGTTTTGTGTGGGGGGGGGGTGTGGGTGTGGGTGTGGGTGTTAAGTGTCTGAGGCTGGAACAAAACTTGGGTCCTCCTGACTCTGGAGCCAGCACTTTACTCACTGCACCAACTAGCTGCCCCCTAACTTTCAAGCATTCTTGATGAAAACAACGGAGTTCAACAGAAAATTTGACATTCAGATACAAGAAGCAAGAGAAGCATGAGAAGGTAAAAAGGGAAAAGAAATCATAAGGAATTTATCAAAGTTGAAGTATATATATTCCTACATGGAAAAATGACAATTGTAACTTATGAAACCTTTCTCAGTATGAGAAAAGGTGAGGGGAATAAAAATGTGTGTGTGTGTATATATATATATATATATACACACATGTCTATATAGGAGGGTATATGGGCATATGAATATATATGTGTGTGTTCATATATGCGTGTACAGATATACATAGACAGAGGGCACAGGACCAATTGAATAGGAAAGGATGATACTTTAAAAGTGAAATTGAGAGGTGAGAGATGAATATAATGAGAGGAGATGGGGAGAGACAGAATGGGGTAAATTATGTCATATAGAAGAGGTAAGGGAAAACTGTTACAATGGAGGGGAAGTACAGAAAGGCAAAAGGGAATGGGTCAACCTTACTGTCATTGAATTTGGCTTAGGGAGGGAATGACATACACACTAAATACAGTATCTCACCCTACAGTAGAGTAGGAGTGAAAGGGATGAGAGGGGGCATGATGGAGGGGAAGAAGTTTGGGGGGAAGGGAAGTTAGCTGCACACACTTTTGAAAAGGGGCAGTGCCAAAGTAGAGAATAGAACAAGTGGGGTCGGGATAGGATGGAGGGAAATATAGTAAGTCTTTCACAATATATTCATTATGGAAATGTTTTGCATAGCTACATGTGTACAACCTATAATGAATTGCCTATCTTCCCAATAAGGGTGGGAGAAGAGGGAGGAAGGGAAAAAATCTGGAATTCAAAGTTTTAAAATCAAATGTTTAATATATATATATATATATGTATATGTATTGCTATTATTTTTTTACATGCAACTTGGAAATAAGATATACAGGCACTGGGGTATAGAGATTCCTCTTTTCTTACTGGAAAGTTGGAAGGGGCAGAGGGGAGGATATAGGAACAAGCAGATTGGGGAAAGATGTATACAGTGGATCTCTATTTTGGGGTGATTCATAAGAGAAAGATGAGGAGAAAATTTGTAACTCAAAATCTTGTGGACATGAATGATGTAAAGTAAAAATAAACATAAAATTTAATTTAAAAATAAACTTGATGTTATCTACACCTTTTAGTCAATTATTTCACTATAAATATAAATAAACTAGATATCATGTTAAAAATCCTACATTTTTTCCACTCATGGTTTAACCACGAATGCCTCCAATGTATATGTAGATGATTTCCACAAAATTTTATAGAGATATGAAAGTATACATGTGTGTCAGGAATTATTGATATTTTTTGGTAACTTTTTGAATAACAATAAGGTCAGAAAAAATTTTTTTCCAAACCTTTCATACTCACCCCTCTTTCAGAAACCTAAAAAGTGATCATTTCATGCCCTCAAAATTGTATTGTCATTAACATAGACTTCCCCTGTGTTTTATATTTGGTCAACTCCAGTTATTTTTCCATCTCTGCTTTCTTCAGAGCTGTTTATACTTTCTTAATAAGTACATTGGATATTGTGTTTATATTTCAAGCCTGCATTTCCCTTGGCTGCCATACCCTTCTACTTCTCAAGAAGATCAAGGTGGACATACATTCCATAAAGTGATGCTTTTTATTATCTTTGTGCATATGGCAAAATGAACTTTTTTGACTCCCCTTTTGCCTTTAGTGTCCCTCACATTTACCTACAACTTTTTTTGTCTTCTTTTAAAGTGAGAATGTAAAAATTAATTGGTTGACTCAATGGTCATTGGACAAAAATATCACACATATAAATAATACCTAAAATAATGTTTATACATACCCTCAGAGCTCTGTCATTCATAGTACCTCCCCTCTCCACATTTCTTTGCTATCCTGCCATTGTTTGTGCAGACACTAAAGAGGCTGCATAAAACTGGGACTATTCTTAAAATATTCTATGGTTCATATGGTCATATGATCAATGGTCTTGGCCAAAAACATCATCATTGATTGGTAAGCCTACTGCTGGTGGGTCACTCTGCACTTAGTGTCTTCCTCAGAAAACAGCCATAGTATGTTGCTGGCATACATTTGCAGAAATGAAATTAAACCTGTGCTTTACTAGCTCTGCATTTGATAACTTGAGGTCACCTCCATAACACAATGAAGTCTTAGAGTGGAACAGATTCTTCCAAAACAAAATACTACTCAGAGTGAGGCAAGTCTATTGTTTTTTTTTCATTCAACAATGAACAACTGCCAAAGGTTATCAGAGACCTCAATAGCTTCATAAAACAATATATTCCATGCAAGACTTAGCTGTCAAAATAAGAAATCACTATCTTAAGAGGAAGAATTGGTTCCATGAGGAAATCCAGAAGTCACAAGAGATTCTACAGGTTTTTCTGAAGGTTTACAAAGTAAAGCTTATGCGGTTACTTAAAAAAAACCCAAATATGTTGAACCTAAAGAAACAATATTAGACCTAACATAGACAAATATTGTTATAAATATTAATTTGAAAATCAGAATAATAAGTTTAAACTGTAGAATTTTTGGAGTAGAAGGGAACAAAGAGGTCTTAGAGCATTAACCACCCCCACCCCCACATTTATACTGGATTTTAAAATGACAAGATATTTTCTTTTTTTCTTTCTTTCTTTCTTTCTTTCTTTCTTTCTTTCTTTCTTTCTTTCTTTCTTTCTTTCTTTCTTTCTTTCTGCAATTGGGGTTAAGTAACTTGCTCAAGGTTACATGGCCAGTTATTTCTGGGTGTAGTACTAAGTATCAGAGCCCGAATTTGATCCCAGGTCATCCTCACTCTAGGACCAGTACTCTTACTCACTATGCCACCTGGCCACCTCTAAGCAGTTGGAGTTAAGTAACTTGCTCAAGGTTACACGGCCAGGTGTTTCTGGGTGGGTGCTAAGTGTCTGAGCCCGGATTTAATCCCAGGTCATCCCGACTCTGGGGCCGGTGCTCTTACTCACTGTGAAGATATTTTCCTAACTATGTTTCCTTACTAACCCATATGAAATATGATTTTGCCCATTTTTCAGATGTGGAGAATGAGATTAAGAGATGTGCCCTGGCAAAGCAATGTAGGAATTTTTATTAAACACCTAGTCTGACAAACCTTAGTTCCAATCTCTTTCTACTAATCCTAGCTAAAAGTATTACCCAGATTTTTATGCTTGAGACCCCTAGATGTTCATCATCTTATTTATAGCAATTCACAACTACTCTAGAGTTAGAATTAGGATCTCTAATTTCAAGTCCAGTTCTCTTTTCACACTAACACAAGATGAAGGGATAGATTTAGCAAGTTCAGCAAGTGAATTTTAAAAGTCTATTATCTTAAAAAAAGCTTTTATTAATTTGCATATATTTCACTGCCTTCACTCTGCCTAATGTCATGACAATGACATAGGTGGTGGAGAGGAATATTTGTATTTTTTAAAAAAGGGCCTATAGAAGTTATTTTCCACATTGAGTACTATTGAGATGCATACTTAAAGCAGAAAGAGTCATAGGCTCCTAGTCAGGAGAAACCTGGGTTCAAATCCCAACTCTTACACATACAATGTGACTAGGATCAAAACACTTTACCCCTGTGAGTCTATTACTGCTCAGGATATGGAGATGCTAAGATCAGAAATAACTTAGCTCAAAAGGCTTTTGTGAAAATCAAATGAGATAATGTATGTGAAGTGCTTTCTGAGGCTTAAAATTCTATGTAAATGTAAGCTATTGGTTATTCATTTTTTTTCATTTTGATTAAAATTTGCTCTTAACTATGCTTTCATTTCTTTTATCCTAGCACAATATTTCACCCCCACACTCTAGGCTTCTGTGCCTTCTTTTCTTTGAATGTATTCTTTTCAAGGGATCATAAGGTTGTAAGATTTAGAAGTGAAGTGGAACCTAGATACCACTGAGTCTAATGCATTTTAAATATAATTTAAATTATTTTTCCTTGTTTTCTTAGTCTATCTGATGAGGACAGTATATGTGAGACTATCTTGCTCACTTATAACATCAATAATAATGCTAACATTTCCATAGCATGTTAACCTTTACATAGAGTATTGTCTAAAGCACATTCCCCTAAACAATGTTTCGAGGTAGGTAGTGGAAGATATATATTTTTTTTATTTCTAGTTTTACAGTACAGTGTTCCAAGCACAGACAGACATTGATATCACTCTGTGTGTGTGTGTGTGTGTGTGTGTGTATGTGTGTCTTTTGGTGTCACATTTCAGAAGCCTTTTGCATAAGCCACAAATTTCAAGTCATATTGAAGACTTTTACTTCTGCATCTCATTGACTTAGCCTTTTGTTTTTCATGTTCATTTAAAAAAAATGTATTTCTATCTCTTAATTTTATATCACCTTCACTTCCAAATATGTCCCCCCTTGCATCCTCAGAGAGTTACCCTTTGGAACAAAGAATAAAAAGAAATGAGGAATAAAAGCATTTCTTTAAGGCTAATTATCAAATTTACTGAGACTGACAGTACTGTATATGCAATGCACTTACCCAGTAAAGGAAGGGAATGCATTTTCTCCTTTCTTCCTCAGTGCCAACTTTGGTCATTATGATTAGACAGCTTTTGATTTCACATTGACCTAATTTCAATAACCATTAATCCCACAAATACATATAGATATACACACATGCACGTTCATATATGTGTGCATGTGTGTTTGTATGCATGTTTAAATACATGTATGTGTGTGTGCATGCACACATATGACACAGTGGATAGAGCACTGTATATGGAGTCAAGAAGACCTGAATTTAAATTCAGCCCCAAATATTTACTATCTATGTGAATCTAGGCAAACCACTTAATGTCTATCGTTTTCAATTTCCTCATTTATAAAATGGGAAAAAAGAATAAGACTAATCTGCCAGGGTTTCTGACAATCAAATAAGATAACATTTGCAAAATGTAATGCAAATTTTAACATTTTATAGAAATACTAGCTATTGCTGTTATATTTTTGTTGTTTTTACAAATGCTAGCAAAATATCCACAAAGTATCCCAAGAAGGGTTGCATTAAGACTATATTAGACTGATTTACATTTAGTACAGTTTAGCACTTGCCACAGAGGCTCAGTAATACTCCATCTTTGTATATGGCCTCAACAAATGACCAATACATGATGCTGGAGGTGACAGAGAATCCAGCTGGTGATACCATTCTGTTGATGTGAAAATTAAAAGGCTATAGCTTTGAGAAAAGATTTCTTTAGTTTTCAGTTGAATTCTTCCTTTTGACACCAGTGACTGAGACCACTTTGCATTTGCTAAGTGAACAGAACACCAATAGAGTTTCTGACTTTTCTTTCCCAAGGTGAATGGTGATAACTTGCACTGGAATATTTCTGTTTATAGCCTGAGCTAAAGGCAACTCAGATCTTATTAAGATCAGGAGTGCAAATAGAAAAAAGATAATCAAACTCTAAACCAAAAATATATCTCTCTTCCTAATCTTTTTGGTATTGGTGGAGGTTTCTTTGTTGTCATTTGGTAGTGGTGGTGGTGTAATTTTGTTGTATTTTTATATTTATCTGCTTTTTGTGAGTGTGGGGGAGAAAGGGGGTGAGATTCCTCTATACCTTCTCTCTCATAGTACCCCTGATTTTGACCTATATGCTAAATTTCCTGCATAGCAGTTTGCTACTTGAAATTTTTGTGAAAATATTTATCTAGCTTCTTGGATTTTTAAATCACTAATTTTTCTCCAGTGAGTCTTTCTAGGTAATGCATACAACTTCCAAATTAGACATCTTCTCCTTGTCTCCCTTTTCAGTAACATCTTTACCCTTCAAGAGGGTAAATTTCTTGGGAAATCATTTGTCACTGGTTGTATGGAGTTTTACTTCAATGTATTGAACAATAACAACAAAAACAACACAGACTTTTACATTGATACATGTTGTACAGGAAGTCCCGTGGTGTGGTAATACTGATTTTAGAAAGGCAGTTTAGCATAGTAAAATGCTTTAGTCTGGAAAAGAAAATTGTATGTGTTAAGATGGCATAGAAGAAATGTAATCTTCACTGATGGAAGGAGGACCTATACTGGTGAGATGATTGATCCGTTGTATTAGTGAAGAATAGTGCACTATAATGGAAAGAATGACTTTCTTGGATTTAGGGAAGACATGAATTGGAATCCTGATAAGTAATTATTTGTTGTGCAAACTTCAACCAATAAAAAATGTGCTAGGTAATTCAGAGGGTGGAGGGAGGAGCAGTTAGTTTCCTTTAATTAGTTTCATGGTAGTTAATCATAAGGGCAAAAAGTCATAGATAAAAGAGTTGTACAGGTAAACCATTGGCCAGTGAAGGTAAGGTGAAATATAATCCATGGTACAAACATGGTTAAAGGACAGGAAAGAAGGGAGGAGGTAAGAAGAAGGGAATACTCATGTCTAGTTCTTGAAAAATTGCTTGTAGTCTTCCCTTGCTCCAGGGACAGAATCTCTACCTGGATTTTGGGGACATCCAGCATGCAGGCCTTATAGTCCACAAGAAGGACTGTTTAACCAAGGGTTTTTCTCCCCTTCCAGATGTAGAAACTTCCACAGAGGTCATTATCTGACACAATTGTCTTTCTAGAAAGAGGTTCAAAACTGATATTGACCATGCTGTTGATGGCACTCCCTTCAACTGAAGCTCAGGTGTCAGACCCGAGTTTTGTGGCTAAAGTTGATTTGGGCTTGACAAATTATTACCCATCAAATGGGTTCTATTGGATTCAGACAGGAAAGGATAATTGTAAGAGTCATGACAGGAGGTTTTATTAGTGACACATTGACACATTTCTTTCTATGTCCCTTTTATATGTTGTTTCATTCCATTAGAATGTAAACTCCTTGAAGGCAGGACTGTTTAACTTGTTGGTATTTGTATCCCCAGCACCTTGCATAGTGCCTGACACTCAAAATAAGTCCTTAATGAATGTCTTTTCCTTCATGCATGTATTGATCTAGTCAAATGGATTATGAATAACAGTTACATTTTACTTATTTTATTTTCAGCTCTTTCATAGGTTATTACTCCTAAACTTGCTACATTCTTTTCCATGTTTTATCTTGATCTTTTGGTGAGCCAATTCAATTCAAGAAAACTTCTACTGAAGTCCCTTGCTCTCTCAGCTAATTACTGATTATCCTTAATAAGCCAAGGTTGACCTTGGATTACTCTCTCACCATCCATGTGCTGCTATTCAATACAACTGGAGAAAATCACAGAATCATAGTGCTTAAGTATGCTAAAAATCATGTAATGCAATCTCAACTTGTCCCTTACTGCAGCAAGTTTATTATTTTACATCTCAATGAATGATATAGTATCTTACTCACCACAATTACATGTCCAAATCTCCTTTCAAACTTTCCACAGGACCCCTTTTTCCCACCCTCTTATTTAAGAAACAAATCTCATACATGACTCAAAAAGTCCTTTGGTCATTCACTGAGTTCCTTTTTTATAAGGCCCTTTGCCTTATTTTATGTAATTCATTTATCTCCCCCTACTATTTTCTCCTTCATTTCTACATCATATGAAAAGGTGTCCCTTCTTAAAGCAATGTTCGTTCCTCTACATATACCATTGATCCTATTCTATCCTATCTTTTCTAGCATGTTCCCCCCCTATCATCACCACTCTCTCAATATTTCAAAGTTACTTTTTGTCTATTGACTACTTCTCTGCTGCCTAGAAACATGCTCATTTCCCCCCATTAAAAAAAAGCCTCACTTGATCTGTCCATCCCCATTAACTGTGTTCCTATGTATCTCCTCTCTTTCATAGCTAAACTCCTTCAGAAAGTCACCTACAATTGTTGCTTACTCTTCCTCTCCTTTCACTTTCTTTCTAGAGTTTTGTTTCGACCATATCATTCAAGTGAAAAACTTTTCTCACAAAGTTACCAATGATCTCATAGTTATACCAAATGTAATGGCTTTTTTTCATCCTTATACTTCTTGACCTTTCTCTAGCTATTGACACTGTTGATCACACTCTTCTTTTTGATACTCTGTTTTCTCTAGGTCCCTCTGGATTTCCTCCTATTTATCTGACTGTTCCTTCTTAGTTTCCTTTGAGGGATCTACATGCAGATAATGTGTGCTAACCACTGGCATCCCCAAGGTTCCATCCTGGGTCCTCTTTCCTTCTCCTTCTCTGCAATTTCAAATCTAATTTTGCAACATCTCTTTTATGTGTCCCCATTTCTCCTCTGGCATAGCCACTACTCTAGTGAAGACCCTTATGAGTTGGCATTTGGCTTATTATATTGCAACAACTTTCTCTTTCATTTCCCTTCCTCAAGACCACTCTAGTCTATTTATCTTCCACTTAAGGACCAAAATAGTCTTCCTAAAGGCTCAACAATGTAATCCCCTGCTGCCCTACTCAATTTCATCCACTGGTTCCAGGATCCAATATAAAATCCTCTGGCTTTTAAAATCCTATATAATCTATCTCTTTCCTACATTTCCATACTTCTTATATTTATTCTCCTCCAAGTACTATTAATCCAGCGACAATGTCCTTCTTGTTCCTCACAAAGGGTATATCATCTTCAGACTCTGGGCTTTTTTCATTATCTTTTCCAACTGGCTGTATTCCTTTGGATTCCATCATGCCCCAAGTAATTTCATTATCAGGAAACTCATCACCCTACAATACTTCATCAGCCTTAGTATTCACACCCAGTAGCCATAGTAACCTCAGCAAAGGTTTCCTCTGAAAGTCTTCATTTAAAGAGGACTCAGACTAACCATCTCTTCATTTCCCACTTCACTCCTTCAAATTCTCTTTGGACTCCATCAAACTCTTTCACACATTTTGAGCTTGTTTGTTATCTTCCATCATTAGACTATAGTCATTCCTAGAGGTCAGGATCTGTTTTTTTTTTTTTTTTGCATTTGTATCCCCCATGCCTGAGCACAATGCTTGTCACATTGTAGGCATATGATATATGTTTATTGACTGACTGACTGAATTTAATGCCCTTCCTTCTCACCTGTACCACCTTACTTCCCAGGCTACCTTCAAGTCTTAGCTAAAAATCTTACTTTCTATAACAGACCTTTTCAGGTCTCTCCCAGGGCTAGTTCTTTAGAGATTACCTCAGATTTTTCCTGTCTATATTGTTAATTAATAGTTGTTTACATGTTGTCTCCCTCAGTTGAATATAAATTCCTTGAGTACACTACTTATTAACTTTTTTTGTATCTGCAGCATTTATCACTATGTTTACACATAGTAATGTTAATAAATGTAGTTAACTCAACTTTCTAAGAGTTGCTTCATTAAAGATCCAGGGCATAAACTCTGCCCAATGGACCAATAATCTATGGGTGGAAGAAATACAGAAGGACAAATGTTTCATTGAATTTTAGAGTGGTTAATTTGCAGTTCTTTGTTTGAGTAATATTATGCAGACATTTAAAAGTCTTAAACTGGAACTACTTCTGAAATCATTACTTACTGTTTTGTTTCAGATTTTTATAGTATTTAGCAATTTCTCAGTTCACTCTGTAGAGTATTTCAGCAGTTCCATGGTTCACGATATTGCAAATGCCTGAAAGAATTAGATGCTGATGTTACCAGAAATGGATTTCTGACCTCCTTTTAACTTGATTTATATGTTTTTCCCCTTACAAAGTGTTACTGCAAAACAGCAACTATTTTTCCTTGCATATTCCTTTTTTTTCTATCCTCATGTGTTTTTCTGAAGGATTTGTGTTTAATGTTTTGACCTTTGACCAGAATTTTTAAAAATCATATACTGTATTAAGACTTTTTAAATTAAATTAACCTTTTTTATTTTGTGTTTTTATTTTGTAAATATGTGACCCATTTGCCAATGGCTTAGGACTCCCTCCTCACTACCTCCAGCTTCCAATGACTCTGGGCTCACACAAACCCAGCTTCATCATTTGTCCTTTGGACGTGTGTTTAACCATTGATTTGATCAGAATTATTAAGTCTTTCAATCTCCAAAGCATTGTTTCTAGTATGCAAATTACCCTCCTGGCTATCCTCAGTTCACTCTACATCAATTGCTACTTCTCCAGATTCCTTGAAATTATTTTAAAACAAAATAATATGCCATTACATTCATATATCACTTCATTATTTTTTTTAGCTATTCCCCATCTTTTCTTTTCCTTTAATTCCTCCCTTCAGGATCAAGGAGTTTGTTTTGTTTTCTACTATTGTCTTACAGCTATTTTCTTCCTTCTCAAGGTCCCCTTCTGCCACCTAACTTTAACTATTTCCTTGTTGAATCTAAGACATTTCTACACCAAACTTGATGTGTATATTTGTGCATGTGTGTATATGTGAATGTGTTTTCAACAATCTTATGTTTAGTTCAAGTAAAAAAAAAAAGTTGATTTGATACCTGCACCTGTTACTACTTCTCCAAATGTGTACGCTCTTTTTTTCATGCACCCTGATTATGAGAAATGAATTTAATTGAAACTTGCTCATCCTTTGTATATTAATATATTCTTTTTATCCTATCTTTCCTCCTTTTATCCCTCAGAGTAAAATTAATCCACCTCTGAGGTTCACTCTTTTCCTTAATTGATTTTGCATACTCTTTGAAGACATCAAGATTATGAAAGGACATGTTCCTTCTGGGTAATATTAGGATGGAGCCTTTTCTGATTGTGTACTATCCTCCAATTGCTCTAATAAAGTTACCTTTCTAGATGTTTCTCTTGACTTTTGTGTTGGATTTCAAAGTTCTGAGTAAGCTTCGATCTTTTCAATAAGAATGTTTCAAAGTCAGAGGATTTCCATTAAAGGTCCATCCCCCTTTCTTCCTCCCATAGAGTTGTAGTCACTTTTGCAGGATAATTATTCTTGCTTATAAGCCAGGTTCTTTTGTCTTTCAGAATATTTTATTCCAAGATCTCCTTTAATTTCTAGTAGAAGCTGCCAGGACTTTTGTGATCCTGAATCCTTGCTACTTCTTTATGGATTCCTGTAGTAAAAACAGCTAGGTCTTATGTGTTCCTTTCTGTAGTTCTTTGTTATTTGAACTTCCTTCTGAATGCTTTGCCTCTTTCTTCCCTAGTATAGAAGTTCTACACTCTGGCTCTGATATTCCTGGGATTTTTCCTTTCTTTGAAGAGATCACTGAACTCTTTGTTTCATTGTCTAAAATATCCTAAGTATTATAGTTGCCCAATGTGTCAGTTATCTATTGTTGTGAAAAATACCAAAACTTGATTTTTTTAAATTTCAGAGTGACTAATTTCGATTTCTTTGTTTCACTAATGTTACACAAACACTTTAAAACCTTGAAATAGTACTGAATACATTATTTACTGCTTCTCTCCCCAGATTTATCTTGATTTTGTGATCTACTTCTAATAGATATGGGCAGTTTTCATATATTGTTTCTTGAAATCAGTGTCTAGGTTTTTCCTTTTCCATCACAGCTTATAGGGCATCAAATGATCTTTTTTCATTATTCCTTCTTGATCTGTTTTCCAGATTATTATTATATGCATATCTTACATTTTACCCCAATATTTTTGGTTTTTTATTTGTTCTTTTTGTTTCATGGAATCATTGATTTATGTATGGTCTATTCTAATTTTTCAAGGAATCTAATACTTAAGCAAGGGTTACTATGTTCTGTACTAAAAAAATGTTATTATAATTCCTTCTTCCAGAGTTTTTATTTAATTATAAATCTATTTTTTCATTTCTTCAAAGTAGTAATTCTGGAAAATACTTTTTTTTTTTAGTTTGAGTCTCTACTTTCTTTAATTCATTCTAGTATAGAATATCTAGAGCTATTGAAATTATTTATAGTGGTCAATATCTTCTTAAGGTGATGAATCTTTAGTTTTAATTCTAGGGATTTCTGCTAGAGCTAGACTCTACCAGCTTCTATGCTTTTGGTTGGGTAAGCCCAGGTTATTTTCAATATGGGTCATCTTGGTTCCTGTGCTTATCTCCACCCTCTGAGGTTGCCTCCTTTTACCCCCTGGACCTCTAAACCTCAGATTGTCTTAGTTCAAACTCCTCGGGGCCTACTAACCTCTGAGTCTTGAGTATGTGGGTCTAAGAACTGCCTCACTCAGACTGGCCATTGTTGCTTCCCAGCTGCTTGTAAGATTCTCCACTTTGGCTTTCTAATCACCTAGGCCTTCTTGGGCTAACCTCCTCTCATACTATCTTCACATACTGAACTTTATAGATTACAGGTTTCTCTGACCCATCTTTCATTGTGTTAAGAAAAAAATGTCTTATTTTCCTGATCTGCCACTAGCTTTTATTTCCTTTTTTTAATTTTATGTTTACTTTTAGTTTACATCATTCATTCCACAAGATTTTGAGTTACAATTATTCTCCCTGTCTTTCCTTTACCCACCACCCCAAAACAGCATCCCACTGAATACCCCCTCCCCTAATCTGCTCTCTCCTATATCCTCCCCTATTCCCCCTCTGACTTTCCAGTAGGGCAACATGGATCTCCATACCTCAGGACCTGCATTTTTTATAGCTTAGTTTCATGTAAATATATATATATATATACACACACATATGTATATATTTCATGTATATATATATACACACACACATACATACATACATATATAAACATTTTATTTTTAAAACTTTGGATTCCAGATTTTTTCCCTTCCTCCCTCATCACCCACCCTTACTGGGAAGATAAGCAATTCAATATAGATTGTACATGAGTAGCTACAAAAAAACATTTCCATACTGGGTATATTATAAAAAATTGACTATATTTCCGTCCATTCTATCCCATCCCTGACTTGCTCTATTCTCTACTTTGACCCTGTCCCTTTTAAAAAATGTGTGATTCCAACTTCCCTTCTCCCTAACCTGCCCTACCCTCCATCATCTCCCTTCTCATTCCCTTTCTGCCCTTCTTTCCTGTAGGGTGATATACCCTATTTAGTGTATATGTCATTCCCTCCCTAAGCCAAATTCAATGACAGTAAGGTTGACCCATTCCCTTTTGCCTTCCTGTTCTTCCCCTCCATTGTAACAGTTTTCCCTTGCCTCTTCTATGTGAGATAGTTTACCCCATTCTGTCTCTCCCTATCTCCTCTCATTATATTCTTCTCTTACCTCTCAATTTCACCTTTTAAGTATCATCCCTTCTTATTCAATTGGTCCTGTGGCCTCTGTCTATGTACACCTATGCACACATATACACACCCTCACATATGTATACATATGCCCATATACCCTACTATATAGACATATATGTAAGTATACATATATGTGTAGCACACATATATGTTTATGTGTATGTATATATATGTATATACTTTTACATTCCCTTCAACTATTCTCATACTGAGAAAGTTTCATAAGTTACAATTATCATTGTTCCATGTAGGAAGGTAAATAATTCAATTTTGATAAGTTGCTTATAATTTCTCTGTTTGCCTTCTTATACTTTTCTTGCTTCTTGTATCTGAATGTCAAATTTTCTATTCAACTCTGTTTTTTTCATCAAAAAATGCTTGAAAGGGGTGGCCAGGTGGCTCAGCGAGTAAGATCACAGGCTCCAGTGTTGGGATGACCTGGGGATCAAATCCGGGCTCAGATACTTAGCACCACACCCAGAAATAACTGTCCATGTAACCTTGAGCTTAACCCTGATTGCTTAAAAAAGTGCTTGAAAGGCCTCTATATCATTTAATGATTATATTTTTTCCCTGAAATATGATACTCAATTTCACTGGGTAGGTAATTCTTGGTTTTAATCCAAGCTCCTTTTAATCTGACTTTTGGAATATCATATTCCAAGCCCTTGATCCTTCAGTGTAGAAGCTGCCAGATTCTGAGTTATACTGATTGTTTCTGCAATATTCAAATTGTTTCTTCTTAGCTGCTTGATTTTCTCCTTGATCTGGGAACTCCAGAACCTGGCTATAATATTCTTAGGAGCTTTCTTTTTGGGACCTTTTTCAAGAGGCGATTGGTGGATTCTTTCAACCTCTATTTTGCCCTCTGGTTCTAAAACATCAAGGCAATTTTCCTTGAGAATTTCTTGAAGGATGATTTCCAGGTTCTATCTTTGATCATGGCTTTCAGATAGTCCAATAATTTTAAAATTATCTCTCCTCAATCTATTTTCCAGGTCAGTGGTTTTTTCAATAAGATATTTCATATTGCCTTCTATTTTTTCATTTGTTTGGATCTGTTTAATAGTATTTTGATTTCTCATAAAGTCACTAGTTTCCATTTGCTCCAGTCTAATTCTGAAGGAATGATTCTCTTCAGTGAGCTTTTGAGATTCTTTTTCCATCTGGCAAATTCAGCTTTTTAAGTCATTTTTCTCCTCATTGGCTTTTTGAGTCTCTTTTGCCATTTGAGTTAATCTATTTTTTAAGTTATGATTTTCTTCAGTCAGGTTGTTGAATCTCTTTTCATGATTTTCTTGCATCATTCCCAATTTTTCCTCCACTTCTCTTATTTGGTTTTCAAAATCATTCTTAAGTTCCTCTATGGCTTGTAACAAGTTCATATTTTTCTTGGAAGCTTTTTGTCCAGTAGTTCTGACTAACTTGTCTTCCTCTTGTTCCATGCTTTTATCCTTTTTGTCCCCAAAAAAGGAATCCAAAGTTGGATTGCTGTGCATGCTTTGCTTCCTTTTCTTGCTTATGTTGCCACTCAATTATTTGATTTTTGAGCTTTTTGCCACAGTTGAACTCAGCTTTCAGAGAATAGAGTTTTCTCCCAAATTGCTGGGGTTTTCTCAGCTGCTGGAGCTATTAGTTGGGTGCCCTCTCAGAAGCCTCTATTGGCTCTGGCAAACTTGTCATGTACCCCATCACCTCTACCCAGGACAAGGATCCAGATCCAAACAGGTTAAAGCAGGAGTGATTACCCCTTAGACTGGTTGCTTGGTCACCCTAAAATCTCAGGCCAGGTGTGTCAGCCACAGGCTGTAGTGCCTCAGCTGCTTCTCGCCCTGGAGGGGACAGCCCTCACTAACTCCCTGTTCCTGCAAAGTCTACACTGACCTCTCACTTTGTCTTTGGCATCTATGGGTTAATAATTCTAGAAACCACCACATCTGCTGCTCTCCCAAAGTTGACTCCAGTTGAGGCTGGTCCTGGTGCCCTGAGGCTAAAACCTTAGACTCAGGTGGGGCTGCTCCCAGCGTGCTGTGCTAGACCCTTCCTGCCAGTCTGCCAGGCTATCTTCAGTGGTAGGTTTGTTTCTTTATGTCTCTTTGTGGGTTCTGTAGCCCTAAAGCTTGTTTAGAGTCATTTTTTATAGGTATTTGATGTGGTTATGGGGGGAGCACTGGGACTCTTCCTGCTTCTATGCCACCATCTCGGCTCTGCCCCTAGCTTTTCAGTAGAACCCTTTTTCTATAGGCTTCTGTGTGACTTCTTATGTAATTCTGGAGTTAAAGAAATTGCTATAGTTTTCATTGGATTTCTTTATTCTTATTCACCTTGGTGTGATGTTTAGAATTTTGCATGGGTAGATAGACAGAGTAGATAGATTAGCTGCCAGTTAGTTTGTACAACAAATAGAGGACTGGCCCTGGAGTAAGGAGAACCTGAGTTCAAATTATCCCTCAGATACTCTTTGTGTGACTCTGGGAAATCTGCCTAACCCTGTTTGCCTCACTTACTCATTTATGAAGTAAGAAAGAAATGGCAAACCACTGGTATCTTTGACAAAAAAAACCCCAAATGGGGTCACCACAGAGAGTCACATACACAGCAATTAAAGGGTAGATATGTAGCAAGCAGGCTCTCTGCCTCCATTAATTAACCCTCAGACCAGAAGAAATTGCCACTTACTGAATTTCTCACAAATGGTAGAATCATGATTAGAAGAAAAGTCTTATGTCCATTGCACTATTTTACTATAGCTCACTGTTCTATAAATAGATACATACAAAAATTCTATATAAACACATATTATTTCATCATAAAATTCACCAAAAAGAAGGTTTGTTGGGAGCTAATATTACAAAGTATTCTATGAGCTGACATCTAAAACCATAGCTCAGAGGCTCCCACAATAGTAAGACACTGGAAACAAGTAGTTCAAAACATTCATTTAATGAAAGTGCACAATATAGAAAGAATAAAAAAAAATACTCTCCTCTAAACTAAACTCTAACAAATATATAAAGTATTGGTGGGAAGAGCTGGTATATTTAACGAACATATGGGTAAGAGAGGCTGATGGAGGGGAGAAGACAGGCACACATGTGGCTTTCATGTCATGCTTTCAATACTATTAGGTATTATCTCAAAGGCTAGATCAGGGGTAGGGAACCTGCAGCCTCAAGGCTACATGTGGCCACCTAAAGTGCAGCCCTTTGACTGAATCCAAATTTCACAGAACAAATTCCCCTAATTAAAGAATTTACTCCATAAAATTTCAACTCAGTCAAAGGACTATACTTGAGGACCTAGAAGGTCACATGTGTCCTTGAGGCCATAGGTTCCCCATTCCTGGGTTAAACTCTAATCTCCAGTAATAGTTATTTTCCCAATAACTGCCAAACAACTCTGGGGTTTGGGGTTCCTTAGTTTTTGAACCTTACATGTCTGCTAGTCTCCCAAAGGAATGAGTAGGTTGGGACACAAAGAATGTGAAAAAACAAACCCAAAGAAAAAGGTCATTATCTCTGCTCCCAGTCTTTTCATTTGTAGATGCAAAGGTAAAGGATGTTTTCAGGCAAATACTCCTTTCCAGTAGGAATGCAACTCTCCAAAAATGTGTAGTTCACTAGAGTTTTCTGTTTACACAGAGAGTTTAAGCAACTTGCCTAGTGTTAACACAGCAAATACGTGTTAGATGTGGGACTTGAACCCAAGGAGTCCTGACTTGGAGGCTGACCCTCCCTACTCTAGCTCTTCAGTGTGGCCACATATCTTGTTCATCTACTGTGTTTTAGGGATCACAAAATATTTTTCTCACAAAAGTCTACTGAGCTAGGTATTGCAGTTTTCAGCTCCATTCCGCATGTAAAACCAAAATTCAAAGAGAATAAATTATTGATGCTGTAGGTTCATGTAGTCACTAAATATGAGATGGAGCATTGGATCTGGAGTCAGGAAGATTTAAGTTCAAATATGGCATCAGATACTTATAAGTTATGTGTCCCTAGGCAAGTCATTTAACCTTTGATTGCCTTAGTTTTCTCGACTGTAAAATAGAGGTAATAATAGTATCTACCTTCTAGGGATAGTGTGAGGATCAAAGAGATACTTTACAAGTACTTAGCAAACTTTAAAATTCTATGTAAATGCTTTCTAGGAAGGAAACCACAATAAAAAAAATACTGAGGAATTCAACCTGGCATGAAATGTCAGACAAAATGGACATGTCATTCACAGAAACAGGGAAGACAAGGACAAGAACAGATGCACATTTTTGTGAATGGTAGGTGTGGAAGATATGGGTTTAATATAATTCAACATAAATAGTGGCAATTTTGCATGGGTAGATAATAATAAATTGTAATTTGTAATAAATAATGTCAGGTAAGTGATAGCTATCTTGGGATCATAAGATCATAGGTCTGAAACTAGAAATGAACATAGAGCTTAGCAAGCCCCTCATTTTGCAGATGAGGAAATAAAGACCAAGAGATGTTAAATGACTTACCCAGTTTGTCTTGGGTAGTAAGTTGCATGGAAAAAAAATCAAACCTCAGTCCTTATACAACATCACTTCCATTGCATTGTGCAATAGAGTGGTTCACTGAAACAACTGCTCCATTAAAGAAATATTCTTTTTCTTTTTAAGTAAAATTCTATATGAAAATAAATCTGATCTACTTTTTTTTTCTTTTGAGTATCTGTGATTTCACTGTTATAAGGGAAATTCCCTTTACCAAAAAAAGTGACAGCCTGATTTAAAATTTAAGAGTCTCAGAGAAGGTCCTGGTTCAAATAAAGGAAGAATGATTTGTCCTCTGTCACAACATCAGTACTTGCTGGAAGCAGAAATTGAGGCCTGGTCTTCCTCACTGAGGTTGGTCCCTTATTGATCGAAACATACTGTCTCCTAGAACTTCACAAAAAAAAATCTTGAAGAATTGTATTTTCATTCATATTCCAGGTGGTGTTCCTAACCTTCAACAATGTTTGATGGAGCATCCTCAATTCGGAATCTAGTAATATGCCACACAAAATACTTTATTCTAATAATTAGAGATCCTTCCTGCTTTGTTATTGGCTTTCTTTCATTTTTCAAATGAAACTGTACAAGGATGTTTGGCAAATTATGAAGCAAAGCAAATGAATTGAAACAGCAAAGACAGGCTATTTGAACTGATATTTCAAGTTTGTAATCTGATACTGTCTACTTAATCTATCATTTGGCAGAAAAAAAATAATTACATTTTGAGAAAGGTCTTCAATTCATATTAGATATTCATAAGTCGAAAAAACTCCTGAAAAACTGGCAGTTCAGCATGTAAATCTCAATGTTATCCACATGTGAATTGCTGTAAAATGAGGAATAAATGTGATTGAAGCACTGCTCTAACAGCTGCATAAATCATCTGCCCTATCTTGATTCTGTTCACTTTATAGGTTTATCATAGAGGAAAAAAAAAGGAAGTCGCCTTTCAATGCTGTGTTAAAATCTGCAAACACCAGCACATTCTTTCCCCTCCTCTACTGAGTGTGTATATTCAAACTGTATATACCTGCACTAATAAGCCAAGAAAAGGTGTGTGTGTGTGTGTGTGTGTGTGTGTGTGAATGGATACCCACATTACCCCAATCTTCAGCTAAAAGAAGATTTGAGACAAAGGGGAAATCACCCTTTTTATAGGATCTGAAACTCTACGCTGAGCTCCATGACAAAAATGACAGCATGAAGCATTTAATGTGTGTTGTGGCACCTAGATGCTCTGGGAGGACATTTTAATCAGAAAGGAGTATATTTATTGTGTGACTTTCCCTGTATTCAAATGGGTCACCTTCACATTGTTTCTCCCCACATTGGCAGCACCTGTATAGCAGGAGATCCTTGAGGAAGCCTGCCTCCCTCCCTCCCTCCCTGGTTCAATGCCTTGCCTGTTTTCAGAGGGGCTGGGATTTGAGTAATATGGAATTATTTGAGAACCCAGCAGTATGGGCTGCACCTGTCAGGGAAATTTGAAAATAATGAGCTCTCAGCAGATCTGGGTTAGGGGCAGAGGTCAGCCTGTTATAGGATTGTTTGGCAGTTTGTCTATTTCTGGGCAAGATGACAATACAGTGGAATATATCTTTTTTTTCCTCCTGTTTTGGTGACTTTGACCAGCTGTTTGTTCTTTTGACTCTTCTGCTTTCCACTTTCCCCCCCAACTCTACCCTGCCCATTGGCTTTTTTTTTTTAAGACTGGACCTATGATGTCACAGATCTAGGAAAATTCCACTGAGGAAACACCCCCTCAAACTAAAGATAAGCACCTGTTCTATAATTCACAGCCTTAGAGATTGTGTGCTAGGGGAACCAAGAATTTAAGAAATTGTTCAGGGTAACACATGTGTCAGAGTCAGCACCTGAGCCAAGGTCTTCCTGATCTTACAAACAGCACATTATCCACGTCCCATGGTTGGTTTTTTTTATTCCCTTATTACCTTTAATTGTCATCATTTAGCCATTCCTGAGTTTCTGTTAGTTTCATGCCATTGATGGGAACTCTCTTACCAGATACTTCTCATCCTGGGAAAGAATCCAGGGTATCTCTCTTGGCAAATTAATCCTAGTGGAGCAGCTAGGGGGTGCAGTAGAGAAAGCAGCAGGTCTTGAGTTGGGAAAATCTGAGTTCAAATCTAGCCTCACATGCTTATTGCTTGTATGGTCCTGGTCAAGTCACCTCATCCCTCTCTGGCTTAGTTTTCTCATTTGTTAAATAGTAATAATAATAGCACCTACTGTTCAAGAGGGTCAAATGAGTTAATTGCAAAGTACTTGTTAGCACAGTGTCTAATATTAGTAAATATTATATAAATTTAGCTATTATTATTATTATAAATTGAACAAACAGCAAACAATTTAAGTGCCAAGTATAGGCAAGGACATTCCTTCACTAGTACAGTTGATACAATGATAAGAACAGAATAATCACTGGCCTCCAGGAGCAAAGGTGGAGGGTGTAGAGAAGGGGAGGGGAACAGAGAGGCAGGGCAAGGATAGGGCATGTACATAAATAATCATTATATAGAGTAGAACACATATAATGGATGTACAATAAGTTGTGAATAGGATTGATGGGGGCAAAAATATATGCAGAGGACTTTAAGAAAGTAGGAAGAAGTGTTTTCATCTGAGAAAATAATAAACATCTGCAAAAACTAAATATGTTCATTTCTGTGTCATGGAAGTGAACAATGGGGCAACCTCTGATCCATACTTTTCATTTCATTGGTATAGAGTTTCCTCTATCAATGAAGATAAACAATTGTTTCACAATTTATAGTTTTGATGAATTTTTAAAAGCACTGTCAATTAAAGTGACTTGCCCAGGCTCATACAGTCATTCTTTGTAAAAGACAGGGCTTGAACACTTTTCTTTGTGACCCTGAGGTCATCTGATTGAATCAGATTACTTGCTGGGGGAGGGAGACTGAAGGGGAAGGGAGAGAAATCTACTGTTGAGTTTACATAGTGAAGTGAACATATTCTGCATTTGGAATGAAAGAACTAGACTCCTGTGACTTGGGTAAATCACAATCTCTTTGAGTCTCAGATTCCTCCTAACAAAATGATTTCTAAGATCCATTGTAGCTTTAACCCTAGGGTCCTTCCCATTTCTCAGATCATATCTTACCTTCTTCCCATCCCCCTACCCCATTCTCTAACCCTAGGTGAATATAATGAGTCTAGAAGTTTTGGGTGAATAAGTCTTATAAAAGAGGTTATACTTCAGGACTAGATGGAGAAGTATGGGGAAAAAATGGTACAGAAAAGTGGATTTAGAACTTGTTGAAAAGGCCAAGACTAAATAGGATAGTCTTTAGTAGTATACTGTCAACTTAGAAAGTTGACACTAATGGGACACACTAGGAATCTGTCCTAAGCTCTGTGATCCTTAAGATTAAAAAAAAAATATCTTATGTAGAGAAAGGTATATCAAATTTGCAGATGACAAATATATGCATTCACTCATCTAACCTGCATTTATTCAGTTTTTGCTATGTATTAGGCTCTGAGAATACATTAAAAAAAACAAAAGTAAGACAGTTCCTGCCCTCAAGGAACTTACATTCTCCTGGACAAAGTTATCACATATACATAGAAAATTCAATGAAAAGCAATTTCTATGGGGAGAGCACAAGCAATTGAGAAAATAGGGATGAATTTCTCATAGAAAGTGTCAGATAAATAGAAGGGATAGCTAAAAAATTAGATGACAAAGTCTGGATATAAAAAGGTTTCAACAGGCTAAGGCATTGGACCACATCCAATGAAATGAAATTTAAATGGAAGAAACTTAAAGTCTTACAATTGGGTTTAAAAATAAAACCTTGGGGGTGGTCAGGTAGCACAGCAAGTAACAGCAAAGGCCCCAGAGTAGGGATGACCTGGGATCGAATCCAGGCTCAGACACTTAGCACCTACCCAGAAACACCTGGCCATGTAACCTTGAGCAAGTTACTTAACCCCAACTGTTTAGGATCAGCCAGGTGGCGCAGTGAGTAAGACACCAGCCCCAGAGTCGGGATGCCCTGGGATCAAATCCAGGCTCTGATACTTAGCACCACACCCAGAAATAACTGGCTGTGTAACCTTGAGCAAGTTACTTAACCCTAATTGCTTTAAAAAAAAAAACCTTGGCAATACATGATGGGGAAAGATAACTACATATAATGGGGAACATATTTCATCTGAAAAAAAATAGATTAAGGAATGTTTTGGGGCAACCTAAAAAATCTATTCTATAAGTGTGATATGGAAAGCAAGAAAGATGAAAGCAATCTTCAATATTAAGAGATGAATAATGTCCAGAACCATGATGTAACAGTCTTTCTGTATTTGTGTTATTCTGTTGAATTATAGATGCCACATTTGAAGGTTATTTATAATTAGAGAACATCCAGCAAGGTGGAGAACCTTTGACCTTGAGGTCACATGGGTGGACTTTTATTGAAGGGATTTTTTTTTTCTATAAAGTCTGGAGTTAGTTAAATGTCTGCATTTGAGGACCTAGAGGGCCACACATGGCCTTGACCCTACAGGTTTCCCATCTGTAATCCAGAGGATGGTAACAGAATTATGAATGGTTTCAATATCATGACAGAAAATAATTAAATTTATGCGCAAATGAGGTTTCTTAAAATTTTGTCTACCTTGTTGCTTCTAAATCCCTAATTTTATTCATTTCTCAACACTTTATAATCTAGTTTCCAATCTAATCACTCAGCTAACTTTAAACCACTGGGATTATCTAAGCGAACAATTACAGAATATGTAAGTAGAAATTTGCCTCTTTTTCTATCTATATTCCAGCAATTTATTTTTCTTGTTTTATTAATAGAGCTAGTAATTCTGAGGGGCAATTGGGTTGTACATTGGATAAAATGCTAGGCCTGGAGTCAGAAAGAATGATTCAAATCTGTCCTTATATACTTACTAGCTGTGTGAACCTGAGCCAGTCACTTGACATTGTTTGCCTCAGTTTCCTAATCTGTAAAGTAGAGAAGGAAATGGCAAACCATTTCAGTATTGTTACAAAGAAAATGTCAAATGAGATCATGAAGAATTGGACACAACTGAAACAACTGAACAACAACAAAAAGTAATTCTGAAACTGTATCACATTATATTAGTGACAGTGTAAATCCTTGTCTTATCCCTGACCTATTAGAAAAGCTTCTAGTATTTTCCTGATATAAATCATGTTAGCTTTTGTTGACCTTTTTTAAGTCAATTCATGTAATCTTTCTTTTATAAATGTTTTTAATGTAAATACACTGTTTCTTTGAAATTTGCTTTCTTCATCTAATAAAATACTTTTAAAATATTCAATTTTCCTAATAGCGAGCTATCAATGAGTCTAAATATGACTTGTTCTTTTGTATAATATTTAAAAATAATTGTAAAGTATTCTTGATTAATATTGTATACAATGTTTTTGTGATATTGGTCTATTGTATTCACTCTCTGTCTTATCTCTCCTTTGTTGGGGAATTAGCATGATATATCATCCAAAGACTTTGTTACTGTGCCTTCTCTTCTCTTTTTGAACACAGTGTGTGCAATGGAAGGAATACTTTTTTATTTATGTTTTTATATAGAATATAATTATAAATCTATTAGTGCCCAGGATTATTGTGATTCTCTCCAACATCCACGTGCATATTAAATCATAGCTCATTCTACTTCTGTTTGTGAGACTTGGATATTTATCTTCCTATTTCTCTATTAAATTGATTGTTTTATATTCTTGAAATTTTTCATCAACTTTTAATATATAGTTGGGTGTAGTAGTTTCTGAAAACTTAGTTTTTTTGTTGTGAATTGCTTTTTTTTCTTTTGATTTTAGAAATTAATTTTCCTCTCTTTAAAAACAAATCAAATAAGCTCATGGTTTATCTACTTATTCCTTGATTATAAAAAAAAACTACTTCTCTTAGTTTTATTCATAGTTCATGTGTTTTCAATTTATACCGTTTCAGAATTTCTAATTTTTGTATCTCTTTTTATTGGTTTCAGTTTACCCAATGAGATACTTGTTGGTGTTTTTTTAATTTGTTGTTTAAAATATGTCTGTTTAATTATTTGAACAATTAATTGTTGTCTTTATTTTCTCTTGTACTCACCTACATATTCCCCAAGGACTACTTTTACTGCATCATACACATTTTGATATCTAATTTTTGAAAAATAAAATCACTAAATATTTCATAATTACATGTAAAGTTTTTTACATTCATTTTTGAAAAATTTTGAATCCAAATTCTTTCACTGCTGCCCTTCTACCCCTTTCCCTTTTTAAGAAAGAAATATGATATTGAATATACATGTGAAATCATGTAAAATATATTTCCATATTAGGCATTTTGCAAAAGAAAACAAAGGCCAAAAAGCAAGAAAACTAAAATTAGAAAAAGTTTTCTTTAATTGATATTCAGAATTCATCATGGATCCTTTGGAATTTTCTTGAATCATTGTCTTGATAAGAGTAGGTAAATCTTTCACAGCTGATCATCCTAACTATGTATTTATTTTTAAACATTTTATTTTAAAACTTTGAATTCCAGATTCTTTCCCTTCCTCCCTTGTCACCCACCCTTACTGGGAAGAAAAGAAGTTCAATATAGGTTTTACATGTGTGGTTAGGCAAAACATTTCCATAGTGGATATATTGTGAAAGACTGACTATATTTCCCTCCATCCTATCCCACCCCCCACTTGTTCTATTCTCTACTTTGATCATGTCCCTTTTCAAAAGTGGGTGCGTCCAACTTCCTTCCCCTCCAGCCTGCCCTCCCTTCCATCATTCCCCCTCTCATCCCCTTTCCCCCTACTCTCCTGTAGGTGAGATACCCTATTTAGTGTGTATGTGATTCCCTCCCTAAGCCAAATTCTATGAAAATAAGGTTGACTCATTCCCTTTTGCCTTCCTGTTCTTCCCCTCCATGTAACAATTTTCCCTTGCCTCTTCTATATGAGATAATTTACCCCATTCTGTCTCTCCCCATCTCCTGTCATTATATTCCTCTCTCACTTCTTAATTTCACCTTTGAAGTATCATCCCTTCCTGTTAAATTTGTCCTTTGCCCTCTTTCAATGTATACCTGTGCACATAATATACACACATTCACATATGTAGTCATACACCCATATACCCTCCTATATAGACATATATGTATACATACACCTATGTATGTATACACACACACACATATATATATATACATACATATGTATGTACACACACACATTCTATTTCCTTAAACTATTCTCATTGAGAAAATTTTCATAAATTACAACTATCGTTTTTCCATATAGGAATGTAAATAGTTCAACTTTGATATGTTCTTTAGGATTTCTTTTCCCTGTTTACCTTCTCATGCTTCTCTTGCATCTTGTATTTAAAGTCAAATTTTCTATTCAACTCTGGTTTTTTTCATCAAGAATGCTTGAAAGTCTTCTATTGTCAGCAGAAAAAAAAGCAGCTATAAATATTTTTATACACATGGGTCCTTTTCCCTTTTCTTTGATCTCTTTGGCATAAAGACTTAGTAGTGGTATAGTTTTATAGACCTTTGGGCATATTTTCAAATTGTTCTCCAAAATTATTGGACCAGTTTGCAATTCCAAAAGTGCATCAGTGTCCCAAATTATTCCACATTCTCTACAGTATTTGTCATTTACTATTATGTTAGCCAATCCAATATATATGAGGTGACACCTCAGAGTTCTTTTAATTTGCATTTCTGTAATCAGGAGTGATTTTGAGAATTTTTTTTATGTGACTATTGATAGGTTTGATTTCTTTATCTGAAAGCTGGCTGTTTGAGCAGTAATAAATTGGAGAATGGCTCATATTCTTATAAATTTGACTCAGTTCTCTGTATCTTTGTGAATGGGAAAGGTTAAAACTTCTCAGCCCATAAATTTTCTTGTGGGAGCAAGCTGGAGTTTCGGCTTTCCCCTTCCTCTTTCTTTCCCCTTTCTCTACTACATCAGCATTAGGCCTCTTCAGGAGTATTTTAACCTCCAGCCCTGTTTATCACATCCATATCAGCATTAGGCCCTTAGGGGTTTTTGACCTCCACCTTTGCTGGAGACGTTTTCCCCTCCCTCACTTTACCTATGTTCAAATAAGGACATGAACAATACCCTGGTTCCCTGTCCTGCCTCCCAGCCAACAAGGGATAGTGGGGGGCTTCTTTGTTATTTTTCATTGGAGAAGATATTTGCACAGAGACTTGAGCCCACCTCCCCTCCAATGGGAAAAGGGACAGCAGTGGAAGGGGGCTTGACTTTGTTAGGGTATAAATTCTTGTTCTGTCTTCTGTAACACGCCTCTCTCCCTGATCCATCATGGAGAGGACCACCCTCTTTCTTGGGGTGGGGGGAAGGGAAAGGTGAGGGGATAGAATAAAAATTTCCTGTTTTTAGACTGAGAAACCTCTGTGTTGTTGATGAAATTTTGAATGGAGTTTTCCACCCCAGATATTTGAGAACTAAAGTTTTTATCACAGATGCTGTAAAATGTTTCCTCATTTTTCTGTTTTCTTTCTATTTTGGGCTACACTAATTTTATTTGTGTGAAAACTTTTTAATTTCATGTAATCAAAATTATCTATTTTACCTTCCATGACTCTATCTTTTTTTCTGGTCATAAAGTCTTGCCTTATACATAAAACTAGCAGGTACATTTTTCTATGCTTCCCTAATTTAATTATGACATCACCTTTTATGTCTAAATCTCTATCCATTTTGATCTTGTCTAGATATATGGTGTGAACTGTTGGTATATGCTTAGTACCTGCCAAACTGTTTTCAAGTTTTCCATGCAATTTTTGTCAAATGGTGAGTTCTTATCCTCAAAGCTTAGATCTTTGGGTTTATCAAACACTAGATTACTATGATCATTTACTACTGAGTAATGTGTACCTAATCTATTCTACTCATCTACCACTCTTAGCCAGTACCAGATTGTTTTGATGATTACTGCTTGAGATGTACAATTATGAGAAAATTCCTTGCATCAACCTTTGAAACTAAGTTTCTTGTTAGCATAACATAGGTCCTTAAACAACACAGAGATGGTCCAGTTTCTCAGCCATGCAGGATGAGGTTCAAACAATGCAATAAAATTATTCACAAAATTCCTATATAAGACATAATTACACTAAGTCAGGTACAGATCAAAGTACTTAGAGGGCTCACAATAAACTAGCTCTAAAAAATAAAATTTACACGTCACCAGGGTTACCAAGAAAACTCAAACATATCCTTGCAATCCATTTTCAATAATCATTTCACCAGCACATTTTGAGTCCTAGATAACTCACTTAGTTATCTGGTCTCCAAATATCTTTTCTTGGACTAAATAGGCTTTATTATCAGTGATGGGGTTTAGGCTCTGGGAACCCCCTAGAATCTTCCCACTTAAATAGGCCTTTTCATGAGGACATAAGCCTTTCATTAACTAGGCCCAAATCTCTTACTTTTAACCTAGCCTAGCCCTCCATTGTCTAGCTACTTCCCACCCTTCATCCTATCAAAATATCTATACCCAGATCCATTATCCTTAAACAAGCCTAGCTCTCCATTGTCTGTCCTCTCCAGGTTAGCCATCAGCTATTTCCCATCCTTAATCCCATTCCTGGAGTCTAACCTCAATTCCATCAAAGATCCTTCTTAGATTCCTCTTCAAAATCCTTCCCAAACTCCTCCTCTAGACCACCCCTAGATCCCTCCCACATTCTTTCTGTGTATAAGATCAATATTCTTTCCATGAAGGTGCTGAGATTAATCTAGTGCAGACTCACCCTATGTTACATTATTCTGTCCTGCTTGTTCAATGCAAGCATCACAAATACTTAGGCTCCTGAAGAGTCTACTCATTATGGAGAATCTTTAATAAGCTTTGTTTTACTTCAACTGAGAGAAGGTTTGAGTCAAATTCATTTGGCAGGACCCAGTGTGTTGGTATTTTGGGGTCTCAAGCACCCCTAAACCTCAACAACTCTAAAGGGGACTCTGCTTCTCTGGTACTTAATATAATTTAGTATAATCACTTGAATTTGGTTCTCCAATTTTGAAACTTAAGAGAATTTCAATGTATACACCATTTACTGTTTCTGTCCTTACCTAAATCCTATACCTGTAATAAGAACCTTTAAAAAAATTGTTGAGGGTCCAACTGAAAATGAACTTTTCTGCCTTTTAAAATGAGCAGATACTTTAAAAATGGGTAAATAATTTCACTTTCTTTACCATTATCAATACATTTTATGTGTAAAATACAATTAATACTTAATAAATCCATTATCTAATTCTGAGAACTTATCACGGAAAGTTATTACTATTATCTTAAAACTAAAACTCAAGACCTGAATTTCCATGATAGATGTATTTTGGAATTCAATCATATACATCTGTATATACTTACATTTATTTTTAAAAAAAAGGTTTCACAATGGCAATGATAGAATTAGGTAGGGAAAAGCAATCAGGTTGCAGAGGTCCCTGAACCCTGGGAACCAAGCAGACTCTAGAACTGGAAGGTGGGAAGTTTAGAAATTCCTTGAAAGGAAAAAAACCCCATGGCAAAAGGCAGAGCCCCCGGGATATTTTAGGAAGTTAAATTGGTCCCACAAAGCCTAAAGCTCAAGGCCAGATCATTCATAGACCTCTATTTATCCCTTTGGCCTCAGAATGGCCCAGATCAGCCTCATTAGTCCCCAACATAATCAGAATGTCAAAGGATCCTCATTATCATATAGGTTTATAAGAACAGTACGTTTAAAACTGCTTGGAAAGGAATTTCTTAGACATTTAGCCACTCTGGTAATTAAACCAGAATATTGTCAGAGAAAATTAGTGTTTTTATAACTCCCTTTCATCCCTAAAGAAAAACAGGAACAAAAGCAAGAGAAACAACAACAAAGAGAGAAAACAAACCCCTCCCTGGTAGCATCTAGAGTAGGAAGGAACACTTACTTCCCCCATCCCTATGTCTCCATTTGGTCTCCAAAAATCTAAAGAACAGAGAGTAACAAATTCAAATATATTGTTATCATGAATTTAAATAGCATCCAAGCCACAGTGAACAGGTGTTCCTTCACAGCTTCTTACTGTAGGTGAAAATGTTTGCCACTACATACTATGAGGTCAAGATAAAATAAAAAATACAGACAAACAAAAACAACCTGTGATTTAATGGGCAAAGCAGTGAAGTGCAAAGCAGATTAGGTTTCTAATCAAGACTCTGCCACTAATTAGCTATGTGACTTGGGGCAGTCATCCTGTCTTTGATCTTGAGCATTCTTGTCCCCAAGTTGAGGAAGATTATTGAAGCAGAGAAATCTCTAAAATCTAAGTCTTCTAGGTCACAATTTTATGATTATTTGAGAAAATCAGCAGAGATTATAAATAACTTCATTTTGATATCAAATGTTTTTTTTTAATGCTGGAATGTTTGGCAGCATCAATAATAGCATAAAGAGTTAATAACCTTGTCCCATCTTTACCAGTTCAAAACTGTGGCTATTGATGATAGAAAATAGGAAGCTATTTATGTATATTTATGTGTACCTGTGGGAGAAGTATGTTTTTTTTTCTTTATAATTAAAGGTGATAGCGAAAGAGAATTAACACAATATAATATACAATGTACTGTAATATACACATATATACTATATGTACATACATATATGTTTTATATATATTTGGGGGAGGGTTATAGGCTCAGTTGAATTCATCAAAAATATATTAAACTCCTACATGTTCCCGCTTAAACTACATGGATACAAAGAGGAAAAATAACATAACTTCTTGTCATCTAAGAGTTTGTTACCTGTGAGTTAGATTATGGCATATTCACAGATAATTATAATTTAAAAAAAAAGAATCTTCAGTTATTCCTAAAGCCTAAAGTACAGATTCCTTAGCTCTTAAAACCATTCACATACTGGATACAACTTACCTTCTTATATTTATCTAATATTACTACTCTCACACAGAAGAGCACATTGTTTACTAGTCCCTGAACTTGGCTTTCAGGGGTAAATGTGGTACAATGGAGAGAGCTCTAGGCATGCTCTCTAGAAGATCTAAGTTCAAATATGTCCTCAGACGCTTACTAGCTATGTAACACTGGGCAAGTCACTTCACCTCTATTTGCTTCAATTCCTCATCTGTAAAATGGGGATATCCTGGAGAAAAAAATAGCAAACAAACTTCAGTATCTTTACCAAGAAAATTCTGTGGAAAAAAGTTCATGAGGTCCCATAGAGTTGGACACAACTGAGCAACAATAAAGTTGACATTCTGATCTTAAGGGCCAGTTTGTCCATTTCTCTTATTTTACATATCAGGAAAATCAGGCTCAGAGATGAGAAATTGATGGGGGGATGGGATCCAGATCCTTAAAAGGAAAAGCTCCTGAACTTTTCCACAAATTTCAGAAACCCAGTCCCTCACATTTGCTTAAGGTGTCTGGCCCACTCCAGTCCACCTTGATTAGTTTATTTGACACTCCTTAATTCCATCTAAACCCCTTTCTCTGTTATTTTGGCATCATCCCAGGCTACTTGTCACTCTGTGATACCATCCAGATTTGTTCATAGTCTTTCTCTGTATAAAAGTTATCAGTTGTACCCCCATTAAATTGCACAGATTCATTAAGAATCTCGCCTGCATTACTGGTGTTATAATAAAACCTCAGTACTCTGACTGAAATAATGCTTGAGTGGTTGAATTCTTTTGTACCCTTGAGTTTCAGAGTTCCTAGTACCCCAAACACATCAAAATGACTTTCCCAAGGTTATAAAGTTAGTGAAAGAACAAGTTTCCAAGCCCAAATCAAGGTCTAACTCCAAGGTCAGCACTCTTCACACTGTGCCAGGTTGTCTGTATCTCCCTTTTCTAACATATTAGTCTTCTTATATGTGACTGTCTTCAAATGTGTAAAGATTTAATGATACTGGCCATTTTGCTGTTGTTTCTATACAATCTCCCAACTTTTTGCCTTTTTACTTGCTGTCCTCCATGCTTGTATTGCCCTCCTTCCTTGTCTTTGCTTTTCAGACTTTTTTCAAGTCTCAATTCAAATCTTACCTTTTGGCAAGAAGTCTCTTTCTAGTCTCTGTTTCTACCATATCTCATTGTTAATACTTTGGCTTTGAGCTTCCCTCTATTTATGTTGTTTATATCACTTATGCACATAGATATGGTGTCTCACCCATTAGAATATGAGCTCCTTAAGGACCAAAGATGTGATGTTCTACCCACAGATAGAGCTAATGCTCAAGTCTTACAGGCAATTAGGTGGTGGGATGGATATAGTGCAGCAATTGGATCTGTGTTGCAGTCTTGCCTTAGACATTTAGCTGTGTGACCATTGGTAAGTAATTTAACTTTTTTCTGCCCCAGTTTCTTCATCTGTAAAAAAGAAGATAACAATATGACCTACCTTAAAGAGTTTTGAAGTATCAAATGAGATAAAACATGTAAAACATTTTACAAACCTTAGAGCACTATATTATTTATCATAATTATTTTTATTTTTGTGACTCCCAATTCCAGTGATATTCCTACTATGCCAAGCTGCCTATTTTATCATCTCAAAAAATAACAGAGGATACTGGAGTTAGACAACAAATATACTGCTTCTCAGAATAGGAAGCATAGTATGGCAATAGAAAACATTTTAACTAAACTATAAGAGAAACTCTGGGTCTAAATTTTATGACTAACAAATGGAAAATTGGTCTGAGAGCCATACCTATTAACCAAATTCCTCATCAATTAAAAAACATAATGTGCAAAGGGATTAGCGAGAGTCATTTAGAAAGCATGTTTGGCAGACATAAATATGCTTCCTAAATATATTCAACACATGAACACCCAGATGTCGCTGCTTCTGTTGGGACAATAGTGTCTAATACTTGGCATCCAAGAGTCTTATTGTCAAGCAAGCTTAGTATTGTATATCCCCAATTGTAATTATGGCTGTTAAAAGAGTTTAAAGCCTGGAAAAGTGACTTGTAAAGCAAAAACCCAAGCCAAGTGCCTAGCAAGATTGAAATTATAAGCATGCCTAAATTTGCATTTCTGGCTAATTGTTTGGGTTCAAAAACAAAATAAGCTTAATGGGGGCATGATGGTAATATATGAAAGATTAAGTCATAAAGGGATTCTGATTACAGATGCTTATTAGCAATGAAGTATCAAAAAGCATTTATACTATTATAATACTGTAATAAATTACTGGAGGAACTTTCATTTGCAAACCATTGTGTCATTTTTTATTGGATTGTGAAGTAGTACATAAGGTCATTTGGGAATAGAAACTTCTGTTCTCACATAAATGATAAATTACAAAACTGGGGAAAAAATGAGTATTAAAAGTAACACACCCATCATTGCAGGGAAAGACTGAAATTCTCGGCTGCATTGTACAAAGTAGTTCATAATTGATCCTATTTCTACAAAGGAAACATTTTCACATGAGACTTCATTTGTAGTTATTCACAGTTTTAGCTTCTAGATCCTGCCACTATGTAAAGACATTTAAATGCCTCTTTTACTACACTGATTTAGATCTAGGGTCTAGTATCAGCATCAAGCATTCAGTTGAAATGACTAATTAATAAATATAATGTCTGGAATTCTGATTTATTAGCTGTCCAACTCATCCTAAGTAACCTTACCTTTTAATAATGGTTCTGTATTGCCATAATATCAAGCATGAAGGCTTAAATCGTAAGTTGTTTGAAAAATCTATTTTATGTATCTTTGAATTACCAGGACCTAAAAGAGTAAGTGTGTATATGTATATGTAAGTGTATGTATATATCTATGTGTGTATGTATGTGTGTATATATACATACATATATATATATATATAACTTAATAAATCTTTGCTGAATAAATGAACTCCTCAGCAAAGGCTTCAAGACCCATGACTGACCCTCCATTTTACACTATACCCCAGACAAATGTTTTATTCCATTCAACCTGAACTTGATGTTTTTCTGCACACCTTATTTACTAATCTACCTTATAGCTCAGCATATGCTACTAATTTGAAATATTTCCTAATTCATCATTCTGCTCTCATGTGCTTTTAGACAATTCAGAGAATCACTATCTCAGAATTGTCAGGAATCTCAGAGGTCATATGATACAAATGAGACCTGAACAAACATCCTCTCTAAGTTTACCCAACTAGTGGTCATTGAACCTTTTCTTAAAAATCTCCAGTAGGTGGAGAGAAAATTTGGAACTCAAAATCTTATGAAAGTGAATGCTGTAAACTAAATAAATACATTAAAAAAAAATCTTCACTAGGGTGAACATAGTAGCTCCAGAAGAATCCCATTCTACTTTTGGATAGCTCTAAATGTTAGGAATATTTTCCTTATTTTAAGTCTACATCTACCTCTCTGTTACTTTGACTACTGGTTAAGTACTCTGGGCTCAAGTACAAAAAGTATAATTATTCTTCTACCTAACAGCTCTTCAAATGTTAGAAACCTATTGCATGCCCCTCCCACCATCTTTTCTTCTCCAGGCCTAACATTCTTAGTTCCATCAAAAAGTGATCATATGTCATGATATTTGAGCCATTCACAATATTGGTATAATTTAAGCCAGTCACAATCATTTTAACACTCTCAATCTATCAACGTCCTTCCTAAAATGTGCTCTAAATTGAGCATAATCTTCTTGATCTGATCCGATCAGGGCAGAGTACAATAAAATTCTTCAGCTTGGTGCTGCTACTGCCAGAGGACTGGTATCCTCCTCTTAGCTTGCTTTAGCATTCTTGCCTGCATTATCCAAAAAAGCATTCCTTTTTATGACATCACTGACAAATAGTTATCCAACCTTCTTTTCGAAAAAAGAACTTCAAGGAGGAGGAAATCTCTACCTGCTCAAATAGCCCACTGTACTCTGGGACAAAGTGATTTGTTAAGAAGCTTCCCTTCCTCTCCTCTGCCCCCCACCCCACATAGAGATCATGAACCCACCTTCTCCCTACTTCAAAACATTGCTCCTCATTATGGCAAATGGAAGACACTTAATCCTCCCTTCCATTTGACAGACCTTGGAAAACTTGAAGACAGTTATCATGTACTTAGTCTTCTCTTTTCCATGCTAAATCTCCCCTTTTTTTCAATGAATCCTCATATGACTTGGAATTCTGTTCTTTATCTAAAACTTTCATACCTCTATCTGAACACAATGTTACAAATATGGTTCACAAGAGAGGACTATCATTCTCCTAAAGTTATGGCTATGAATGTAGGTCAAAGTAAAATTAGCTTTTTAAGGTAATTATAATTATTAGCTAATATTAAAATTATAGCTCACTAAAATCTCCAGATTTTTTAGACCACCTACTGTCTAACCATGTTCTTAAGATATTGTACTTATAAAGTTGAATTTTTGAGCCCCCAAATAAGGCTTCATTGATATAGATTCTGCTCTATGTACTGGCCTGCTAAGACACATTTTGGATCATTAATGTGTCATATATGTGTAATCTATCCCTCCCAGATATGTATCATTAGAAAACTTGATGACCATGCTATCTATGCTTTTATCTCAAGTCACCCATTAAAAATATTAAATAGCTCAAGTTCAGCCTCTGTGGCACTGACATCTTAGCCAGAATTAACTTATTCTAAACTGTATCTTTCCCAGTAGGTTCAGGATTTCTCTCTTCACCCTCAAAAAAGATTAGTTCTCTGTAAGGCTACAAAATTATCCCTGGAACTTGATTGGTGCCTGCCTTCCTTGATACAGCTTCCTTATCATTTAAGGAATGAGTACCATCCACCTGAAATTGGAGCCCTTCTAGCTTGGTGGATTTCTGAAAACCCTATGAGTTACCAACAGTTGCCCTGTTAACCAGATAATTCAATATGGAAAAAAAAGTGGGGAGGGGCAGAGTGCATACAGAGAGCCTAAGTGCCATTGTATCCTTCTTGCATAGTCTTTCAGTGTTTGAGAAAAATAAACCTCCTTTTTCTTTGCTATTGTTTGATATTTTTGAAAGATCTAGAAAGATGGGAGAGGTAGCTCAAGTCTAGAGAAGAACAAATGTTTTTCCTAATGTTAAAAAAGGGAAAAATGTGATTTCTGAAAGTTATAGACAAGTGAACTTGCCTTGTAGTCCTAAAAAATTCTATATACTAATGAATAGGATAGTTTGCAAGAATTTAGAAATGGAAACACTGATCAATACTCATTTTTATTAAATTTGGGTCCTCTCCAAAGCCTGAACTTTTCCCTCTGTACACCATTTTCTCTACTATATACTCCTCTGGAGAGGACACATCTGGAATACTCAATGTTCATTTCTAGACATTACCCATTACCAAATATATGAAGTAGAGTATATTCAGGAGAGAGTGGTCACGATTATGGGATTACAAGAAAATATGCCATCCAGTGATTTGTGGAAGGAAATAGGGGATAAGAAGACATAGAGGGGCCTTGATGGCTATGTCTAAATATTTGATGTGTTGTCATATGAAAGAGGGGTAAGGCTCATTAAAAAAAATTGTCTTTGTTTTTAATCTCAGAAGGCAGTACTTAGATCAGAGAGTATAAGTTTAAAAGAAAAATTCAGATTTGACATGAGGAATTTGTTTTAAAAAATTAGAGCTATCAAAAGGTGTAATGGGGGCAGCTAGGTGGCACAGTGAATAGAGCACCGGGCCTGGAGTGAGGAGGACCTGAGTTCAAATCCAGCCTCAGACACTTGACACAAAACTAGTGGTGTGTCCTTGGGCAAGTCACTTAACCCCAATTGCCCTACTTTCCCCCTCCAAAAAAGAAAAAAAAAAAGAAAAAGTATAATGATTAGCATCAGGAAGTAGTTGGTTTCTCCTATTAAAAGCATTTACACAAAGGCTAGACAATCACTTGTTAGGGATAATGTAAGATGAATGTATTCTTTGTCAGGGTTAAATTCATGGTCATGAGTCTTCCTTCTAACTCTTTGATTCTATGATTGACAAGAAAGTATGTCAGAACTTTTTAACACCATCACTTCAATTTTCATTAAGGTGTCTTTCTTTCCTATGACAAGATTTCTCTTAAATTTTTAAAAACATTCTCTTTTAATGAATTTGGTTTCTGGTCTATGAAAATGTTAACCTGTACTTTTTATAATAACTATGAGTCGTCTGCACTCACACATAACAAAATCAAGAATTTTCATTGCTTATAATCACTCTAATTTAGTTAAACAGTAAATGTTTGTTAAATATCCACTGTGCATTGAGTTGTGAGAGAAGCACCAATGAAACACAAGATTTAAAACGAGCAATGTTTCTGTTCTCATATTGCTTTTAGTCTAGTCAAAACCTCTCACTACCCTTGCCTGGACTTTGCAATTGCATTCCATAAAGGAGACTGGGTTGTGGGAGAAATCTTTGAGATGATATTTTAATTAGTTAACAATTATTAATGTATTCAATTTTGTTATTTGGAATCAGTAGAATTGGATTAAAGTGTTAGTTCTTTAACTTAATAGCCTAGGTCACCTTGAGCAAGTTAACTACTTTGGGTCTCATTCTGTCATCCAAACATGGGATTTTCTAGCCAGATGATTTCTAAGGTGACTCCCAACCCGAACTCCAAGAATCCTAATTTCTCTTTCCTTACCTAACTTTGATAAGTCCTCACCTGTCCTAATTATCAAGGTTTCCCTTTCAGGTCTATGAATAATGCTTAACAACTTTCTTACTCTGGAACATACTCAGTGTGCCAAATTTGGGGCTACGTATAACTGGAAGGATAAATTCCCCAGCTGAGTGAACAAAGACTTGGCAGCATATTGCCAGAGGAACATGCCCTAGATTGCTCTGGCCCCAACTCCAAAGACCATTTAGAATCCCACAGTGGATAGATGATTGAGTTTTGCAATTCCCAGAAACTTGGGTCAGTGATTGATGAGAGTATAATTCTTCCTTAGAAAAACTCTGTAATTTTCACTTCCACAATGTGCCTTAGACTTTTACCTGTCATCCTATTCTCCTCTCTACAAATTTATTGGTTTTTAGCATTAGTTTGAAAAGGCTTTACTTGAATTACTCATAATATAATAGCACTAATGGTACCTTTACAATGCTTTATTTAGACCTTAGGTTTATTTGCATTTTTCTGCATAATTTATCCTGCTTGGAATTGGATTATTGCCTTGTAAAACAGCAGGATTATACCATTATTGCTTAATTTGAGATGCATGTGGTTTTTAATTCTTGCCTTATTTATATCTATGGATACTGTAGTCTTAAAGAAACTATGAACTGCTTCAGGCAGGTTGGCCTCAGAACTTTTACTGCCTTCATTCAAGCAATAAAGTTACTTTTTAAAGGGAATGTGCTTTAATTCGGCTTAACCTATTTCTTTAACTTCCTTAGCAAATTAGGGCAGCTGATTATTCTGGTGTTTCACACAATATGAGGTGAAATACTTGCAAAAATGGATGTATGCACAACAAGCCTGATGAGTCAAGCCCAAGAAACCCAGAGGTATGAAATACTTGAAATTATAGAGGTGTGATAGGTATAGATCACTGCATCTCTTCCTTGTCATTTTATTAAGAATTCCTTACAAGGATGCTTGCAGAAATCTGAGTATTCCTTGGAGGCTTGCCTATAATAATCTAAGTCAGGGAGGTCTCAACACAAATGTCATTGGTTCATTTCTGCTCAAGCCCTTTGGAGTTAATGAACAAAGGAGCTCAAAATCCATTAAAAAAAAACTGTGACAAGTAATGATTGTGATCCTTGTTAAAGGAAAGCTAAAGTTGTCAGAAATAGTCTTAATAAACTCTTAAATTGGGTAAAGCTCCTGAATTTTCAGAAAACATTACAGTGTTTTTCCAAGTCCAGATGAGATATGTCAGAATGGACAGAAAAATTACTGAGGTTCTCTAATTCTAAACAAGAATTATTTTATATTTCCTTTATTTTGCTTGGGGAAGAATATCCACATCCATAATGCTTTAAGGTTTAGGAAGTACCTTTGCTACAACATGTTGGTGAAATAGCTGTGTAATTACTACTGCTCCCATTTTATAGGGGGGAAACAACAATAACAGATTCAGAGAGAGAACATAATTTATCCCAGGTCATAATTAGTAATATGTAATAGTAATAATAATAGAAGGGAGTATTCACATTCAGGTTTTTCTGAAACAAAGTGGTCTTTCCACTTTTCCATAATGGTCTTTGTAGCTAAGTGACATTTTTTTCCTCAAACCAAAATAACAGTTTCCAGTTCTTTTTCAGGACTTCTAGTAAAGTCCCATTCCTCTATTTCATCATAGTGTAAAAGCAATTTTGGATTACTGAAGTCTATGTCAGCAGAGTACAAGCTCTCACAGGTAGAAACATGGTAGAAACATTTCAATTACAAGTTCTCAGATGGCCAAGCATCAGCCTCGCTAATTTTAAAAAGGAATGGTTGTGACAGAGACATGTGAAAGATTCTCTGAAAGCAGTGAGGCATCTAAATCTATTTTAATGGAAGGAGTATATAGATTGATGGAAATTGTATCCCACAGATCTATAAGTAGGACAGGGAAATTGAGGTTTTAACCCAGAGCAACAAAATTTAGATAATTTCCAACAGCATCATTGTAGACATTCTAGTGTCTATACCTCTGATGCCTGACCCTTGTACCTACATCTCCACCTCCTCAACAGGGTCCACTTTAGCAGCATAGGACCTTCATGGGGTCTCAGGTAACAAGGGGAACTTTTATTTCTTCCTCTTCTAGTGTCTGTATTCTAGCTAAACTTTTCCTCTCTTCTGTCAGGACCACCTGCCCATCCCACCATATCCTAAATAGAAAATATTGTGACTGTGGTCCAATTTTTTTTTACACTTTTTGGAGGGGGGAAGGCAGGGCAATTGGGGTTAAGTGACTTGCCCAAGGTCACATGGCTAGTAGGTGTTAAGTGTCTAAGGCTGGATTTGAACTCAGGTCCTCCTGATTCCAGGTCTGATGCTTTATTCACTGTGCCACCCAGCCACCCCACTCTGATGCCTTCTCAGGAGAGGTGCCAGGAGCAAAGACTATGTTGGTGTGAAGATTATGAACAAGAAACCATGAAATGAGTATATTGATTCCAGGTCAATAGTTTCCATAGTCCTCTATACAGAAACATTTCCAGTGAGGGAGTGGAAGCAATGAGCTTGTACTACAGTATTGACAGGACTTCCTTTTCCTGTGTACTTTAGGTATCATGGTCATTATCTGTAAAAGTTATTTATTATGAGTATTGGCAGAATTTCACCAATATTGTTTGACTGCAATTCCCGGAGGACAATTTCAGTGTATCTAGGGGGAAATCTTATGGAAAATATGACATTCTTGTAAATGAGACTTTTTGGGTCCTTTCTTACTGAAACCATTCAGCCAGTGAATTTTCTAAAACAATCAGAATGACAGAATCAGGTCATCTCATAACTATCAAACAGGCTATAGAAATGGAAGGCTTATGGTTATTGCCTACCTCCTAACCCATAATAATTTTAGTTTTAGGTTTTATCAAAAAAAAATCATCACAGTCCCATGATATAGGTAATCTATTATTAGCCCCATATTTCATGGAGAGCTCAGTGTTAGGCACATAGTAGGTACTTAAAAAAATGTTTCTTGACTAGTTGACTGACTGAATGAAAAAACCTAGTCTCTGATAAGTTGAGTTATTTTTCCAAATCATACACAGTTTGTAAGATAAGATTTCAAGTGAGATTACTCAATTCCAGGCCCAAAAGTCTTTCTACTATACTACACTGCCTCTTGCTCCCTTCAGTCCATCAAGGTCTTATTAAGGCTATCTTTCCAGTCTTCCTCCTTTAATCTCCTCCATGTACTGTACAATCCAGTGACACTAGTCTTCTTGCTCTTCCTTTCAAGTGGCAGTCCATCTTTTGACTCTGTACCTTATCACTGGATATTGCCCATAGCTGGAATACTCATATTTCCTCTTTGTCTCTACCTAGGGTTGCTGAACTATCATGGCTTCCTTCAAGTGTCAGCCAAAATTTCACTTTCTGCAAGGCCTTTCTTGATATCTTCTAAAGCTAGCACCTTCACTCTGAGATTATGTCCAATTTACTCCACATGTATCTTGTATTTACACAGCTGTTTTCATGCTGTCTTCACCTATTAGAACATGAGTTCCTTGGGAACAGAAACTGATTTTTGTCTATTTCCAGTGCTTAGCAAAGTGATTGGCTTAAAATAAACACCATCATCATCATCATGATAAGTAAAAGAAGGGAAAAAAAAACTTTCTAATCATCTGCATGGCTTCAAGAGATCCAACAGAACAGATATGCAGGGTATTAAATAATAAACAGAAAGATTGAATGCTGTTAATATAATGAATCACAGAGCAGAGATGTCAAGGAAAGTGACAAACTCTAGCTTTACTGCAAAACTGAAAAGCAGAGATGTCATCGAGCTATATATCTCCACCAAAAACCACAATAAAAAGTTACTTCTCATGGAAAATTTCTCCAACAATATCAAAATCTTATTTAAATTTAATTAAAGTATAAAATTCTTAATATACATGAAAGAAAAGTAGAAATTGAAGGTTGTGAGATTGAATCAGAGGACAAATTGAAACAAAGCATAAAGGTTATAAAAATATGTTTTGTTTTTCAGTCAAGATATATCAAGTCTTTTAGGGTTGGGTCTGATGCCAGCTCCCTGTTAGTTCAGGTTTGTTTGGGGGATGAAATGGACTCAAAAGTCATTGAACAGTTAAGAAGAGGAGCTTTACTTTGCTCTAATACAGAAAGGGTAATCAAGAAGGGTACAGTGTCATTTAGATTCTCTAGATGTGACACTCCCCCTCTAACCCCTGTATCCCCTTCTTTCCATATGAAAACACATCTAATTAGCAAAGCAGTATATTGTGCCTAGTATGGTTTTCAGGCATCTGCTAAGTTAGAGGGTTTTAACTCCTTATAGTTGGGATATTTTATGCCCTTAAATGACCAGAAAGTTGCATTGATAGAAGGAGACAACAACTTGATCCCAGGGACATGTGTTGTCTTTTAGGGTAAAACTAATCCCTGTTTCAGAAAAACAGGGGGAACCCTGGACCTATCACAAAGCATAAGGATATCAAGGAGGAAGCTGAGATTGTGCATAATAAAAAACAAAAATGCCACAAAAACTTATATCCTAAAGTGACATCTTAAGAGAAAGAACAATTTTAAAGCATGTGACACCTTCATAATATCAGTCTTAATGTATATTTTTGACTTGGTAAAAATGGATGACAACAGATTTAGTGAGTATCCTAACAAAAATCCATACCCTGTTAATGAAGCAGAGTTTATTATCCTAAAACAATTATAGAAATATTGATACTTCCTCATTTAAAAAAATGGCAGATTGATAAATGATCTTAGAGCACACAACCAGGAGCATAAAATTTTATAGAAATATTTTTGGAACAAACAGTTTCTCTTCACAAAGCCATGGCAAAGGTAGACAATAGCTACTTGCCACTGAATTTCTTTAATGCAACTGAAAGTAGTTGATTACCAGATGGGGTCTGTGAAACAGTAAAGATCAAAGGATAGAATTAAAAGGTTCTCCACACACCATATCCACATGAACTCAACCAACAATATGCTGACAAAGAAATGTCAAACAAATGGCTACCATGCAGATGTGTTTGTAGAAAAAGAATGGTCTATGGTAGCAACTCAGCATCAGCTCACTGACAAAATGAGTTATAGAATGATTATCTGTAAGGAAATCAGCCTTGTGAATTGATAAAGACTACTCAATGAAGTGGTAGAAAATGTACAACATCACTGCAGTTTGGGAAAATTAAACACCTATTAGAAATCCTGAAAGATAGTGTTGGGTAACTATGACAGGAATATAGTATCCTATATAAACTACTAGGCAATGAATTTTCATATGACAGAAAGAGAGGGCAGCTAAAGTGTCCCAGTGGATAGAATATTGGGTCTGGAGTCATAAAAACTCATCTTTCTGAGTTCAGATCTGACCCAGACATGTACTTAGCTGTGGGGCCCTGGGCATGTCACTTAACCTCAGTTCCTCATTTGTAAAAATGAACTGGAGAAGGAAATGGCAAACCACTGCTGTATCTTTGCCAAGAAAACCCCATCATGGAGTCACAAAGAGTCAGACACTACTGAAATGACTGAGCAACACAGATAGAAACACTAAAATATCATTGAGAATTTAAGAAATGATTTGTATTGAAAGTGGAGCACAATCACAGACAGAACCGTCACCAAACAAATACCTGCAAATAATAGTGAGGTATAAAGATTAAGGAATAGTGTTTTTAGCAGATCTGGCCATACCAAGTGTCTCTGATCTGTAAGCATTGTAGAAGAAAAAAAAACTTTCAAAACATAAAGACCTAGAAAAAGAAATCAAAACCATATGGGAAGAGGACAAATTACATGTCATTCATTGTCCTATCTATTCCTGGAGCAATGAATATAGAGAAGATGATGTTATATCACAGTGCTCCTATTTAATTAAAATATTTTATCTAACTATGCACTAGTCTATAGAACATTATATATAAATGAACCATTACAATTGACTGTAAGGATGGGTTGAATTTAATAAGATAAAATTCTTTGGAAATAAGTATGAAGCCTTTGACTTGGGGACATGTAACTCTGGTCTGTCTTCTGAGTTCTAGACCTATATTTCTAAATAACTACAAGATGCTTCTAACTAAATAGCTCACCAGTAACTAAAAGTCAGAATTTTAAAACTATTTTAATCTCTTTTTCCTAAAATTGTTTTTCTCTCTGACTTATTCCTTGTTGCTGCCCTTTACCAAGTCTCTCACATTTGAAATCCTGGTGTCATAAAAGTCTTTTCCATCTCTCATTTCTAATCACTGAAGAACTGTTTATTTTACTTCTACAGCATGCTTTAAAATTATGAATGTCTTTTAGGTACTTTCTGTGGTTGGAGTAGATCTTGGTATGTGAAATTGCAATTATTTTTCCAATATTTTACATATACTTATTTAATTTCCCAAATCAACAAATTTAACAAATGTAAGTTCCTTGAGGGCAGGGACTGCCTAATTTTGCTTCTTTAGTCTAGTATATTTGCACACACAAAGCCCAGATAAACCTGTTGATTTCTTATGACAGGAGAGAAAACAGACAGTTAGCAGCCCAAGGAATGGGGCTTTTTAGTACTTGGCACCAAGAGTCAAAATAAAACACCAAAAATAAACCACTATCCTTAAGAGAGAGAGACTTGTCCATTAAGCCAGTAGAGTAGCTGCTCACAAGGCAACAAAAGGCATGTCTGGGTGGTTTCTGATTGACTGATTGAAAAGTCACAGGTCAACAAAGGAGAACAAATTCAAACAGCAGGGCACCATGATTTCAGGATCCTTTGGCACTAAGGGATTCTTATCTTTTTCTGGCAAACAAGATACCTTTGAGCAACTATATGAATTGCTAAATGTGTCCCTGCACAATAAGGTTGATAAACAGCAGCAGGTGAAGCTGGAAGCTGCATAAAGATGGGTGGTCATGTGAAAGAGGGCTTAGATGCACTCTGCTTAGTACCAGAGGACAGAACTAGCAGAAGTGGATGGAAAAGGCAAAACAAAAAATAGTTTTAACTTGATAGAAGGAAAATCTTCCTAATAATTTATCATGTTCCTGCTGTGGGAAATGAGATAAAAAAATCAAATTGGGAGGAATAAAAGGATTTTTGAGGTAGAGATGGTCCAACTAAAATAATATAAAACACACTTGGAGTGGATTCAAATGTTACAGTAGTGTGCCTGTGAATAGGAGTGTTCAGCAGTGGGTATGGAGGAATAGAGAATGCAGATGATGGGGATAATATGGGATTTGTGTTATGCTAAATCTGATTATGGAGATGATAAAGGAGCAAAGCATTCAAGAATAGAGGACAGCTTATGAATGATTTGACTAAGGAAAAGTTCAAAATTTCGAAGGGAGGAAAGCAACATGTGAGAAATGTGATCAAATGAACGTGGTTTGGAATTGCTTGAACCTGTGGTGAGGACAAAGAGTAGGTTTTAAAGGAAGAGATAGAATTCCTGGAGCTTTGGATTAGATGGAAGAATTTCAGGATTCTACACCATGATGGCAGAGTGATTATGGGTGATGATGAGATCAATGTTATGTGTACCACTGGTTATGGCTGTAGTGACATGGGGGTGTAGGTCATAAGAGTTGAAGAAATTAATAAACTGGGAGACCAGGATGGATTGGAGGCATCATTAACATGAATTATAAAGTCCTCAAGTATAAGGCAAGGGATGGAACTAGGTACTAAATGAGAAAGTATTGTGAATGTCCTGTAAGGGGGCTGAGAGAGAACTGTAACTAGGTTCTAGGTAAAGAGACAGAAATAGATAGAATAAACATTAAAGTAGGAGAGATTGATGAGTCATGGCAACAGAGGAATGGTCTGAAAGTAGAAGTGAGGGGCAATGTATCCACTCACTGTTACTAATCCAGTGTGTCTCTGAGGTATGACAGAAGGTTATATATATCCAATGCTCTCTCT